>NC_091741.1:43026365-43731365 GCF_043380555.1 Nothobranchius furzeri | reverse complement strand
TCTTCATGTCTCTTACACGCAGTTGACTGATAAATGAATGAATCTGTTCGGGTTTTTGCTGCAGCAAATACGTTTTTCTGCTCCTCCATCTCTTTTCGTACCTGATTGATTAGCTTAACCCCGTTTCAGAACAAATACCATAAAACCATCCCAATCTGCAGATGCTGACTCTGCTCCTTCGTCTGATGCTTAACAAAATCCTACATTCACAAGTTTCCCCATCTTTGCTCTAAGTCTTTCCTTCCTCAGATATCCCACAAATAGCCTGAGAGCGTTCACACACACACACACACACACACACACACACACACACACATGCACACACACACGCACATGCACGCACACACACACACACACACACGCACATGCACGCACGCACACACACACACACACACACACACACATACACAAATTAAAATGTCCACTGCCAAGTTGTGTTCACACACAGCTGCATGCAATTACCCGCCACAAGAAGGTATTTAAAACAAGAGCCTCTCTGGCCGGCGTTATCGGATTTATCAAAATAGCCCTTCCAAGCATGTCTACAAACACAAAATAGCAGCAGAGGGCTGAAGGCGCTCTCAGCTCTGACGGATAAATACGTTTTTCCTTTTTCTTCCACATCGTCTAGGTTCCCTGAGATTTTATGCCCCGTCGCCCATGTAGATGTTTATATTTACGTTTATAATAAATTTAAACCAAGCAGGTGATTCTTTAATCACAACCGGAGAGAAAAATGGCACAAACGGCTGCTTTATTTCTTTTTCAGCCCAAACAGAAGGATGGAGTCATCTACACATGATGCTGCATTCAAACCACTTTCTTCTTGCGGTAAACACAGTTTGCTGATTTTGCAGCTTAGAAGCACGTCGTACATGTTGAACAGTCAAATAAAAGCAAAGTGGAGTCCGCGTGCAGCTGTTGGTTGCTCTCTCCCGTCTTTGTCCTTGAGATCACAAAGAAATGAAAACTGTTGCAGACCAAAATCCTTCCATGAAATTGTTGAATTTTGAAATATTTCCTTGACATTTTCTCCTTGAAGTTACATCTCTGACTCAATCATCTAAAGTGGAAAAAGTTAAACGAAAATTGAACTCAAAGGATGGAAATAAATCAAGTTTGCAAGCAAACAATGGCTGGAGGTAGCTACTTCTGAAGTGTTAATAACAATAGTCTACTTTTAAATTGAAACTAGCGTTGGTAACACCTGAAGGGATCAAGAGAGTGAAACAGGAAAAAAAGTTTATTCCCGCAGATTTTTTCGGTCACTAAATAAAGATGGTTAAAAATTATACCAGAATGATTCGGTTACAGATCTTTTACCATTCTTTTACCTTTTTTTGTAATTTGTAATTTGAATAGCTTTTATTTTCGATTTATTCACCATATTTAACTGTCTCATGTACCGCGTTCAGCGCCTTGGGCTTCCCGACAGGGTTGCGGAAGGCGCTTTATATAGAGCTTTGATTGATTGATTGATTTTAAATGTTATGATCATAACTACACACCTGTGCTAAAATGATGCATATTTTATTAAAGTCTAATTTCTTTCTGCACTTTTAGTCTGAAAAGCTTTAAACCAAACAAAAGCCCTCGTCTTCATCAGGAGTTAGCTTAATCAGCTCTTCATCCCAGGGGCGTGTCCAGGGAGTGGCCTGGGGTAGCACATGCCACCCTTAGAATCTGATTGGCCACTCCAGGTGCCACCCTACCAAGTTCCATTTTAAATTGACTTTACATTGTCGACAAAAGGCTTGGGTTGTAAACTCCAAAATAGTGTGGTAGCGTGCACCTGTTTACTAGCCCAGGCCTACAGAACATTTCTGTAGTATTTATATTATTTATTATTTATTCATATTTACGTAAATAGTATTTAGAGTCCCACTCAACTCCAGTTGGTGGCAGTAATGCAACAAGAAGTGACTTGCTAACCACCACAAAACTAGAAGATGAAGAGGAAAAAATGGTGATTGTGCAATGTGAAACTCAAAAACTCACTAGAAAGTAAAAAAGAATAACTAAATAAACGATTTGTGTAAATACATAAATAAGCATAACCGTTGGTGCCACCCATGCATGAACAAGTGCCCCACATGGGCCACCCCATTTTAAAAGTCCTGGACACGGCTCTGCTTCATCCTGCCTTTTATTGCTTTTGCTCCCAGCTTTGCATCCATGCTCTACTTTTAAATAGACTTTTATCAAGGGGGCAGTGCCACATTTGGAAGCAGCCGTGACTGGAGAGGCACAGGTGTGCATCAACTTTGTGACAGTTTGACTATTGTTCCATTCAGGTGAACTTCCCTGAGCTACAACCCACCTGCAAATACATGAAACCCGTCAGAGAGGAAGTGAACGGTTCTACTCTAATTCACACAAAGCTTCTCGTAATTCCCGAGGCCCCTTTGCAGACACAAAGCTCGGTGTAATTTAGAGTGTTTTCAGGGTCGTTTAAAGACCAAAAACAAGGACTGCACCCAGTCGTAATGACCACTTCTCAGTCCTGGGACCGACGTGTGCTGGCGTGCTCCATCATTACAAACCCCATCAATCACAGGGACACAGATACCTCAGGAAAAAATAAAGGTGAAGACAAACTAGGGACAATTACAGCCCGACGTATATTCCACGGCCAGCCAGCCACACTGAGGAAGCCTGGAGACGGTGCTGAGCAGCCCGCCTGCTGCGTCATTATAAAAGCAAACAACCTGCAGTTTTTACTCATTCTATAAATAAAATGGGACAAAAGCAGGTGCAGGGATGCAAATGACGATTATCTAAACTTTCATAAAAGTGTCATCTTTACTTACACACAGTTATGGGTTTATAACATAAAACCATAACCAGAGTAATAAAACTGTCTGCACAGATAGGTGAGAGTGAAAGCTGTTGAGACAGAAGGATGAATCATGAATCGTGTCAACATGAGCCCATGTGCTTCAGCAGATCTGATAACAGGAGACCCACAAGGCCCTCTGAATCAAAGCGAGAAGACTGCACCGCCTATAATGTGCTCAGTATCCACCACCACAGCCCAAATGGTGAAAACCAGCCATTCGTGAAGAGAAACCCCAAAAGAAATGTCTGACTCCGTCTTGAGATGCTTCTTTCTTTCTTTGCTTGTCTGCTCTCAGCTTTCCTTAATCCGCCTCACACAAACACAGAGCCGAGCACGTTGTGGGAAACCCACTTGGCCTTAGTTAGAGGGCAGAAATATGGAGGGCAGCGTGGGAAACTCCCACGGTGATGCTCAACTGAAGTTATGTGACTCGGCTAAAACAGGCTGAATAAAAGCTCAGGGGTCTCGTTTATCAAACATTGCGTAGAATCCTTCCTAAAACTGCCCTTAAGCTCAGCAAAAAAATTTACTTACGCCAAGTAGGTTTGTGATCTATCAAACATGGAGTACGCACAGCTGCACGCAATCCCCGCTTCATAAATCGGAGACTAAAGAGAATGTTTCTCAGCTGCATTTTAGTCACATCCCGCCCTCACCACGCCCACTTACTGCCATAAATAGTCAATGCAAAGGGCCTTGTGGATCTCATGCATATACATAAGCCAGTTGTTGCAGCGCTCCACCAATGACATGGCGACCGTAGATCAAGGCAGATCAAGGAAGTGCAATTTCACAGAAGCAGAAATTGAGGTACTTGTGGGTAAGGTGGAGAAATGAAAGGAGGTGCTTTTGCAAAACAAATAAGAGAAAATCCACAGAGTGGCACAGCGTTGCTGAAGCCGTCAATGTTGTGAATTCTTCAGAGAGATCTGTGGCGGATATAAAAAAAATGGTCCTATTGGGATCCAATCCCCAGACTCCCAGGTGAAAGTCACACGCCCTAACTAGTCAGCCAAATGGAGATCTCCCCTGTACAAGTAGCCATGGCGCATGATCAATTGGGTCACAGTGACAGGACACACACCGTCACAGACGCATGACATTCCGTCTCAATCTGTCCCCCTGCTGATATTCTGCATTCTGTATTCTGCGCTTCAATCTGTGTGTGTGTGTACGTGTGGGGGGGTCTTGTTATGTGTGAAAACGAAGCAGTACAAGTGACAATGCTGCAGGATTTCATCATTTTATCCTTCTCAGCAGCAGCACTGCAGGTGCTCTCCATGTCCAAAATGTGTGTAAGCCAGGTCCTTAGTCAACTTAAAGTTGCACACATTTTTCCGCTAAGTTTTCTTTCATAAATGCCAAAGTTTGCGTGGAAAGTTGCTTACGAAGTTTTCCAACCCCGTTTTGTGCGTCATGGGCTCGACACACGGGAGGCGACATCGCCTCTCCTCCATTCATTTTCAATGAGACATGTGCGACAAAGCGATAATCACTTGTCTCACTCCTACTAAGCGAAACGCGAAAAACGTGCGTGTGAAATTTTGCGCTCGTGCACGTGTCATGCACAGGCGACCCAGCGACGCGATCCAAGAAAGTTGAAATATTTTCAACTTTTCATCGCTGTCGCTTGGACGAGGACCAATCAACGGAGGTTTCATTCACTGACCAATGAGCAGACAGGATGCTCCGTACACCTCCGAGCAAACATGAAGGAGAAGTTGATTGTTATGTTTTATATTGTAAAATCAGAAGTAAAATTGCACATAACTCTAGCAGCACCTTGTGAAACATCATATCTACCACTCAGTGTTGAGAGTAACGCCGTTTAAGTATAACGGCGTTTATAACGGCGTTCTTTTATAGGTAACGGAATAATCTAATTAATTACTTTTCCCGCCGTTGCAACGCCGTTACCGTTACTGGGGATGGAAGGTGGTGCGTTACTATGTGCTTGTCGAACGTTGAGCAACAGCGTGACCTTCTCAAGGCTTTCTGACCGCCACACTTCAGCTGCAGCCAGGGAGAGAGAGGTGTCGGTAACACACTTACAAACACGATGATGATTGGCCGGGTGGGCGGAGACCCTCACTGTCTCAGTCACTGCATTGTGTAAACACAACGGGAATAACTCCGTTTAAAATAACCGCGTTAATAAAAAATATTTCTTTCTGTAACGAGCAAACTAATTAATTACCGTCTTCTTTTATCAAAACGTTGTTTCTGTTACTGATAAGGAAATGCGTGCGTTAAGCAGCGCGGTGTGTTGAAGCTGTCATCAGCTGATCAGGAGCTAAAGAGGCAGATGTTTTCATCCAAGCGCATCACGGCCGTGAAGAACGAGTAAGACGTGATGAATATCTACGGCTGCAGGTGTGGATCTGCAGCCGTGCCCTTCTTAGCATGACAGCGGGACGTCCCGAAGGTCCGCTCACCTGTTCACCGCTCAGACGTCCTGATCTTCTGCCTTCCTAGATCATCCAGCTGTAACCTGTTTCTGATCATGTCTTTAGTCCCGCTGTAACACTGATGCATCAGTCTCAGACGGCATGGAGCTCAGGTGTTATCAGAACTACCTGTGTGTGTTCAACAACCAGCTTCAGCTCTTCTGTGGTTGGGTCTGACCCAAGTTAGTAAATGTAAGTCCTCCATCAGATCTGTGCCTCTTCTAGTGTCATTTTAAAGGATTTTATTTATTTATTTAACCGTTACTAGATTACCAGCAACAGAAATGCTAGTAAAAACACACAATTATGTGAAGCTGGAAAAATTAGAATGCTGTGCAAAATTACATTCATTTCTGTAATTTAACTAGACCGAGATACCATTTAAAGGCTCGGGAACCTTTACAGGTGTTTCTATTTGCAATTTTAAATTTTAGCTGATTGGGGTCTTGTTAAATATCACACTTTTAATAGTCTAGATTAGTGTAATGTTCCTATTAGTAGTTCCTCTTGTTAAGTGCTTATTTGTTTAAATTATTCAGGTTTATATAAAACATTTGGACATACATTTTATTATGTTCCAGTCAATAGTCATTTATGTTTCACTGTTGTAGTAATTCTTGCATTCTTTAATGAAAAAAGTAACTAAGTAGTTACTTTTGTTGGTAATTAGTTACTTTTATGATCTTGTAACTCAGTTAGTAACTGAGTTACTTTTTTGACAAAGTAATCAGTAACTATAACTAATTACTTTTTTAAAGTAACGTTCCCAACACTGCTACCACTTTTTAAACTCTGAACCGCTTAAATAACCTTAATTCCCTCCAACCTGACACAGCCAAACAAAACAACGGAAGTTTCGATTTCGCCATGGAACAGAACGCGTAGGCGGCTTTGCCGCTGGCCGCGGATCGCCTCCCATGTGTCAGGTAATAAAAGCGACAGCGACGAATGTCGCTGATCGCGGTCGTTTGTCGTCTCCCGTGTGCCGAGCCCCTAAGCAAGCTTGATAAATGAGGCCCCTGATGTTTAAAAACAGTCTACAGGAACTGGCTGGCTGCGTGTTTGCCACTGAAACAGAAAACCTGACTTTTCTTCCTGTAACTGACCTTTATCATTATGTCTTTTAACCCACTTCCTGCCAGTTGCTTGTGGTTTGCGAACTCCGGGGTGGCTTCAGGGTGTGAAAACACACGCGACCCAGAATTAGCTTAAAAAGAAAACCTGTGGGGCAAAAAGTATTTAGTCAGTGATCAAATGTGCAAGTTCTCCCAATTATGAGGCCTCTAGTTTTCATCATAGCTATACCTCAGGTACGAGAGAAAAATTAGAAAAATATACAGATAATCACGCAGATTTTTAAAGAACTGATTTGATAATTATGGTGGAAAATAAGCATTTGTTCAGTAAAAAAAGTCCATCTCAATACTTTGTTGGCAATGAGTGTGTGATATGAATGTTTTCTGTAAGTCTTTACAAGGTTTACACACACTGTTGCTGGTATTTTGGCCCATTCCTCCATGCAGATCACCTCTAGAGCAGGGATGTTTTGTGGCTGTCGCTGGGCAACAAGGACTTTCTATAGGGTTGAGATATGGAGACTGCCACTCCTTTGTTTACTCAGGCGATGCGTTTGGGATGATTGTCATGCCCCGTTCATTCTTTCCTTTACACGGATCAGTCGTCCTGGTCCCTTTGCAGAAAAACAGTACCAAAGCATGATGTTTCCACCCCCATGCTTTATTGGTAGGTAAGGTGTTCTTTGGATGCAACTCGGCATTCTCTCTCCTCCAAACACGACGAGTAGAGTTTTTACCAAACAGTCTATTTCGGTTTCATCTGACCATATGACATTCTCCCAATCAGACAATGGGGTTTTCCGGATTTATTTTCTCATTTTGTCTCTCATAGCTGAGGTTTACCTATGATGAATATTACAGGTCTCTCATCTTTGAAGTGGGAGAACTTTCACATTTTTATGTTATAAATTGAATTTTAATCCCAATTACAACCAGGGTTTTCAGTGGTCATGAAAACAAAATGATTAAATTATTTGCTCCTTCCTCTTCTGCTGCTCCTGGTTACAAATCCGGCTTTGTACTTTTTTTCAGAACACTTGTTTTTAACTTTTTCAAATCTTGTGCAAGAAAACAAGCATTTCCTTTAAATATGCGCATAAAAGAACAATGCTGGATAATAAATCAGTCACTTGCTGAATTTATTTTTGGGCAGCAGAAGCTCACGAGGTAGAGCGGGTTGTCCAGTAATCTGACGGTTGTGGGATTAAAGAGTTTCAGAGTCCTCCGACTCTGAAAGACTGTACAAATGCGGGTCACTTATCATTTATTTACAAAAATGCTGAATCTTCTCAGTTTTATACTGATTTAAACCTGAACTGATTTGTTCTGAGGTCGTTTTTGCCGTGAGTTTGTGTAAAAAATTAAACTGGCTGACAATTCAAAGACTATTTACTGAAGGTTGCGATGGTTACTGAACTGTTTTACTTAATATACACTTTTTCACTCGTGTTGAAATCAGCTGTGATTGAACATCTGAAATATTAAACAACTGAAATCATTTTCACCTAAATGTCAACAGAAAAAGAAAATGGTTGGTTTTTTTCCACGTGTGTTGTTTCACACCAGCACTAGCATGGAGCTCCTGTGGAAGGACCAAAAATCAGTTAGCCCTGATTAGCCCTCCTCCTGTCATGTGGTTGTGTTTATGCCTGTAGGAATGCTGAAAATCACATAAACAGGCTAATTTTAGGTAAATATGCTGAAAGACAAAGGGTCCGATTGAGTCGACCCAGACAACCCGCCCCACCCTCGATCATGACCTCTCTGCTGCACTTTTAGCTCGTGAGCTGCTACAAAGTGCAGAAAGGCTGATTTTCTCTACCCACATTTTCCTTAAAAACTTAGGTCTGCAGGTCTTTTTTAACTGTGGAAGCAAAAAATAAAATCAAACCTCATTAATCCAAATTTTGAATAGTTGGATCATGTACGTTACTCTAATGAGTGCACAAAAATTCAGATTCATCGCCACTATTATCTATTTATGCTGAATTCTGTGTGTTTGCAAAGCCCTGATCAGCCTTAAAGGCATGAATCAAGTTTAATCTGAAGCTAAAATGTCAAACTAACGTTTTTAAAGGCCCATCACTTCCTTGTAGGTAAACACAGGTCAAAGGTTGATGGAGAAAATAAATCTTCCTCCTAATCAAACCAGCTTCACTCCTCCAACAAATATAAGGGTTTCCCTCAATTCTCCTCCCTCTAGCATCCGCCGCTCTCCCTACTCCCAGCTCATCTTTTCTCACTTCCTTTCACGTTTAATTCCCACCCTCATCCTCCCCCTGGATTTTCCGTGTCACCCTGCAGGCCCTCCATCACTCCTCAGTTCTCTCGCTTCTCCTGCTGCCCTTTCAATTAACAACAGACGAGCCAAAACGCAGAGAGAGATCTCCAGCCAAGACATCCCTCCTACACACGGAAGCATGCAGATCCCTGAACACAGTGAGATCATAAAAAATGCAAAACACACTCATACTGTCAATTCTCAGCACATGCAGTATAATCTCTTTGCAACACAGAAGAAATGTGAGCAAAAAATGCATAAATGGGTTGAGGATCTGATTTTAAGGTATTTACATGCAGCCCGAGGCTACAAATCCATATTAGTGATTTTGGGACCAAGCTACACACAAGCCTGTAACAGCCAGTCACAGTATGGGCTGCTGACTTTTACTCAATTTCCAACAAAACATTAAATCTGTTCATTTATTTACTGTTTGAAAGACCCAATATTTCAGGTAAATATCTGGAAAAAGCTAAAATCTCATGTATTCATATAGAGTTACGGGTGTTCAGTCAATGAGATGAGTGAGTGAGTGAGTGGCTTGTTTGTCCCATAAAGGAAAATCATTTATCAAAGTCTAATTTAAAAAATAAAAGGTCTGCATCATGACAATAGGGTTGATGAAAACCTCATACGCAACAGGCTGGAGAAAATGTAGGAAAGCGTGAAACTATTACAAAATAGTAGTTTGTTTATTTTAAAATCAAATGATGGATTTTTTTCAGAGATGAGGTCCTGCTCCAAGTAGTTTAAGTATCTTGGGGTCTTGTTCATGAGTGAGGGAAAGATGGAGCACGAGGTCGACAGGTGGATTGGTGCTGCAGCTGCAGTGATGCGGGCGTACCGGTCTGTTGTGGTGAAGAGAGAGCTGATCTGGAAGGCAAATCTCTCGTTTTACCGGTCAGTCTACATTCCTACCCTCATCTAAGGACACGAGCTTTGGGTAGTGACCAAAAGAATGAGATCATGGATATAAGCGGCCAAAATAAGTTTTCTCTGAAGGGTATTTGGGCTCAGCCTTAGAGATAAGGTGAGAAGCTTGGTCATCCGGGAGGGGCTTGGAGTAGACCCGCTGCTCCTCCACATCGAGAGGAGCCAGTGGAGGTGGATCGGGCATCTGGTTTAGGCAAGCCCCCATAATTCGGGTCTGGAAATGAAGCAAAACAGGAAGTAACAAAAATTGCAGTTCCACCCTCATCCACTAGGGGCTGGTGTCAGAAGCGAGCAAATCCTCATTGACTCCCATGTTAAAAATACCAATTTCGCAGCAGAAATAAACATGTTTACAGCCTGGTACCAAAACATGTTTTTTGTTTAAATGATCTAGTTTACACTCATGACAACTCTGAGGGGGGTGAATTTTTTTCTCACTCTTCTGTTTAAGTGTATTAAACGCCTAAAATTCTGAATAATTAATGAGCATCAGACCCACGTGACCACAGAGCTATCGCCGTGGAAAGGCCTCAGTCTGAGCCTCGGCCTTGCCTGAAAACTGTACTGCCATTTTCAGTCTCTCAACTTAGACTATTAGTTGTGCCGTTTGTGTATTCTTTTTGGATATTATTTGTGCAATTGTTGGACAAAATGACTTGCTGTGGCATTAATTGCACTAATAGAGCATCCAAGGAGTCTCCACTTCATTTTTTTCTGTAAGTAAAATTGTATTTATGTATTTTAGGTCACTGCCGAGCTGAGCTTAGATTTTAACATGTACTGTTAATCCATGAAATTGAAATGTAATAGGGTAAAACCCAGTGCATTTAACATAATGCTGCTTTTTTAAAAATGAGTTGAAATATGACATGTTGGTGGAGCTGGGTTCCGACTATCGGTATGGTCCCCTCCCCTCAGGGGCAGTTCGGCGCATCTCTGATCGATGCGCGTGTCTGCTGCGCAGCTGCCAGCTTGTGGAGCTCTCGGGAGACCTCTGTGTTCCTGCTGGTTTTACCCACGGTGAGCCCGGTGCATCTCTGACTCAGAAGCTCCGGTGTTGTGCACAGTTAACTCCGATTGTAGCTAAGTAGCTACCGTTGTTAGCTTAGCTCCCACCTCTGTGTTAGCTTGTAGCTGCATCGCTTCAGTTCGACATGTGTCATCATTTGATCCCAGCCTTACAGCCCCACCCTCAGCTCCACCTCTTTTCCCTTTTTTGGAATTGTCTGGGCTTGACGGAACCTGTGACATGGTCAAAATGGCGGTGGTGGGAACCTCCCATTTTGACACAAAAACTTATAATTGGAGCCTATGGACACGAATTGCCCAGTATATATGTCGATGGGTTTAGATGGCATGTCCAATCGGGAGGACACCCAAGGGAAGCTTCAGGACACGTTGGAGGGACTAAGCCATAGGATTCGCCGGGAGGGGCTGGCCCAAGTGGCTAGGGAGAGGGAAGTCTGGGCCTCTCTGATTAGGCTACTGCCAATGCGACCCGACCATGGATAAGCAGATGATGGATGGATGGATGGTTTTATTCATCATAATGGCAACAAACCACTGAACCATCAAATGAAAGTTGCACAAAAAATACACTAAAACCAAAAGCTTCACACTTTATTGAAATGTGATCTGTAGCGTCAAGAATGTCCTGTTTATGACCTAAAGGTCATGCTCTGCTGTGTCTGCTCGAGAACAGACATAATGTCTCTGACAGCCTAATCTACATGAGATAGTGGCCAAGGTCTTTCATGCACTCTGCTCATCTGAACTGCTTCACCTGTGTACAGCTCAAGACGAAGACGAAGAACTCTTTTGATAAACACATAATCAACAACTTTGTTATTACCAATAATAATGTGAGCCCAATGTTCAATCAATCTGTGAAATGACAATGTTATTACTTTATATTATAATCCTGTGATCAGTAGTATTTTACAAGTAATTATAATCCTGGACATTTGCACTAGACACTGATGTCACAGAGTAATGCTTAAGTCACACGACACATTTCCTTTTGTCTGATCCAATCAGAACCTTAGTTTCTGGGGCTAGGTGTGGTTTTCTGTGGTGTCAAATTGCATGTCAAATTCTGATTCGCCAGTAAACCAAAATATGACAATTATACAAACTATTCCACGCCACCTTTTCTTTAGTTCAAAGCGTTCTAGAGAAGTCTCAGACAGGCCATCCGGACTTCCTCTTCAGCCAAAAGAACCTCGACAAGCTGGATAAAATCTGTTGCAAGTTACAACTGACCGCAACCGTTCCTTCAGAATAAAAGCTGAACCTCACGACCCCTTCAGGGTCTCGCTGACACCAATGATAACCTGTCGTGACCTGGAAGCATTCCAAGACTAGTTTGGTCAGCACCGCTGCTTTTCTGCCGGCTTCGGTTCCAAGGAGGGTCCAAGAGGACCTCGACATTCTGGATCTGAATGGAGGCTTCCCCTGGGGTAAGTAGACCGACAGATGGCGTCTCATGTGTGCTATAAATATTCTACTAAAGTTTAGAGCGAAACATTCACTCCCACTCAGAACTAACTGCTTCTCCGGATCCTAAGGTTCTGATAGCAACATTCCACACACACACCATCATCGCACGTCTCACTCCACCTTAGTCCATCAGTCCACCAAGTGTTTAAAGTTAGTCTTGTTTAAACTGTGTAGAAATAAATTTCTTAATTATAAACCTGACTCTCTTTCCTTGGAGTTAATATGAAGTGTCACTTAATCCCTGCAATAAAAAGTTCTGATCTTCTGGTTAAAATATTCAAAGATCCATCAGATTGATATTTCATATTTCTATAGAATATCACATTTTATGGTTCATAAGTAAGATGCAAACTACCCATCGTTACAGATCCTTTTAAACATTTTTCTCTGCTTGTTTCCTCAATAATATCTGATGATGTTTAAAGTTACATCTGAGCAGAAATGTGGATATTGTCCTAGCTTTCTTAACTCTAAAACAGGTTTTTATTCTAACTGTGTTCACTTCACTTTCACTCGAGTTTTAACAGACTTTCTAAAACTACAACTCATGATTATGATCACCAGGGCAGAAAACTGAAGTTTTAATTGATTTTTTTGACTGGTTGTTTGTACTTTCTGAAAATAGGCACATAACTCATTTAGTATCAGATGACTGTATTAGAAGGTACTCAAACTGACAGACTAGCTGAACGAGTTCAGTCAGTGTGTGATATTTGTTGATTTGCTTATTTACAAATAATAAAAGCACCCTTTTGACATAAACATGATCATGTTGGGATATGAAGTGCTTGCATAGTCAGAAATTTGCCATGCAGACAAGCTCTGCATGATCTGGCTCCAACCTAGACGTGCCTGCATCAGTGCGTCACGCAGAGACAAGGTCATCCGATACATCTCCATTTGCTGCACGTGTCCCCGATCGCAGACCTTGGATGCATGTGTTTTTGAGGATGTGTTCCTCTAGATATGCTGCATAGAAAAACCACAGAAATGTGGAATGTGCTGCCTTGAGAGAGTATGAGAGTGCAGAAATGTGCAGAAAGTGACCAGAGGACAAACACAAAATGACAGAAAACAAAATGAATGCCCCCATCCCAGGCAGGCAGTCTGATGTAATTCAACACCTGGTTACAAAATCCAGGCACGGCAGCAAAAGTCCACATGCTCTATGATATTCCACTGAAAACATCTCCATCAGTGTCAGCTCATTCATATTTCTAGTGGCCAAGTGTGGGATCTAACTCTCAATGGCTTGGCAGAGCAGAAAAAGAATAAGTGACTTGAGGGGAAAGTGTTGCAGGCTTCATTATGCAGCAGAGAAGACAATTATGAAATAAAGAAGAAAAGAAAAATCAAGACACATCTGTGCTTCTGTTACATTTTCCGAGACAATGATAGAGCTCTATGGTGCCAAAGCTAAGACTAATTCTCTTTCTTGATTTTCACCAATGTGGACTGATTTTCACATCACTAACTTGGCTCGTCGCTGTCGGCTTGATGATATCAGATGTTAGGCTTGCTAACTAGTCCTGAGAGCCTTGTTTCATGAAAAGAACATACATTATGGTTGGAGTGAGTTATGCTTTCAAAATGTCTTTAAGCTCCTCACAATCTCGTCTGATATTGCTGCTATTTCAAATGCATTCAAGGAAGTCACGAGATAAAAAGTAGTCAAAGGGACCTGGAAACTCAATCACTTCAATTACTGGTCCTGTGTAAAAAGAAAAACTACTTTGGGAGGGGTTGGTGACAGGTTTGAGATACATGAGAGACATCTTATGACGTTTTAAGCCAGGTTAAAATCACATAATTTTAATGCAGCTGTTGGGACATTCTAGCAAAAAGGGATAATGAGTGCTTTCTGGTTAATAAAGTTAGGAAGATTAAATAAAAAAATGTAAAACTTAACAAAAAACTAAACACAAAATACTTTATGGCTCATTTGTAATGAGAAAAGTTGCACTTGCAATTCATTTATAGTATTTAGAATTTGCAAAATACTAATTGAGTGTGATTCCAACAGAAGATTAAAATATTTACTTTATATTTTGAGTCTCTAGTAAACAGTTAGAGCCTTGTCAGATATGGGCTTAAGAAGTTGTTTGGAGTATCAGCGGCAAATTATTGTACCTATAGTCATGTAACTTGATTACTATCTAGGCAAAATTAATATGTAAAAAATGGAAATACTTTCAAGACCAAGTTCGTTTTTTAATACGTTTGCAGTGGTCTCCGATAACCTCGCCAGGGAGGCGTCCAGGAAGCATCCTAACCAGATGCCTGAGCCACCTCAACTGGCTCCTCTTGACATGGAAGAGTATCAGATCTACTTCAAGCCAATCCCAGATTACCGAGCTTCTCTCTCTATCTCTAAGGGAGAGCCCAGTCACCCTGCGGAAAAACTTTATTTCGGCCGCTTGAATCCCAGATCTCATTCGTTTGGTCACTACCCAAAGCTCGTGACCATAGGTGAGGGTAGGGACATAGATCAACCAGTAAAGAACTTCTCCTTCTGGCTCAGCTGGCTTCAGTCAGCTTACCTAGCTCGAGTCGCTAACCAGCCAGCAACCCCACTAACACATTATATTTCAATTAGGGCCGGGACTTTAACGCGTTAATTACAATTAATTAATTAGAAAATAATAACGCGTAAAAAAAATTAACGCATTTAATCGCAGCTTGCATTTCAAGTACGGCGGAACCTTTGTCATTGCACAATTTCCTCGTAGACCGAATATCACTGACGCACACAACAATGCACAGTGCTACTGGCTACTAAAACGGAATAAAAACAGAAAGAAGTTGCCTTGCTTGGACTGATGCAGGATTTAGGAAACCCATCCGCCTCTTTTCTTAACTTGGAAAAAAAAACTTCCAGACAACAACGGAGTCCGTGTCGCGGACATTTTTCAGAGATCGTCTCTGCTGCAGCTGCCCGGTGGCAACGGAAACTTTACAAAAGTTGCGGTAAGCTATATTTTTAACATTTACGTAACATCTGTGCAGCGCTGAAAGCACCAGACAGAATAATTCTGTGCCCTAACAGTAGTTTATGAAAGTAGTCAGACAAACGAGAGGCACCTGGCTGCCGCTGGGAGAACGCGCCGTGTTCTCACTACTATGTAAACAATCACAAACAACGTGTCTTAAAGTTGAAAACAGAAGTTTAAGTTAAAACAGAAACACTCTGAAACTTTTCTGATGATTTTCTTAACAATTCTGTCGGGAAATTATGTGTTTCTGAGACGAGTCTCTGTCTAAACATCACACGCATTACTAACATTAAGCAGCGAGGTGTGTTGAAGCTGTCATCAGCTAAGGGGCGGATGCTTAAGGGGCAGCGAGGAACGAGGGAGTTGTGATCAGGCTGGAGATCGCACCAGATTCACTGCTGCAGGCGTGAATCTGCGGTTCTGCAGCATCCCCTTCTTAACGTGACATCAGGACTTCCCATGTAAGGAAGGTCCGCTCACCTGTTCGTCAGATCATTATTTCCTCGCCATGATATTTTATCTTCCCATCATCCTCCAGTCATCCAACTGGAACCAGTTAGTGTTCCTGATCATTCTCAGAATATGTCGCGCCTGCTCTGGTGTTAAAAGTTAGTACATTCGAGTCCTAGATCATATTTGTGCCTGTTCTACTGTCATTTTGAAGGATTATTATTTATGTGTTTTTACTACATTATGAGTAGAAATGCTAATAAAAACTCCCAATTATACAAACAAGTGAAACTGGAAAAATTAGAATCTGGTGCAAAGTCAAATTTATTTCAGTCATTCAACTAGACAGAGAGACTATTTAAAGGCTCAGGAACCCTTTGCCGGTGTTTTCTATTTGTAATTATAAATTTTAGTTGAGTTTTTCTTTCATATCACACAGTGACATTTGAATAATTAAAATGCATTTTTTATTAAAAGCTTTAGTTTACAGTAATAACCATGTCTAATGTTTGATTCTCTGTCTCATAATTTTAATTAAAAGTTTTACTTTGAGAGCACATTTTCCTGAACGATTAAAATGTGATTAACTGAGATTAATTAATTACAAAGCCTGTAATTAATTAGATTAAAATTTTTAATCAAGTCCCAGCCCTAATTTCAATCCATCTTTGATTAAGTGTGTTAAGTTAATTGCACACACACACACACACACACACACACACACACACACACACACACACACACACACACGACACAATTACAGTTCAGAGAGTCAAAATGGCCAAACTTCTATTAACATCCCTGGAGCTAGCTGCTAGTGTCAGTTTTGATGCTCATGCTGCCTGTCAATCAAATCTAATTATTCAGGGTGACGCTGGCACAGGAGTTAAGTGTTCACCCCGTAATCGGAAGGTTGCAGGTTCAAGCCCCGCTCAGTCCATCACTGTGTCCGTGGACAAGACTTTTAACCCACTTTGCCTGCTGGTGGTGTTTGGAGGGACCAATGTAGCTCATCCCCACCAGGGTGTGAATGTGTGTGAATGTGTGTATGACTGATTGTGTTGTAAAGGGCCTTGGGGGTTTCAGGACTCTAGAAGACTCTTTATCAAAAACAGGCCTTTCATAATTTCAAGTATTTAACTACACCTAAACAAGAGAGTTACAAAAGGTTCACCCCCGTCAGAGTTGCCATGACTGTAAACTAGATCTATTAAACCTAGAATTGTTTTGTGAACCAGGCTGTAAAGATGTTTATTTCTGCATTTTTAACATGGGAGTCTATGATTTTCTCACTTCTGGTGCCAGCCCCTAGTGGATGAGGGTGGAACTGTAATTCTGTCACTTCTGTGTGTCATGTCAGGACGTTGGGTACTTAAGATTTGTTGACTAGTTTGTATTATAGACAGACTTGTTCTGTAGTGCTGTACGATACTGCAAAATTTGGTATCGATCCGATACCAAGTAAACACAGGGGCCAGTATTGCCGATACCGATACTTTTTAATAATAGTCTAGGACCGTCTAGTTCTGTGGGATTTATTAAGATAAATAAGATCAATAAAACTTGAGTTTTCAGACAAGATTCTCATCAATATGAAAATCTTGTCTGAAAACTCAAGTTTTATTGATTACTTAATTATTTTGTAAGTTTTCCTATAATAAATCATGTGAACGATGATAATAAAATACAGGAAACATTTTCAGGCAAATAAAATTATTATTAGGAAACTCTAAATGGTTTAAAAATGGTCAACAAACTCAAGATTTTTTTCTATTTGAAATGTATAAAGCTGTGTAAAAAACAAATTCCATTTGGCACTCCTTTTTTGGTCTGCCATCACACAGCCACAACAGGGCTCTCTGCTGTTCTGTGCTTGTCTCGTGCTGGCGCGCTGTTTTACTTTTTTTAAATGCAACAACGGACTGCCCCGTTGACTGACATCCGTGGCATTCCAATCACAGTGCTTTAATGGTTTGTTGGGCCAATCACAGCGCTCTTTAAGCGAGGTAGGCGGGATGTTCCTGCAAACGAACATGGCTGCCGCTCAAAACGGTCCAATCACAGGTATCAGCCGGGTAAACTACAAATCAAGATAGCTGCCAGTCAGTAGTGGTCCAATCATAGCGCTCTATAGATTTCATGGGCCAATCGCACCACTAAGTAGGTGGGATGTTATTGGAAAAAAACAAACATAACTAGTCGGCGGTCAGCCGCTCGTTTGAAACGGCTTTGGCATCAAGTTTGGACTATTATGACTTTAGCTTTGGTTGGAGTCAAGATCAGATAGAAGTACTAACGTTTATGTAGGGAAAGGATGTGTTTTGCATCTTCTTTGAAATTGGTGGACTGCCTCGTTGACCGACATCTGTAGCGGTGAGTACGTAATGGCTTGCCAGGCTAGAAGAAACTGAATCGATATCATCATGCAGGTATATAATAAATACGCAATACCAACATTAGATTGAGTCTATCGATATTCTATCAATATTTTAGATTGATCCGCCCAGCCCTATTGTTCTGAGCCAGAGGCAAGGATATGAAGAGCTGCACAAGCCCTGGGTCACTATCAGCAAGCTAGACCACTCCATACTGATGACGACGGTATTCATTATTTTCTCTGTAAATTATCCATTGCTCCTTTCAACTATTTATGTAGAAGGATTATGCATAACACTTGGTTCAGGTTAGCTGGTAGCGTAAACATAAAAGCTTGACATTTATTCATATTCTGCTTTTGGAGGGAAATGATGTGTGAACTCATCGCTGAGATCCTCTATTGGCCAAGCTTCTTTCAGTAAATCAAAGTCAAAGGTGTTGCTTATTCTTTACTAGTGCTGCCGCGAATAGTCGACCTAACCGATGACGTCGAGTATGAAATATTGTCGATGTGATTTTCGTCCTGGCCGTTGACGCATCCATACGCTCTATACCCTTGCAAGGGTGATGGAGGGGGCATGGGAGTTTGCCCAACCAATCCACATGTGTTTGTGGATTTGGAGAAGAATTATGACCGTGTCCCCAGGGGCATCCTGTGGGGGACGCTCCATGAGTATGGGGTGGGTGGCTTTCTGTTAAGGGCCATTCAGTCCCTTTACCAGAGGAGCGTGAGTTTGGTCCGCATAGCCGGTAGTAAGTCGGACCTGTTCCCGGTGAGGGTTGGACTCCGCCAGGGCTGCTCTTTGTCACCGGTTCTGTTCATTACGTTTATGGACAGAATTTCTAGGCGTAGCCGTGGTGTGGAGTGTGTCGAGTTTGGTGGTAGGAGAATCTTGTCTCCGCTTTTTGCGGATGATATGGTCCTCCTAGCTTCATCCAGCTCTGACCTTCAGCTCTTGCTGGGTAGGTTCGTGGCCGAGTGTGAAGCGGCTAGGATGAGGATCAGCACCTCCAAATCTGAGACCATGGTTCTCGACCGGAAAAGGGTGGCTTGCCAACTCCGGGTCGGGAGAGAGGTCTTACCTCAAGTGGAGGAGTTTAAGTATCTCGGGGTCTTGTTCACGAGTGAGGGTGGAGGGATCAGGAGATCGACAGGCGGATTGGTTCGGCGTCTGCAGTGATGCGGACGCTGAGCCGATCTGTCGTGGTGAAGAGGGAGCTGAGCTAGAAAGCCAGGCTCTCGATTTACCGGTCGATCTACGTCCCAATCCTCACCTATGGTCATGAGCTTTGGGTAATGACCGAAAGAACAAGATCGCGGATACAAGCGGCCAAAAAGAGTTTCCTCTGTAGGGTGGCCGGGCTCAGCCTTAGAGATAGGGTGAGGAGCTTGGACAATCGGGAATGACTCGGAGAAGAACCGCTGTTTCTCCGGATTGAAAGGAGTCAGTTGAGGTGGTTTGGGCATCTGGTCAGGATGCCTCCTGGACGCCTCTCTGGGGAGGTGTTTCGGGCATGTCCTGCCGGCAGGAGGCCCCCGGGTCGACCCAGGACACATTGGAGAGGTTACATCCCCAATCTGGTCCGGGAATGCCTTGGGGTCCTGCCGGAGGAGCTGGTGGAGAAAGCCGAGGAGAGGACGGTCTGGAGATCCCTAGTTGGTATGCTGCCCCCGTGACCCGGACCCGGATAAGCGGAGGAAGATGACGACGACGGCATCTATTTTAAACAAACCAAATAATTTTCATCCATACCAGTAGATGGCGCTGCACGCATCACCCATGGACCTGCCCTCAGACGGCGACTTTTCTTCTCATCTGTTTTACAAGAAAACAAAACTATCATGGCGGAAAAGGAAGATGGTGCCGAGGTGGTCAGTAAAGGTTTATTTAGGCCAAAATGCTCAAAGGTATGGGAATATTTTAGGCAAACAGAAAACAAACGAGTAGTTTGTACTCTCTGTAAGGCTTCTTTGGCCTACCACAGCAGCACCACCGCAATGCACGAACGCCTGAAAAGGATGCATACTGGAGCAATTCAAGAGCCACCGGAAATATCCAAACTACCACCGTTAAGTTTTATTTTTAAACTTTCTATGCTTGCTTACCACATATTTCTGAAAGGAAACTTACATGTGGTAATTTAAAATTATATGTAGATTTCGTTTATAGTATTTATTTTTAGAAACTCTGGTAAAGAACGGTTCTTTATTTGATATTTGAAAAACAAGTCTTAAACGGTAAAGAATGCATACTTCACGGACCTACATATTATTATATGTTTCTCTTCTCATTTTAAAATATTTGATGTGGTAGATAATAATTTTGGTTAATAAGTTGTTAAAAATACAAACAGATAAAATGATAAAACAATCCAAAATGCACATATGTATTAGATTTAAACAAATTGTTTGATTCCGATCAAATCCCAATTCGTTTATTGTTTTCTTATCCTTTCTCTAAGTCACACAATTCCTTAAAAAAAAAAAGGACGTCTCACCTCAGCATGCAGCAGCTCTCACTGACAGCATATTGAAGATGATTGTTAAAGACATGAGGCCGCTCAGTACAGTGGACGACGATGGTTTTCGTGCCATGATGAAAACGTTTCAACCTGGCTACATTCTCCCTAAAAGAACGTGCTTCACCAACATGATGGAACAGAAATATTCCGAGGAGCTACAAAAGGTAAAAACTGTACTTTCTTCTGCCACTTCCATGATCAGCTCAACAACAGATGCCTGGACGAGTGTTTTCATAGAGGCTTACTTGGGCAAAACATGCCATTTCATCAGTGACAAATGGGAGCTCATGAGGTACAGTTTGACAACAATGCCACTTGAAGACAGGCACACTGCAGAGAATATTGCATACTGGAATGAAGCTGCATTTGAAAAGTTTGAAATTCCTACATCTAAGATACAGGCCATCGTACAGGACAATGCAGCTAATGTAGTTGCAGCCCTCAAGCTTTTAGAAGAAAAGCATGGAATATCATCTGTCTGGTGTGCTGGCCACACATTACAGCTGGCAGTAAACCATGCTCTAAAGCTTCCACAAATCCAAAAAGCAATTGGGGCTGCAAGATCCTTGGTTGAACATTTCAAAAGGAGTGAGGTTGCCAGCACAAGTCTCAAAGCAAAACAAAAACAAATGGGCAAACCTGAACACAAGCTCATTCAAGACATTAGGGTTTGATGGAAAAGCTCATACCACATGATCAGCCGCCTACTCGAGCAGAGATGGCCCATCACAGCATGTCTGTCTGACCAAGAAGTGACACACAGAAAAAAGCATTACCTTGACCTCAAAGCTGAACGGTGGAGTCTGCTGGAAGAGTTGGAACAAGCTCTCAAACCATTTGAAGGGGCCACTGTTTACCTAAGTGGGGCATCATATGTGACACCATCTTCTCTACCATCCCCAATTAAAGGAGTGGATAAGTCCACACCATCGACATAAATATATGGACAATGGGTTTCCATAGGCTCCAATAACAAGTTTTTCTGCTAAAATGGGAGGTGGCCACCACCGCCATTTTGACCGTGTCACAGGTTCCGTCAAGCCTAGACAATTCCAAAAAAGGGAAGAGAGGTGGAGCTGAGGGTGGGGCTTTAAGGCTGGGATAGACTGACGACACCCGGTTGAACTAGCTACAAGCTAACCTGAAGCTAACCCAAAGCTAATGTAGAGTTGGGAGCTAAGCTAACGGAGGTAGCAACCTAGCTACAACCGGAGTTAACTGTGCACAACACCAGAGCTTCTGAGTCAGAGATACGCCGGGCTGACCGCTGGGTAAAACCGGGTGGAACACAGAGGTCTCCGAGACCTCCACAAGCTGGCAGCCGCACAGCAGACAAGCGCCGCTGCGATCTGAGATGCGCAGAGCTGCCGCTGGGGAGAACCGGGTGGAAAGGTTTCCATCCCAGAGCTCCACAAGCCGGCATTCCCCGCAGCACACAGAAGCCGCGATCAGACAGAGATGCGCCGAGCTGCGGGGAGAAGTGGCGTATTTTGGCGGTTCTGGCTTGCCATAAGAACCAGCCGTCAGCCCGCGCAGCTAACAGAAGCCACGATAAGACAGATGCGCAGAGCTGCTGGGAGAACCAGCCGTCAGCCCGTGCAGCTAACAGAAGCCGCGATCAGACAGATGCGCCGAGCTGCTGGGAGAACCAGCTGTCAGCCCGCTCGCAGCAAACAGAAGCTGCGATCAGACAGAGATGGACCGGGCTGCGGGGAGGGGATAAGGGTGGAAAACATCACAATTCTGAGATCAGACATACATATATAGGCATAGAAACGTGACAAGAATTGGTGACTGTGGTCATTCGCAACCCGAGTCGCGCTACCTTAATAGAGATCAGAGGGGTTTATATAAGGATTGAGTCAGGTGGAGGAAAAAAATGCACTTCAGAGTTACCCTCCACCAGGAGGGCAGCGTAGCTATGCAAAAAAACACCTCAGACAGAAATGCAACAGACTTCAGACATTACACAACATAAGTATCCACTAGGTGGGGAGGTAGGGTTGGGGACTCTCCTCACATCAGTGCATGCAGCCGCGATAAGCAGCGCTCGTCACCTCCGTTTGGACAGGGGAGGGAGGTAGTTGGGTTTAGAAAGCACAGTGACTCCTGGAAACGATTCAATGGCCTTCACCGGTCGCAGTCCCGCCCAGGCTGGGATAGGGAGACAGAGTTGCCATGGCAACGGCAGCATTCCATATTTCTTCTGAGGGGGAGTAATCTCTACAGGCTCAAGGGCACCAGATTCAGATAAGAACTTCTTTTGGGGCCAGACAGAGATAATTTCCTCTCTGTCTTAAAGTTCCGTTGGTCCTCAACCCCTCTAAATACAATAAGGGCGTAATTAATCTATCCCAATCCGTGCTGACCCGTCAACTTTCTCCTTGATCGAATCCACCTTCTGTGCCAAAGTCTGAATCTCAGCCAAAGTTCCAAGCTTACGACTCATCTAGACAATTATATGAGTTTGTGCGTTCACAGCGCGGAGTAATCCATCCCTGAGCTCCGGGATTGAGCCAATATTCCTTGACAGCTCATTAACTTTCCGGTAAGCCAGGTAACCGCTCAGGCCAAAAAGCAAGAAACCTGACACCAACACCACGAATATCCAGACGTCTTCAGAATCCTCTACAGACAGTTGAGAGAGGCAGATCAGGTTCCACTGTTTCCAGGAGTCCATGATATGCCCAGCTGGCTCTGTCCCAGAGGGGCATCTGGGAGCCCCTTCTCCCATTCTCATCATTGAAAAAATTTTGTCAATCGCGTTGCGAGACCAACTGACCAGATCCATTTTTAATAATTTCCAGTTTCCAGAAAAAATGCAGAAGCGCCGTGCGCACAAAGACAGACAAAGAGCCTTGGGTTAAGATAGGGAGGAGAGGAGGAAAAAAGCGTCTGTACTCTCCAAGAACGGGAAGAAGAAGATGTCTTTGTTTACTTCTTGTTCAGTCTCAAGTTAAAAGCTTGAATTTGGCCAACGAACCTTTTGATATTTTTCTAATTACATAAAAGGTACATAGGATTTTGTTGGAATTGGCGCTTTATTTACAGGTGTGATTTTTTTTTTTTTTGCAAGGTTGTACTTCCATTAATGAATGTTTTGAGAAGTAAATCTTTTAAGTTTGTTGAAAATAAAATGACCTGAAACTAAATTGTTTTTTTTTTCTTCTTAAACAAAACTAATCGTTAGACTAATCGATTAGTCGATAAATTAGTCGGTACAATAATCTAAATGAAATTAGTCGTTAGTGGCAGCCCTATTGTTTACACTTTAAATTTCTTTTTTATAGTTTACCTATACAAACAACAAAGAATGACCAAAGGACTGCACATAAACACCACGGTCATTCACATTTTACATTATTACATATCACACCTTTGTATCACCATGCTAACTCTCCCTTTCTTTCAAGTTTGATTAAACACTTTGCACTCATTCAGAAACACACACACACACGCATGCACGCACAAATCCTTCTGTACAAAGTCCTATCCCATTCAATGCCTCTGACCCCTTAGTCCCCACCCCCTGGGTTGTCTGGGAGACAAGTCCAGCCCGACTATGTGCCAGACCTAGAACTGGCCAGGAAGCTGCAGCCATTGCCAAAAACCTTTCAAGCAAATAGAATGAAATACACACAAAACTGTTGGATGCACACAACTAAGTACCAATACACACACTAACTGTCACACCCTGTCCTGTCTCCCCGTTTGGTTCAGCCATGTGTCTCTGTTAATTGCTCCCACCTGCCTCTTGTTTTCCAATCACCCAAGCTTCCAGCCCTCTTGTATTTAAACCCCTTCAGTTCTGTGTCTCGTGTTGGATCATTGTTTCTATGTTCTCCATTAAAACCTTTAATCGTTCCTGTGTGCCTGCTTACCTGCTTCCCTCACCCGCATATGGATCCTTGCATCCGCTTCATTCACCACCACGCGCTGACACTAACACACACGCACAATCCAAATGTCCTGGAATAGGTGACTCAGCAAGACCCACAAGAGTACCAAGTGAGAAGATGGATGGTACCGTTTAACTAGAACTCAGAGTGGCTTTGCTTTAATCCTGAGTTTCCTCAGGGTTATACTCTAGTTTGTTTATTCAAGGACTTATTAGTGTGTTAGGGCTTTGTTATACTGACTCTAGAAAAAACTACAATACATAAATGGAAATGTGACACAAATCTACATTTGCAAAAGCTAGATTTTAAAATTATAAACATGAAAGCAGCTTAATTCTGTATCTAAACGATCTGACTCTCCAGTTTTTGATTGGTAAACTTTAAAGGTGTGTTGACAGAAAAAACATTTCTTTATGAATATTTCTGATTATAATGGGTCACTCTGAGTTTTTCATGCAGGCTGAACATGAAAATAGTCTCCTACACCCATCTGCTGCTTTAGACAGTGAAATGCTAGGATTTAAAAATCCTGGCATATCTATGTCACACTGTAAGTTTGCATTCATGGCCTCGCCCATCTTGGCTCGCGCTCGCCCACAGGGAGAATTTGTTTTATTGTTTTTGCAGAGAGGAGAGAGAGTGGAAAGTGTCTTGGTGACTTTGCAACATGGCTGAACGCATTCCTGTAGCCAATCAGAAGCAAGGTGTGTGCATATCATTAATAATGAGCAATCCTGCTGTTTTCAGCCCACCGCTGCACCAGCAAACCTCTGCATCTCAGAACTGGAGCATCAGAGCTTTTTTATGACTCATAAGGCTTTGATTTACACTAGAGAACACTACAAATGTATTGAATAAATGCGTAAACAACAACAATAAGGTAAGAAGTGACTGTTGTTGTCTCCTCTTGTTTTCCCACTCGGTGGTTAACATCCTGCATGCTGACAAACTCAACAGCTCTCTCTGGATCTAAGTCTGGAATTCCTTCTAAACCCCAACCTTCCACAACATGACCTTCGTAAGAGCAGAAAAAAGAAAGGACAGGTGGATTTTTGTAAACTAAAAAAGCAACACAAAAAGGACCAGGACGGCTGCAGTTTCAGTCTCTGCTCAGTGGAATAAACGTAAATTTTGTTAACCTACTGCTGTAATCACACAACTACACCGACCATCAAGCCGTTTTCTGTTATTGTCACAAATGAAAACAAAACTCCATCTCAATAATAACTTCTTAATTGACTGCTGTATCTAGAAAGTCTGTTTTTACTTGTTGGACAGCTCCTTTGTGCAATTAGACAAAAACGGATTCGTTCACAGCTTGTTTTGCTGCATCTGCTGAGCCTGAATTAGCCACTCAAGTCCTCTTCAGCATAAAATATTACAGGAGAGAATGGGGAAATTACAGCTGTTATCATTCTTTTGTCACCCAGATTAATAGGTGAGTTGAGCTGCTATTGTGCCAGATAGCAGAGCAATTATTCATGCTCAGCGTAAGACGAAGGAGCCCACCTCCCCTCTAAAAATGAGGGGTGGAAGGTTATGCGGAAAACTCCATGTGCCGTGTTTTAACGTTTCAGTGTGCAGAAAGCCGAAGCACCACGGTGATTCGTGAGCAACAGGATAGCTGCCAAAGAGGACTCCTCCGTAGCGGATCAATAAAACCCGGAACTGAGCGGCGATTGAACTCCCACACGGTCATCAGCGCAGGGGAACAGGGAGCGCCTTTGGTTTAGCACTGTGAAGGATTGCTGGCTTCCTGTTTTGTTTTATCACACTTGTCTTTGTTTATATGGACACAGAAACCCACCTTGGATAAAACTGTTCTTTTTCTCCATTAATGCTCGTTTTAAAGCACATTTCATTCCATAAATGTAGACACTAAAGGTTTGTTCTAGTTTCAGGTCGGAGATTTAAATCTGAGCAAGTCTAACAGATTTCAAATGCAAGCTTTTTTATTAAATCAGAGTTGCAGCAAAATTTAAATTTAAATACCTGCTGCTTTGAGAAATAAGGAGAAACTTCAAGTTGGAGACACTAACTAAAATGCTTCATGTTTTAAATCTCCAGATATTCTGAATTCTTAAGTGGGGAGAATGTCTTGTTTATTTTATGGCAAAACATGACTAAAATCTAAAATTGAACTGAACTCTAGAAACTATGTTTTATTACGGGTTGTGGATTATATGGAGTTTGGGTCAGCCTTGTTTAAGTAATAAAAAAATGGAAAAATCATATAGTTTATTGTGTTTTTACTTTTTAAAGCTCTTCATCTTTAGAAATCTTCTGGTTATTCGTGCCTGGAATCTGAAGAAAACAGTCATATATGCAGACATGACCTTTTCAAAAAGAGAACACTTCATGCTCTGAGCTTCCATGCAAGGCTGACAAAAACACTTTGAGCTCACCCACAACCAGCCTAAAAAAGTAACCGCCTCAAGAGAAAACAGCCTTTCTGCTGTCTTAAAATCAGTCTGGAGCACATAAATAAATTAGCTCTCGTTAGAAAGGTGACGACTTCTGGGCATCTTATTATACTCTAAGATGGAAGGGCGTTCAAGGAGAAGCACATCGATCAGGGCAGGCCAAAGTGCGCGCGCGCACGCACACACTCACACACACACACACACACACACACACACACTTCATGTGAAAGGTAAGCGTGCATATGAACCAGTAATTTCATTTAAATGCCTCCTGGCTGTTATAAGATGAAAACAATGTCTTAAACAAGTTCTCTTTGGGTCATTTGACATTGAAAAGGCAACAGCCAGTGTTGATCTAGTGAGTAAACAAACAAACACACCGTGTTCTACCTCTACCTGAATATATTTCCAGAAAAAAACATTTTTTAATTTACTATTTAAGTATTAAAGAACATGGTCAGTTTCATATAGAGCAAGTCACTCCAAATCAACATTATTTTGCTGAAACTATATAAATGAGTGTCTGATCGTGCTGTAGACAAATGTAGTCAATAATTCGGCACTTTAGTGCATCTTAGTTAAAATTAAAATATTCTGCCTAAAACTGTCAGCGTTGCACCGTCGTCAGGCAAAAACTCTGCACTGCATTCGAATTTAAATCTGCCATCGCTATTGGCTAAGAGGTACACTATGATGTTAGATGGTACATTATGATGTCACAATGTTGTGAGTGTGTGCATTTGTTAGCGGCTCCGCCCTCTCGGTCTGCTAGGCAACAGCATTTGTTGCATTTTTCAAACAGGAAGTGAGAGTTGAGTAAGAATCTGGTAGGGGGTGACTTGCTCTTTAAAACATATTTGTGACATTCGTCTTCTTTCCCTTTTGGCTTTTCTCTTCAGGAGTCACCACAACGAATCATCTGCCTCCATTAACTATTTGAATAATCTGATCCGTAATGATAGCATTTTCTCATCTTTGTCACTAAATAAAGACTTTTGTTACTTCCTGTTTGGTTTTAGATAACAAATCTATACTTCCTTTAGAAATTAAACTAAATGGTTAGCTAGAGATCTCCAGTTAGGATTGAAAGTACCATGCCACCATGATTAGCTTAATAGTTCCATGCTACATTTGTTATTAAACATCAGTAACAGACCATAAAGATCTCTGCACCTCCAGGGACGTCAAACTTCAAACCCTTTAAGATCTGCCATAGACCAAGTTCGCCAGAACTTATATTTACATCTTTACATGCTGTGGTGCCATTTGTTGGAGTATTTCAACTTGCTATACATCAATACAACTCTTACATTTTAATAGTATGAATGTAAAATGTTCACAGCAGCTAAATATTTTACTAAAAATGCAATTATCCATACTGAAATAGAAAATAGTTGCTTTTACACACATTTTTCATTATACAGAAAGGCTACAACTTTATCCCTCAAAATTGCCAATGAAAAAAGTTGCACACAATCCTTTCAATCAACAACAAATTTCTTTGAAGGGCCTCCATAAAATAGTTTCTGAGATACACTCATTTATATAAACTGTAACAAAAACAAAAAACAATAATCAGCACGAGTTTTATATAATAATGTTGAATATTTGTAGCTAATTTTTCAGAAGTATATAGTTTTCCCTTTCTCTCACTAATAATAATAACAATTAAGAATATTTCATGAATATATACACGAGGAAACAGAAACTGAAACTTAAATATCATCCGGTGCTGTAATGGCGTCTACTGCTTCGAGGAGGGAGAATGTACTGTTTGGTGGGTCCGTGAGTCATCAAAACGTGCAGAGGCGGTTTTACCATTAGGCATAGGTAGGCGGCCGCCTGCGGCCCCCTTGTGTTGGGGGGCCCCCTAGCCCTGACCGCCAGCACCCCTCTGTTAATGCCACAATATTCTTATTATCAACCTGTGGCCGCAGACGGGATTGGACATGCGCACTTCTCATTACCATAATTCCTGAACCGTTCAAGATATCATTAAAATTCCAAAAGTGCTGAAAAGATTAAAAATGGGGTTTTTCGTGCATATACAATACATTACGGTATCCACCGGGATTCCCTGTCTTGAGCGCAACGAATCACAACAAAGATTCAGAGACGTGCCGAGTTTGTCATCCAAAATGCTCCGTTTTATAACTTTTGAATAGCTGATCAGATCCAGGAAATTCCAACGGTTCCTAAAAGTACATAAAAGCAGCTTTCCAACGATCTATAGCATGAAGCAATCAGAGTTAGGGAAAATATCGCTACGAGGGGAAATCCTGCTGTACAGCCTGATTGAAACGGAGCGCAGCGCCGCGGTGAAAGCGGATAACAGAACGGGGAAGCTAATTAGCATAAAAAGCCCGCAAGAAATTATGGAAATGCCTCAAAGAAAATCAACATGATCTATTAGGTGTCCCAGAAGGCTTATATCTGAAGACAGTGACCATGAAGAAGGACAGATCTCCAGTGAACCAGGATATGAATGTTTGTTCAGTCTTTATTTTTTATTTTTTTATTTGAACAACCCTCAACTATTTGCTAATTGTAAAATTCAGCATCATTCCAGCATTATTTATCTTTTTACAATAAATAATTATTTTTGCTAAAACAAATGTTTTAGGTATAGCAGTGCACGGTGTGCCAGAGAAGCACCCTATGGCGGTGTGAGGTGTGCAGGACTCTGCCTGCAGCTGGAGAGAAACTGCTTCAAGGTCTACCACATCAAATAAAAACATCTGAAAGTTTACAAAAATAAATGGTCTTAAAAACTGCTACAAGACACCAAGGTTCACACTTTTTTAAGAATAGATGCATTTCAGTTCAAAGTTTAAATTGTTTGCCCAGTAATTTTGAAGTTCCTGTTCAGTAATAACTGTAAAAAATTCAAATCCGTTTTTTGCTTTTTTCACTTTTAAGCTGATTTTTTAAAGGCTGTAATAGAAATAAATTCTAAATAGAAGAAGAAGAAGAAGAAAATATCATTTCTATAGCGCCTGTCAAGATAAAAATCACGAGGCGCTTCACAAAAACAAAAATATAAATATAAAAAAGCATTTAGAAAATGTTTAAAAATATATTTAAAATAAGCAAAAACAGGCAATTGGGATTTAAAAGAAAAAATGTTAAGAAAGAGAGAGAGTGAATGGGAAAGAGGGAAATCAGTGAGGAAGGTGGAATAGGTGGGGAGAGCAGAATAAAGAGAGAGTGGTGAAGAAGGTCATACAAAAGCCAGCCTGAACAAGTGAGTCTTCAGTTGCTTTTTAAAGGAGACCACTGAGTCCACTGATCTCAGGCTCAGGGGGAGAGAGTTCCAGAGTCTGGGGGCCACAGCAGCAAATGATCTGTCACCTTTGGTCTTTAGCCTGGTGCTGCACAACCAGTAGGCTTTGATCACTGGACCTCAGGGACCTGCTGGGGTTGTAGGGACTAAGAAATCACCAATGTAAGATGGTGCTTGTCCATGTAAGGCCCTATAGACCAGAAACAGGATCTTGAAATGAACCCTAAAGTTGACTGGCAGCCAGTGAAGCTGGAGGAGAAGTGGCTTCACGTTTCTTTTCGTGAAATGTTATAGTGGTTTGGAAATACAAACCATACACTGAAAGCTGAGGTTGTTCTGAAAAAAGGAGAAGAGTTACACACACTTTGCACTTTTTATTACAATTTTACAGCCATAAGATTAAAAAAAATACCAGGCGGCCCTGTTATAATTATGGTCATAAGAGGGTTATTAAGACTGCGATGCACAAACAGGAAGTGATTGGTAGTCATTCCACTCCAATCCAGTTGGTGGCAGTAATGCACCAAATTGTTGTTTGCCAAGTGCCATAAGACCACAAATAAGAATAAGAAGAGAGGCGGGAGCATTCGTAACAAACTCAAAGCGATAGTCAAAACATTAAGCATGACATGAAGTTATCCTAGTGGCTCCAATAAGAGAAAGAAGCAGCATGCTTCGTAAAAGCTTTTATCTTCACTTCTGAAAGTGACGTTGTTTTTCGATGTAAACATCAAAAGGAAGCAGAAAGGAAAGACAATGGAAAATGTTTAAAGGGAGGAAAACAGACCAAAATGGAAAATAGAAAAAAAATATCTAAGGCTAAAGCACAGGAGCGCTGACAGAAAAAAGAAAGCAGAGCAAATATTGAAAGCACTCAACGGGAGGGAAATACAGGAAAAAAAGAGGAGGACTAATAAAAAGGGAAAATAACTCATGTCAGAAGAGGGGAGAGTTTCGCAAATCCAGTTAAAGGTAAGATTGTCGAAAATTTAGTGTAAGGGGCCCCATGTCTGTGTTCGCCTTGGGCCCCCAAATTGCTAAATCCGCCCCTGAAAACGTGCGTAGTGGTGTGCGAGTGTGTTGGGAGTTTGTAGTGGGTGTGTGATGTGTGTAAGATGTGTTTGTCTAAATGTATTATTGGGAAAAAGCACAAGAAAAAGCCAAAAGACTGGGACCACAAAGAACTACAATTTGCGGGAAAATTACGTCAAAGCAGGTGATTGGGTGAGTGATAATCATGTGACAGTTCACGTTGACAGCGTGATGACGTTTATTCTAGCGTGTGAAGCCGTGTGATCTGCAGATCAGAATGACACAGCGTCTGTGTGTGAATGAAAACGCTTTTCTAATTTGTGCATTTTGGTTGTTTTTTTGCAAACTCATTAGTGGAAATAAGCAGCGCTCTGGGACGTGTTCAGTGAGTGAGATATAAGTGTAACTCCTCCGGTTTAATATGCAAAATACGTTTTTGTTCTATCCTATATAGTTTCAGTTCTACCAGCATTTGAACATAGATATGCAAATGGGAGCGCCGGCGCTCCCGCCGGTCTTAAAGGGTTAGATTACGATGCAGATATGAAAACACAGCCGGCATATGCTGTACTGAGTTTAAACATTATCTGTGCAAAATAGGACAACTAAGTACAAGTTAGGCCAGTTCTGCCAACATTTACTGTAATGTATTTATAAACTAGCGACAGTCACGCCGATATGGTGTAAAACTACCCTGAAATGTATGTACTGCCCCCTAGCGCCAGGAAACTACACACCGCCACTTTAAAAGATGGAGCCCTTTATTTATATATTATTTTTAATCATATTTCTGGTTTTCCAATCAATTATTTTCACTTTATTTGACACCTACTTGAATGCAGCAGCTAAACTGTTTAGCAAATCCCTTCAAAGCGATAATCTGAAAAACCATTGGTGTCTGAAGTGTGGATGTATTATTATTATTATTATTATTATTATTATTATTATTTGAGAGGACATGCAGTTCTTTGGGAAGGTGGTCAAAAGCAGACTTGTTTCAAACACATGAGCAGCTGTGCAGTGTGTATGTGGTTCAGAGGCTGCAGGGCGAGGCCTGCTGGGACCTGCTGACGACCAGCTCCGTCCCCGACAGCAACAGCCGGTCAGACGATCCTCAGGAAGCAGAATGCAGAGATCTGGGCCGCCTGCTACCGCTGAGAGGAGGCAGCACACGTATTGTGGGTGTGTGATCTTGTCTGCTGCAGAAACCCATCGTCATACCAGGGATAATGTTGGGAGAGACGGAGCGAAAGAGTGACAGATCACTTGTGAAGGCTCGATTCGTTTGTGGAAATGGCTGAGATGCCTGTCACTATCAGCACGTCGGCCATGTCTGTCTGCAAAACAGCAATCTCAGGCTCACATTTCAGCTTAGGAATGAGAGGAAGAGAGCGAGAGTGACAGAGCATAGCAGGATGATCGTCAGCTGCACATCTCCACACACACTTTAATAAAGTTTACGCTTTAAAAAGTGCTGATTTTTTTGCTGGAGGTGAATTTATTTTCTTCTCTTATTTCATATTTAATGGATTAAAAAAGTAGCAGTGGCGGAGTAGCTCAACCCAACAGTAAGATGCCCAAAACACACATTTCTACTAAAGCAGGGAACAAAAATATCATCCAGTGATGATGGAAAGTTGGTATCGCACCTTAAAACAAGAATCAGTGCATTTATGATCACTTTTTTTTTCTATTCAAAATTAAACCAGTGTCAAAGGAGAGCTACATTACAGCTGGTCGATGAATAGAATTTAAACACAATCTGGGGTTTCAACGGTCATAAAAAAAATCCAATTATTTGCTCTTCCTTCATGGTTCATAGGGCTTGTGATCCTGACATCATCACTGACACGGCCGCCCTGTTGGGGGCATGTTGAGTCCTTATTGTTGCTTGTTACTACTGTAAACGGCGAGCTCAGTCTCGTTCTTGCGGCTTAAATTAATCTATTATTAATTTGATCGGTTGAATTACACAACTCTAGTAAACCATTGCTGTGTTGTGGAGTGACACCAATGGGTTTCTGCAGGCTCCAATAACACGTTTTTGGGGAGAAATGGGAGGTGGCCACCACCGCCATTTTGACCTTGTCACAGGTTCCGTCAAGCCCAGACAATTCCATAAAAGGGAAGAGAGGTGGAGCTGAGGGTGGGGCTGTAAGGCTGGGATCAAATGACGACACCCGGTCGAACTAGCCACAATGTAACCTGAAGCTAACAAACACACACACACACACACACACACACACACACACACACACACACACACACACACACACACACACACACACACACACACACACAGGCTACACTCACATACCGGTAAGCTAATGCTGGTACGCTGACACACAGCACTACTTCTCTTGCTATGCTTCTTCTGTGGGATGACAAATTTGATTGTTTCACTAGAAAAACCAACAAATAAAACGTTTACCTCTCATCCGCACATTTACATCCGCTCACACCACAAACATGAATGCCGAAAATGTCCGTTATGCAAAACTGCAGCGGTAACAATATGTCATCGATGCTCCGGTCTTGGGTCTTTCATATGGATCAAAACCATTTATAATGCAGATTTTGTCCACATAACGGTTCATAATGTCTTTAAAGAACGTATCCCTGTGTATTCCGCATCCTTTTTGGGATTTTCTAATGTTTCTTTCTTCCAAATCCGCTTCTTCTCTGCGACAGTACCATTTGTTGCATGGTTTGTTTACACTCGTCAACCTTCCAAAATGACCACGCACATCCCAGAATGCTATGCGTAATCACGTGTGATCACAAGCCCTATTCTCACATCGCCACCAGGTTGCTACTTCTCACAACTTTTTAAACCCCCCGAACAACGTTATTAAAAGCTCCTTGCGAACAACCTAATAAAATTTCTGATGGACGTTAGCTACTTTCCATATAGCTTTGTCGTCAATATTCCCTGCATATTAGCAAAAACCAGCCTGCGCTCCGGACTGTCGTTCCCGATGTTGGGAAAGAAAAGGATCTGCGCGTGTGCATGCAGCATGATATCGTTACATCAAACTAACAATCATAAACTTTTCTTGGTTGATCTCACTCACAAAACCGTTTATTCTACAGGCAAATTAAGTTCAAGGTAGGACAAGCCGCATCCCAAGTAGATAACTTTCAATTAATGAGCGTGAAACACGCATTTCACTGCGTCTACGTGCTCCCACACCACACCTCCAATTTCTCAGGCTATCTGAGCTGCACATTGCATCACCCTACTGTACACTCTCCCCTACAGCATCATTGTTATGCAGCAGGTTGTGAAAGTTCATTACAACATTGCTATTTATTTTTATTTGGCATCATTTTTAATAATCAAGATCTTTATTTTAAATCTAAATAATCAAGATCATCATTTTTGCTGCTAGGATTTTGATTCAAACTAGGAAAAGGGAGCAAATTTCACCAGTGCTGGATTTTCTTCACTGGCTCCCAGTCTCCTACCGGGCACAGTTTAAAATTCTGCTTTTTGTGTTTAAGGTTTTCCAAGGCAGTGCCCCCACCTACTTAGCGGAGCTCTTAATAAAGTTTGTTCTCTCAAGGTCATTACGGTCGGCTGACTAGAAATTGCTCATCGTCCCTCGCACCAGATTGAAGACTTGTTGTGATCGGGCTTCTCAAGTCCTTGCACCCTCTCTCTGGAACCAGCTCCCACTCACAATCAAACAGTCCTCATCACTGGCAGTCTTTGAGAGCAGGTTGAAGACTCATTTTTATAGGATGGCTTTCTCCTAAAGCTTTTGGTTTCTGTTTTTTTTTTTTTTTTCTTAGCTTTCTTTTAAAGGGACTAAATGGTTAGCTAGAGATCTCCAGTTAGGATTGAAAGTACCATGCCACCAGTCAGTAATTTGGTTCTGTACCTTTCTCTTCAGCACAGCCGACAAAGGTTTAAGATGGGTCAGTCCTCCTGCATGCACAGATCATTCCCTTCCCTTGCTTGAAAAATGAATTGTTCCAAAATGAAAACTGAACCCACATCTTTTTTATCTGTGAATTCAATGCCGTTCAGCGAGTCTCAAATAAAAATTTGGGCATCTTACTGTTAAAAAAATATACCTTTAATGTAAAAAAGAAACTCTACATAATCTATGGTCACATCCAGAATCAAACCCAGATCTTCAGCATGAGAGTCTGACGTCTTACTAGGTGAGCTAAAGCACCAGTGACGTATTTTGTATCTGTAACATTTATATCCTTGATGACAGCTGAAACAACGTTCAAAGAACGGTTCGGAGCGAAAATGCCTATTTTGTTGCTAATTTGCAGGAAATATCTAGAAGAAAGTTCTACAGAAAGTAGCTAAGGGTCCTCAGAAATGTAGCTAGCTTTGTCACTAGGCGTTAGGAACAGCGACAAAGTGGCACTACCTCTCTCTCTGCTGCTAAAGCTACAGATAGCAAATGCTACGGGCGATGCCTGAGCGTGAACGCGCATGAAGCAGCCTGCTCGACCCGAGCAGCTCTCTTTTTCTGTGATTTTACAGAAAAACAGGCAATCACAGTAAAAATGCCAGGGCTCATTCTACAGGACCAGGGCATTGCAGGAGAATGTATGAAGAAGAGATTTATTATTTCTATACATGTTTTGGCTGTCAAACTTCCATAATGCCCCTTTAACTAATTAATTTTAATTTTCTTTTATCTAAATTTAATCTCATTGGCATTTTATTGTTCTCACAAATGTCTACGTTCTTATTTAGTTTTTAATGTTTTTATGACTTGCTACTTTTATCTTTGTTACTTTTCTTGTCCAGCGCCTTGGGCCCCCATTTAGGGTGTTGGAAAGTGCTATATAAATAAAACTTGACTGATTGATTATGGAGCAGCCTTTAGTTACATTTTAATTTATCAACACTTTTTCTGCACCTCAGCAAAGTCTCATTACCTCCCACTCTGTTCCCTTGTTTGGTTTCAAATCTGTTTGTGAATGAATGCCATTTCGAGGTAAAGCAGACAGGCTGCTAACGTTCCAGGGTGTTAAACAACGCTGAGACTGACAGGTGGGGACACGAAGAGGAAACCGAGCTGCTTAAATGCTTCCATCTGATTAGAGAAGTTTTAATTCTTTTCCTTCTTCTCACGGTCAACTCTCCAGTTTCATTAGTTATGGAAGTTGGTTTTTACCTCCAAAGTTTTAATCCACTGAATTACATTTTTATTCTTAGACACAAGTCTTTTCAAGACAATTTTTCAAACACATTCACAAAAAGGTAATCCTGCGTGAAAACACAACTGCGCACACACGTTCTCAGAGAGACACACCTAGTAAAAAAAACAAAACAAACAAAAGACAAAAGCAACTCGTTGTGTGGTTTTGGGATTTTCATCAGAAATTCATCAGACTCTGTGAAAGTGGAGCCTCTTAATGGCCCTAAACAAAGAGGAGGGGAAACCTCTTTTCTGAAAAGGATAAAAAGATGCAGAAGAGCGCTTTGCTGCGACGCCAGAACTCTGGATGCTGAAAGGAAAACATTCAAATAGCTTCTGTGTGTGTTTGTGCGAGGTGTTTTTCTTCCCATGGCTATTTACAGCCCAGTCAGACACTGGAGGCTGACTGGAGTTCACACAGAGCACACCAGACCAAAGAAAAGAGAAAGCATGACTGTAAGCAATACACACTTTTAGAAAATTGCTTAAAAATCTCCCTCCGGCAGCTTCCAAACTAAGACACACACTCAATTTTGTAAAATTATTCCAAAATAAAACCACACAGTAGCTTATCAACAGGAGTTAAGACTTTCACAGTGATCTGCTGGAGAATAAAATACGATTCGACTAGAAATTACTACTGAAAACTGCATAAATTTCTCTGTCCTCCAAAAGAAACTGTGTCCAAATTGCATCCCATTATCCAGTCCTAGCGGCAGGCTCTTCTCACTGGAAAATGACTAAATGAAGCAGCACAAACATGAAGAAACGTGGACAGCTGCAGCAACAAAACGTCAAGTAATTTATTCATAGAAACTCTTCTTCTCACCATTTCAGAGCTGACAATCACACCTCATGTGTGCAGTTTGGTTGGTTTCTGTAATTTTCTATTAGAACAAAACTTCCAACAGCTTCACCATATTTAGGATGTTTTAATAGAATTTTTTTTAATTGCACAGATGTGTGTGAGAAATTATCTGTAAAATAAAATATATGATGGTAAAGAAAGCCCCCAATGTCCAAACACATTCAAACAACATGGATTCCATAAATCCACAACATAAACTTCTTATAAAAACATTGCTTCACTAGAGGTGCACCAGAAAAGCCACTAGTGATGGGAATCGGGCAGTATTCAACACGATTGGTCTATTTCCATGTTGTCGTTCTTTTTTAAAACACAGAAACGGTTTTGTTTACCTGTTTTGTCGCTGTAACGGAAACAAAGTGTTGTAACTAACCAAAGTTGTATTTTAATACAGTGTTAGTAGTTCACTTTTTATAAACAGAAGAATAGGCTGTTTTTATCATCAGGGAGTTTAATTTAACACTCTGTATTGACTTTGAGACAATAAAAGAGAGAGAGATGGGATCGTTTGAGAATCTTTAATTTCTGAATTATAAATTCTAAACAATCTACCAGGACTACTCTGTGATGGATGAGAATGGATTCGGATGTTGTGTTGGTGCGTGTGTGTGAGTGTGTGTATCTGGTTCAGATTCTCTAGGATGACGTAATCGAATCTGGTCGTCTTTGTTATGACTAGGTATCACGAGGCTTATAAAGTGATGACATGAGCCGCTATTTTGCCGTGTACGTACCCAGTGGGGTCTCCCAAGTAGATCAGGAATTGCCAGGTCTGGAAACCTCGGATGTACGGTGGAGCCGTCGGTGCAGCGATCACAACGTTTCAAAGCCCGTCTGGAGGGTTGACCCCGGTACCGTTCAGCGGCGTCAGCAGGTGCTCTTAGTTTGAAAGGACGTCGTCTGATGGTTAAACGACGAAAATCTCCCGTTTCACAGTTCTTAGTTTAAAGAAAACGCATCCGGCCAGGCTGCGCTTGTCTTTAGGATGATGGTGAACAGAACTGAAGTCAAGATGGAACTGACTTAAAATGGCGTTGCCTTGTTTTATATCTCTGAATTGTTGATAAGTTTCAGTAAAGTAGATTGGACACTTGAAGTCAACACCAGATTCTCCTGCGGCAGCCGAAAGCTCTGATTGGTTGGAACAATGAGTCATGCGTTTCTATGGAGATGAGGATCAGTATGTCTGCACCGTAGTCCTGGTTTCATTAAACATAATTCATGACATATTTATTTCACAGATCATTCACTTGATTATTGTTGATCAACATCTGTTTTGCTTAATAATTTTAATCACAAATAAAGTACTTTGATTAAGTAAAGCTTCTTCTTCTCCTTCGGACTCTTCTCCTGGAATGTAAACAGTCTGAGGACAACCCGACCTTGGTTTTTCTACACGGTGTTATTGTGCCCAGGGGCCAGCTGTATGGAGTTGAAAACCATGAACTTCATAACCTTACATCGCTATGTTTCGCCGACGGCTGCCGGCTTCTTCAGGCTGACGCTGATGGTGGCGCGTCACTTCCTTCTCCGTTTATCTGCGAGGCAGCAGAGGACGTTGTCGCCCTCTACTGCCCGCTCTCCCCTCTCCGACGATGCAGTCCCATGCGTGATCCAGTGCGTAAACTCCGTTGTCCCTGTTCATGGTCCCACATCCACGTCTCCGTATCTCGATTGCTTCCTTGATCCATCTTTTGTATTTTTGTTGTTCAGTGGTTATGATCTGTGTGTTATCCCAGTCCATTATATGGTTTTCTCTTAAGCAATGATCCGTTACGGCTGACTTTTTTATTGTACTTTCTGCTTCTTACACACTGGATCACGCATGGGACTGCATCGTCGGAGAGGGGAGAGTGGGCAGTAGAGGGCGACAACGTCCTCTGCTGCCCGCAGATAAACGGAGAAGGAAGTGACGCGCCACCATCAGCGTCAGCCTGAAGAAGCCGGCAGCCGTCGGCGAAACTGTAGCGTCAATTACAGGTAACAAAACCATTTCTGTGTTTTAAAAAAAGAACGACAACATGGAATTAGAACTAACGCACAGCAAGAACACACCTAAGACGATTGGTCTATTTTAGGGTTGCAAAATACATCTGCATCAATATCTGTATTGGCCAATGTTAGTAATTTTTTAAACATATTGTTATCAGTCCAGCTTCTAAAACACATCCAGTGTTATGAGATCATCTCCATCAGGTGGTTAAAAACTGCTGCCACCCTGCAGTCGGACTTTGAATCGCACCACACACAAGAAATAAAGCAAATACTTGCATGTAGACCCATAATAAAAATATCTACTTCTTTTCATGTATTGATTTAATAACAAGAACATGAAATATTCCCGCACAACAGGAAGAAATGCTCCTTGTATTCACCAATAAACACTGATACCTGCAAGTTGTAATCACAACATCTTTAGTACATTTTGTTACTATTTAATCATAAATATCCCAATACCCCTTAAATAAATTAGTAAAATCATAATAACCCTAACACAAGATGAATTAATCTGTGTCAAAGTCTACTTAAAGATCAACATCATTTGTTTCCATTGGGCAAAAATAACCAACGTTTTCAGTAAGGTAATGCACAAGCTTTACTCCCTGTGGTATTTATTAGGTCTTAGTGCATTTATTTGCACAGATGGGTGTATTTTTGTGAATAATTTTGGCTATGCTAATGCAGTTTATCTAATTTATTGGGAGGTTGTGTGTTTTGGGGGGAATTGCGAAAAACAATTTGAAAAATGGCTGTACACCTCTCAATATAATGGTTAAAGAATTTTGTAATGTTAATGGTGTTGGTGCATTTTTGTGCCATTGACTTCCATGTAAATCGTTTTTTCTAATAAGCCCAAATATCAGCTTTATATATATATATATATTACTTTGGGTTCCCAGGCCAGTTGCAGACTAATTTTGAGGTTTTTATTTTTCCCACTTTTTATCCCAATTTATGACACTCCAATTTGTTGAAAATTCACCCACAAAACAAATCATCGGGGGGGGGGGGGGGGGGGGGGGGGGGGGGTTGCAAAAACCATGTAAAAAATTGGGAGTTATGAAATATTATACGAGGAAGTATTGTATCTGCATTTTTTGTGCATTAAGGTAAAAATTGTGAATTTTTTAGATAATATGAAATTACACAAAAACTATAAAGTGAGCAAAAATATGTTTATGCCTATTTGAGACTCCAAGGCTGTGACAGTTTACCCTCAAAACAGGTAATCTGAACATAAAACACAAAAAAATCTATTGATTTTTTTTTTATCTTTTACATTTTTTCACAATTCTGGTATTGATCATAAACCTGTCAATAAAGGGGTTAAATCTCAGAAACACACAAATTGTTTATTATATTTTGCTAGGGCTGAAGCCAAGGATGAAATTAATGTAAAATACTTGGGACATATTAAATATTATAATATGTTTCTATACAAAGTTTTGTATGTGCAGTTTTTGTGCTCAAACACCAGAAACATCAGAAAATTAAAAAGGTAATATTAACTGATGGAAAAAGTTGTCAGTTATAGTTTGATTTGGTCACCCATCACCAGCCACTTCAGGTAGCGCGTGTCAATAATGTTTCATAAGATAAAATCCAGCAGAGACGGGGAAAACTGCAGTGAGGTTGAGTGTTTGAGCCGAGGCTTAATGAGTTTACCAGCAGCAAACTCACAGGCCAGCTGAAGCGACGTGCAGTGAGCCTGAGAGAGAACGGTGACTCAGCTGTAATGATAGGATGACACAGAAATAAGAGATTTGTCAGAGGAGGAGGAGGAAGAGGCGGCAAGGAAAAAACAACGAGAGATTCAATAAGACAGGAAATGAGAGCAAAAACGAGGTGTTAAACTCTTTAGTCAGTATGTTGGTTCTAATCTCATCACGTTGTTACACATCAGCAGTAAAACAAATCCCTTTTTGGTGAAGGTTAGTTTTGGTCATAGTAACAGAAACTTGTTGGTTTAACTGGTCATGTTGGAAAACAAATGCATCGTTTCTTTTCAGATTAATGAAGACTGAAGGTGATTACGCAGCAATTTTCAGATCCTATTTGTTCAGTTGGAAGTCGTTTGAAAGGAAATTGTTCATTTTGTGTTATTTCCCAGAGCTAGATGGAACCCCAAGATCCCAGATTATAAGTTTTCTGCTGAGATGCAACAAAGAAAAATTCCTAAAATTTAACTTTGTGCACGAGCATTAGACAGGAGGCCATTTCTATGCTCATTTTCAAACTCTAACCCATAATTACTTCCATTTGCAGTGGATCAGATTTGTTTCAGGTGTAATGTACAGCCAGCCTTTATTAAAGTAAGGGTTGCTTTATTAGTTCACATCAAACAAGCAAAAAATAAACAACGAAGCTGATGATGACGACTCCAACTGCCTCCGAGACGAAAGCCGCACAAATCATTTAGATGCAACAAGCAGGCGATCAAATGATCAGCTGTGTTTTTTCACCAGGGTAACGAGAACCACGGCGGAAGGAGGAAAGTGTAAATGATATGCAAGAAGATTAAACTGAGCTGTGATGCAACCACGAACAAACTAAACTCAACTGATGCTTTGCAAAACGCTGGAGTCTCTAAATGAGAAGGTGTAAGGGTTTGAAGAGAAATGCCACTGGCAGCTAGCTAAAACTAGCTACAAGGACTTTTTCAAAAGGGAGTGAACACGAATTTTTAGATAGGGTTAGGGTCAGGGTTAGGATCAGATGTAAGGAGACGGAGACCTGGAGGGGTTTAATCCTCCAGAGGAACCAAAACTCATCTAATTGGATTTTAATTTCAAAACAGGAAAGGTTTATCGTTTTACTCCAGATCTGCTTGTCAGATTTCTTTAGCGATTGGAACCAGAGCTTACGAGTGTGAGCGTAAACGTTATTTGACAGACACAACTGAGGATGCACGTTTTTGTTCTGCAAGGACATGTAGAAGATACGAGAGACAGTGGAAGAAGGATAATCTGCATGTTTACCTAATTGCTCTAAGTGACAGTTGGAAATCATACCAAGAGGCAGTTAGATCTGCGAAATTTGCAAATCATTCCAATCTCATTAATTTAAACTCAAACAACCCCAGAGTACTTTATACAGCAATTATCTCAGTTGTGAGATTAAATGATCATCATGTGGTGCAGGCTTCAGCTAAAATGTGTGATGAGTTCCGTGACTTTTTTATTGGGAATGTCGCTGCGCTCCGGGCTACCATGTCTAGGGCACCGGTATGTAGCGGTTCTGTTACTGCCATCAGAGGTTTGGTAGCATTTCAACAAATTAGTCTAGATGATTTGATCAAGATCGCTGGGAAGGCTAAGCCGAGCAGCTCGCCGGATGAAGTGATGCCAACGCGCCTCCTTAAAGAAGTCTTTCCAGTAGTCGCCCCTTTAATATTGCACACAATTAACATGAGTCTCAGTTCTGGTATAGTCCCTGACGATTTTAAAAAGGCGGTTATTCAACCTTTGCTCAAAACTCCTGGACTGGATACTTCGCTGTCTGCAAACTACATGCCCATTTCGAAACTTCCATTCTTAAGTAAGGTACTAGAGAAATGTGTTTACCACCAGCTCTTGGTTTTTATGGATGAGAATGCCATTTTTGAGACTTTCCAGTCTGGCTTCAGAGCTCTACACAGCACGGAGACCGCACTGGTTACAGTGCTCAATGACATTTATCTAATGACTGATAGTAGTAATTCTTTGTTGTTACTTCTGCTGGACCTCACGGTTGCCTTTGACACGATAGATCATGAAGTGCTGCTTCACCGTCTGCATCACCGTCTGCATCATTATGTCGGGATTTCAGGGTTCGCCCTGGAATGGTTAGATCATACCTGACAAATAGAAAAATGTGTGTTAGGATGAGAAGTTATTCCTCAGAGTACTCTGATCTACCCTGGGGGTACCACAGGGCTCATTATTGGGACCTCTGTTGTTTTTTCTTTACATTCTGCCCTTAGGTGATATCTGTCGTGAGCTTGGAGTTCAATTCCACCTGTATGCTGACGATTGTCAGCTGTACCTGCCTCTGAACACGTCAAGTGGTCTCTCAATTTCTATTCTTACTAACTGTTTGAGGGAGATCAAGACCTGGATGAGTGAAAATTTTTTGAACCTAAATGATCACAAAACAGAGGCTATATTGTTTGCTCCAAGCAAACATTGTGACTCTTCCCTAACTGACTGTGGGTCATTTAATGGCCAGCTGACTACATTGGTGACTAATATTGGTGTTAAACTGGATAGCGCCCTTAGATTTGACACCCACATCAATGGAGTGATCTCCTCCTCCTTTTTCCACCTTCGTCAGTTGGCAAAGATCAAACCATTTTTGTCACGTCATGATCTTGAGACGGTAGTCCATGCTTTTATTACGGTGCGATTGGACTATTGCAACTCTGTTCTATTCAGTGTGAGCAAGGGCTCAATAGCCAGGTTGCAAATAGTGCAGAATGCTGCTGCCAGATTTTTAGAGGGCAGGTGCAAGTATGACCACATTACTCCTGTCCTGGCTGCGCTTCATTGGCTGCCCATTGATGTAAGGATTTGTTTTAAAACACTCTTATTGGTTTTTAAAACGTTACATGGTCTGGCCCCTCTTTACTTGGTGTCACTGCTTCAACCCTACACCCCTGCACGGTCACTCCGCTCGGAGAACCTCATGCTCCTCTCGGCCCCAAGAACGCACCTAAAGACACGTGGTGATAGGGCCTTTGCTGTGGCAGGTCCTAAGCTTTGGAACGAGCTTCCTCTCAGCATAAGGGCCTCCACCTCTGTTGTGGTTTTTAAGGCAATGTTAAAAACCTACTTTTATGATCTGTCTTTTAATCTTTCTAACTGGTTTTTATTGTTTTACTTATAGCAATCTGTGTACTCACTGTATTTTTTTATCTGTATCTTGTGCTAAAATGTTTTTATTTTCCGGACTTAGTGTTTTATGTTTTTTACTTGATCAGTGTAGGGCCTTGGTGGCATCTTTTTGCCTGTAAGGCGCGATTTACAAATAAAGTTGAGTTGTTCTGTGGGAGCAAACCGGAGCACAGGGAAAAATTTCACACATGCATGGAGAGAACATGCACACAGGTCTCAGCCTGGGTTTTGAACCTGCAACCTTCTTGCTGTAAGGCAACAGTGCTTAGGCCAATAGCGTCCAGTCGTGGTCATTGAGAACCACCACCCTGCATGTTCTAGAGGTTTCTCTGCTTAAACTCCAGATTTTCATCAGTGGTGATTAACAGGCTACTGCTAAGCTCAATGACCTGCTGAACTGATATTTCTAACCCAGCATTTCCACTGAATGTGTAAGCAGCACGTTATGTAATAAATGTGTTTTACTCACTAGCACCCTTCCAACCGGGAGCTTTTCAGATGCAAAACGGGAAAGAAAAGCGTTCGGTTCCACCTAGCTGGTCCCGCAAAGTCACAAAGTCATGAGAAAAACTGCAACACCACGCGTGATTTTGGAAGTTCACACAATAACAAGCAAGGAGAAAGACGGCACATGATGTAACCAAAAAGGTAGGCAGTTCTGTTGACCTCGGCTATGAAGGTTTCACAGGATATGATGCACTTTTATTACAGAAGAACCTGGAAACCTGCACGTGATTTTTATTCTGGATGTTTTACTCTGCTTTCGTGTACAACTTCCTGCCTGATCTGACCTGATCTGTGGAGTTTGACGTGTTCTGGAGGAGTAGCACACACAAAAGTAGGCAACGCATCCTTATGCTTCTGGGCCACATCCAACACGCAACACTTCTGAGCCAAAGGAACGACACACATCCACAATAACGGCAGCTATTTCACGGCTGTTTCGGGAAGCTTTTGCGTCCGGTCTTTACAACGAGTGTGGAACGGAAGCGGACCAGAGTCCGTGGGGCTTCTGGACGGACTGTCGTTTACACCTGCTGCAGAAAGTGTGTGGAACGTCTCCACAAAATTGCTCATAAGTTCATGCGATAACAGCTACATGTGTAGAGAGCAGAACGTAAACAAAAGCCACTCTGTGACCTGATATCCCTGTCATTAATAACAGCAAAAGAAGCCGACAGAATGATGCAACACAGGTGTTTTTTAAATGAACAGAAAGTGATATGGACCTATTTGTGTGTCTTTAATAGTGAACATGCATGCTAATTAAATATGTAAGAAAAAGGTTTTAATGTATAAAATATATCAGCATTCATGGCACCAAACAGACTTTGTCATTGTCGGCTGAAGTTACATTTGTCCCCATCATCACCATCCACAGGTCTAATGCAGAGAGACTGCATGGCGATGCAGATTAAACATTGTGACTGGCTGCCCGGGGGGGGGGGGGGGGGGGGGGGGGGGGGGGGGTTGATAAAATGTCAATCTTTGCGCCTGACACATTTCAACAGACCATCTGTGTTAGTAAATAAGAGCACATGCAGACATTTCCTGAGAGAAAGACACTGTATTATGGGATCTATACCATTGGGTTTTCCATCACGTCAATAAACTCCTTAAATTGGAATTGAAATTTGCTCCGAGGACGGCGAGACAGGAATAGACAGAGTGACAGAAGCTGAATAAAAGAGCTGCAGAAGAGGCCGGGTAGAAAATCCATAGCCTGTCTGTTATCTGAGCGATAATTGGTTCCCCCCCCATAACCTCCCGCCAACCCCACCCAGCTCACATCCTCCCTCTTTCTCCTCATCCCTCCCGCCTCATCTACCCCCCTCCCCCTTTTGCACTCACACAGCTATGCAGGTAACAAAGGGTGCAGCAGGAACTTCACGTGAATACATCAGTTTTCACATTAGATGAGTCACGCCTACATTTTTGTACCTGAAAGCCAAACAATGAATCTGACGACGCAGTGAAGGAGCATCCAAGTTGACAAATACCCCTCTCAGGTCTGAAAATAAAAACCACCCCACAATGTCACTGCATCAAAAAGTCATTGTACATAGACACAGTCAGACACACGCATGCATGATTAGGATGGAGCGTGCAATCAGTGAATGGCCTGATTAGTGGGTTACACTGCAGTGCAAGACAAAGAGATTCATTTACTCATCCACTTAAAAAAACGTAAGAGAGAGAGAGAGAGAGAGAGAAATGTAGGGTGTGGGGGCGGAGACACAGGGGAAAAGCTATAAAAAAACATTTTGTGAAGATGCCAGAAAGACAGACACACATGCACAGTGCCAGATCCAGACAAAGAGGCACAACAGAAGAATGCAGCATCCAACAATTCAGCAGACAGGCAACGTGGGGGGGTGTATGTGTGTGTGTGTGTGTGTGTGGGGGGGGGGGGGGGGGTGGAGGGGGGCGAGAAAGTAAGACAGAAACCCACCAGCAAAGGCATGCAGGCTAACAGAAAGTCCCACACACACACACATAGTTCACACACAGGGTTTGAGTGCTGGTCAGAGTCTGCAGGGGGCTCTGCTGTCTTCACTGTTCAGAGACAGAAGTGCTTCCTCAGCAGAGCTCGGCGTCTCCTTGTTACACCAGGACCCACACCAGCAGTGGTGAAGGAGTGAATTAAAAATGTGAACTCCATTAAAGGGTCACATCAGGATCAATCCTGCTTTGTACTTTCAGAGAACACCGCTAGCCTGGAAATCTGAACCGTCAAGTGCCGAAGCTACATTGGTTTGCTCTGCGTGTCGGTCTAGCCACGCTCCACTGGAACCACTGCAGCCCCTGCCCGTCTTGTTGCTTGCAAATTACAGCGCTCTATTAGCTTGATGGGCGGGATGTTACTGTGACTGAGCAAAACCACGATGGGGACGGTTGTTTTATAATGGACTATTTAGACTTGTGCTTTTCTTTGAGCCAAGAGCAGATAGAGGTACTCAAGTCCTTTATTGAGAAAAAGGACGTATTTTTTGCATCCTCTTCAATGGTGTAATGTGGATTTCCCCATTGACTGACGTCCAAGTACTTCAGAGCATGTCACGTTCTTTGTTGTCCGATAGCGTGGAGAAAACCGTAGATCCCGCCCCACAACTGAGAGAAGTCTATGGGTCGTAGCTGGACAATATCTTCACAAACATAGGATAGCATTTCAAGATCTCTAATATATATATATATAGACATTACGACATAAAGACATTTAAGCAAATTACTTACTGTTCAATTTAAACCTTTAGTTTTCTTTCAATTTAAAAGAACTGGCAATTCATCTGTGGGGGCTAAGACTAGAAAAATCTGATTGGTACCAGACACCGGCCCAAAAAGCTACTTGCTAGTGGTTATTACTTCCTGTTCGTTGGAGGATTGTGTGTGTGTGTGTGTGTGTGTGTGTGTGTGTGTGTGTGTGTGTGTGTGTGTGTGTGTGTGTGTGTGTGTGTGTGTGTGTGTGTGTGTGTGTGTAGGGGGTAGGTTCACAAGGCGTACTCGTTAATATTCATGATACGCAAACCTCTCACTTCTGTTTGTCTAAAAGCAATGAGACTCTTCCACTGCCTTCGTTCATTCTTCATTATTGGTTAAAAATGCAACGTTGATGTTTTATCTCCACTAAAAACACAAGCCTGAACGTGTTCCACCATGTTCTGGTATCGCTATTGCTAATGGTTAGCTTCTACTAGCCAGGACACGCTCTGCTCTCTCCTGATCACAAATCCAACACAGCCTTCCACGGTCACAAGCTAAGGTGGGCGGGGCCATGAATATTAATAATAAGTTCAAATCTGTTACCCATTTAAACCTTGAATGACGTTTCCTCTTAAGTCTATGTGAGGTATGGAGCTCCAAAAGGGACGGGGCTTTCTCACCTGTTCAGGTGAAAGTCCTAATGTCTAAGGGAAATTTTGATAATTACCAACATCATAGGGCCTACTGCTTCAAAAATTGACAACATAGTGCTTCCAGTTATACATCTTGATGTGTAATTGTTGCAGTTTAATAATAATCCAAGGCTTTGTTAGACTAAACTTAATGAAGTAAAACACCAATAACAGATAACCCTTTAAAAAAGGCATCATCAATCCAACAGAAATAGAGTTTTATGGTTTTTTATTTATAAAACTGCAGAATCACTCATAAATAACAGATCTGTGAGGATTTTTTAAAAGGCAATAAAAATATAGACCTCAGCAGGGAAACAAGGAGGAGTCAAAGGTTATGTTTCTAATTTACAGACGTGCCCCTCATGGACGCCAGGTGTGAGTGAGTGAGTGAGTGAGTGAGTGAGTGAGTGAGTGAGTGAGTGAGTGAGTGAGTGAGTGAGTGAGTGAGTGAGTGAATGTGATCGCACACAGGCTGAAACCACAAACACACACAAAGCTTCGTAGCTTTTCTATCCTTCCTGCTTTTCCTCATAACTCATAGGATCAAAAGTAAGGGTGCAAAATGACCCTTTTCTTAATTCTTACCAGTCTGGAATAATTAAACAAAACACATCTAATTGTGGCAAAGAAAACTTATTTTTTTATTATTAATTTGCTTTTTCCATCAAAAGAATCTGGCATCATGAATAAATTAATTAGCAGCATAATTCACACCCTGCTGCTTTCTGAGCCGTGCTGCTTGAGAGTAGCACAAAATAAAAAAACTCAAGAGAGACATGAGAGCTCGGCAAGTCATGCATCCTCCATTTTTCTTTCTGGAGTTGAGGGGCAGCTGAATATTTGATGTATTTTTTTTAGAAAAGGCTCGTTCATCACTGAGCGGCTCTCACTGGCGGGGAGCAACATGAAGAATGAGGTTGTGGCAAGACAGATGTTACAGAAAGTGTCCAGTTATGAAGCTCGTTATCTAAAGATGGAGTAGAGCGGAGCCGGATGAAACGTAGAAAACCAGAAGGCAGAACTGCTCTCTGAATCCAAATTAGAGTGGAAGTTTTTTTTATTATTTTTCCCACATTGTTTTGCTTATTTTCTAAATTAGTGATAGTCTCTCTTTTTTATTCATTTTTTGCTGAGTCATCCTCGTTTCTCACCTGGTTTTACTTCATCCAACCACCTTTACCTGAGCTTTTCAGCTTTTGCTGTTTACTGCTTGCATCAAGTAAATGATGCCCAACACAGACAGCTTCCTGACCAACCTCTGGTTGGAGAACAGGACTGATGAGCCAGCGTTAAGGAGGTCCTTCACTGAGAAACCATTTTTTATCTTTATATTTTAAAATGATCGGTTTATCTGAGTTTAACATGCAGGCTGAACTGTGTCCTACCCCTATTTCCTGCATTTGTTTTTGGCAGAAAACAGACGGTGAAACTCCAGGATTAGAAAAGCCTGACGGATCTACATCACACTGTCAGTAACATTCATGGACTCGGCCATCTTGACTTGTCACGGGGAAGGCTGTGTCATGTGACAAACATGGTGTCTGATCAAAGCCAGTCATGTTCTCTCCATCTTAGGTTAAAAATGGTTACATGCAAATTAGTTTTGTTTCAGTTCATCAAAAGAGTAAATTGGGAGTGCTTCCATTTTTTCTCCAGAGTTCCCTGCTGTTTCCTGCAGCAGCTCAGTTCAGTGCTTTTCTAAGCATGTGACCATGGTAATGATGCTGGTATCAGTATCACTTTGAAAATTGTTTTTAAAATTCCTTAAAATGTATTCATGACTCTTCTAAATGAAGTTTATCTCTGATACAAACCGATTCCGAAATACCCCGCAGCCATGGACAGTCTCATGGAGCTTCTAGCATAAATCCGAATTATAAATCCTCCAGTTAGTATGTTTAAAAGTGTGCATGGGACACTTGTTTAATCAATCCATTTACAGAGGTCTCTGGCAGGAATGAAGGCTTTGCAGGGCAAAAAAAATAAAAAGCCAGAAGCGCCTGGATCAGCACGGACAGGTTTGCTGCAGCAGACGGCAGGATTTGGAGTCCTACTCCCTGATATTTGGACGTCTCTCCCCTGATTGGATAACAGCAAAGCGACTCCACCATTAACTCAGTTTGCTCAGCAACATGGATGTTTTATTTCCACAAATAACACAAGCCTGGAGGAGCTTCTGCTGTGTGGTTGAGTGGCTAATGCTAACAGTTAGCTTCTGCTAGTCTCTGCTGTTTCCTGGATGCAATACCAACGACAGTCTTCCCCGCCGTGAGAAGAAGAAGAAAAAAATATAATTTCTATGGCGCCTCTCAAGATAAAAATCACGAGGCGCTTAAGAGCCAAGATGAGTCCATGAATGTTTGTTGACTGTGTGACGTAGATCTGTCAGGCTTTTCTAATCCTAGTTTCACCATTTCAGACGCTAATGCAGGAGATAGGTGTAGGAGACTATTTTCATTCGTCTTCGTCTTCCTCCGCTTATCCGGGTCCGGGTCGCGGGGGCAGCATCCCAACTAGGGAGCTCCAGGCCGTCCTCTCCCCGGCCTTGTCCACCAGCTCCTCCGGCAGGACCCCAAGGCGTTCCCGGACCAGATTGGAGATGTAACCTCTCCAACGTGTCCTGGGTCGACCCGGGGGCCTTCTGCCGGCAGGACATGCCCGAAACACCTCCCCGGGGAGGCGTCCAGGAGGCATCCTGACCAGATGCCCAAACCACCTCAACTGGCTCCTTTCGATCCGGAGGAGCAGCGGTTCTACTCCGAGTCCCTCCCGAATGTCCGAGCTCCTCACCCTATCTCTAAGGCTGAGCCCGGCCACCCTACGGAGGAAACTCATTTCGGCCGCTTGTATCCGCGATCTCGTTCTTTCGGTCATTACCCAAAGCTCATGACCATAGGTGAGGATTGGGACGTAGATCGACCGGTAAATCGAGAGCCTGGCTTTCTGGCTCAGCTCCCTCTTCCCCACGACAGATCGGCTCAGCGTCCGCATCACTGCAGATGCCGAACCAATCCACCTGTCAATCTCCCGATCCCTCCTACCCTCACTCGTGAACAAGACCCCGAGATACTTAAGCTCCTCCACTTGAGGTAGGACCTCTCCCCCGACGCGGAGGTGGCAAGCCACCCTTTTCCGGTCGAGAACCATGGTCTCAGATTTGGAGGTGCTGATCCTCATCCCAGCCGCTTCACATTCGGCCGCGAACCTACCCAGCAAGAGCTGAAGGTCAGAGCTGGATGAAGCTAGGAGGACCACATCATCCGCAAAAAGCAGAGACGAGATTCTCCTGCCACCAAACTCGACACACTCCACACCACGGCTGCGTCTAGAAATTCTGTCCATAAAAGTGATGAACAGAACCGGTGACAAAGGGCAGCCCTGGCGGAGTCCAACCCTCACTGGGAACAGGTCCGACTTACTACCGGCTATGCGGACCAAACTCACGCTCCTCTGGTAAAGGGACTGAATGGCCCTTAACAGAAAGCCACCCACCCCATACTCCTGGAGCGTCCCCCACAGGGTGCCCCTGGGGACACGGTCATAAGCCTTCTCCAAATCCACAAAACACATGTGGATTGGTTGGGCAAACTCCCATGCCCCCTCCATCACCCTTGCAAGGGTATAGAGCTGGTCCACAGTTCCACGGCCAGGACGAAAACCACATTGCTCCTCCTCTATCTGAGATTCAACTATTGATCGGACCCTCCTCTCCAGTACCTTGGCGTAGACCTTTCCAGGGAGGCTGAGGAGTGTGATCCCCCTATAGTTGGAACACACCCTCAGGTCACCCTTCTTAAAGATGGGGACCACCACCCCGGTCTGCCACTCCCTAGGAACTGCCCCCGATGACCAAGCAATGTTGTAGAGACGTGTCAACCATGACAGCCCTACAACATCCATAGCCTTGAGATACCCAGGACGAACCTCATCCGCCCCCGGGGCTCCGCCGCTGTGTAGTTGTTTGACTACCTCAGCAACTTCTGCCCCGAGATCATGTTTAACCTAAATGAAAAACTTAGTCACTGATTATAATCAGAAATAATCATTAAAAATATGTTTTTTCAGAGTTCCACACCTTTAAATGTCAATAAGCTTACAGGTTTTCAGTAAAAATGAGGACAGAATAATATAATAAGGATATTTGTTTCTGGCTTAGGCACACCTCTATCTGCTATATGTGGGTGGACATGTGAGCACATTATATTCATACTTGTAATGACACAACATCTACAAGGCTGCAGCACATACAGGCAGCGGGCGTGAGGCTGACAGACAGAAACAAAAACAAGCCAGGTGCTGACATCTGTGAAGCCTGCTGGGAAATGAGTATTTCAGCCCATCACCAGAAAACATATGGTGACATATTCTATAAAACACCTCTAAGCGTCAGTATGTCCGGAGAGCACGTCCACTTCGTTTGAGTTACCATTTAATATTCATGTGGAGTCTCTTTGTGACAGGCCTGGTAGGTGTAGAGCCACACACTAATCGGATGTGATTAGCCAAATGTGTGCGTGTGTGTTTGGGGGGGTGAGCGCATTAGGAAAAGGCAATATTAGCATTTATATATATAAAAAAAGAAAGAAAGCATTTATGAAACGAGAGATTTAAGGAATCAGGTTGGTTGAAATTAATTTTTTCTTTATTCCACGTGTTCAGTTTGCTGTGCGTTTCTGCTGACGTGACTTCATAAAGCACTTCTGATTTCTCTCTTATTCATCACTGCAGCTACAACCTGCCGTGACATCCACGGGACGAGATGTAAGAACAAAATGTGCCAAATGTACAAAAACTTGCATATTTTACCTAAACGTGACTGCTGAATGTGTCATTCTGCTGCCTACAGGAACATCCTCTGCTGCAGCAATAGAGGCTTCTGCTGGAGCCCGACTGTAGGGATTTGAGTCTAAATGATCCCTGTGTGCTAAAGGTTTTGTATTTCCAGTCATCAAAATCAAAACAAAATCTACAAACCTGCCCCAGTTTGAGGTAAAAACTGGGTCACAAACAAAGGCTAATTTATTATTCAGATTTCTAAAACCCCAGAAGGAAACGCAGCAACTGTGTAAAGCTCCGTTGCAGAGAAAGACATTTTGAACAGGTCACTAAAGGTTGATTTTGTTTGTTATAATTTAAGACTGAAAACGAAAAGCAAGAGTTTGGATTTGTGAGCAGCTCTAAATGGTCGGATAGTATTTCTGACGTTTTTACACACTAATTAGCTTGTAAGGACCAATTATTTATTGGTAAAGTTCTAATTAAACCAGTGTTAAGGCTTCTAATCTCATCAGATTTTGTAACAACAACCAGCAGCTTATGTAGCTTCCAACAGTAACACAGGAACCGAACCAAGCAGGGATGGATGATAACATCACTATAGTGAAATACTTTGATAATTGATGTTTTCATACTGAAACTAGGATATTTTTAAAAGCAGTGCAATTCTTTTATTTAAAGCTGCAATCCCAAACTTGGAAGACAAATGAAATTAAAATGTGTTTTATGCCTCTTAACAACATTCTAGCATAGTATAGATATAAATATTTTTGTGGAGAATTAAAAATAATTTTTTTTATTTTATTAAGCGGTTCTCACGCATTTGTCTATGAACCTCCGCCAGCAACTTTTGGACCGAAAGCAACCATCTAGTTGTCGGCCTCGCCGAACCGCTGCACTTCTACTCAGTAATATCAGAGGAGGAGAGACAGCTGGCTGCAACTTTAGGACAAACTACCAGAGTCCCAAACAGAAAACACCGCAAACAACAAAAGGCGTTTGGCGATCGGTGTTTAGCACCATCTAGTTTACTTGGGGCAGCAGTAGCTCAGGAGGTAGAGCAGGTTGACCAGTAATCAGAGGGTTGGAAGACTGATCCCGGCTACCGACAGAGAGCGCTGCTGTTGGTCCACCTTGCCTGCTGGTGATGGTCGGAGGAACCGGTAGCACCAGTGCTCGGCAGTCTCGCCACGCCCCAGGGCAGCTGCGGCTTCACTGTAGCTCATCACCACCAAGGTTTAGTGTGAATGGACCAAAGACTGTGTTGTAAAACATCTCGGGGGATTCTAGGACTCTAGAAGGTGCTACATCAAATACAGGCCATTTACCATTAACTGTGTTGGTTTCCGGTCCCAGTAGCAGCGACGGCGTCTCTGAGAACATACCCGAGGGGAGGGGCGAGTGTTCCATGTTCAAACGCCAGTCCTAGAGAGCCGCTATCCAGCTTGTTTTAGAGGTTTTCCTGCTTCAAAACACCTGACTTTAATCAGCAGGTGATTAACAGGCCTGATGAGCAGCTGAACAGATGAATCATCTGTGATGAAGAGGGGAAACAACTAAAACATGCTGGATAGTGGCTCTCCAGGACCAGGGCTCCCTAGCCCTGGATTAGAGGGATGAACAGGAGATGGTCTATGAAACTGTTTCCAGATCAGCAGCTGCTGTAAAACCAAGTTTAAATTTAAAAAGTAAATGACTTCAACATCTGTAAAAGTCTTAAAAGTACTGACACAATATTGAACTTTAGTGCTTCAAAAATAAGCTGCAGATTCACACAAAATAAACTTTTTACCAAGGAAACATGTGGGCATGTGAGGTTTTCATGAGAAAATTAGGAAATACTACTTTGATTATTTTTAAATGTAAAGATGGAACATTAAAAGTTATCCAAAGTCACAAAACACTAACATCCATAGCTGCTCCTCCGTGATGGCTTTACCCTGACCACATAACACCAGCTTCTCTTGGCCTCTTCTCCTCATCACTTCAAATGCAGCGATTCATTAAACGCTGCCATCCATCAGAGAGCGGGGAGCCGAGAGGAATGTGTGTGTGTGTGTGTGTGTGTCGTAGTGTTATGTGGGGTCGTGGACTAGAAGATTAGTGTGACAGACTGAGCGTCACACTTCTCCCCTCCTCTCGGTTTCTGCTCCACTCAGAATCAACATGTTCGGTTCTCCAGGTCCAAACACGGCAGCAGGACCACATCAGGAGTTGTTATTCAAACAGAAACTCCTTCAGGAAGGTTCCTCAAGGAAAAGTAGCTTCCAGCAGTAGAACAACTACAGAAAAAAGTAAACAATGTAAACAACAATAGGGAAAGCCTTGTTCACTTTTTAAATTTAAGTATTTACGCTGGTAGTTTCAATTTTTTACAAAAACAAAAAATCTGAGGCACAAATCTAGATAACGGAACATGCGACAAGTCCAGAACATCTTGTAAACAAACTTTCACCAAAATCAATGGAATGTTTCTGGCTCGAGTCGCACATTAAAAACAAAATGCCTGAATCTGTGCAAGTCTTTGTAGCCAGATCTCTGAATCTGGCAGCCATGATTTCATGGTGAAATAAAACCCTGACAGCCAAAATCACTGGCTAACCCCACATCGTTGAGGTATTCCTGTCACCGTCACCATGCAGAAGCCATTTCTATGTTGATCCACTAAATTTAAAAAGAAAAAGAGGTTCGATCGGGACAACTGTTTCTTAAACGTGAATGAATCAAGAGCTCAGGACAACTTTCAGTGTGGAAAACCGTAAATCACAGTTTGCCGTTTTTGGTCAGCTGATTTGTGCATCAACGTGGAAACCTTCGTCCAGCCATGCAGGACAGAATCTAATTTGCAAATGCCACTTAAAACCTTACTGGGCTAAAAGGGGCATTCAGAGGAGTCATCAATTACTTCCTGCCTCCTGGAAGGACCGTCACGCAATAATAAAACAAGTATTACGGTCAGATGGTGTCATTTTGGAGTGAAGTGGACATCCTGTCCTCTGGCTCAAAGTTCAGAAAGCCTGAAGTTCAGGTTCTATGAGGTTACATAATTTTTATTCTTCATTATGTTTACATTTATTCATCTCTTATCGCCGAGTCCCACCCTCTCCCGTTGGGTTTCTCCTCAAACACAATGAGGGACACAGACTCCCTGAACTCCCAGTTAGCTACCATCAGATGATGTCGCACCAAGAGGCATGGTGGGAAAAAGATGTTACCAAACAGTGATAACTGATGTAGTAAAGAGGGGGGGGGGGGGGCTGAGAACTGAGAGGAGGGGAGTTTTTGATAAGATAGGGGAAGGTGGGCACCTGAGGGGGGGAGGGGGGATATGATAAAACACAACAGTAGGGAAGCTTTATCGTCCATCTCTGGAGGGGAGAGACTGTGGAGAGAAGTGAGTGATGAAGAGGAAGCCGAAGAGCTATTGACAGAAACACCACACGGAGGACAAAAATGGGACAGAGAAACAGGCTTTAGACAAAAACCAGAGATCTGAAGTGAGGGAGAAACAAAGAGGGTGAAAAACTGCAGGGAAGATGTGTTCGTCTGCAGAGTACGGAGGTCTACGTTTGTTGGCAGGATAAAAGCTTGGCCCGAACCCCATACACACACACACACACACACACACACACACAGGAATGTATTCTTCACACCTCCTTCTTGTCCTAATCAGCCTGGCTCCAGACAACCTCCACACTCTGACGCCGCTCCTGAAGTCAAACCCAAACCCAAACTAAGGCAGAATAAAAAGATTCCTGTTGAACACAAACAAGCCACTAGAATCCTTACAGGCTTTGAACATTGTGTTGGATTAACAGGATTAGCAGGCGAGCATGAGATTAATAAATGTTGGAAGTTTGAGATTTGTAGAATCAGCAGCTTTTTCTGTAAGCGGATGCATTTTGTGCTCATTTCGTTCGTTATCTTCTAACAGAAGGAAGCGTGTGAATGCACGAGGGCTTCAAATGGGACCAAATCAACATTTTAAAAAATGTCTGAACTGCAGCAGCATGAGAATATGCTGAACCTTTTAGGCACATGACAATTAAACTCCTGCCTGAGGATTTTAATGACACAAACCCTCAAAGGTTCTATAATTAACATTATAGCACATCAGCGACTCTCTTTGTATAATCTATAAAACTAGATTCTGCATCAAAATGAGGCAATGGATCAGCTCAAAACTCTCAGGTTCTCCTTAAAATCACTTCTTGTGATGACTTGCATTCTCTGGAGTTAACCTTTGACCCAGTTTGGGTTTCCAGCACCACATGTGGCTCCTAGATACCCCCTCCCCATTGCCCCCGACACACAAACGCAGATACCAGTGGTTGTTATGCAAGGACAGTGGTTATGTCACACGCCTGGACTCACTGAACCCCCAGCAGGTCGGCTTATCAGACTCAGATTGGATCACAAAGCTTAAGTTCTGTGGTGAGAGAAACAAACATGGGTTTGGAGGTTTATTTGTCACTCGTCATGCTCATTAGACGGTGTGAAAACCAATCATATGACTGCACACACACACATACAGAACGAGACATACATAGCTTGAGAGGATGCCAATTAAAACAGAGCATCTATTCAGGAGCGCTTTTCTGTCCTTCAGGAGTCATCATCTCCACTTAAAGGCAGTTTGTTTACAAAATTGGAGCGAGGTTAACACACCCTCTCTAGCTGGAATGAGATGGGTTTTCCTCTGAGCATTATGGAGAGGCAGCAAAGAGGGATCAGCAGCCATCTGTCCAACCGCGACTCAGTCTCTTTGTGTATCACTTTCACTCCATCGCAGTCAGTATGTCTCATCAAGTGCATGAATTTTATTTCATTTATCCTCACTGTTAGTTTCAGTTTATGCTATTCATTCAGATCCTTTAGTCTTGACCAGTGGAATCTAAATTTTAAATAATAAGGAAATGACTGAATTATTTTGTCCCGCTGGCTTTCCTGTCTGCTCCATCTTTAGAGGGTTTTTATTTAAAGGACTACTAGGCAGGTTTGGCTTGCTTTTAGCACCCCCAAGTAAAACCAAAAGTGAGACATAGCTCCTCACTGTGTGTTAGTCCTTTTAAAACCTTAATCTAACTGCTGAAATATCTCCACAGCCTTCATTAGTGTCTACTAGGGTTGCCACGGTAACCGGTGTAGCGGTAAACCCCGGTAAAAAAGTTGATAATAATAACCGTCTTGTTTTTAAAAAATATATATTATCTCTGTGGATTACCGTGGCTGCGGTGTAGGCGCGGTGACCCTTACCAGCCACCGTATCATCTGCTGAAGTTGCCGGTGGCACATGTGCACTTTGTTGTTTACAACCAAAACTTTCTTGAAGCTAAAGCTGAAATAATGGCCAAAGGAGGAGACGGCAGCGCTCAGGAGGACATTTTTTATCCCTCAAAGAAGACAAAGTGGGAAGTACGGACATCTTTTGGATATTTGAAGAATGCTGAGGGACAGCTGATAGAAGACGGCTATCCTGTTTGCAGCACGTGCAGAAAAAGTGTCTGTGAAAGGCAGCAACGCTTCAAATCTCATGACACATCTGCGTGACCATCACCCACAGCTCTACAGCCAACGCAAGGCAAGCCAACGTTAGCGTTTTAGCTAAAATGCGTGATCCGAGGATTTTGGTTGAGGGAGAATACAACGAGTCGCTATATAAAGCAGCCGCGGCGCCGCTACCTGCATATAAACCGTGTCGTGGACACCGCCATGTTGAAATGACGCTATGCATTACGGGACTCCCAGGGGCAGATAAGAGTTGGTCTCTCTCAGAGAATAATTATGAATTTAACAACGATAACTGCCTGATGACATTTTCCCACATCTGCAAAGCTCACTGGAAGGACACAAACCGAGGACAATATTTTCCTGATATAGGGTTTATTACTCAAGTAAGGGTAAAAAAGTATCTGATTAGAAGGCTACTTGAGTACTGAGTATCATCTGATCTAATATTTTTAAAATGATGACATCAAACAGACAAAAAACAAGAAGTTATGGGCAAATATTGGTATTTTAAAGACTAAAGGGAAAAATGTAAACAAATAAACAACATAATTACAAAATAACACATTTTAGGCAAAATTCAGACACAAACTGAGAACAATATTTCCTGACATACAAGGTTTATTTAATTGTGTGAAAATGTAGCACGTTTTAAAAAAAATACCGCGATAATACCGAAAACCGTGGTAATTTTGGTCACAATAACTGTGAGGTTAAATTTTCACACCGTGACAACCCTTGTGTCTACAGGAGCCGTTCATCACTAAATCAAACAAATGAGAAATGAGAATGAGAAATTAATGAGAAATTAAAATCAATAGTGCAATATAATATAACAAAGAAACATTTGCAGGTTTACAAGCAAACACACAACTTACACAATGCTAAGAATGGGCGCGGGCAGAAGCATAAGCTTATAAGCCCAGCCCCCCAAACCCTTTGAACTTAAACAAAATTTTAGAATAGCGTACCGATTCCATAATTTTTACATCATGTTTGAAATGTATGGGAATATATTCAAATCCCCATTCTAGCTTCATAAAAAAAAAAAAAGACCTTTAATGTTTTATGCATATTTTCATTGACTTGATTCATAATATTTAATCACATTTGATTTAAACATACCCTTAAACTTTACCATTGTTGAACAATCTTTTTGCTCCTGGTCTAATTTATTCCACACATCAACCCCAACACAAGAAATACAAAGTTGTTTCATTTTAGTTCTTACTTTAGGCTTTCTAAACATTTTATACCCTCTGAGATCATAAACACTCTCTCTGATCTGGAACAGATCCTGAATTTGTTTTGGCATCAAATTATACATCACTTTATACATAAACTGTGCAGTTCTTAATGTAACTAATTCTCTTAGCTTTAATACTTTTAAATTAATAAAAAGTAAATGTGTATGCTCTCTACAAGCTGCTTTATTTACAAGTCGGATTGCTCTCTTTTGAATTATAAACAAAGGCTTTAAGTGGGTTTCGTAGGTATTTCCCCACACTTCAACACAATACATGAAATAAGGCAGAAATAAGGAACAATACAAAAGATATAAAGCTTTTTCATCTAAAAATTCTTTAACTTTATAGAGAACTGCTAATGATTTCAATAACTTTGCTTTAATTGAGTCAATATGCGGTTTCCAACTTAACTTTTTTCTATGGTTACGCCAAGAAATTTTATTTCATTCGCTCTTTCAATTTCTGTATTATTTATTTTGAGATTTGTATCCACTGTAATTGCTCTATTAGTAAATATGATAAATTTTGTTTTATTTAAATTTAAAGTTAATTTATTTAAGTTAAACCAACACTTTAATGCATTTAATTCTTTCTCAACCTTGTCCATTAATGTTATTAAATCTTTCCCAAAACTTAGAACATTAGTATCATCTGCAAATAGTATGAAATGCAATGTTTTAGAAACTAAACATATGTCATTAATATAAAGAATAAACAACAAGGGACCCAACACTGACCCCTGTGGGATACCGGTGGTCACTGTCAGTAGCTGTGAATCAGTGTTGTTAATGTGGACATATTGGAGTCTGTTCTCTAAATAACTCTTAATCCAGTCATAGGCCACACCCCTGATGCCATATCTACACAATTTTTTTATTAATAAGTCATGATTAACAGTATCAAAAGCTTTGGTCAGGTCTAAGAAGACCCCAACAGCATATTGTTTGTTGTCAATTGCATCAGATATTTTCTCCACTAGATCAACAATTGCCAGAGAAGTTGTCCGATCACGTCTAAAACCATATTGCTGTTCAGAAAGAATATCATGATGCTCAATAAAGTCATACAATCTTTTATGAAATATTGTTTCTAGTATTTTGGAGAACTGAGATAAAATAGAAATTGGTCTATAATTAGAAAAGTCATGTTTGTCTCCAGCCTTATAGATAGGAATGACTTTTGCAACCTTCATCCTTTCAGGAAATCTTCCTGATTGGAGAGACTGGTTACAAATATGTGTAAGTGGTTTGGCTATAATCTCAATGATTTCTTTTACAACCGACATATCAAATCCATGTAAATCTGCTGACTTTTTACTTTTAAATGTTTTAACAACTGTTATAACTTCATTTTCATTTGTGCCTTGAATAAATATGGTTTTGTCTAAATTTGTTATTTTACTCACAGCATCAGCATCTAATTTAGTATTTGATATATCCTTTGCCAAATCTGGCCCAATTTCGGTAAAATACTTATTGAATTCATTTGCTATTTCTTTAGACTGATAAATTTCTTGATTGTCTTTTGTTAGAAAAGTATTTGGAAGACTATTGGTTCCACTACCCTTTTTTATTAAATCATTTAATATGCGCCACGTATTTTTAATGTTAGATTTATTTCCTTCCAATAATTTGCTATAATAATTTCTTTTACTAGATCTCATAATACTTATTAATTTATTCTTGTATATCTTGTAATTCTGTTCTGCTTCCTCCGTTCTTTTCTTTAAAAAGTCTTTATACAGCTTATTTTTTTTCCTGCAAGCCTTCTGAATCCCCTTAGTTATCCACGGCTTTTTAGCATATTTATTCTTATCCACCTTATAAAGCAAAGGGCAGTTTTTTTCATAAAGAGAAGTTATAATATTTAAAAATTTTCCATAAGCCATATTTACATCTTCCACATAAACCTCCTCCCAATTTTGTTCCATTAAGTCAGTTTTAAATGAATTTACTGCTTCTTGATTTTTTAGCCTTGTAACAACCACAGATTCACTTTGAGTAGTTACAGTTGTCCTTTGTACGACTGTGAAAACCGGTAAATGATCAGACATATCGGTAATTACAAGACCACTTAACACATCATATTCAAGAATATTTGTAAAAATATTGTCGATCAGTGTCGCACTAGTTTTTGTAATTCGAGTTGGCCGAGTTATTAGTGGATACAGTCCCAAACTAAACATGGAATTAATAAACTCTGTATTTGCATTTTGCATTTGAGGATTCAACAGGTCAATGTTAAAATCCCCACAGACAAAACACATTTTTCTGTTGATTATATCATCATACATATCAACTATTTTTTCTTTAAACATTTCAACACAAGATCCTGGTTTCCTATACATACAACTGACTAACACATTCTTAGACTTTTCTATTTGTATTTCCACAGATACACACTCCATAATGTTATCCATAACTAATGTCATATCACCCACCAATCTACTTTGAAAGTTTTTATCAATATACAAAGCCACACCCCCACCTTTTTTGCAATCTCTACTTGTGGAAAACATATTATATCCTTCAATTTGAAACATAGATTTCCTCCCTTCCTGGAGCCATGTCTCAGAGATTGCTATTACAGTAAATGGATGATTTGATTGCTTCAAACATTGCATAATCTTCACAAAATTTGAATTTAGACTTCTACAATTGAAATGTATAACAGATAATGTACCTTTTATAGTGACATTATGTTCAAACTGGTCTTCAGTATAGTATTCACAATGATTTTGTACTCTAGTGTAAAAATTGTTATCTGGGTCAATGTCATCCTGCATATCCTGTGGTTTATATTCTGTGTAGTCAAACCTTTGCAATTGTAAATTTTCATAACTTGAATTACCAGTCTCTGTTCTTACTGTATTGAGAGTTGAATAATCCAGATTCTTCGTATATCTTCTTGTTGTATCATCCATGCGTGAAGTTGGTTGTCTTCCTCTTATTCATCCTTGGTGATCCACAGCAGACGTATGTCATTTGTATTGATCAAGTTCTTTAATATCTCTGATGACCATCACTTTTGCCTGCTCCGGGGGACCATTTAGCTTTATCAGTACTTTGCAGTTTCTTGTCCAAGTGTCATGGATCTTCTTTTCTTTTCTCAGGATCCTTGCTTGCCTTGCGATTTCTGAGTTTCTTTTCGTAAGATGCTCATTTACATATACACTTGTACCCTTTAATTTTTTTGCATTCCTCAGCACCTCCATTTTACATTTTCTTCTGGCAAGCCTGATCACAATGGTTGATGTTTTACTATGTTTTTGAGCCAATGAGTGACAAGCCACAATGTCTTTACTGGATATTGCAATATCTTTGCTGTTGAAAAATTTGATCACCTGATCCTCAAGTGAAGGAGAACCTGGAGAATGAGTAGCAGTGATTTCAATGTCTTTTCCCCCGTCACAGGCTGCGGCCTGTGCATAGGTACGGTGTATTTCCAGTCCTGATATCAAGAGATCATCCAACCTTGAATGTTGCTCCAACTCGTCAACCCTCCGTTCAAGCAGCTCAATTTTTTTGTCCTTTTCTTGTATCAGCTGTGTCCACAATCTAAAACATGCTGGAAGCAGACTAGCATCAGGCTTATCAGCTCCACTTTACTAAGTCCAACAGGGGCTGTTTTTGACACTCTGAAGTGGCAAGTGCGATACTCTGGCCAAAGAGGGCAGTGGGGTCTGAGTGACATTTCATTAACCCTGTAAAGGGTCATTTTAGCACATACTGGCTCCAGAAAATGATTTAAAAAGGATGAAAAGGTTGCATATTATGGCTTTACGATTATGAAGAAGAAACTAATCTTAGCTGATGTGTAACAAAACCCATGACATGTACAAGAAATGTGCTCGTCTGATCCACAGATCAGCTGTCGGCCAGCTAAAAACACAGATGAACATTCTCTTTAAGCTCATTAAAATGCTTTAAGTCATATGCATGTAGAATGGAAATCCCTCACTGCCTTTGGAGCCAAACTTTGTAAATGAGATCATATGCTGAAAAACAATAACACAAAATGGCTTTTTAAGGGGTTATTTTTGTTCTTTGGTCAAATCAGCAAATTAGCATGCACACAACTTCTCACAAGATCTCACACAGTCTGTTAGCACTCAGAGCAAGTGTTGTGGATGACTTTTAGCTACTAACACACAAACATCTAGCTCAGTTTCTCCAACACTGACAGAGTTTGGCTGTTTTCATGTAGGCTAGTGTCCATTAGCCGTACTAGCCAACCTTAAACTGGATGGGCTCCAAAGGTAAATCCGTTCTAGATGCGGATAAAACTTTTCATTTGTGAGAGCTTCATTAAATTCCACTTAGTAGATTAGGTATGCTGCTAAACCTAAAAACAAGTGCACACAAGAGGCAAAAACACTATCCACAACACAACTGCAGGTTTACTGGTGCTTCCTAGAATATCTAAAAATAGGATGGGAGGCAGATCTTTTAGTTATAAGGCTCCTCTCTTGTGGAACCAACTCCCAGCTTTAGTCCGTGAGGCAGACGCCTTGTCTACTTTTAAGACTAGGCTTAAAAAAAATTATTTGATAGGGCCTATGGTTAAAATCTGATGTTAGCCTAAATCTGGACAAGTGGGGGAGTAGAGGGAGGTGGAGTGTACAGTCGGAAAAGACAGCTCTCCCTTGCCCTGCCTCCAACATGCCTCCATCTAAAAAGGCTAGGTTATCCAGAGTTATCTCTGTAGTTATGCTGCTATAGGCTTAGACTGCTGGAGGATACACTGACCACTTTCCACACTCGACTACTTTCTTCTACAATCTGCTCGTTAACTGTATTATTTCCTGCTATTTCAGCTGTTAACTTTATTTTCTCTCAAAGTCTTTTTCTCCCCAGAAGAAGCTACAATGATGTTCTGCTGAGCTGTGGTGGCCTCATGGAGGGGACCATCGTCTAGCACACTGCTGCTAACCACTTAAACATTCTCCCTCTCCTGATAATAACTTTTTGCTTTCCTTGACATTGAATGTGCTACTACTAGTTTATCCGTTTAATTATAGATCCACTAGGATAAATACAATAAAGTTTATCTCTCACCAAATAGAATATTTACTAAGAAGTCACAATGTAACCATAGACACATTACCTGTGTGTGTGCATGCGTGCGTGCGTGCGTGTGTGTTCTGTCTTCTTGATCCCCAGTGAGTCGTGGAGGATGGCTGCTTATACTGAGCCAGGATCCTCTGGAGGTTTCTTCCTGTTAAAAGGGAGTTCCTCTCCACTTTCACTGCATGCTTGCTTAGTATGAGGATTGCTGTAAAGTCACTGACACTAACTAGTCAGTGACTCGATGCAAATTGCTGGGTTCCTTATATAGGAAACTTTTTTCTGATTGGCTTAATGAACTGACCTGTACTGGAATGTTTATCATGTGAAGTGCCTTGAGACGATGCTTGTTGTGATTTGGCGCTATATAAATAAACTTGAATTGAATTTAACTTTTGGCTGTGACGGTATAAAAAAGAAAACAAATCACATTTAGTAAAACGACAAGTGAATGTTGGAAAAACACAGAAATGTGGTTGTGACTAATTACTAATAAACTAAGATGTCCCACATGGTTAGCCCAAAGACAGTTATTCCTCCCAGAAGAGAAACCTACACTCACTTGCATGTAAAGTACAGGTCACACACCCTCCCCCCCAAAAAAACTGACCCATTAAACAGCAATGAGATCATCCAGTATTGATTTTCCATTCTGCATGTTCATTCCACACCACAGAAGTGCAGCAGAGGATCGTCTTCTCTACATCCTCTACTTAACGTGTTTGAATTCAAACAGAATGGATACTCAGAGGGAATCAGTCGGCCGAAGAGGAGGAAGCTCATGACTCAGGAATGCTCGGCTCAGAAGCCTTAAAATGGGAAACTATGCACTTATTCCCAGAGATCATTCCTACAACAGCACACACTCCTCTGTCGTGACCTCTCTGTTGACCCTTTGAACCGCTAACGTACAAATACCTCTTTATTACAGCTACACAGACACGCCTTTAAGATAGAGTATGTGTGAAAAACCCTTCTAGTGTCATGACTAAGATTTCCAATGAACCAGCTGACTGATCAGATTAAATGTACATTTATGCAGGAAAAAGCCGATTGAAGTCTTCACGCTCACTGAAAGCTTCTGGTGGACACTTGTACCAGAGTCACCGCCAGGCCGTCGCCATGACAACTGAAAAACATTGTTCTGTGATGAAGGCCAGAAGACGTGTCTGAGATCACTGTGTTCTGTCCAGTCACCATACATTGCCAGACTGGCATATCCATATAACGGCGTATGCCTGTCTGACAGCACAAGTCTGTCAGACAGGCATACGCCATCAGATCGTCAGACATTTTTTAAGCTGTATGACATTTTAATGGGCCAGTTTACCCGTCAGATCATCATACACTTTGTTTAGAGCAAACCTATCATACGTTTGTTCTAAACAAAGTGTGTGATGATCCGACGGGTCAAATTGCCCATCAGTAGGGATGTGTATTGGTGAAATTTTGGCGATACGATAAGTATCGCGATTCAGGGGAGACGATAAAACATATCACGATATATTGCGATACATTCAGTCAGATGATATTAGCAATTTTTTTAGACCGAATTTATTGTACGAATATTCAATAAACAGTCCAAACTAGGGATGGGTGATGTGACCTAATATCAGTATCACGATATATTGAGAATTTCACCTCGATAACTACAGGTATGCCCAGAAGCAAAAGTTTTCCACTAGATTTAAAAATGGAATTCACAATATCAACTTGCGTATTATTGAGGTTCTTTTTAAAATGTTTTTTCTAATTTTTTATTCTCCCTGTGTTTTATTGATTTTTAGCTGTTAGTTTTGGGAATTTTGTTGTATTTCCTTTTTATCTTTTATCTGTGTTCGACATGATTGTATAACGCCGGTTTAATTAACTAACATTTTTAGTGTACAGCGCCTTGTTTGGTTGTAATGCCTTGTTGAATGCGCTTTATAAATAAAATTGGATTGGATTGGATTGGATAGATGTGGCTGTCACATGTATTACTTGAGTCACATTTTTAGGTGACTCAAGGTGGTACAGCTTCTTAAAGAGATGTGAATGTTACCAACCTACACATTTTTTCATTTCTTTATTATCAAATGTATTAACATGGGAAAAATGATCACGATAAGAGTCAGAAATTTTGATAACGATAAATTTTCGATTTATTGCCCAGCCCTAGTCCAAACTGATACTTAACATTTTTAACGCAAGGTATCTGAACCATAACAGAGGGATTTACATTTCAATGGTGGAAACAAAACACATTGCTCACTGCTGCCAACTAGCGATCTGCGTTTGAATTGCACCAAAAGAAAAGAAAATACACAAATATTTGCATGTAAATTCTTCCAAAAATTTGATACATGGATTTTGAATATCAATATAAAATCACAGGATAAAATATCACAATATGTTACCATATCAATATTTTCGATATACAGCTTTGAATATCGATACAATATCACAGGATAAAATATCATGATACATTGCCATGTCGATATTTTCTTACATCCCTACCCATCAGGATATCATACGTTTGTTCTAAAAGTGTAAGGACAATTTTACCCGTCAGATCACCACACACTTTGTTTAGAAGGTTAGAACAGATATATGACCCTGAATGGCCATTTTAGCCATCAGATTATCATACACGTTGTTTTGAAAGCCTGTATGACACCCTGACTTGTCACTTTGATATATTTTAATGCCTTATTTTATTTATTTTTTTTTTTAATTAGAAGGTGGTCAACTGAAAAATTGTGACACATTCATCAGTTCATTTTGTGGATGGTTATACGTGAACGCGGCTCCTCTTCTATCAAAGCACCGTACATTGTCAGATTGTCATGCACATTTACAGCGTATGCCAGTCTGACAGACCACGTATGTCAGACTGGCATCGTTGTAACCCTACCCTGCACCCTAACTCTTACCTTGACCCCAGTGACGCCATACTAGTGAGCCCCTCTGACTGGGATAGTGCCTTGAAACAACACCGTCTCCAGGGTTACTGTTGTGCTCCCAAAAAAAGATCATCTCAGTAAACCACGGCAGTAATTTCTGTCAGACGTGATTTGTTTTAGATTATCCAGGGTGTCGGTGTCACATCTGCAATGACCTACATTCCTATTGTGAAATTTTGTCTCCAGCAGGATGTTGATGCGAATTGAAATGTTCTAACATTTTTTGTTTATTTTTATTTATTCATATTTTTATTTAACCAGGATAGAAACCCATTGAGGTTAAGAACCTCTTTTACAAGGGTGTGCTGGCCAAGAGGCAGCAAAAATACAGTTACAACATAATGGCAATGATAAAACACTCAATCATTAAAAGCAGTTACAAGTTACTAATGCAGTCTCTGAAGCTTTCAGTTTGGTTTTGAAGGCATTTAGTGAAACCTGCTCAGTCGTTTTCCAGGTTTTCTGCAGCTGGTTCTGAGCAGAAGAAGCAGAGCAGGCGAAGGCTCTCTTTCCTAACTGTGTGTGAGCAAAAGGAACAGAAAGTAGCAACTGATCGTTAGACCTTAAAGAATAGGAATCAACATTTTCTCGTGTGATTAAAGTGCAAATATAAGGAGGTAACAATCCAAACACTGCCTTGTAAATAAAAACATACCAATGATTTTGTCTTCTTGTTGCCAATGATGGCCATTTCACTGGTGATTATAATTCACAGTGATGTGTTATGGCTCTACAGTTTGTGATGAATCTCAAGAGACGCACGGTAAACCGAGTCCAGTTTTTGTAGCACAGTTAAAGAAGCATTCATATATATAAGATCACCATAATCTAGTACAGATAAAAGGTAGTAGTGACAAGCTGCTTTTTTCCTTCAAAAGAAAAACACAACTTATTACGGAAGTAGAAACCCAGCTTTAGTTTTAATTTTTTCACCAGTTTATCTATATGAGATTTAAAGGTAAGGGAGTTAGTTTTCTTGATAGGATGCCTATTTTTATGCATTGCTTAAAAAAATCATCAGAAGCATAGAAATTCTGTTTACATAAATTCTGTTTTCTCAGAGGGGATGAGGAGAAAATGTCAAATCACAAGATGCAGCAAATCACAAACTTCCTTTAATTACTGAAACAGCATGAAAATCAGACAATCCTAGCTCATAACTCAGCTGTCTTACAAAAGCCCCTCAAGCAGCTTCCTGTGGCGTCTGGGTTCAGAAGACACTAATTAAAGCTTCTAATCAGAGATTACTGTTATTCAATCTTCTCTGGCAAATGTCCCATTGATTAGAAAACAACTAGTTCCGTTTTTGGCTTACAGGGGTTCAAAGAAGCTTGGAAGCGAGGTTAGCATTCTCCCAGTACAGAGAGGTTGGGACCCCGGGGCAGAATTCCTCCCAGACGCCCCTGCTTGGATCTCCCAGTCATCTGGCTCAGCATCATCCTGAGCCGAGACCAGGCTGCAGGGGCAGGAGGAGGACCATCATGCCTGAACTTGTGTGAGGTCCTTCATGGTCACTTCACCTCAGATCAAGAAGAAAAGGAGTTTCACTGATATTTTCAGCTGCTGCAGAGTCTCAGGTGATGTCTTGCTGGCGTAATTAAACATTTCCTTATTTCTACACATGCCTTATTTTTAACAGCAAAAGAGAAGTTGCACGAGGTTCCCGCTTGAGCCAAACCACAAGGTTTTATTTACTATTTGCCCTCAGTCCACCTGCCTGTCACAACTTTACAGGGATCACGTGATCAGACACCCCACAAGAAGCAATGTGACCACACAAATCCCCAAAAACACCAACAGAGTGACGGAGAAATCCTCTTCTCTATGCCTTAGGAGCGTTGCTACGTGCTGCCTGGCAAATCTGGACTATAAATTACAAATATTCCATCATCTGAACATCAGAGTGTCACCACCCTGTGAAAACTGTCACAGCCATGAAGCTCAGCTTTTATTTCCTTTGTCTCCACTGTGCAGTGCAGAAACCACAGCATAAAGAGGTCTGGAGCCTGGCAGGTAGGTGTGAGCTCGTGCCATGCAGCAGCCTCACCATTAAAGCAACCCAAGAGCAGTTCTGCAGACACCCGCTAATCATCCATTGATTCAAATCAGGTGTGATGGAGCATGGTGGACCTTGAGGACATGGACCGGACACTACCGTCTTAATTTGGATGAGAATAGTCAAAATGCAAAAGCACGTGTGAGAAAAATGCTAATTTATGTCAATAACCCTTAATAATATCGCAGATTTCTTTCACTTTGAGCTGCTGTTGAAGCATGCTGCACAGTAGTTCCGTGGCATGTTTGTTTTTGTGCGCAGACACAACATTAAGAGGAATTGAGCAGACAAGGAAAGCCCTCAGGAATGCCCCCACTACAACACTGCTGGGGCTGCATAATGCAGACTGGAGAAGGCTACTTACCTCAGCAGGTTGGGGAGAGGGATGGAGCCAGAGCCTGACCCCAGGATTCCTTTCTTTCCACTCAACAGTTTCTCCACCAAGGCGACATTCCCGGTGCGGGCGGCTTCCAGCAGCTCCTGCTCCTTCCCCATCCCGGACGCAAGTTTCTAACGACGGGGCAAGAAAAAATCCAAGAAACGTATACTCCACTGCTTCCGACCCCCGTTCCTCAGCGTCTGGTGCGGGAACGCATCAAAACGGATTCCTCCAGCCGCAGCAGCTGCTGCACGGTGATGCTGCAGAGCAGCTCTGTCTCTCTCTCTCTCTCTCTTCGGTGCCTCGCAGCCGAAGCTCCGTAATTTACTCAGGTGTGAGTCCGCAGATAAGCACTCCTCTCCGGTGTAAAACCTCAGAGCAGACAGCGGGGAAAGCCGGGGCTCCAAAAACGACTTGTTTAAGTCTAAACTGAAGATTTAACTCGTTTTTTTAGGAAAACAACTCAAAATCGTTCTTGGTGCGAACGGAGGCGCGTGACGCGTCTGAAGCGCGTGCGAGTAAACAAACGGGAGATGGAGCTCCGTCTCTCCCACTACGATCACCTTCCTCTCTCCCGCGAGCCCCCCGCACTGGCCGGTGTCGGCGCTCATCAGGGTCAGCTGAGACACAGCTGTTAGGATGCAACTTTCTGTTTCCGGCCAACACTTTCAAAATAAATGTCCTGTCACAACATTATATATATATGTATATATACACACAGTGGGGCAAAACGTATTTAGTCAGCCACCGATTGTGCAAGTACTCCCACTTAAAATGATGACAGAGGTCAGTAATTTTCATCATAGGTACACTTCAACTGTGAGAGACAGAATGTGAAAAAAAATCCATGAATTCACATGGCAGGATTTTTAAAGAATTTATTTGTAAATCAGGGTGGAAAATAAGCATTTGGTCAATAACAAAAATTCAACTCAATACTTTGTAACATAACCTTTGTTGGGAATAACAGAGGTCAAATGATTACTATAGGTCTTTACCAGGTTTGCACACACAGTAGCTGGTATTTTGGTCCATTCCTCCATGCAGATCTTCTCGAGAGCAGTGATGTTTTGGGGCTGTCGCCGAACAACACAGACTTTCAACTCCCTCCACAGATTTTCTATGGGGTTGAGGTCTGGAGACTGGCTAGGCCACTCCAGGACTTTCAAATGCTTCTTACGGAGCCACTCCTTTGTTGCCCGGGCGGTGTGTTTGGGATCATTGTCGTGTTGGAAGACCCAGCCACGTTTCATCTTCAAAGCTCTCACTGATGGAAGAAGGTTTTGGCTCAGAATCTCACGATACATGACCCCATTCATTTTGTCCTTAACACGGATCAGTCGTCCTGTCCCCTTAGCAGAAAAACAGCCCCATAGCATGATGTTCCTACCCCCATGCTTCACAGTAGGTATGGTGTTCTTGGGATGCAACTCAGTATTCTTCTTCCTCCAAACACGACGAGTTGAGTTTATACCAAAAAGTTCTACTTTGGTTTCATCTGACCACATGATATATATATATATATATATATATATGTGTGTGTGTGTGTGTGTGTGTGTGTGTGTGTGTGTGTGTGTGTTTTATTTGTTGTGCTGATTACATCTATCTTGAGTGGCATCCAGTTACATTGCATTCATATACAGTTATAAAATCTTTCTGATTCCAGGTCATGGTTTGTTGGTTTCAAATCAGTTAGTGTTTCATTAATGTCAAAAATATAAATGTATCGCGAACTGGGTCTAGAAAAAGGCTAAAATTGTAAAATAGGTTATCTTTCAAACATCCGCAATCATCACAGGGCATTTGTTATAGCCATTCAAAAAATTAGCAACCTGTGAACTCTAGATTTATGATTAAAATCAACACAGAAGACCAGAAAGACAAGTTCTCGGCTTTTGGTAAATATAATGGTTTAATTGAGTATTATGCAAATCCTTGCCAAATTAATGTAAAACGTGATATTTTTTCCAGTATGACAACTTGTACATAATAAAATCCGAGAGAGAAAAGTAGAGGTCCAACCTGTTTCTTTAGGGATCGTTGTGAGCTTTAATTTTGAAAGGTTACCAGTCTGACTTCCTTCGTAAGTGTCTGGAGTTAAACAAGTGGACTTGGTGCTAAGCTCAGGGTGCTGATGACGGTGCTACACCATCAGCTGGAGGTTATGTCTCTCTGTCGGTCGGTTTTTATAAACTCAGCCTCCATCTGTGTTTGCTCGTATGCATATTCATATCAGAAACTCACTCAATCGCCTTTGCGCATGCGTACGACTCCTCGGCGCTGGTATTGTATTCCCGCTGCTGCAGCTGGACGGGGTTGGAAACAGGTGAGATCTGAAAATATCCCCCCAGTCATGCCAGAGCTGAGTTTCTGTGAATAATGCAGAATGGAGGCGGAAGCTGGGATTTAATGCGCTCTGACAGGGACAACCCCCCCCCCTCCTCCTCCTCCTCCTCCTCCCACACACACACACACACCGTCCCATTTTACAAGCAAGCAGGAACCTGTATGATTTCCCACACACAGCTACCCAATTGGAATTTAGCAGGTTCCTGTCAGATTTCTTGTTTCAACATAGAGCAAATAATTATTGATCAGAACAGAACAGAATTAAAGGAAAGCTACTAAGAATATTTATATTTTTATGCTCCCACGTAATTCACATAAATAAGTCACAATTGTAGCACATTACCAGAAATATTCCTGTGTTTTGAAGGTTAAACCAATTCATCCTGTGATGGTTTATCAGAATGTCAGTGCAGAACGATGGCAAAACACACTGACACAATATTAAGTGTATAAAAAAATTACTTTTATCATTTTAAAATTATGAACCCCAACCTCTTGTGCTGTGTCCAGCAATATTTTTTTATGATTCTATTTTCCAGGATCAACTCTCCTGTGAACACACATTCTAGTCACATTGTTTTAGCGTTAGCATACCCGCTGACATAAATCAGCACCTGCAGTCTCATTAACATCTGAACTCTAAACCAGGGGTGTCAAACCCTTTCAAGAGGGCGGCCACAACTGTCAAAGTAAAAGGCCTCATGAGCCACAAAAAATGTATTTTCTTTCATAGAAAAAATGCAAAAAACTATTTCATAGCTAATTCACTTCCATTCATTCCACTATCCATGTGCTGGGATTCCATATTCCTCCTTTTACACTCCTCACACAGAGCATGTTTTTACGCATGCATTCTGTCATGTGACAGCTCCAACAAAACCATCAAGCTAGTCTATGTCAACAAGCTTTTGTTTGCAGCTGGAGAGTGTAGGGCTTTCCTCGTCTGCGCGGCGGTTTAATGCCCTTTTATGACTCACAGCACTGCCCCAGCTGTAAAATGTCATGACCATTTATGAGCACAAAGGCCAAACGCCGGATCGCTGCAGCTCGTTGGAGCAGAGTGGACGCTCTTATATTTGCTTCCACTTATGTTGCTGCTCATAAATCGAGAAAGGTGGTGTTCAAACGAGTCAAACACCTGTGGAGTAGATCAGCCATTTTTGATCGATGCATTCCATCTCAGATTAGATGACAAAAAAAAAGTTTTACTTTGGACTCTTATTCTGGCTTAATGTTTCTTTTCAACGCCACATTCTGAACATTACAAATAAATTCTCTCTGAAAACATTTTTTTTAAAAGGGAAATATTTAAAACAGCTTTTATTTTTATCAGGATTTCAGCAGCTTTGACAAACCAAATACAACTTAGCTTCTGTATTTTATTCCTTTTCCCAAAAGCGGCATTTTCTCATGAGAACATCTGCAATAAATGTAAGAAAACAAAGTCTTCATAAACATCTTTACTGGTCGTATTTTCTAGTCTTGATGGGAACCAGAACCTGAAATGAATCGGGCCAAGCTGTTACTACCGTAGGCCATTTTTGTTAGTATTCGTTTGTGAGATCAGAGTTGTGAGACCTAAATCTATCCTTTGTGTTGTGCTGATAGAAAAATACGTTGTTTTAAAACTCAGAGTCCTCCTGGCGCTCTCACAGGGATGAAACAGCAGCAGTTGTGGTCGATGCTCATCCATAAAACAAGATAAAGTTCATTTTGTCTCCGTTTCCATAACGACACACTCCGATAGTGGGGCAGCTTTGATGTGCCCGTATCCTCTTCTTTTTTAAGAACGGAGCATTAACGTTTATGTTCTCAGTCGCTCCCTCTCTTCTCCTTCCGTGTTCTCTCACAGTTGTAATTATCGTATTTAGTGCCTCAGATTTGAAAGTGCAGCACGTGATGAGCGTCTATTTACACATAGAAAAATAAGACAACGGTGGAGGGCACGGGCTACTCCTCGTGAGGCTTTTTTGCTTGAAAAATTGCTTGAAAATAACTAAATGTGTTCACATTCCTTCATGATTCACTCACCGAGGATGTGCTTACATGAACGTGTAAGCACTAAACTGGTTTCAGTGCAAACAAAGTCGTTTTTTAATTATTCTCCTAACGATACAACATTCAGGAGCCGATTTGAGACGAGCTGCCGTGTTTTACTTTATAACTACGACAGCAACATCAGTGAGGGAGGGGTTTTCTGTAGAAACCACCAGGAATAAAAACCTCAGCCCTCCTCCGTTCTCAGGCGTTCTTCTGTACTCTTTTGTGTTCATGATAAAACAGGAGTTAAAAACGTTTTCTAGGTCTTTGCGTTGGTTTGACGTCACACTAGTTTGCTCATGAAAGGTTTTCCTTCGCTGCTGTCCGACAGCGTCGGGTCTAGCTGCTGTTGGTTTTGAGGTTCTTGATGCGGTGAAGCAGCGAGTCCTTCTCCATCTGAGCCTCGGCCAGAGCCATTTTGGTTCGGGACAGCTCCACCTTGAGACATTCGTTCTCCTCCATCAGTATCTGGAGGTGACAGAAGAGCCACGAGGAAAGATTAAACATCAGAAACATTCTGGGTATTTAAAGGGACTTTACGGAGTTTTGAATTTTTATGCTTGTGATTGCCCCCTCAGGCCAAAAGCGTAACGGCAGCTTCAATAGTAGGCTCGTGCACGAGGCGCGCATGCTGTACGTGCACACTCCTTAACGAAAATAACAGTTGAGACAGTCCCTTGTGTGTGTGTGTGTGTGTGTGTGTGTGTGTGGCCCGGAGGACAGGAGAACGCGCAGCTAATTAAATAATTTGGTTCTGTACCTTTCTCTTCAGCACAGCCGACAAAGGTTTATGATGGGTCAGTCCTCCTGCATGCTCAGATCATTCCCTTCCCTTGCTTGAAAAATTGTTCCAAAATGAAAGTTGAACCCACATCTTTTTTATCTGTGAATTCAATGCCGTTCGGCGAGTCTCAAATAAAAAATTGGACATCTTACTGTAAAAAATATACCATTAATGTAAAAAAGAAACTCTAAATGAACTATGTTCACACCCAGAATCAAACCCAGGTCTTCTGCACGAGAGTTCGACGTCTTACTAGGTGAGCTAAAGGTCCAGTGACGTCCTTTGTATCTGTAACATTTATATCCTTGATGACAGCTGAAACAACGTTCAAAGAACGGTTCGGAGCGAAAATGGCTATTTTGTTGCTAATTTGCAGGAAATATCTAGAAGAAAGTTCTACAAAAAGTAGCTAAGGGTCCTCAGAAATGTAACTAGGTTTGTCACTAGGCGGCACTGCCTCGCTCTCTGCTGCTAAAGCTACGGATAGCAAATGATACGGGCTATGCCTGAGCGTGAACGCGCATGAAGCAGCCTGCTCGACCCGAGCAGCTCTCTTTTTCTGTGATTTTACAGAAAAACAGGCAATCACAGTAAAAATGCCAGGGCTCATTCTACAGGACCAGGGCATTGCAGGAGAATGTATGAAGAAGACATTTATTATTTCTATACATGTTTTGGCTGTCAAACTTCCATAATGTCCCTTTAAATTGAGGGAAACAGAAGCTCTTGACCAGATATGATTTGTTCTTCTCACCTTTTCCTTGGCTGACGGACCGGAGCTGGTGGGTGGAGTCTGGGTCTGCGTAGCCTTGGATATCCTGCAGACGCTGCTCACGGTCTCGGGGACTGCACTCAGACTGCTGTCAGTCAGCAGATTTGCTTTCTTGGATTTGGCTTCAGCTGCAGCGTCCGCTGGGAGGACAAAGGAGACAACAGAAGAGTAGGACGTTTGGAGTGTTGTAAGGTAGAAGTATGAGACGGATCAAGAGTTAATCACCTCCTACTGAGTAAGACCCGTCGTCTCTTCTGTGAATGATGAGACTGTCCACGTGGAGGGAGATCGGCGAGCGCTCGCTGTCTGCGGGGTCACACGGGCCGTCGTCCTGTGTTGTTGGGATTTGGTTTAAACGTGAGACACAACTCTCCTGATCAATGAAGAAATCCTTTCTCTGTGTCAGTAAACATTTATTATGAGTCTAAAATCCAACCAAGCTGCTGATCAGTTTGGCAGCGTATCAACAAGTCTGTTAGCGCTGAAGTAAAAACAGAAGAGCTGAAACACCGGAGCTTCCTCACCTTTAAATCGATGTGCGTGTCCCTGACACTGATCTCCATGGGCAGGACTTGTGAAGCAGAGTCATCCTCCAGGAAGAGAGCCAGGTTGCGTAGCGTGGACATCACAAAGCTAGCATGGTATCCATGGAGATGCAGTTGCAGGAAGCCGTTGCGCATGGCTAGAGGGGAATGGGCGGCGACACAGGGCCCGCTCTCCAGGCGTGCCCGCACTTCCGGACTGTTGTTGGTTTGGTTGGAGGCGGAGTTGGTGTCACCTCCAGCTGTGAGTGAACAGGTGATAGTAACAAGTAGGGATGAGCGAGTACACCACTATCTGTATCTGTTCAACCATCTAAATTATCTGTATCTGTACTCGGAGTGGGCGTGGCCTAACCCAGAAGTGGGTGTAGTTTAACCGGAGGTGGGTGTGGTTTACATCAATATGTTATTTTAAGAAGAAGAAAATATAATTTCTATAGCGTCTCTCAAGATAAAAATCACGGGGAGCTTCACAAAATCAAAAATTGTAAAAATATAAAAAAGCATTTAGAAAATGTTTAAAAATATATTAAAATGAGCAAAAATAGGCAATTGTGATTAAAAAATGTAAAGAAAGAGAGTGAAAAGGAAAGAGGGAGTGGATCCTGAGAGAGAGAGAGAGAGAGAGAGAGAGAGAGAGAGAGAGAGAGAGAGGGAAAAAAAACAGATGGAGCGGAGGCAGTGACTGACGCAGCACGAGCAGTTTTCAGCTCTGTCTTGTCAAATGCACCACGTACGTTAAGAAAAAAGTAACTTTAAATATCTTTAAAGTAACTTTAAAAAGAAGCAAACTGAAGAAAACATAGGGAGTACTGAAGAAACATGAAGCACAGAGAGATCCGTTACTGTCTGTGTGTGTGTGGATGGACCGGACACGGACTGAGCTGTGAGGTCCCGGCTGCAGAGTTTTGTGTGTAGGGAGGGGCGGGCGCTCTATGTGACTGGCCAATCACAGACCGTGAAGACAGTCAGTTACCCAATGAGGATTTTCCTTCAGCACGATTACAGATATTTACAAGTTTTACTCGTTTCATGCCCATAGTTGTCCAAAATGCTTTATCCGTACTGGATACTCGTCTGAAACGAGTATCTGGCTCATCCCTAGTAACAAGGTCACGTCTGTGGAGATCATCTAGAAGAGCCTTGTTCATACTTGACATTAAAATACACCCAAAAGCTCCTAAAACTAAAACTTAGCTGATTTTTTATTGTTTCCAGACAGAACAAACCCCAAACTGCAACCTGCAGCATTAAAGCAGGTTGATCCTGTCTTTTTGAACCCTTTGGGTTCCTCCAGGTCTCACCGTTGGGTACCAGAGATACTCTGAGCCGCTGCAGACGGTCCCTGTCACGAGCCAGCCGTCTCCCACATCAGTGTGTAATGTTTTCAGTTGGGAAGCTCCCAATAAAATCTCTAGGATGATGTGCTCATCAAGTGTAGCCGTCGACCGATAAGCCATAAAAAGCGAACGCTGAATCTTGTTTCAACTGGCCAAAACGAGATTAAGAGCAGATCCAGAAAATAAGCAGTTTTACTGAAAGTTGCGCAATTAAATGTTTGTCAGGCCCAGCGGTAGCGTGTCTGCCCTGGGACTGGGAGATGGAGGCTCAAATCCCGGTCGGGTCATTCCAAACACTCTAAGGCCCTGTCCACAGGTAGCCGGGGATCTGCCAAAACGTAGATATTTTTCTACGTTTTGGCCTGTCATCCACACGAAAACGGAGTTTTTTCACACGAAAACGGATCTTTTTTAAAAACTCCGGCCAAAGTGAAGATCTGCGTTTTCTCCGTTTTGGGTGTCTGCGTGTGGACAGACAAAACCGGAGTTTTAAGGTCCGCAACGTCACTTTCCACGACAAAAAATGCTGACATCACATGTGCGACCTGTGTTTACACTAGCCGGCATCATGGAAGCCCTCACAGCTGCGTTCTGTCACTACCCGATCCATCAATTGTCCAAGCGCTTTCTGCTTGTTTGTTTTTGCAAGCGGAATTACTGCTCCTTGCGGAAGACCACAGACGAAGGACGAGGTTAAGAACGGGGGAAGTACTGCCGCCTACAGGTCTGGCATGTCCTTAACAACGTATTTATCCGGGTACGTGTGGACAGAGTTTGTTTTTAAAACACGGTGGTGTGGATGCAAGTTTTTGGAGGGGCGGATATTCGTTTTCAAAAAACCACGGCTACGTGTGGACTAGGCCTAAAAATGGGACTCGGTGCCTCCCTGCTTGGCACTCAGCAGTAAGGGGTTGGATTGGAGGGTTAAACCACCAATAGTTCTTGAGCACACCACTCCCCACAGGGATGGGTCAAATGCGGATAACTTCACTAATGTGTGATGATGACTAATGGGACTTTAACTTTAAAACAAAGGGCGTTCAAATGAAAGCAACTGGACTTGTTTGGCTTCTTGATGTGAGGAGCTTTGTCGAGCTTTAAACTGTTTTTAAATGAGCAGAAACTACCTATGAATACCCCTCCTCCCTACCGCCGATGAGTCGTTGATGTTGTTAGGCCCTATTGTGTTTTGTAATGGTTGCTTTTATTCGATGCAGCGGTCTGTTGTCCGTCAGAAGACAATTCTTTTGTGGCCAAAACGGGTCAACACACAGAAATCCTGCAGGTGGGTTGAAATAAAAAGGGTGCGTTTTGACGTCGGGTTTAAAAGAGCTTCGAGTGAGATGTGAACAGAAAAGTGAAGCAAGTTAAAGAGAACTGGGAAAACGAGGAAGGTTTTCCTAAAGAGAGACACGTGACAGAGTAAAGACATTACATTTCCAATTTAACTCGTCATTTTATTTTAACTCTGAGATGCTAAAACCTGACACGTTTGCTAAGAACAGAACAAAAAGAAGAAATGTGGCGATAGAACAACAAATGATGGTTAAAAGTTGAGATTTAGACATTTTAAATCCTCGTTCACACAACATTTAAACCGGCACATCCACTGTACAAGCACAGGCCCATCAAAGACGACATGACAGGTGGTAACCTATCCTTCAGCAAGCCATGAAGAACACAACATTATTATTAGTAGAGTGAGAAGTGCATCACTTCCCCTTGATATGCTCTCTAAAAGATGGCAGGAATGGGTTAAACACCAGCGAGCAGTCTCAGGAGCAGAGGAAACACTGAAAGACGCAGAAACGCGCAACGCTGTCAGCTTTTCTTAGATAAAATAACAGACTCGCTCAGCTCTGCACGGAGTAGACACAGACAAAGAGAAGGGAGGTGAGGGGGAAAGAAAGGAGGACACGAAAGAGGAGAGGACGCCAGAAGCAAAGGACTGAACGGTTGTGATAAGACGTGGAGGAGCGAGGGAAGATGGCCTGAAGACGGAGGAGAGATGAAGGAAAAGGGGATTAGTGGGAAGATGAAGTTGGAGCTGGAGGGAAGTGAAGAGGAAAGGAGAGAAGGAAGAGAGGAGGGATGAGGAGAGATACAAGTAGGAAGCGGGGAGCTGGCGTTTCTCTCATTGCCTGAATCACTGGACTGAAACTGCAGTCTGCTGCAGTGGGTGGGGGGTCGGGGTGAGGGGTGAGGGGTGAGGGGTGGGGGGTGAGGGGTGAGGGGTGAGGGGTGGGGGGGAGATTAAGGGTTAAATCTGTAAAGTTAATTTCAATCCAGCACACACATATTTAAAGGTTTGGGACTTAATGTGGCAAATAATGAGACCACTCACTCAATTACGGTCAGATTTATCCTTCTGTAACTGACTCACACACACGCGCACACATGTGCACACACACACACACACACACCCCCCTCCATACGCTTGCTGCTGGAACAAACGGGCAAACACACTCATGTCATGCTATCAACACACTGCATCTGCAGAGCATGCTGACAAGCAAAATCCCAAGTGTGGGGATGAGACCTGACAGAACACACACACACACACACACACACAGTTGGGAAGAGAAGACATGCATGTTAGGCTACACGTGATGGATTTACACCCAGCGGTTACCTTGGCTGCTCTGAGCAGGTATTGGTACTGAACACACCATACCTGTGGGAGGTGATGGGATTGCTTTGTTAGTGTGTAAATGTGTGCAGACGTACACAGCCCTGCTTTACTGCTCTACCGTGTATGTCCTCTCGCCTCTCGCTTTAAAGCCCGACATTTCATGCAGGATCAAATTTAACTGCAGGATTTCTTTTAGAAATTTTTGGGTTGTTTAAGTCGTTAAAATGCTCCGATCCCGCCGTAGTTTAAAAATGTCCAATTCAACTAAGATTAGTAAACAATGTTAATGAACACATAAAATAAGTAAAACATGCAAAAACTAACAAATCATATTTCACACACACACACACACACACGGAGGATGTTTCGGCAGCGGTTCTCACCGAGGCTGCGGTTGCTCAGGTACTGTCGCAGGCTGACGTTGCCCAGCTGGCTGGGGGTGATCTTACCCACCTCCAGAGCCACGGCCGAGCTCTCACCCACAGACTCCATGCTCACACACACCGAGTGCACCTTTAATACGAGCACAGACACCTGGAGGCAAAGACAATCATCAGCTTCGAGTGGAGGATTTACTATTGGGAAAAAAAAATTCATATTTTTGCTATTTATCATATTTATTTGGACAAATTTCCTTTCAACAAAAACAAAGTTATTCTGCTGCTGATAACTGCTTTTTGCAGTTATCTCACCGTATCTTTGGTGGGCTCGTCAATGCTCTGGGATGCAGCGCTGACGCTGTCGGGGGACACGCCTCCTTCCTGCTCTGGACCAGTAGCAGCCTCCGTGGCGCTCTGCTCACTGACGGTGTCCTTAAACCCCGAGATGGAAACGTCATCTGCAAATAAAACACAAGATACACACATTCAACCCTGTGCTTCTTTGTGGAAATCCAGATTTAATGTCACCCCATCCTTCTTGCGTCGGCAGCAACAGGACGATGCTGCCACCTTCTGGGCAACAGAGAACATTCAGCAGAACATGTGGGGGTGTTAGAGGTTTGTCTTCTCCTTGAGGCTGCGCACATTAGCCCCACCTCTGTCCAAGCTGTAGGTGTCTCCGTCCTCCAGCAGGCTGCTGTCGATGGAGATGTTATCCAGGGACTGCAGGGACGGGCTCTTCTTCATGTTTTTATAGGACACCGAGAAACTGGACTGGGAGCGGTCTCGCATCAAACGACCACTACATCAAAACACACAAGAGTGGGAAAGAAGTGAGGTAGAAAAGAAAAGTAACATGGGACTGAAACTAATCCTTGACCTACTCATTTATAATCATTTACTGATGTACTTTATTTAAAAATAAACAGTTTTGTTAGAGAATAATCTGCCCTCGCAGCTCAGAAAGTCATGAACAAATATCCCGCGACAGTTTAAGGTCAGACTAATCTCCCAACCGTCTCAGAAAAGCTAAGCAAACCATAAATCTACGTGATTTGTACGTAAACAGAAAACACAAGGCTGACAACAGGAAAGCTCCTTGTTAACATTTTAAATCACAAGTAAAAAATAATAAAAGACAAAAAGAACTAAAGGTTAATCTAAAAGACAGAGACCGGGGAGTCATGCACGCATGCAAACGCATGCCTTCGGGAGACTTACAGCCACGAAACTGCAGATTCGTACTTATCCAAACAATCACAAGAACAAGGACGCGATCACCTGTCAACACACTCTTTATGCCGGCTTCACAACAGCAGTGCGGTGTGTGTGTGTGTTTTGCATTAATAACCTGCTGCATCAAGCCTGTGTGTTTGTATTCACAGCTGTTTTAATTCTCTATAAACCCACAGAGTTGGCTAGATCCATAGAAAGACAGAAAGTTTCAGCTGTGCTGATGTTAAACGTGAGACACAGCCGGAGAAAAGCAGGGAAAACACACGTGGCTCTGCGGGTGTGAAGCCAGCCGGAGGACATCTAGTCACAGATCCAGAGTCTTACATGTTAGACATGGAATAAAGGGAGGTGGATCTGCTGGAGTTTGAGCAGCTGAGGAGGTCAGAAACCACAGATAAACTTCCTTTCCTTGTAAAGAGAAAACACACACACACACACCCCTCACATGGGTCAAAGTGGGAGTGAAGAGGCAGAAAAAGGGTTGAGGAGATCAGACGGGACACGGCTTTAGACAGATGGTGAGTGAGAGGGACTGAAGGTTCACCCCGACAAACACGAAGCTCTTGTGTTAAACAGTCAGGTTAGAGTGGTGAGGGACAACAAAACATGTACTTTAATGGTTGTGGAGTCAGAAAAAACATCATTTGGGTTAAAATCATCAAAAGCTGATTATGTTTTTATTGGTACATTAAAACTGCTACTAGCAAAAAAACAAACAAACAAACAAAAAAAGGTAGTCCCAAAGCAGCCATTAGTTTGTTACTCTGAACGAGATGAAACAGATCTGAGACCATGGTTCTCGACCGGAAAGGGTGGCTTGCCAACTCCGGGTCGGGGGAGAGGTCCTACCTCAAGTGGAGGAGTTTAAGTATCTCGGGGTCTTGTTCACGAGTGAGGGTAGGAGGATCGGGAGATCGACAGGCGGATTGGTTCGGCGTCTGCAGTGATGCGGACGCTGAGCCGATCTGTTGCGGTAAAGAGGGAGCTGAGCCAGAAAGCCAGGCTCTCGATTTACCGGTCGATCTACGTCCCAATCCTCACCTATGGTCATGAGCTTTGGGTAATGACCGAAAGAACGAGATCGCGGACACAAGCGGCCAAAATTAGTTTCCTCCGTAGGGTGGCCGGGCTCAGCCTTAGAGATAGGGTGAGGAGCTCGGACATTCGGGAGGGTCTCGGAGTAGAACCGCTGCTCCTCGGATCAAAAGGAGCCAGTTGAGGTGGTTTGGGCATCTGGTCAGGATGCCTCCCTGAGGAGGTGTTTCAGGCATGTCCTGCCGGCAGAAGGCCCCCGGGTCGACCCAGGACACGTTGGAGAGGTTACATCTCCAATCTGGTCCGGGAACACCTTGGGATCCTGCCGGAGGAGCTGGTGGAGGTGACCAGGGAGAGGATGGTCTGGAGCTCCCTAGTTGGGATGCTGCCCCCGCGACCCGGATAAGCGGAGGAAGACGACGACAAGGACGAGATGAAACAGAAACATCCCCTAAAGTTGACGTTTCTCAGCGGCATCTTTAATTAAGTCCGGTTCCACTGGGTGATTTCCTTCTGTAAATATAAATAATGTGTTTTTATTCTTCAGCCACTGAGTTGCAGCTCTGGAACGGAAACCCCAGAAGGATGCCTCCCCACCACACACACACACACACACACACACACACACTCACTTCAACTCCCACAAGCCTCTGATTTCTAATATTTAGCAAATAAATAAAATAATTTCAAATGCAGCCCAGATGAAAGACAGATTCTGCGTGCATCATTAGTCTGCACGAGTACGCCCAGATAAATGTGTCAAAATAAAAGCTTCCTGATGCAAAACCCATCAAACTGAAACAGAGTACGTTAAAGGTTGGTTTATGCTTGACGCGTCCGCGAGGTCCGCACGGCTCCGCGCGGGAAAGTTGCGTCATTTTGCATCATTTTAACAACCACGCCCCTCCACCGCGTCTCCGCACGGCCCAAGATTTCCGCAACACGCACCTCGGAAAATTTCTAACCACGCGGACGGTCGGACGCGGAAAAACATGGCGGACCGGCACGGCAGAGGTTCGTAAATACAGACATTTGTATGATTCGGCTCTCAGAGATCACCGTGATCAACATGTTGTTAATAATTCTTGGAGAGAAATAGCTCGCACTGTCGGAAAAGACGAGGATGCTGTTAAAAATGCTGAAATGTCATGTTGTAAACAGTAATTTCTACTTCTACTGTGGTGTAGTGTTGGATGCATGCCGTAGAGCTCCATGCTGCCCCCTACAGTTTGGGAGAATATTGGCTCACCGCAGAGACGAGCCGCACAAACCATAAACACTGCGAGTTGTGAAGCGCGTTCCATCCGCGAGCTGCATCACCGCGCGGAAAGTGAATGCGTCAAGCATAAGCCAAGCTTAAGACTGAAAGAAAATCATTGTCATCGGTAAAAATGTACCACGATGTTTAAAATACGTTGAATGAAAATCATAATGAAGTTAATTCTAGTTTAGCGTTTGGATAAAAAAGGAGGGATACCTGGAGACGGACTGAGGCATCTTCACTGCTGTGTTCTTGTCATTTAGGTCTTTGCTGCCGAGTGGATCAGAAAGAGGATCACTCACACTGGATTTGGAGTCTAGCCCACCTCCGTCACCTGCTGTCAGGCTTTCCTCGCCCCGCTCATCTGAGCTCGCCCTCACAGAGTTCCTAGCTGGAGTCCTCTCCTCCTCTGTGGCGTCGTGATTAGAGTCAGGGCGTGTGGCAGGGCTGGAGGAGGGGACAAGAGGAGCAGGACCCTGTGTGGCTCCATTCTCTGGACCTTCACAACACAGCAGCTGGTCCACAGTGCTGGGTGGCTTAGCTGCTCTTCCTTCAGAGCCAGAACCGTCATTGCCCTTCTCTGACCCGTCTCCTGCGTCACTCACAGGCTCCAGAGTTCCTCGGCTCTCTGAGGGGGACAGCTCTGATCCTGCAGGAGACCCTGTGCCCTCAGGCTGGGGTACAGGCTTCAGGAGGAGGGACACCTCTGCACTTTTGAGCAGGAGCCCTAAGCAGAAAGTGAAGGGTTGGTGCTCAGCAGGATGCTGGGAGGTGTCCTTGCGTTCCCTCTTGGAGATCATGTCCTCCAGATCCTGCTGTAGGGTTTGCTGCAGAGCTTTGAGGCTGCGCTGGAGGAGCATCAGGAACACAAACTGCCGATGGCTCACCTTAACATGAGTAGACACACGTGAACTATTAAAGCTTTTTGAGCAAAGTATTAAAAAAAAACATCAAAACATACCTGAGCACTTATGTGCTTCTGCACGTGCACCAGCATGTGCACATCTGCATCTTTACTGGATGATGAAGAGGATGAAGAAGACAGGCTGTCCAGTGATGGAGGTTTATAGAGTCCGTTACTGGGTGGTACCGCTGACGACGGCGCGCTGTCCGTGCTGTAATACTCCTTTAATAACCGTTTCCTCTGCAAACGAGCGACTGCCTCCATCGAGGTGCTTCTGGAGAGCCCGGCTCCAGCAGATCCTCTCAGGTTCTCCTGGTGCTGGACAAGTTTCACGGGCTGACAGGCCCACACAGTGAGGGGAAAGGAGTCCACAAAGGGCTGTGGGCGTCCCTTACCCCCACAGGTGCCTTCATAGTCCACCCAAAACTGGGCAAAGTGCAGTGCCCAGAAGTCTGAGGCGGCAGGCATCTTGAGGGCATCTGCGCCCATCGTCGGCACCACCAGTCCCCGGTAGACGTCGTGCATTTTAGTGTCTTGTTCATGAGCGTGCTGCTGGAAGACAGAATGAAGGATGGGCACAGAGGAGGAGGAGCGAGGAAACGAGGAAAAAGATGAAGAGAAGAACGGTTCTGCTTCAAAAGCTTGCAGCAAGGCCTCGAGGTGGGAGCGGGTGCAGTTGGCCGGGTGCCGGGTGTTGGTGGCCGTCATTTCTGAAGTCTGTACGGAGACGGAGCGAGGCAGGTCTGCAGGGCAGCAGGCGTCCTGATCGGTGGGAACCACCAGCTGCAGAGGAACAGAAACCAAACAACGAGCTTGAGGAGAACGTCGACTTTAACATAAAAACCTTTAGAACAGCACCGTGTTTTCTCTAGACGTCCTACTTTCAGCATCAGGCCATCGACCTTGATGTCAACGTGCTCGTCAGGTTTCTGGGAGTCGTTGAGCTTGTAGATCTCCATGAACTGCTCCAGACTCTGACGCAGGTCCAGAGCAAAGAGGTTGATCCAAACCAGGCTGCGAGGGTCCAGAACCAGCTGCAGGGCGTTGAGCTGAGCGTACAGGTTGGGACAAGGAACTGCAGCAGCAGCAGGAGCAGCAGGAGGAGGATTACATTTAAACACAAAGAGTCAGACAACAGATGAACAACGATAAGAGCTTGTGGAGTTTTTCATTTAACAGCTTTTTGTCATGGCTGCCTCATGAACGAGACACAGGTGTAGGTAGAAGCTGCCGTACTGGGGTAGTCTTTTCCATCAGGGAAGTAATATTCTGTGAACTCGACATGGACAGCCGGCATCTCTGCAGGCAGGTACAAGGACTTCTTATTACAGGAGATCATGGTCTTTGGGGTGGAGCGGCGCTGATCAGCTGTTGACACCTGAAATACAAAATAGGCAGAAAGTTACCGGCCCATAAATAAAACAACACAGCCTCAATCGCTAGGGGTTACTGTAGTGACCTGGTAGATACTGAAGTCTGCCATCCTGACAACAACAGAGCTGGACATGAGTTGGGTCTTTGGACTCTGAGGAGGAGGAGGAGGACTGAAGGAAGTGCTGGAGGAGGAGGTGTTTATCTTACCTGAGGAGGAAAAGAAAAAAATGAGAGAGACCAAGTGAAGAAAACACACTTTTCAGCTACCAAAAACAAACCCCTGATCCTAACAGAAGGTGCGCATCACCGCACCCAGCTGTGCGCACACACACACGTGGGGGTACCTGGTTCTAGGCACCAGCAGCACTGAGGTGGAGGCCGTGTGTGTGGGCTCCACTCTAGGAGACCTCCATCTGCCTCCCTAAGCCCTACTTCTCCTCCTGCTCTCTCCTGACCCCCTAGAGGCTCACACACATCGTCCTTAAAGGACACTAGAGGACAGAAAACCCACAGGGGATGACACGCCGTGGGTGCCAGGAGGACAAACAGGCTAAAACCAGGTTAGAATGACTCGGCGTGTGTTTTCCGTGTGTGATCGTTTACCGTGATGTGGGGAGCTGCGTGCAGCTCTCGGGCTGCGCTTGTCTCGAACTGCACTCTTCAGCATCTCCACGTTGGATTTGAACTCATCCAGCAGACTCGTGGCCCAGCTCTCTCTGGCTTTAGTGGCTTCGCTGTAGTGCATCCAGTGGACACAGCTTTCACCTGGAAACATGGGTGCAGATGTGTCCAAATAGCCTTCCGTTGAATCAAAAACAGATTTAGGGAGAAGGAAGCCTTGAACAGAAACCCGTACCTGCTCTGTGGAAAGGGTAGTAGTCCAGAGTGATGGAGCTGAAGGAAAGCTGCATGGCTCCACCAGTTATCCTCTTATTTATAACTGTGCAGACAATGCCCCACTTTAGTAAAAAAATAATAATAAAAGCCTCAAACGAAACAGATTTGTGTATTTATCCTTGTAGTCTGGATCAAAACTGGCATAAAGACAATAAAACATGCAGGTGACGTACAGTGGGGCAAAAAAGTATTTAGTCAGCCACCGATTGTGCAAGTTCTCCCACTTAAAATGATGACAGAGGTCAGTAATTTTCATCATAGGTACACTTCAACTGTGAGAGCCAGAATGTGAAAAAAAAAATCCATGAATTCACATGGCAGGATTTTTAAAGAATTTATTTGTAAATCAGGCTGGAAAATAACTATTTGGTCACTTCAAACAAGGAAAATCTCTGGCTCTCACAGACCTGTAACGTCTTCTTTAAGAAGCTTTTCTGTCCTCCACTCGTTACCTGTATTAATGGAACCTGTTTGAACTCATTATCTGTATAAAAGACACCTGTCCACAGCCTCAAACAGTCAGACTCCAAACTCCACTATGGCCAAGACCAAAGAGCTTTCGAAGGACACCAGGAAAAGAATTGTAGACCTGCACCAGACTGGGAAGAGTGAATCTACAATAGGCAAGCAGCTTGGTGTGAAAAAATCAACTGTGGAAGCAATTATCAGAAAATGGAAGACATACAAGACCACTGATAATCTCCCTCGATCTGGGGCTCCACGCAAGATCTCATCCCGTGGGGTCAAAATGTTCATGAGAACGGTGAGCAAGAATCCCAGAACCACACGGGGGGACCTGGTGAATGACCTGCAGAGCTGGGACCACAGTAACAAAGGTCACCCTCAGTAACACACTACAACGGCAGGGAATCAAATCCTGCAGTGCCAGACGTGTTCCGCTGCTGAAGCCAGTGCATGTCCATGCCCATCTGAAGTTTGCCAGAGAGCACATGGATGATACAGCAGAGGATTGGGAGAATGTCTTGTGGTCAGATGAAACCAAAGTAGAACTTTTTGGTATAAACTCAACTCGTCGTGTTTGGAGGAAGAAGAATACTGAGTTGCATCCCAAGAACACCATACCTACTGTGAAGCATGGGGGTGGGAACATCATGCTTTGGGGCTGTTTTTCTGCTAAGGGGACAGGACGACTGATCCGTGTTAAGGACAGAATGAATGGAGCCATGTATTGTGAGATTCTGAGCCAAAACCTCCTTCCATCGGTGAGAGCTTTGAAGATGAAACGTGGTTGGGTCTTCCAACACGACAATGATTCCAAACACACCGCCCGGGCAACAAAGGAGTGGCTCCGTAAGAAGCATTTGAAAGTCCTGGAGTGGCCTAGCCAGTCTCCAGACCTCAACCCCATAGAAAATCTGTGGAGGGAGTTGAAAGTCTGTGTTGCTCGGCGACAGCCCCAAAACATCACTGCTCTCAAGAAGATCTGCATGGAGGAATGGGCCAAAATACCAGCTACTGTGTGTGCAAACCTGGTAAAGACCTATAGTAATCGTTTGACCTCTGTTATTGCCAACAAAGGTTATGTTACAAAGTATTGAGTTGAATTTTTGTCATTGACCAAATATTTATTTTCCACCCTGATTTACAAATAAATTCTTTAAAAATCCTGCCATGTGAATTCATGGATTTTTTTTCACATTCTGTCTCTCACAGTTGAAGTGTACCTATGATGAAAATTACTGACCTCTGTCATCGTTTTAAGTGGGAGTACTTGCACAATCGGTGGCTGACTAAATACTTTTTGCCCCACTGTACATATGTGTGTGTGTGTGTGTGTGTGTGTGTGCTCTGGTCTGAATTTATACCTTTGTCCTTGGCGTGGATGTCATCACAGATGTGCAGGTCGAGGTGCGTGATCTGGAGGTGGTGGGAAGTCTCGCACACGTCGTAGGCGGCGAACAGTTTGGCTATGGTGGCGCTCTGGTCGGCGGCCGGGGACGCCTGATGGGTTCGAACCTGCTGGGCTGATGGAGGCTGCGATGAGACCTGCAAATACACACAGAGTTGTTCTGACTGATGCTTCAAATGTCTTTATTGGGTTCTTTGGATTTTGACAAATGGATCATGTCAACGTTCAAACAGCTGGCGCTCAAAGCTTCCACCACATGGTGTTCTGGACCAAACTGCAGGAGGAACACCGGCTGACATGTGTGATTTAGTGTAGATGCTGAGTGTCTGTACTGCTTATGTGCCCCAGTGGAGAGAAAATACCAACTATGAGACGGGTAGACTCAGTGTGGTGCCATGAGAGGGACACAGAACAGCAGAAATGTGTCCTTCACCTGATCATCTGTCGCCATGCTCTTCCTCTGCTGTGCAGACTTCTCCATGGCCTCGCTGAGGGACTTTGCGTACTGGACCATAGCTTTCAGTTGGGAGTCGGTCAGCACCCACAGCAGGTCGTCCAGGATCAGAATCAGCTTGGAGGTCACCACGTTACAGTCTTTTATCTGCATCAGGAATCTCATATCAGCATGAAACATGTAGGTGGAGGACGCCTTCATTCTGCATAAGCTGTGTTGAACTATTTTGTACAGATCGACTTTACAGACGTAATAAATAACAGATGCTGCTCAGAGCTGCTGGGCCTGCAGCCTGGGAAGGAACATGTTTTAGTCAGCAGAGGGACCGAGTGACGCTAACCCGTCTCTTAAGAGTGACTCGTATCTTTGACTGGTTGGTGATGAGGCGGATTGGAGCGCTCAGCATCTCATGCTCGGCGCTCTGGATAGCGTCGGCCTCGATGCGGATCATCTGCCAGCTGATTTCTTTAAACATCAAGATCTAGGGCAAACAGAGGAATGAATTCAAACGAGAGTGGGATTGGTAATGCAGATTTAGCTGTAAAACAACAAATACTCACCTCCCCTCTCTGAGGATCCTGGATGCGAGTGAACCGCAGGTCGCTGATGCTCCAGCTGGTGTTGACGCTGTGCACCTGCAGCTGGGAGAGCTCGAAGGACGCGTTGAAGGCTTTGGCGCTGATCTTGATGACGATGGAGTTGATGGATAGCGAGATCCCCTCCACCACTTTCTCAGCAAAGCCATATTCACTGTACACAAGGTACATGATCAAGACAGGTGTGGTGTCAAGTCCAGTCCATCAAATATAAACACCCAGACGCCCACCTTTGTCCTGATGCGGTTGCTATGGGAGACGGACCATTGGGTGGACGAGGCTCATCACACGTGCTCATCTCCATCATCACTTTATCCAGAGACTGAAAGAGGAATCATGCTGAGGAATTAGTTTTATAGATTTCTCTAATCTGCAATCAGACTAAAAGCTTGAGATTCATATCACACAAAAACAAGAAACAAGGATGAAGACCTGAGATTTCCTGTGTGTTTCTACAGATGAGGCGATTAATGACCCAGGTCAATGGAACAATCAGAACCTGCTAGTTCCATCTCAGGAGAATAGCTAGGATTAAGCCGCTGCTATCACGTAAACATCTGGAAACTGTCATCCACGCCTTCATTACCACCAGACTGGACTACTGTAACTCGCTTTATGCAGGCATCAAGCAGGCCTCCATAGCGAAACTACAGAAGGTCCAAAACGCGGCAGCCAGGTTACCGACTGGGACCAGGAGATCTGAACACATCACGCCCGTCTTGGCATCCCTACACTGGCTTCCAGTCTCTTTTAGAATTTTGTTTAAAGTTCTGGTGTTTGTTTTTAAATGTTTAAACGAGTTGGCTCCACGTTATCTGGCGGATCTGATCCATCCTTATGTTCCCGCAAGAAACCTTCGGTCAGCACAACAAGGACTGTTGGTCGTTCCTAAACACGGACTACAATCCCGAGGGGGTCGGGCTTTCTCGGTACTGGGGCAGAGGCTCTGGAATGAGCTACCTACGTGTGTTAAACAGGACACCACGCTCGGCAAGTTCAAGAGCCAGCTGAAAACACACTTTTATTCTTTAGCTTTTATTCAGGAAGAGTCCCGTTAACTGATAGCTTTGCACTTTTTGCTGCTCCGCCTAGATTTTATCTGCATGTTTTTGTTGGTTTTTAAATGGTTTTATATGTTTTTATTCTTTTTTATGCTTATTTCTGCTGTGCAGCGCTTTGTTTGGTCCTTGGGCCGTGTGAAGGTGCTATGTAAATAAAGTTTTAGTTAGTTAGTAATAGTTTCAGGTTTGTACCTCTCTGCTGTGCTGCTGTACGACGCCTCTCCAGAGACGGGCTGTTTAACTCGTGGTTTTGTGCTCCACACACATTTTAATGAACCTACAACCAAGCTCTGAGGATTCTCCAAAACATCCGGGGTTTAGAGACGGAGCATATATGATTGCTGATTCCCAGCAGCTTGAGTGCTGCAGGGAACAGCAGCTATCTGGGGAGCAGCCTGGCAGGCTGCTGTTAACCCAACACCTGCGTCCTGCTCACTGGTACGGCAGCCGTGGCAAAGATTCAGAAACGCTCAAGCAAGATATCAGAGCTATTAAAACATTAGTCTATTACAAATCTGTTTAAGAAGGCATGGGAGATACAGCCTCAGATCAAAATACTGAATCCACTAGAACAGTTAGTGTCCCTGCTCTGCAAAGCTGCATCGTGTGTACGACAAGACGTCCGCTCATGATGGTTAATAGGCTGATGGGTGAGATGATGCTGAAGAAAGATGATGGGTTACAGCAGAACAACGAGGCAGCCATGAAGCTGCAGACTGGAGACAATGTGATGGTAAAGCTGCGTGTAGACAGGAGAATGGTGATGATATCGGAGAGGAATTTATACAAATGTATAAAAGATTTACTTGACAGTAAAGTTGTAAAACTTACAGAAACAGTCTTAGTTCAAGCTGAAATTGTTCCTGATACTTTGGATTTGTCCGTCTCCCACTCACCTGATTCAAGATTAAAAGTGTTTTATGTCTTTGTGTTTTTAGCAACAGCTCTCTTTTCATTTGAAAGTTAGATTTTTAAAGTCAAAATTCGAATCATTTAAAAGATTCACACACTTTTAGATAATCATGCAGCCTTCTCCAGCACATCCCAAAGATTCTCCCTGGGGTTAAGGTCTAGACTCTGAACCACTCTTTCACTATCAGAGCCCGATGAATCCTGGCTTTGTCATCTTGGAATATGCCCGTGCCGTCAGGGAAGATGGAATAACCTGGTCATTCAGGATATTCAGGTAGTCAGCTGACATCATTCTTGGAGCACATCTTGTTGCTGAACCTAGACCTGATCAACAGCAGCAAGCCCAGATCATAACACTGCCCCCACAGGCTTGTACAATAGGCACTAGGCATGATGGGTGCATCACTTCATCTGCCTCTCTTCTCACCCTGATGCACCATCGCTCTGGAACAGGGTCCATCTGGACTCAGACCAGTTTTTAATAATGCGTTGGACAGTTCTTAACCCAGTTTTAGTCACTTCTGCATCTCCTTAGATGTTTTCTCTGCTTGATGCCAACAATCTGACCCTTTTCACACTGACTAACATCTTTTCCACAGTCACCAGATGTGTCTTTCCACATGGTTGTAGGAGGCTATAGGAGGCTCGTACCTATTTGCTTAGTTAAATCCAGGTGTTACATTTTTGGGCCGGACAGTTTATTCATTTTTTTCTTATAATATTAAAAAAAATAAAACTGCAAAAGTATAAACTTACCAAAGAGATTGGGTGAGTCTTCAGTTTTGTCCAGGGTATCTGTTGGTGAACACAGCACATTTTCAGCTTCCTAATGTGTACAAGTACTTATTTGTGTTGTTAATACTAAACTAGCGATCACTGAACTGCACAGTATTAAACCAATGCAGCTAGAAACTAGCTTAAAGGAAAGCTGATGATTTAGATGTATCAAGGCGGGTCGTTCCCTCCATTAATCCTAAACATGAATAGTTTTTATTTTAAGTCAAATAACAAAATAAATGTGTTCAACATAGAGCAACGTGTCATTTGCTATGCAATAGGGCTGCACGATATTAGGAAAACCTGCGATATTCGATAGCAATGATTAATATTGCGATGGCGATATTACTTGCGATAAATAAAAACTTAACTCAGGAACAAAAATAATCAAAAACAAAAATATTTAAAAATCATAAAAATGAGAAAAGCAAAAGATGTGAGGAAAGGGAAAATTAAAATGAACAAGAAAAGGCAATCCGTGGATGCCGGGAAAAGCAGAATCAGCAAAAAGAGCTAACGAAGCTAACTCAGGTGTTCACTAACCATCTAAATGAAGTGCCGTCCGCCTCGGGGGCGGGCATCTAACCTATGAGAACCCACCCGATTGGCCAAATGGGTGAAGAGCTCTTTTTGATTTGTTAAAAACATCATGCTTCCGTTTGATGGACAGAATGCGTTATGTGTAGCAAACATTTGAGCTGACCATTCATTGCGATATTTATCTGTTCTTTGCGATTTGCATGTTGTGCATGCTGATATCGCGATAACAATATATTTGCGATATGTTGTGCAGCCCTACTATGCAACAAATCAAATAAGGCTTACAGTCTGAAGCTTTAATTCAAACACATTTCATTTTCTAATTACTGCAGGAGCCAGCAGGGGGCGCTACAGCCTGTCTTGCACTTGAAGCCATATATTTAATTGTGCTAATTTATCCATCCAGTCACAAATCTTTATTCCAGTGGAACAATCAACAGCTTATAACAGTATTTTAGAATGACGAAGTCACCGTGTTGAGTTTTGCAACAGGAAGAAAGCAAGCGAGAGAGACGGGGATCGAATGTGTGAGGAAGTAAGATTATGATCAGAGTTCTCTTCTTTAAAAAAAAACTGTTTGAAACTGAAAACCAGAAAGCTAAAGAAATCCCGTCTAGCTTTGCTGAGGTGCAGCACAAGAACGGACTGTAAAGGATCAGAAATGCAGCCTGAGGAACAGGAAAGAGAAGAAGGTGCTTTTTCAAGCCTGTAAAATACAACCAGGAATAAAGAGGTTGGCTCAGTTGCTCTTTGGCCAAATTATTAGTTTCAATAATTAAAATACTGAGAATTTTATTTAAAGCTGGAACTAAAGAGGAGAAAGTGAAGCAATGGAAACGGGGAAAGGAGGAGGTGGAAAACGGACTTTGGTCGGAATGAAAGTCCAGTCATGAAGAAGTTAATTATATAGCTCCCTTTGATATTTCCAGGGTGTGTCCGTGAGCTGAGACGGAGCTTTGGGCAACTCTCCGAGGATCTTGTCTGGCTGTAACATTTACAGTTAACTAAAGCCCCATTAAAGAAGGCCACCAGCTAGTAAAGACAAAAATGCCCATAACTAGTGGAGTTGACTGATATTGAGCTAAAGATGATGTGATTGTAGCTGAGAGTTACTTGTGACACATATTCTGGCCCAGATTTACCAAAAAGCTGCGCTTCTCTTGAAAGAGCAATTCAGAGTTTAGCGTCTCCGTCTATTCTCAAAGCCCCAGGGGGAAAAAAAAGGGAAGGAACATTTGAATCCGATTCTGAGGTCCCGGCCTATACGCTCCGCTGCACTGTGCCCATTTATTTGTGACATTATGCTGAATTTAAACATAAAACAACCCAATGTTATTTCATTTCCTGTTGCAGAACAGAGCTGCACTCTTTAGTGTGAACATTTTACTATCAGGTGGTTTTTCCGTCTCGGGGGAGAAAAGGAATGACGAAAAGAGGCTTCTGCTGGAAGTTTACTGCACCTAAGAGTTTACAGGAAAACTATAATTCATCATCTCACCCGGCGACGAGTCAGACTGCTTCGTAAATAAACTGTTAAACCAGGAAGCGTCCCGTTGCTGCCACTAAGAAGTGTCTAAGTTCTAAACTATGATCTAGAACATTTAATCACATAGAGCCCGACTCCGGCGCTGCTCCACTGTGGAGCCTTGACAATGAGAGGAGTCTTCATGTGAGAGAAAGAGTACAGCTGCGTACAAAAAGTTGAAATAAAAATAATCACTTCTGTTTTATTTTGAAGTGAAAATGAGAAGGTGCAGGTCTGGGAATCATTCAACGTCTTATCCCGAATGGAGGAGAGACTTTGTCCTTCATCCGTTAAAACCTTCGGTTAAAGAACGTCTGACCTTTGTCTCTGACCCCTCTATCCTTCAGTCTGTGCTGGACAATCAGGTGCTAAACAAGTGCACATTACTCTGGTCTTTTGCACACCGTGGACATCTTTGCACCAGCATCAGCTCTGTTAGCTTTGTGAAACTGAAGCAGCAGCAAGCAGGAGGAAAAAAGATGCTGGTAGAACTTAAGTTACACAATGTTAGTGAACTTCAACCGTCTGACCGCTTAAAATCCTGCGATATCCACACGAGATCACTCTTATCGTTATAAATTTCACGACAACAGTTGTAACCGGTATTGTTCCAATCGATCAGCCACCGACCACCACCGATGATTTCTGTAAAAGCATGTGACCGGCGTATTCTGATCGCTGCCTCTCAGCGCCGTTCACACCAGGTGATCACCTGGAGCTCAGACGGCAGCCTGCGGAGATCCTGTGTGCAGTGCAGCGTTTCCCTCTCTTCTTTCATACTGAGCAGGCGCACAACGACAAACGTGTCTGCAGACGTGCACATTTTAACGCCTCTCATCCGAGAGGCTCCTTCAGTTCTAACACTTGAGTTGTGAGGAGGAAGATTAGAAGATGTGAGTAGAAAACAAAGCCAGGAGCACTCAAATTTACAGTAAATCCGTGATCTGTATTGGTGATGGGCAACCAAAGACATGATTGCAGCATCCCTATAACCAATATCAACTTGAGATCATCTGAGTTTACACTGAACGATGGCAGAATGGGTCAAACGAAAGACAACAATGGTCCCTGTCTTTATAAAGCACATCGTTTTAATCCCCTCTCCTAAAGTTAAACTAATCTCCACTGATTCTCTTATGAAGCAATGGTGACCCTCACCCTGATGGTAGCCTTGTTGCAGAACACACGGTTGATGGCCAGCCAGGTGGGCAGGTCCAGCACACTCTGGAGAACCTCCTCGTCCAGCTCCAGGTTGGTGAGCTGGCCCTCCCCCTTCAGCGTGCTCAGGTTGATCTTGTCTGGCGACAGGTTCTTAGCAAACCTACAGAACAAGGAGGCGGAGTTAAGCTTCGACCCAGAAGATATTTATGGAGAAGCAACAGTCCTCGCCCGACATTCTTCTGGTGTTTGACACCAATTGCAACACACACACACACACACTTTAGAAGACAAAAACTAGAATTTCTAAAATGTATCCTCCTTGCCAATCTGCTTCTGTTGGACCAAACACAAATAACTGACATCAAGTCACGAATGGAGTGATGGAGAGAATCACAAAAACACTTCCTCAGCTCACAAACGAATGATTTTAACACGAAGAAAAGGGAAGGAAGGAGCAGGCGCAGGTGTCGCTCTTGACAGAGCTGCTGTTTATGAAAACATTTAAGTACGGAAACTTTTACTTTAGTACAGCCAGGATTAATACATAACCGTACAACCGTATTTGCATTTTGACCCAAATGAAGCGACCTAAACACAAACGTAAAGTCCACGACCTCACCATGAAAAAATCAGCAGTCTGACCATTAGTTAATGGTTAGCAGAGTGACCAGACACTACACGGTTTACTGACCCATGTCCAAGGGTACAAATCACATTTCACCGTCTTCACAAGCACAACTGCAAATGCTCCTGATCTTGGTCTGAATTGTATTTAAACCTTGGGCTTGGTGGCTGCGCAGTGGTGCAGTGGTTAGAGCTGTTGCCTTGCAGCAAGAAGGTCCTGGGTTCGCTTCCCGGCCTGGAATCTTTCTGCATGGAGTTTGCGTGTTCTCCCTGTGCATGCGTGGGTTCTCTCCGGGTGCTCCGGCTTCCTCCCACAGTCCAAAAACATGACTGTCAGGTTGATTGGTCTGTCTACATTGTCCTTGGGGGTGTGTGTGTGTGTGAGTGTGTGTGTGTGTGCGATTGTTTGTCCTGTGTGTCTCTGTGTTGCCCTGCGATGGACTGGCTCTCTGTCCAGGGTGTACCCCGCCTGATTCCCCGTTGACCGCTGGAGATACCCCCGCGACCCTGCGTGGACAAAGTGGGTTCAGAAAATGGATGGACGGACCTTGGGCTTGGTCATTAGAACAATAAATAATGGTGTTTACCACTCTGGAGCTATCTGAGCACCTAGGAGTGATTCAATTAGCTGTATCAAAACAATTCATGTAGCTTCAGTGGAACTGTGATGAAACTGGTCATGAAACAGAAACTAACTTTAACTGCAAGTCACTTTATTATCATTTAGAAGCAATGTGAGTTCAAGCATTCAAACTAATGAGAAAAAGTCCCTGAGCAGCACAATTAAATGTATCTTTTTCAAATAAAGACAAAAATGGAAGAGTTTAGGTATCTCAGGGTCTTGTGAAGGATGGAGGGAGCGGGAGATCGACGTGTGGATCAGGGCAGCGTCCGTAGTGATGCCGATGCTGGACTGGTTGGTTTTGGTGAAGAGGAGCAAAGCTCGATCTTCATCCCAACCCTCTCCTGAGGTCATGAGCTTTGGGTCGAGACAGGAAGAAGATTAGCCCGCCAACACAACAGACCAAAATAAGTTTCCTCTTTGGGTGGTGTGGCTCAGCTGAGATAAAGTGAGAAAGGTCGCCTCAGGACACGCTGGAGGAGATTTGATCTCCGGGCTGGCCGTGTTGGGGTCCCACTGGTGGAGCGGAGGACGGTTCGGGCCTCTGCTGCAGCTGCTACCCACACATAAACAAACAAATGGACAAACTTTCATCATCAGCTTCTGCTACTGAAGAAGCGTGAAGGCTGTCCATCGAGCACCACTTAGCGATATAAAAAAAAAACATTTTAAATTATTCAGTCAGTCAAATTTGTGTTTCCACCTTTCAGCACCATCTCCTTGCTGTGTTGGATTCTTCTCCAATTCAGCATCAGAGTAAATTATTCAGCAGCAGAGGCGTAAACAGATCCTCGACACAGAAAAGCAAGACGAAACGCACTCACTAATAAACAAAGCACACATAATAAATGTAGATCAGCGAACACGCGGGCATAAATGATGTCAGAAACACACGGTCGGTCCGTGCAGCAGCGTCTCGACCTGGGAAACATCCAGTCCTGCAGCTGATCCGGTATCATCTAGGCTGCTAGGTTAGCTCACGCTCTTGCTCCTCAGCTTCTTCACTGCGTAAATAAGAATGCCACGAAACGGCAGCTCTACTAAACTCGATGCTAAATTACACAGGTCGATCTTCATCATGGCTGCTGGAGCAACTGCGGGTAAAGGGTATCGGGTTCACACATTGTCATATTTCCCCTTTCTTCTCTTTGGTGGGGTCCAGTCATTGTTCTGGGCTGAACTCCACCAGACCAAATCCAGATTCATGATGAGGTCACAGATCTCTTCCTGCCTCTCATATTAAATATTAACACTTCAACAGCAGCATCCATGCCTGTGCTCCCAGAGCTGAAGGGCTTATACACAGAATAGCCTTATGATTTTACATCAGGACTGACACAACTGATGTCTCCAGGGAGATTTCTGGAATTCCTGGAATGACAGCTCGATAATTGTGGGCAGCAGAAGCAGAGCTGTGGGTGCAGAAGAACGCTGGTTTGCAAAACTGCAGGATTTTGCAAACATAAACAAACGGCGACATTAGATTTCATCACCGTTAAAAGAAAAAAGGTCAAATATAAACGTGAGTCCTGGCTGTCAATAAAGCATTATTCTTATATTCTTTAGTACTTTTGCTGAAGAAATTGGAAGAATTTCCAGAATTTTTACAAGCCTAGCAAATTACCAGCAAACTATTCAGAGCAGAAAAAGGCTCATCACGTGTGTCGGTGAGTTTCCTGAATGGAAACAGTTACCCGGTGCTCCCTGATGATGCATTTAAGGTGCCATAAGTTTAGCCAGAGTGACGAAGGCGACAGCTGCGTTGTTTTACAGGCGAAGGCAACGTAAAGCAAGAAATAAAAGTAGGCACAAAGAAATGAATCATTTCACAAGGGAATCGTTTTTAATGTACCAATACATGAGGAATCCCACGACTGCGTGATGTTTTCACTTCAGGGAAAAACGGGCAACGTGGCTCTGAATCCTGCACAGATGCATTTTGCATCGACAGAAGCAGCTGAACAAAGAGCCTCGCACGATCCCTCGCTGGGGCCGTTGTTCCTCTACGGGAAGAAGATTCTTCTGGCCAGAGCGCATCGCCACGATCTTTTTCATTAAAGTGTGTAAAATCACAGAATTCCCACGTTAAAATGAATCAAACGCAGAATGAAATCGATCGACTAAAGTTTGTTTTGGGAGGCAGAAAGCCCAAATCGTAGATCAGCTGCATCGTTTGAAAGCAGCTAAAGCCTGAATATGAGATTCAGGTTTCAATGAAGCATGAGATGATTAAGTCTGGAGGAACCTGGGCCAAATGTGACACACACACACACACACACACACAGGCTCCAAAAGCGTCGCCTACACACAAGTGCTTCACAGCTCTGTACTGATTAAACACCCACAGCAGGCTCTCTCGGTCATGACTCATGGCGTAATGGCTTTCCCACCAGCAGAGTGAACAGAGGAGTCCATCACTGCTTTTGCATCATCACACAACCATTACAGGACCACTGGAGTCATGATGACAAACGCTGACCAGATCCATTTGTCATAGTTGGAAAAGAACCAAACCTCCAGTCAGAAAACCAGAAACACATCTGGCTTACTGCTGAACTTGAAGAGAGAGAGAAGAGTCCTCTGGGGAAAAAACCCATAGAGCTTCTTGTCACGATGTTTTGGGTTTCGTATCAATTCTACAAGCTCTGAGTCACAAACTCTTTCCGTAGAAAGATCAATGATACGAGTTCAGCCTCAACATCGTGTTTTGTTAGTCTTTAAACGTCTCTGCATTTCTAAAGCCATGCTACTTCCTGCTCACGCCCTTAGACTGCTGCACACTCCCGTAAATGTGGGGCTTAGAATCGCTGATGAACTGAATTATAACTCTGGAATAAAAATGTATCATTCACTCATTTTAAATGCATCTGCTGTGGTCTCTAGTATGAACGAATGCCTTGTGAGTAGTTTTCTGTGAGAATAAAAGCTCTGGCGCACCTGTTTCTTAGCCTGGCCTGCCAGACTCGTCCTCACACGCAGAGAGGTACATGGGGGCGGGACTAGGCAGCTGAAAAATAGCCAATCAGAAAAAAGACGGAAATGCCGACTGTACCGCCTGACGCTGTAGTTTTTTATATGTACTAAAAAAAAGGCGTTTGGCAACATCTTTTTTTTTAAGAAGAAGAAATGCTTTTAGCGCTTCTACTTGTTGTGGTTTTAAAGACATTCAAGTCATTTAGAACAGAGGTGTAGCATCATGAAATGTCCTGTTTTTGACCTAAAGGTCATGATCTGCTGCGTCTGCTCGAGCAGAGACATAAAGTCTCTGACAGCCTAATCTACATGAGATAGTGGCCAAGGTCTTTCATGCACTCTGCTCATCTAAACTGCTTCACCTGTGGACAGCTCAAGACGAAGACGAAGAACTCTCTTTTGATTAATACATAATCAACAACTTTGTTATTACCAATAATAATGTGAGCCCAATGTTCAACCAGTCTATGAAATAACAATGTTATTACTTGATATTATAATCCTGTGATCAGTAGTATTTTACAAGTAATTATAATCCTGGACATTTGCACTAGACACTGATGTCACAGAGTAATGCTAAAGTCACACGACACATTTCCTTTTGTCTGACCCAATCAGAACCTTCGTTTCTGGCGCGAGGCGTGGTTTTCTGTGGTGTCTGTATAAACCCCCTTTTGCATGTCAAATTCTGATTCGCCAGTAAACCAAAATATGACAATTATAAAAAATATTCAACGCCTACTTTTCTTTAGTTCAAGCATTCTAGAGAAGTCTCAGACAGGCCATCCGGACTTCCTCTTCAGCCATAAAGAACCTCGACAAGCTGGATAAAATCTGTTGCAAGTTACACCTGACCGCAACGGTTCCTTCAGAATAAAAGCTGAACCTCACGACCCCTTCAGGGTCTCGCTGAACGCCAATGATAACCTGTCGTGACCTGGAAGCATTCCAAGGCTAGTTTGGTCGGCACCGCTGCTTTTCTACCGGCTTCGGTTCCAAGGAGGGTCCAAGAGGACCTCGACATTCTGGATCTAATCGGAGGCTTCCCCTGGGGTACGTAGACCGACAGATGGCGTCTCATGTGTGTTATAATTCTCCTACTAAAGTTTAGAGCGAAACATTCACTCCCACTCTGAACTAACTGCTTCTCCGAATCCTAAGGTTCTGATAGCAACATTCCACACACACACCATCATTCACCTCACGTCTCATTCCACCTTAGTTCCATCAGTACACAGAGTGTTAAAGTTAGTCTTGTTTAAATTGTGTAGAAATAAATTTCTTGACTATTATAAACCTGACTCTCTCTCTTTCCTTGGACTTAATACGAAGTGTCGCTTAATCCCTGCAATAAAAAGTTCTGATCTTCTGGTTAAAATATTCAAAGATCCATCAGATTGATATTTCATATTTCTATGGAATCTCACATTTTATGGTTCCAAAAGGTGAAATAGAAAGTGAGAGTGACATTTCTCAACAGGCAAGTGAGAATGGACTGAGATAACCAAGGAAAACAAACATGGGAGACTGCAACAATGCAAGGAAAGAAAGGAGGAGAAACTAAAGAGGGAAAGAAAATATTCTGACTCACTGCTGGAAAACATGAATTTAAGCTCCATTTCAGTAGCGGTTCTTGACCTTTAACCTCACCATTCAAGCTGGAGACGGTCGCCACTAGAAAGCATGGGAGCCCGTCTAGCTGATGTTCTCCGTCTCCACGCGCGTACGTGTCTGCAACACAATCTGGCTTAGAGCCAGAGCTGCATCAATACTCAAACCTGCGTCTCTATCAGCGACGAGAACACACTCTGTCTTAACTCCCCCCTAGGGGCTGCCTCAACTTGACCTTCTGTGAAACATTACACAGATCCACCTGGAGGCAAACACACGTAACTACTCAGAATGTCCTAATAAAAAATGATCTGCTTATCTAATAAAGGTCTCAGTTGGATTCACGCATCAGTGCATGTGCGTATAATCCTGGTCCCAGACCATAGTAAACAGATATGTCCTCTGCTACAGCCGACATGTTGACACCCACAACATCACCTGTAGCTGTGTAAGCACACCTACAGTTATAGAAACAGGACCTAACAGCAGTAGGTTGTCCAGGCTGATGCTGATGAAGCAGATCAATGCTGCTCCAAGTATCCAATCACCTTCCTGAAAGCGTATTCACACAGTGGAGTAAATGAGCTGATGCTGCTTTGCTATTCTGACACCAGCGCTGTGACATTATCACACAAAACTAAGCACGATTGGCCGGCTGTTCGACCGGTCAGCTTCCACTCACTGACGGACCAATCAGGATAGCGGAAAGCTCAGATGACAAGAAGAAAGCTGGGTGATATCACAACTCTTCAAGTCATTTCCCGTCAGCGGTAATGTTAATGCTGCTGAGGGGTGAGCACAGCCATGTGCAAAAACACTTGTTACTATCAACACACCATTGATGTGGACTAGGATGGTGAAGGACATGATACACTGGCTGTGTGTTGCTGATAAGGCTAATTTTGCTTCTGACTTTCAGCAAGTAACAGGACAAAGTCACAAAAAAAGAGGAAAGTGTGACTTTTCTTCTCAGCAACACAAGTCAGACTAGACAAAACTCCTTTGAGACTTGTTTCATTAATGACCTGCTGCAATTAGATTGTAATACACTGAAATAGTTAAAGGTCTGATTGAATCATTTTTAAAATGTTTGTTGTTTGCTTTAAAGGGACTTTATGGAGTTTTGAATTTTTATGCTCGTGATTGCCCCCTCAGGCCAAAAGCGTAACGGCAGCTTTAATAGTAGGCTCGTGCACGAGGTGCACATGCTGTACGTGCACATTCCTTAACGAAAATAACAGCTGAGACAGTCCCTTGTGTGTGTGTGTGTGTGTGTGTGTGTGTGTGTGTGTGTGTGTGTGTGTGTGTGTGTGTGTGTGTGTGTGTGTGTGTGTGTGTGTGTGTCTGTGTGTGTGTGTGTGTGTGTGTGTGTGTGTGTGTCCTGGAGGACAGAGCACAGGAGAACGCGCAGCTAATTAAATCAATAATTTGGTTCTGTACCTTTCTCTTCAGCACAGCCGACAAAGGTTTAAGATGGGTCAGTCCTCCTGCATGCTCAGATCATTCCATTCCCTTGCTTGAAAAATTGTTCCACAATGAAAGTTGAACCCACATTTTTTTAATCTGTGAATTCAATGCCATTCGGCGAGTCTCAAATAAAAATTTGGGCATCTTACTGTAAAAAAAATATATCATTAATGTAAAAAAGAAACTCTAAATAAACTATGTTCACACCCAGAATCAAACCCAGGTCTTCTGCACGAGAGTTCGACGTCTTACTAGGTGAGCTAAAGCGCCAGTGACATCTTTTGTATCTGTAACATTTATATCCTTGATGACAGCTGAAACAACGTTCAAAGAACGGTTCGGAGCAAAAATGGCTATTTTGTTGCTAATTTGCAGGAAATATCTAGAAAAAAGTTCCACAGAAAGTAGCTAAGGGTCCTCAGAAATGTAGCTAGCTTTGCCACTAGGCGTTAGGAACAGCGACAAAGTGGCACTACCTCGCTCTCTGCTGCTAAAGCTACGGATAGCAAATGCTACGGGCGATGCCTGAGCGTGAACGCGCATGAAGCAGCCTGCTCGACCCGAGCATCTCTCTTTTTCTGTGATTTTACAGAAAAACAGGCAATCACAGTAAAAATGCCAGGGCTCATTCTACAGGACCAGGGCATTGCAGGAGAATGTATGAAGAAGACATTTATTATTTCTATACATGTTTTGGCCGTCAAACTTCCATAATGCCCCTTTAAGGTCCCTCCACAAACAAAACAAGGAAGCATCGAGAGTTCCCTGAGACACGGTGGAAAAGAATGAATAATTCATGCAACTGCGAGGAGCTAAATGTTGCTCATAACAGCGTGCTGCTACAGCTAAAAATAACAAAACCGAGCCTCATGGCAGTGCCAATCATTTGACCCAGAACAAACATTTCTATGAATTTTTTCTTTCTAAAATGCTAATAGATGTAATCTGAATTAGCTTTTTTAAATTGTTTTACCTTGTTTACTGAAGACATTCGGACTGTGCGCATGTACACAAATAAAAGGAAAACGCCAGTAAATGGCCTGCATTTGTATTGCACCTTCTAGGGTCCTACAACCCCCCAAGGTGCTTTACAACAAATTGTAAGTCGCTTTGGATAAAAGCGTCTGCCAAATAAATAAACATAAGCATAAACATAAACAACAAATTAATTCACCCACACATACTGGTGATGATGAGCTACAATGTAGCCACATCTTCCCTGGGGTGCACTGACAGAAGTGAGGTTGTCAAACACAGGCCTCACCAGTCCCTCCGACAACCACCAGCAGGCAAAGAGGGAGAAGCGCCTTGTCCAAGGGCACAACGACCGTGGCAGACAGAGCGGGCCTCGAACCTGCAACCCTCCAGCTTTGAGGCAGGCACTTCTCTGCCACCTTCAGCAGTTAGCAAAGTATTGTCAGTCATTGCCTTGTTTGGGTTCTCTTTTTAATAACTTCATACAATTTTGTGGCCATCTTGAATTTTTGTCCTTTTTGAAACGATTTGAAACCACTTTGACAGTTTTGCTGTCGTGAGGCACAGTTATCAGGTTGATTTTCATCCTTGGTTCAAAAGCAAGTTTTTTTTTTTTTTTTTACAAATCATGTGCATTATTCTTCTGACACTGATTAAATTTACTGTCATTTTACAGTCCTAAATTCAAATTCATCTTTCTGTTTAGATGTATTTCTAATAAATACAAACTTACAATATTTTCCTGGTGATGTCAGGCAACTAGTTCACGTTTAATGTTTGTCCATGATAATGGTGTTATGTTACAAAGACTACTTACACCTGTGCAAACACCCTCTTATCAGTATATTATGCTTGTTACATGAGTTTAAAAGGTTGTGCAATAGGGAAACGTTTACTACCACTGAATTGATAAAAATCGTCCCTAAAGAAACTCTGAGATTGATGCAATCTGACCATCTGACTCAACAACTCAACTGGTTGAACCTGCTTTAGTATCCAAAGATTACCAGTTTACCTACTAACATTAGCGTTAGCTAGTTCAAACACAGCAGTGCTTTAGACGTTAGCGCTCAGAGCACAACACTCCTCCACTCATGTCAAGCTAAATTTCTTGTTAAAATGTAACCGATTTGATAAAAGTTGAGTCATTCTGTCTGCCCAAACAGCCGTGTCCCTCTGCTGCCCGTCCAGTTAGATACGAACCTGGAGAGATGCTTCAGGATCTGCTTCTTGATGAGCCCAGCCATGGCTGAACTAATCCGATATCCGAGCCGCCGCCGCCGGGTGTGCGCTGAGCTGTCTGGCTAGCCTAACAGCTAGCTTGTTCCCATTCGAGCTAAAAACAAGCGGCTCAAATTATTATCCCGGTCTTCATTTTAGCGGCGTTCCCGCTTTATTCTCTAAGAAAAAAGGGGGCCGAGGACGGAGAAATGGCATTTCAGACGTCTGACAGACAGCCGGCTGAAGGACAAAGCATACCGCGTCAGGCCGCTTCGATCAGATGGACTGATGAAGCTCCAGAAACAGAGAGAACCTCCGCAATATCATACACACCGTACACCTGGAACAACGCGAGGAGCACGGTCGTTTGACAACGTCTGCTGCCTGTCACGGCGTGTGGGCGGAGCTTTGCGCTGCGTTAAAGTTCAGCTAGGAAAAAACGTTTTCAAAGTTTGGCTTTAGGTTGCACCTTTTTTTTTTTACATAATGTAAGTGTAAAACACGCGTTTTAATCAAAATGAGGAAATGGAAAAGTGAAGGTCAGAAAAAAAGAGGGGTTCATGTAAAAACAACTAGAAATGCACATATTCTAGTTCTGAAGGTTGATACTGACAATAGAAGTCTTCCACGCGGATTTGATTGGTCATCATTTCTACAGGGAATTTGCCTCAGTGCTGCATTCATGGAATGAGGAAAATGTCGAATTTTTCAATGCTGCTTGTCAGTGACGTGTCCACAGACAGGAAAAAAGAACTCTGACTTTCAGATATATTGTAAAAAAATTTGTCAAATATGCATACAAATCTGTGTGTGTGTGTGTGTGTGTGTGTGTGTGTGTGTGTGTGTGTGTGTGTGTGTGTGTGTGTGTGTGTGTGTGTGTGTGTGTGTGTGTGTGTGTGTGTGTGTGTGTGTGTTTACAAAGCACATAAAGCAGATAACCAGTATATTTGAAAGTTTTGTTGGTAATAAATAGAGGGAATCAGCAAGAGTTAGACACAGATCCTACAGAGGAGCCCCATCTCCCAGCTGATCCTCTGCTCAGTTTTGTCTGTTATTTCTTGACACAACTACAGTTAATCCAAGGGGTTTAGGAGCATTTTATGTGAATGATTCATAGGCGAGTGTTAGGTAGTTTAGCAACTAAAAGTGATCTTCTGAAAGTTATGCAAGGACAGAAAATCGGTTCTATTGAAAAATTTCATTGATCAAAACCAAGTAACAAAAGTAAAACCAAAATAAAAGTCTGACTTAATGAACACAAAATAGAAGAAATTTAGGGGTAACTAAAGCTTTTGCACAATTCCAACAATTTATGTTAAAATGTCTCTGAATGACTCTATAATGGACTGATGATTTGTAGAGGACCTGTTGATCTAATAAAGCAGGCAGTATAATGCTACATTTGTAAAGACTACAACGGAAAGACAATTACTCAAGAAAACCTAAAAGAAACAAAAATATTCTCAGGAGACAAAATGACTCTTAGCAGCAACACGGGCTCCCTCTAGCAATAAAGAGCGTTGCTACAACTATAAATGTGTTTGTTAAAGGCTCAAAACAGCTCCAAACAACTGTGGTCCAATAAATAATCTTAACTAATGTTAACTTAAACAAATGACAAAATGCCATATTTAGAATAAAATTTGCAAGATAAAAAATTCTGTAAAAATGAAAATAAAAATCAGACAAAAGAGTTTAAAATGATGCAGACCTTTAACACCAATACATTTTCCCGTTTTGTAGAAAGTTTGATCCCTCTGACAGACTTCAGTCAGTGCACCTTGGATGTGGCGTGAGATCAAATTCAACGCTCTTTTAGCGACATCTAGCGGCCGGCAGAGGGATTTTTGTATCAATGATGAACAATTAAAAAAAAAGATTATAAACAAATAAACATAAACTAAAATAATGCAGCGATACTATTGATAATAATAATGAAAAATAATAAACACTAGGCCCAAAACCACTAGCGCAACTTAAATAATAAATAATAAAAGGGCGTAAGGTAATGTGATTCCTGAATTTTCCCAAGTCTGTCGGGCCATTTAACTGTGCAGTGTTGGGATCTGTAACTTTGCTGTGCACACTGGTAATAATAGGCTGTGACAGCCTGCAGACTCCGGCTGCCACGTAGGAAAGGAGGAGCAAGCAACAGGAAAAGATCCTCCCTGCTCTGCTGCAAGTTTCCATCCCATCACAGCAAGTATGAACTTCTGCGGCTAAAACACGTGCGTAACGGGCGGTTTTATTGTCAGATGCACACAAATGAGTGGATTTTAAACAAAACTGGTTGGAAGTGGTGCGTTTGTTTTAGTTCTATTCTTCCTTTTAATATAGGAACGATGGCTGTCGAAGCGCTTTCAGTGTATGATGGTTGTCAAAGCTGCAGAATAATGATTGCAAATATAAAACTTCCAAAAAACTGCAAATTTATTGCAAAACATTGATTGTTTCCTGGTTTGTGTCACTAAAGATACCCACGCAGCGTGTAATTGGACTAGGACGGCCCCATCCGCCCTGCCTCAACGCAAAAGGGAAAAAAAGCTCCGTGGAGAGACACGCCGCGCTCGCTGATACGCTGCTGGTCCGGTCAGAGGGGCTGAACTGGAAACCGTCTCCATCCACGACTGCACATCTAACTCACACGCACACATACCGAGCTTCCACCAATATGACGAAAATCCGACAGAAGAGCAACGAGAAGAGCGCTGCGCCCAGCCAGGAGGACGTACCGAAGAAAAGCCCCAAAGGTGGCACCAACGGGGTGAGCGGGGGCCCCGGGCCACAGGGCCCCCGCTCCGGTGGCTGTCTCGGTCTTCTTGCCACCACCGTGTTTTATGTGGCTTTAGTAGGGGCTGCGGGCTTCGCAGCGTTTCATTTCCAGCAAGCCCTGGATGAGATCCATCAGATAAAGACGACGTACGAGCAGGGCGCGCGACAGGACGGGGAGCTGAGCACCAAAATGGAGAGTGTCGTTCAACAGGTAGGTGGATAGAAAAAGTTTTTTCTTCCATTAAAAGTTTTCAAACTTTGCTAAGTAAGAACATAATCAGGATCGGAACCTGCCAGGCTGACGTTCTTTGCTCATGCGAACCTCATGTTTACCTCCTTTTCATGAAACCAGCATGTGGTTCAACCGTTCATGTTCTTCTGCTGCTGCAAGCACCACGTTCTTTTTGTTCATTCAGATGAATGTGAACTCATCAAACAAGTTTGGATTCGCTCTGATTTAATAAGGTTTAACGGGTTAGGTCAGCAATGGTAGATTTAATTATCTTTTTCACTCCTTTCAGCATGCAGCAGATGTAGTTTCTGGTCAGCTGGGGTGGATGGTTTCAGGTTGGACGAGAAGATCTGTTGAGTCCATGCAGATGAATTGAAAGATAACAGCTTGTTTCCATGTTTGGTACAGGTGGAGTCTCTGAGGAGTTATGTGGATGGTTTGGAGTCTTCTCTGGGCATCACACGGGTGGAGCTGGAGGCCGCTGTGAGCCGGATGAAGAGAGGTGAGGTGGAGACGAGGAGGGTGGAGGAGGCGCTTCAGAAACTCCAGAATGATCTTCTCAGGGACCTCTCCGAAGGCATCAAGGAGGTGAAGGAAGCTCGAGAGAGAGATTTCTCCTCTCTGGAGAGGACCGTGGAGGAGCGCTTGGCTGAGGTGAGCCAGTCCGTCTCAGCCAGCGTGGCGGAGTTCGCCGAAGCCCAGGGTGAAGCACAGAGTCAGCTCGCTGACCTCAAGGCCCGTCTGGGTGGCGTTGAAGATCCCACTCTCCTGAAGCAGGAGCTGTCTGCCATCGTTGATGCTGTAACAGAAATCAAAGCCGCAAAGCAGGCCGCTGACACGACTGTTGACACCCTCAGACAGCAGATAGGAGCCGTGAGAGAAGAGCTCCAGACTCGCAACCAGGAAGTTGTCTCGCTGTCTCAGGAAGTCCAGTCTGTGAGGTCTGTGGTGCAGGAGACTACTGGACGTCTGAAGCAGTCGCTGTCCGCCACAGAAGCTGGATTTCAGGCTCTGAGGGACCAAACTGTGACTCTGCAGGACGGCATGGAGCAGATCACTGAGGCTGTTCGCTCCGTGGAGGAGAGAGCAACCGCAGCAGCTCAGAGCAAATCAGAGGAATTTGAGACCAGAGTGAAAGCGTCGGAGGAAAGCAGAGATTCACTGTCTGCGTCGTTGTCAGACATCAGCAGCAAAGTTGAGTCTCTGTTGGCTAAATATGATGCTCATGACAGCAGCTTGGCTGCACAGGGGGAGACGGTGGAGAGAGTCACAGCTGAGCTGAAGCAGGAGCTGGGGGTGATGAAAAGCAGCATGGAGGAGCTCCGGTCCATGGGAGGAGGCCACGTTGAAGCAAAGGACTCCAGCTCTCAGGTGGAGGAGTTGGAGATGAGGCTCAGTGCTCTGGAGGACAGCAGCGCAGTGAGACCCGAGGAGCTGGAAAACCTAAAAACAGCCGTTGATGAGCTGAAGAGCAAAGCAGCTGAGCTAGGTGGCCACGATCAGGCCATTGCTGCCCTGCAGGAGGCGCTGCAGGAGACCAAACAGACATTAGCTGGTTTATCTGGAGGTAAACAAGAGGAAGGAGTCAGCAGCACAGAGGAGCTGCAATCCAAAGTGGCTGCTCTGAGCAAGATCATGGAAAAGGAGTTCAACTTGGATCAGCAGGTGGAGGAGCTGGAGAAGAGACTCGCTGCTCTGGAGGACAGGATGTAGATGGAAGGGAGCAGGAATCAGCCTGGGAGAAGGTCAGTGATCTGCTGAAAACCACACAAACACCTCCGGTCCCATCGAGAGGCCAGAAGGACGCAAGCCTTTAGTGATGCAGCCGAACGGCGAGAACCAGCGGGGGTGATGAATCAAAACAGAGGACCACGCCCCAGTTTCCCCTTTTTTATCCCAACATGACGACTGATGTCGTGAAGCTCCACGGAACAAGCTGTGAGCGACGGTGCTGGACCGCTGATCTGTGAACTCATTCATTCTGCACTGCAGTTTCATGTTCTGATGTTTTCTTTTGTTAAACTTCAAAAAAAAAAGTTTTTGTTCTTTAGAAAAAAAAATGAAAATCCCAAATGCAGAAACAAGCACTCCTTTGTTTACTCACCAAATGTTTAGTTGTTGTAGAATAAAAAGATTTTGTTGACTCAGAAGTTCTGAATGATTTATTTGTGGGGGTTGAACTTCACAATGAAATGAGATAAATAAGGGTGGACTTCATAAAAAGCATAATTGAACTAATAAATCTGCCACATACAGCTCACAAGCAGAAACAACCCGCGGGCGTGAAAGAACAAAACTGCTCGATCATTGAGCCGTTCTCATTTTCACAGTTATTTTCTTTTAAAGCTCGTCATTTTTCTGTGTGAGACAGTTGCTGGGAGGCCTTTAGAGACTTAAAGTATGTCACAAATGTAAAGACGACGAAAAAAGCTCAAGAAAACGGAATTTCCAGGTTTTGTTAAAGTTGTAATTGTGAGGATCCATAAACAGGGTATCTACAGGTTTAAGGGAGCCAAATTTAAGACTTTTTAAGACCTTTTTTAAGGCCACTTGGACCAAATGTAAGCTATTTTTTGAAATTAAATTTAAGCTATGATTTCCAGCTATTGCCTAGAACCGGTGCTAACCACGTCGCAAACGTGGGATTAGCCATCCAGTTACCATTAAACTTGCACCTCCCCGTGACACAAGCTCCCACTAGCTTAACCAGCTAATGTGCTCATCTAAAAATAACCCCTTTTCACAACCAACTGAATGTGTACGGTTCCGCTTATGCAAATATCATACAGAAAAAATGCTGAACACTAGAAATTCATGAAAATTTTAGAGAAATAAAAGAATCTTGTTTATTGGGTCTTTGGTAATTTAAGACCTTTGGAAACTACTTAAGGATTATTTGTCATTTTAAAGGATTTTTAAGGCCTTAAATTTGGAAAAGCAAATTTAAGACTTTTTAAGGACCTGCAGATACCCTGATAAAGCAGCAAAGGTTCGTGTTTTTGATCCTTTTTAATAAAAACATTTTTGCAGCAGTGATGACAGGTGGTCTGATGAAACAGCTCAGCATAAAACACATTTAACCCTCTCACGTTGGCTTGTGTGCTTCTAAAATATCGGATAAATCGGACATTTCGCTGACGTGTTTCGCTGTAGAAATCAAATCTCCCTCAACTGCAGTGAGGTTTGCTAAAGTCTGCCGAAGCTCGGCGATCTCCTCCTCCCTCTTGGTGAGATCTTCTGCCAGTCGCCCGATCCGGAGAGTCAGGTCTGACAGCTGAGGCTCAAACTCCCCAAAGTCTCTTTTAATAGACGCCACCTTTGGTTTGAGATCAGCAGCAAACGTGACCGTCCTTATGAGGCGGGCCCGGCCGCTCTCCAGCTCCAACAAGCGATCCGAGGCCCGCTCAGTGGCGGCGACGAGCTCGGGGACGCGTCTGCGGAGCTGATCTATGGCCTGAGCGTTGCGTTCGGACGCAGAGCGGAGGTTGGACACGCGGTCGATGCTGCTGGCCAGAACGTCCCCGATGCGTTTCACCATGCTGCGCTCCACCTGGGAGGTCTTCTCCTCCAGCTGGCCTACCTGGGTCAGCAGAGAGTCCAGCTCAGACCGCAGGCCGTCCATCCTGCGCACGTCTGTCCTCACTGACGACACCTAGAAGATTTAAAAATGATACAAACATGTCCTCTAATGGTTTGCAATAAAAAAACAACGTATTCATGTTATTTCAGGGGGTTTCTTTTTGTTTGTTGACAAACCAAGAATTACAAGAGAGCAAATAAAACATGAATTTATACATTTAATTTAGCAGCAGTTGCTTCCAAAAACTCTTGAAAATGAGAGAAAAGTTCCAAATCTCAACTGTTTCATGTTTTCTGACAAAAAAATAAGTTAGCCATGGCAGTCGGTGCTGGTATAAACCACACGTTTCCCTTAAAATAGGATTTTTCTAATAGGCAGAAATGCAAAAATAATCAAACCTTGTTAGCAAAATCCTTTGTGATGGCCGACGTGCGCTCTTCGATTTGCTCCACGGCGTCTCCTAGTGAAATCAAGCTTCTGTCAAGCTGCGCTCGCTTCTCGCTCAAACCGGAGGCCCACTCCTTCAGCTGGTTGACATCCCGCTCCAAACCTTCCATCTGAGGCTGCAGAGCTCCCCGCTCAGCCTCCAGACCCTCCAGCATCAGCTGGACGCGCTCACACTGAAACGCACATTAGACAATATGAACCATGAGAAGCTAATAGCAGTAAAATAAACTAATTCCTCTGTAAGTAAGAGAAAATGGGAGAAGGTGTTTAAGTTGTGATTTTATTCAAACAGATCAGTGATGTGTTCTACAGAAGTGAAAACCCAAATCAGACAAAAATGATTCTCAACTCTTCCATAAACCCCTGATTAAACTTGGTGATGCCGCTGTAATGCAGCATGGTTACACACTTTGTGAAGAAATACAACAAAACTTTTAACAATTGCGTTAACTTTAAACTAAGACATGAAAACTGTTGGATAACCTGGAAATGTGTTTGTTAAATGCATTCATAACCATTCATTTATCAGTGCAAATTTCATGTAACAATTGAATTTCCCCACTGTAGGATCAATACATTTTATTCCATTATATTCAAGATAACTCATTCAACAAAAAATACTGTAGGAGTGCAAGGTCGTACTTAGAGTGCCTTTATTTCATACTTGTTAAGAGTTTTAACCCTGAATTGAGGTAAAAGTAAAGAAAAATGAAATACTGATGAAAAAAAAAAACAGCCACTCTTTTCCTCAAGCTGACTCAAAACAATGATGTCATTCAGTAAAGTCATCAATCGGTTCCTCCTGGTCATCTTCCTGCCACTGCTCCTCCTCTTCATCTTTCCATTCCTCTTCCCCCAAAGCGCCAGAGTCCAGTGGGGTTTCAATCTGACTCTCCCTCAGCACCATGGTGAGTTCACGGACTGCCTCCTTGACCACGGACAGCTCATTCTTCATCTTCAGGATGCTATTTTGGGCCTGCAGGGTGTCCAGATCTTGTCTGATCTCAAGGATCTCACTCAGTGCTTTTAGCATACTGTCTTCAGTCCCAAAAACCTGCAGCGTCACTTCCTCCAGCCTCCTCTCTGCCCCGCTCAGATCACCACTGAGTTTCAGGATGGAGCGCACAGCCTCCTCGACCTGAGGAAGGTGCTCTTCACAGGCCTGTGCCCGTGGAATGTGCTCCTGGACCTGAGAGCTAAGTGCAGCCTCTCTCTTGGCCAGGATACCAATCTGCTCCTCCAGCTTGTGGATCTGCTTGGTGTTCCAGTCCAGCTGATCCTGTGCTCGCTTAGCGTCGTCCTCCTCAGTGCGTTCCAGAGCTCGGGCGTTCCTTTTGGTGCTGTCCTCTAGCTCTTCCAGCCTCTCCGCCAGGATCCGACTCCTCCGCTCGGCCTCGTTCACCTTCTCTGTGGCGCCGACGTGAGCCTCCCGTGATTCAGCCTTGAGGGCAGCCAGGTCAGAGGTGATGGCAGTCAGCCGCTCCTGCCACGTCTCCGTCACGTTGAGGAAATGAGCGTTGACCGCTTGCAGGTCACGGGAGGCGGAGTTGTCATCGGTCTGTCCAACCATGATGGCAGCATGGAGGGTGGCAATATCCTGCTGGAGTCTTGTTGCCGTGGAGACAGAGGAAAGCGCCTGCTGGAGGTCATCATCAGATGCAGCAAGCTGCAGCCACAACACAAAACAGGAGTGCCATTTCTGTGGAGCTCAATGATCTCCTTCATAATCTATTCGTGCATAACTTTATGCAATAATTACAATTTACTATAAACTCAGTTTTAAAGTTATAAATGGGAATGAAAGCGTTTCACTTATGAATTATATGTTTACTTTATGTATTTCATAGATTTTCATTATTTCAAATCCCTTAAAATAATGCTGTAATTAGCAGATGTTGAAACCAGCCTTTGTGCTGCCAAACGTCTCAAAAAGGGTAAAACTTTTTTTTTTAGAAAACTCCATTAAAATAAAATGCACGTGGTCATAATATTCCACCAATTTCCCTTTTTCTAAATAAAATTAATTTAAAGAAGCTGCATTTGTAGTTACTACAAAATGTATTTCGTGTAAAACCTCAGTACTTTGATGAAATGACCCTTTAAGTTTGGCTCGGACTCACCTTTTTGGAGACTTTCAGCATTTCCTCCTCCATCTCCACCAGGCTGGAGGTTTTCCCGTGTAGGGATTTGTACTTTTCCTCTATCTGGGAAAACCTCTCGTTCTGCAGCAGCACCAACCTGAAACCCAAGAAAACGTTTGTAGGAAAAAAAAATAATAAAGAAAATGAGGCTGATATTGAAACCGTTAGCTTACCAGCTAAGAACTCCGCAAGTTATAAGCGACAATAAACAGATTAAACTTTTAACGTCGGGACCCGAGGAGGTTTTATTGACTGTGAAATTGTCTTCCGTCTTCGCCTTTTGCGCCACATTTTTGCCGTTTGCAGACGACGTTTCAGAGAGTTCATCGTTTGGTTTTTGAGTCTTTTTGCGCTGTTTAACATCAGTGGACATTTTGGCTAAATTATTACCGTTGCTAGTATGTTTGGGTTCTGCGCAAATCCTAACGGGATTAGCTGAGAAAACGCAACAGGATATTAGCTATATTGTCATAATACAATAAAAACTGGTCTCAGAAATACGTTCATAATGATTTAAGTAACAAAAGAGTGCGATTAACGACTTTATTTTGCTAATATTACCGCTACAAATCTACTCCTGTTCGCTGAGGAATTGCTGCATTCAAGCGCCTTTAGAGAAAGTGGTAAATAAAAGAACTGCGGTCTTAACAGCACCAACACTAGTATTCTGAAAGGAATAACATAGGTCTTGGTCAGAAGTATAAAGCAAGTACAAATTGAATTTGACAAATATTCTAGACTGAATTAAAGACCAAACACTTTCCAACTTGAGCAAGAACGCCCAGAATAAAGTATGAACAGATGTTACGTTTAAAAGTCCCACCATGTAGGACAGGCCATAAACGCAGCAGCAAGCCACGTAGGCGCCAGGATTTTGTACCTTGTTTGTATTGTAAGGTGCAAAACTTTAATTTTAATTTTGTTTGGCCTAAAATAATTTAGTCTCACAAACGTCTCCAGTAACCATTGTGACAATTATCTACTTTATGCAGTGTTACTGTGTTTATTGGACAATATCCAAGTCATCATGGTGTTGATGTTTTCTATCTGCACCTCACTGTATTGTATTGATGAATTAAAACAGACAAAAATTTAGGAATACGCCATTTATTTAACATCTTTGCAAAATTATTTTCATATGGATTTGAGTCAAACATTAATTATCAGTATTTTTTAAACAAATGGTAATTCAAAGCCATCTACAACATAGTGTATAGTCACAGATAACCAACCAGACAGTCATAGAAAAAGTGTATTATTCCTCTATCTTATGAATGTTTGGAGGATACACTAGAGAAGGCCATGCAAATTACACAAACTGATATTCTTCCATGTAACAACAACTATATCCAACAAAAAAAACACAATTTGACAAAACATTAAACAAACATGAACTTACTAATAACTAAGAGCCAAACATTGAAGCACATCCAAGCTAAACCTATTGAGTCCATCAAAACATACGCAACAAGATTACACCATATTGCAATTAGGGTAACCTATGAAAGATCTTTGGACTAAGGCAAATAGTAAGGAGTGTACAACTCTTGTCTTCTTTTAGGGGTTTCCATGTAAAATCAGCACGGTCAGGAATACTTGATCCTGCGTAGAGAACTAGCTATAAAGTCAACTGCCTGTTTAGGAGATCTAACCAGTCAGAGAAAGGAGGGCAAACAGGGAAGTATTTTAGGCACCTGGAATTTAGCAGGATAACTTTTGGGTCGTCGGGTTGATGAGATCTGTGTGTGTGTGTGTGTGTGTGTGTGTGTGTTGGGGGTTCTCAACCCTGTGGTGATCAAGGTGAAACATTTCCTTCCAACAATATTAACACAATTCCTAATGGTAAGTGCCAGTAATGGTAGATTGAGGAAAAATATGAAGTATTTAAACAGAAATCATCCACATTCTCCAGCATTCAACAAGTTTGCCTTTAGATTTTAAAATGGCCACTTTTATTTGCTGATTTACCTCTAGCTAATTAATGGAATACAACATTACTAATAGTACCTTATTTTTATCATCATGACTCAGAAAAAACACACAGTGCAGTGAAGCTGCAGATAAATCCCTCAACTTCATTGTTTATAAAATTGTGGAAAAAAACTAATTATCTTTGGTGCCACAAGTGAGATGAGAAGTTTAAAAACCAAAAAAGTTTCTTTTGCAAAGACGTAATTCATGAAAATTTCATCAGTCTGTATGTTTTATCTTCACTTGTTTTCCTATTCTGCACATTTAAATGACTCAACTTCAGCAAGCTGTCCGTTCCCAACTCTCCCAAAGACAAAACTAAAAAAATAAGCAGCAATTCAAAGACAATACACAGTTCTGAGCAAATGAAGCCATAAAGTATTGGTTTATGTAACTTATCAAATAAAGGAAAATGTACTTGGTCCTTCATGGTCCGCATTAAGCCTCAGTCCAGTTTGTGGAGGAGCAAACCTAAGTGCACTTTAAGAGGGCAGACACTTTCAAACATGAGCGGGTGGTCAGAATTACACGATTCTCTAGTAGTGAGGAACCAGAATTAAACATAAACCCCTCCATCACACCACTAAGCTACACAGGGGGCTACACACAGCATTTCCAATAACACATGCCCACAAACCTTAAAGCATATTAGGAGATATAATGTAAATTAAATGCTCTTCAAGTCTGTAAGGTTCACACAAGTGTCCATTCCAATAGGGAAATAACTCCATTTGTTTTTTTTAAAGTTAGACATTTTTGGATGAATGTGCTTCAACAAAATAAAAGCTTGTTTTGTGATGAATCTGCAGACTTGTGAGTGTTGATGGATCTCCATCCTTCTGTCTCCCCTCAGCAGAAAGCACTTTCACATCAACACACTCAGGAGTTGTAGTGATCCTGAAGGAAAAGTAAAGACAAAGGTGAAGAAGCTCGTATTAAACGTGTAGAACTCTGTGGTTTTGTCTCAACATGTCCTCTGTTCCACCGACCTGGATCGTATTAACTACGCCGCTCGCCATGACGGACAGTTTTCCTGCGACTGAGCGCACTCCCAGTTTGAGCTGCGACATGTCAGGAGCGCTGGGCAGAACGTTACTCAGACGGTACGAACTTCCTGCAGACATCAGAGAGGCAGTCAGCAAAAACTGGGACTCAAGGGAGAAAACAGTCGACCACTGCTGCCAACAGACCACTTCATGTCCAATCACTCAGCAGATCTCCTCTAACGTCACCGTTTCTAAATGTTTACTTGTCAGACGAGGTCAGCGTGTCTAATGTAAGAAAAATCATTAATAGCACCAGCGGCGGTGGCAGTGGAGATAAATGCCCGTCCTGGAATCATAAGGTTGCAGGCTTGATTTCTGCTCAGGTCATCACAGTCATAGTTTCCTTGGGCAAGGCACTTCACCCTCCTTGCCTGCTGGTGGTCGGCAGCTAGACTGGGGGTGCCACTGTGTAGCAGCCTCGCCTCTGTCAGCTCTCCCCAGAGCAGCTGTGGCTCATCACTACCAGTGCGTGCGTGTGGCGCCTTGAGGGGTTGGTACTATCCGAACACAAACCCTTTAAAAACACTGTTTGATGGACTATTGGTAAATGCAATAACCAATTAAGAGGAAGTTGATATGTTATCAATTAAAGCCCAATAAATGAATAACTGTAGGTAAACAACAGGATCTAAAGTGAAATGTGAAACACTGATGTACCGGTCTGCTTCTTTGGATCATCAAAAAGATCTGCTGAACTGATGGAGGAACTTCCTGCAAAACTCTCCAGGCGGGTTTTGGTCTCGTACTGCAGAGAAACAAATGGTAAATGATGTTAAAGACGCGTTCAAAGGTGCAAAGAAAGAGAAACTAATTGTACGAGTTCGAAATTATTTGTGAATCTATTTCTGAAACACTCTTTCCCACCCCCTCTAACACACACACACACACACACACACACACACACACACACACACACACACACACACACACACACACACACACACCTATGTTGTGATTCTGTACCTCAGAGTTGTCTTGTCTTCCAAAGTACATATCAGAGGAGATGGCTTTGACCTCTCCAAACTTTTTTCGAGCTTCTCCTGAATCTGAGACTGGCGTTGGTTCAGCTTTTCGTCTGGATACGGGCCTGATGACAGAACATCACCATCAACCAGGAGGCAGCAACAAAAATGACACAAACACTGCGTGCATACTTGTCTTTATATGTTTAAGTGGACAGATTTTGACCTTTAACCTGTGACATGTGGACATTTCCATTTGAACCCCAATGCTTTTAGAGGTATGGTGTACATGAACTTTCAGTTTAGGTTGGGAATAGAACAGAATTGGTCAGAGTATGGGTTAGGCATAGTGGAGTAGGGTTGTCACGGTGTGAAAGTTTAACCTCACGGTTATTGTGACCAAAATTACCACGGTTGTCGGTATTATCGTGGTATTTTTTTAAACGCGTTACATTTTCAGACACCTAAATAAGACCTGTATATCAGGAAAATATTGTCCTCAGTTTGTGTCTAAATTTTGCCTAAAATGTGTTATTTTGTAATTATGTTGTTTATTTGTTTACATTTTTCTCCTTTAGTCTTTAAAATACAATATTTGCCCATAATGTCTTATTTTTTGTCTGTTTGATGTCATCATTTAAAAATATTAGATCAGATGATACTCAGTACTCAAGTAGCCTTCTAATCAGATACTTTTTTACCCTTACTTGAGTAATAAACCCTATATCAGGAAAATATTGTCCTCGGTTTGTGTCCTTCCAGTGAGCTTTGCAGATGTGGGAAAATGTCATCAGGCAGTAATCATTGTTAAATTCATAATGATTCTCAGAGAGAGACCAACTCTTATCTGCCCCTGGGAGCCCCGTAATGCATAGCGTCATTTCAACATGGGGGTGTCCGCGACACGGTTTATATGCAGGTAGCGGCGCTGCGGCTGCTTTATATAGCGACTCGTTGCATTCTCCCTCAACCCAAATCCTCGGATCACGCATTTTAGCTAAAACGCTAACGTTAGCTTGCCTTGCGTTGACTGTAGAGTTGTGGGTGATGGTCACGCAGATGTGTCATGAGATTTGAAGCGTTGCTGCCTTTCACAGACACTTTTTCTGCACGTGCTGCAAACAGGATAGCCGTCTTCTATCAGCTGTCCCTCGGCATTCTTCAAATATCCAAAAAATGCCCGTACTTCCCACTTTGTCACTTTATTCACTTACTCAGTGAATTTGGCATATTTTACTGTTGTATCCATCTTCTTGCTGCTTTACTACTTCCTTATTGCCTATTTATTCAATGTTCGTATGTCCAACGTCATGCTGCTCTGCTGTTATTTTTTTTTATTGCCCCTCGGGGATAAATAAAGCTTTTCTGATTCTGATTTGTCTTCTTTGAGGGATAATAAATGTCCTGAGCGCTGCCGTCTCCTCCTTTGGCCATTATTTCAGCTTTAGCTTCAAGAAAGTTTTGGTTGTAAACAACAAAGTGCGCATGTGCCGCCGGCAACTTCAGCAGATGATACGGTGGCTGGTAAGGGTCACCGCGCCTACACCGCAGCCACGGTAATCCACCAAGATAATATAGTTTTTAAAAACAAGAGGGTTATTATTATTGTCAACTTTTTTACCGGGGTTTACCTCTACACCGGTTACCGTGACAACCCTATTGTGGAGTCACTAAAATGTCAACAACACAAGGATACATATACAAAGGTGTGTGTGTGTGTGTGTGTGTGTGTGTGTGTGTGTGTGTGTGTGTGTGTGTGTGTGTGTGTGTGTGTGTGTGTGTGTGTGTGTGTGTGTGTGTGTGTGAAATAGCAGCAAGTATTGCCTGTCACCCAAAAAATACACACACAAAAAAATAAATAAAACTATCCTACACAATTTCTTTGTGACAACAGGAAGTGAAGCTTTCCAAACAAATATTACAAAAACAAACAATCTCAAACCGGTCATCGAGTGAAGAAATGGCGGAGGATAAGTAGAAGTCCGGCTCTGGTTTCTTGCCATCTCTGATCCAGCCTCCTCCATCACCTCCGCCACCTCCACCACCGTCTCCCCACCGTAAAGAGAAATTATCGGTCTGATCCTCAAACCGTGACAGGAGCCTAAAGAACAACAGTTGTTAAAAATAAAAATACTGAAATGTGAAGTCAAGTAAAAACGCTTTGAGAATTTTTAGTCAGCACAGAAAACTGGAACTGGGTATAATTTATGACAATATTCAGACCAATAAGAAACAGCAGCAAACCAATACTTAATAAGTGAGATTTAATACATTACTTAACGGCAGCTGGACTGTGATCACATCCTGAAAACATCTGAGACTTTTACTTTCACTACACTAGAATTAAACTTAAGCCTTTAAAACTAGTCATTGTTACTGGTACTACTACCAGCATGAACATCAAACCTGACTTTGAAGATTCACTAACCATATAGGCAAATAAAAATGTTGTGATTCATATTTAAAGATCAAATGAATAAAACAACTAACAACAGCTTAATAAAACTTGCATTTAATCATTTTTGTCTGACCTAGGGCTGAAGGACCCTTCATCCTCCTCCTCTTCAGGAAATCTCCGTGCTTTTGTAGTTTTGGCTCCGAGTGGACTTTCCTGCTGAATGATGTGCATATCTGAGGTCACCGAGTGAGAAACTCCCCTACAGAGAAGTCACAAAGAGAAAACCCAGAGGAATGGAGAATTAACCCTAAAACAACACCCTTTTGTTTATTTTAGAATTCGACTCCTCGCCTCCATACCCTCGGATCCCCAGACCCATGCCCAGTCGCTCAGCCTGCTCCTTCTTCTTCCCCTCAAGTCCTTTCAGCTTCTGCTCCTCCACTTTTCTCTGCTGCTCCAGATCCTTGTAGGCGAGTCGCATTGATGGAGCCCTGAAGCAGAAGACCCCAGAACAGTCAGAACTAACAATGAAAGCACAGAAATAGGTGATCTAATACTTGATACCCCGACTAAAGATGATTTCTGCAGTTTGTGATTATAAAGATCGGCATGTTTGCAGAAGAGTAAACAGAGTTCTCTCACAAAGACTCCTCAGGTGTCGCGTTTGTTCTGGCTGCTGTCGAGCGCTCTTCTTTCTCTCGGAGTTTGTCAGCAGCCTGAGCTTTCTTCTCCAGCTCTGAGAAGTTTTTACTGCTCACTTTCTGAGCACCCAGACCGCCCTTCTTTGAAGCTAGCTACAGAACACATATTAAAACAATTAGTCTAATCTAAGATCACAAATGAGAAACTTTAAATCCACATGACAGGACACAGAGTAAACATCCAAACGTGTTCTTTTACCGTTTTCTTAGCAGCTGCTGGTTTCTTCTTGAGAAGGGAGGAAGGCTCTGGGGTAAAAATGGAAGAGTACATTTTAAATCCTTCACAGTAATTAAAAAAATAATTTAAACGTGCCAAAAATAAAAAGGTAGTCTTTATCGTAAGGAATGTAAACCGACCTGGGTTGTTTGCTTTAGGAGAAACACTCAGCATTTCCACACTGGGACACTCCTCCACGTTACCTGAGAATAAAGTTCATCTGCTGAGTATTTTAGATCAGATAAAGATTTATAACTTGTTTAGTGTTGACATTATTCATCAGCGACATACAGTACCATTTCTGTCTTCATTTGCTTCCTGGGTCGACGGTTTTTCTGCTGCAGAGGAACTGAGACTCATTTTGGCCATATTCAAGTTTTCTGGAACAGTCTGAGGAATAAAAAAAAACATTAAATTGATTATTAATGTAGGCTGAGATTCATTGTTTGATATTGTTCGTGTCTGGTGAATGTCTCTGGCGGAGTGATACACCCGAGAGAGGGTGCTGTTCGGTCAGTGGAGAGTTGGCGGGGCGGGGGGGGGGAACGGTTAATAAAGTTATGGCTGCAGCTTTGATGAAGACGTTTCCCCGTGTCGTTTCTTCGATCTCTCTCTCTCTACCCATGACCCTCGAGCGGAGTAGCATTCAGCTCACCCAGAGTGTTACATTAAGATAAAATTAAAAAGATATATATATATATATATATATATATATATATATATATAAATGTCCCACTGGAAAAAATAAACCCCACTCACAATTTCATGTCAGCTCTAAAATAAACCCGTAAAATAACCAGTCAACAGCAGCACGTTCCCAGCTTCTAGTTTATGGCAGGGGTGCTGAGTCCTGCAAGGTCTGTATCCAGAATGTTTTAGTTTTTTCCCTGCTCCAACACTCCTGAGTCAGTGGTTGAATCACCATTTCGGCAGGTCTTAAAGCTCTGCAGAAACCTGCAAAACACCTGCTGACTAAAACCAGGTGAGTTGAAGCAAGGAAACAACTAAAACATGCTGGATAGCAGACACCAAGGGACCAGGACACCCCACTTCTGTTGTAGAGGTTTTTCTGCTTCATCGCACCTGAAGTTAATCAGCAGGTGATTCACACGCTTCCTCAGAGCCTGGAGACCTGGGGAGTTTCTCAATGTCAAAGAACCTTGCCTTGATGTCTTGGCTCCGCCCCGGTTGCCTAGGAGATACCTCATCAGGAACCGCCAAGACGTGTTCCAGTGTTCATGTTCTACCGAGGCGTGTGTTCTCCGTTCATTAGCCGTTTAGCTAGCTGAGCAAGGATACACGGGAGGTGTCTTGTAGCCAAGCCTTGGTCAAAAATTACCCAGAATACAGCACTGTTTTCAAAAGGATGCCAGATCAGAAGCCGGTAGCTACTTTGGGAGTTTAAAAGTAATTCAACTAATTTAAAATGTTTATTTAGATCCAAAGAAGTTAGCTATGGTTGGTTAGTTGCTTAGTAGTTGCAGCCATAGTGGCTAGCGGGTAGTCATGCACTTCCATATTTTATTTAACAAATAAACACAATTTAAAAAGTAAAAGTCTCGTTATATATTTATATATTCATATTGAGACAAATACTAATAAAATATAACATTACCTCGGGGGTCACGTGACGTTACATGACCGCCGTGGAAGCCGCGGTCATGTGATGCAAGTCTGTTTCATGTAACCATTTTCTTTGACAAAGGAAGGACAGTGTCCTCATAAGCAAGGCGTCTGGCCTCACAAGACATCATGCAAGGCCAGGTGCCTTGACATTGAAAAACACCCCTGCTGAACAGGTGATTTGAGCCCCGAGCAGAGAAACAAGTAAAACATGTTGGATAGGGGATCTCAAAAGACCTCAACTAAATGGATCTTTTCGAAAAATAAAAATTACAAGTCCTGCTTGTCCTTTATTTATTTTAATGCTTTGGGGCTGCGATTGAGCTAAAGGTGCTTGGGAAACGAACAGCACCATGGATGTGTGCAGTACAACATTTAAAGGCACACTAGGCAGTTTTGCTTGCTTTTAGCACCCCCTAGTGTCCATTATTAAATCTGTGGTCAAACCAAAAAAAGAAACCCGTCTCCTGTGTGTGTGTCTTTTCAACACCTTAACACTGAGACCGTGCATATTTGCGCAAAATCAGGCTCCAGGCCCCCCTGGCTTACTCAATTGTCCTCCTTTTGTTTTGCTGATGAGCCACTAAGCAAGGGTGGAGGTTGGTTCTGCAAGGGCAACATGATTTGCATTTGTAAGACAGGGTAAACCTGGGGGGAGGATTTTTGTATCTGAATGTGTATAAAGGCACATCTCAGGCATCTGGAAACGCTTAATCAAGAACTGTGCTGACAGTTTCACTCCAGGACGACACAAGACCATAGATGAACAGCTGTTCCCTACAAAAGTTTGTTGTCATTCACGCAGTATATTGCAACAAAGCCGGACAAATTTGGGATCAAGTTCTGGGTGGCCAAGTTCCGTTATCCGCTTTCACCGCTCCGTTTCAATCAGGCTGTACAGCAGGATTTCCCCTCGTAGCGATATTTTCCCTAACTCTGATTGCTTCATGCCATAGATCGTTGGAAAGCTGCTTTTATGTACTTTTAGGAACCGTTGGAATTATTTGAATCTGATCAGCCATTCAAAAGTTATAAAACGGAGCATTTTGGATGACAAACTCAGCACGTCTCTGAATCTGTGTTGTGATTCGTTGCGCTCAAGACAGGGAATCCCGGTGGCTACCGTAATGTACTGTATATGCACGAAAAGCCCCATTTTTAATCTTTTCAGCACTTTTAGAATTTTAATGATATCTTGAATAGTTCAGGAATTATGGTAATGAGAAGTGCGCATGTCCAATCCCGTCTGCGGCCACAGGTTGGTAATAAGAATATTGTGGCATTAACAGAGGGGTGCCGGTGGTCAGGGCTAGGGGGCCCCCTAACACACGGGGGCCCCAGGCGGCCGCCTACCTATGCCTAATGGTAAAACCGCCTCTGGTTTCTGCATGGTAAAAAAAAAATTCTATTCATTACATTGATTGGCACACTGAAACTCAGAAACTAGCTTCCCTCAAAACAATCTTCCCACAACTGGCAAATGCAAATGTGGCAATGTGTAATGGTACATTTCAGTTAATGGGCCATCAGCGCAACAAAAGATGAGCTCTGCAGGAGCTCAGGCTTGCAGGAGGAATAAATTTTCCAGTAAATCCAGTGTTAATCTAACAGTTGAAATGTCACCCCAGCCTTCATTAGTGTCTACAGGAGCAGTTCATCACTAAATCAAACAAATTATTTGTGTTCACGATCTAAAACATGCATGAGGGTACGTCAGCTCAAGGAGGCAGCCTGCCAGTCTGAAGAAGGTCTGCAGTTGTAAATGCAGTATTCTGGCCACAATTCATGTAATGGGTCATTTTAGCACATTCTGGCTCAAAAAAAACCATTTAAAAATATGAAAAAGCAGCCTAGTATGGTTTTCAGAGAATTTGTAGCAAGTTGCAAGTGGAATTTTCCAGCCACAGGGGGCGATGGGGCTGGGCGGCCTTTCGTTAACGCTGTAAAGGGTCATTTTAGCACAAAATGACTCAAGAAAATGATTTAAAAATATGAAACATTTGCATAGTGTCCCTTTAAAAAAATCTAGATAAAAATGTCCCAATAGTTGCTCCTGCAGAAGTTTCATTTCTAATATGTAAATCATTAAAACTAGCATGTGAGGATGTGCCGTACTGTCCTGTACCTGAGAATGTAGACTGAAGAAATCCACCTGCTTATCCTCTGGTGATGTTGGAGAAAGAGGAGCCTGACTGTCGAGCCACAGCTGTAATAAACCACAACATTTGGGCTGATTTAAGCGTCTGATTAGAAAGAGCTCAACACAGGAAGCCAAAGTGTGTTTGGTCTAATCTCTAAGCAACATATCTGATGTTACCTCAGTGCCATGGCTTCTGGTAGCTTGTGTTGCTGAAGACCTTATCTTCTCCCTGTACAGCTGGGCAGCCCGGCTGTTGTATTTGGCATTAGCTGCATTGGCGTTGCACCCGTGTTGACTGAAAAATGCAATCTTCCACAGAAAATAGAAAAGACAAGAGTTTGTTTAAATATATTGGTGAGCTGTAGCGTAACGGTGGCTGCATCTACCACTTGCTCTGCAATACTCACGGCACTGGCATTGCCTCCAACCTGCATGCATCTAAGCTGAAACCACGACCAATTAAAATCCAGCTCGGTGGACCTGCACAGTCAGACAGCAAAAGCATTTTAAGTTATCATTCAAGGAAAAGGATTATCCAGCCCATGCTAGCCCAATATGAAAAACTAAATGCACCCCTTGTTCATCTTAGATTAATCACATTATGTACAAAGCCGAGTCCTGTTTCACTAGCCACACCTAGTTCAGATTACTGCCAGACCTGCAAAACTAAGAAATCACTAAAACAGAACCTGCCTGACAATAGGAAGCAGGTTAAAGGTGTACGTCGCTGACCCAAGTGTTTCCCATCTTACTGTGACTAATGAAGGTGATTCACGGCAGTTTAAGAATTTTCACATTCAGAGTGCATGTGCAATTCATTGTCACTGATCGTTTTTAAAAAGAACAAGTATTAGTGTTCTTGGTTAACAAGACATTTATAAGAAATGAAAAAGCAATGCATCATGCCCCATTTTAAAGATGCTGTTCACTCGTTTAATGAGTACATTTGCACACCGGTGCACCATCTCCAGGAACTAGCAGTGGCCCACATCACAACTGAGCTTCAGACATTTGATATTTGGACATCTCGCCTCAGATTGGATAACAGCAACCACTGACTTGTAACACGGATGTTTTATCTTCACAAATGATAACATAAGGCTGGGAGAGCTTCTGCCATGTGGTGAAATTGCTAATGCTAACCATTAGCTTCTACAAGCCGAGGCGTTCTCTGCTGTTTCCTGGCTACTAAACCAACAACAGCCTTCCCCGTCACAAGTCCAGATGGGTGAGTCCATAAATGTTCAGTGACAGTCGTGGTTACATGCACACTGACCAACATCTAAGTCGATCCAGGTCCATTTTATTGTAATAAGCAGGGAGTCTTTATAGTAGGTGGCGACATGCCCCTTTTCATGTCAGCATTCTTCCGGTTAGCTTATTGACCCTTTTCATGTGACATCACGCCACTCATGTGACCGCCCGCTTCGCCATGATGGATGGCAAAAAGACCGTTTACACCCGTAGAAACTCCAGTGAAGCTAGTCAAAACAAGCCAGTTTGTAGCTTTTGATCGCTTTTATTTAGTTGATTTGACAGTAAAATGGTTTTAGCTTGCTGCGTGGTTGGCTGCACTAACAGACAAGGATGTAAACTCAACTCGTTTTGTTTTTTTAATAACTTTGATGGAGACTGAGGACGGAGATGAACTGCAGCGATCAATCAAGCGGACTAGCAGGCCTCAGATTTGCAGCGAACATGTTTTTACCGGGTAAGATTAACGTTCATTTATTTCACGAGGAAGACAGGGACAGGGATAAATGTGATGTGTTTATACTAGTTACTGATAATCCTGATGGATCGGTATTTCACCACAGAGGCTGTGCTCCGTCCACTGTAGTGTAAAGCGTGACAATTATTAACAATATTAAAGCTCCGATGTATGATTACGTGTGTTAAAATTACATTATTTATTTATATGAGCGTCGGTGTTCAGAGATCTTCTCAATCCGGTGTGAGAGCAGCAGCTGAACCCGGTAACACCTCCAGCAACAGAAGCTGGTAGGGATCCGGACTTTTTAAAAATCCAGAAGGGTGAATTTAGGCAAAGTCAGCAACATGTTTACATCGGTGAGCAGCTGCAGAGAGAACGTAAGCTAACGTTGGTAAGCTAGTTAGCATTCTGCTCTCTATGAGCCCCCAGTAGATGCGCTACTTCTTCTGATAACTGAACTGGGCATGAACTAGTTGAAGGAATGCTGGAGGAGTTTTGTTTTTGTTTTGATCGCAAAAACAATTTCAGGCTCTACTTTTCCCTTTGTTTAGTACTCGTGTCGCTCACTGTTTACATGCTTTTGCCGTCCACCATGATGGACCCACGTGATTAGGTGATGTCGGTGCAAAGGGTCAATAAGGACACCAGCAGGAAACAGAGGCTGGCGGGAGTGAAGCAAGATTTGCACAATGGCTGAAGGAATGCACAACAACAACACAGCAACACAGCTTATTTGGCACGTATATTGTCCTGTATTATAGTGTTACGCGTGTTGCTTTGTGATGATGGTCTTCTCAGAAGACCGCTTCCACGATCTCGTCACTACCGGAACACGAGCGTCCTACCGGATTAGTTCTGCTTACCGGTTTACATGCAGAACGTAATTGGATTGCTACCGCATTATCGGAGTGCTTCAGCTCGATTACAACCACCTCGCCTTCAGCCAGACTAACACACAAGTCTTTTTAGAGCAATACTTTGGTTTTCTAAAGCGCATGTAATCGCACAGAGTGTGGCGCAGACCTGTCACAGTTTTCAAATCCTAGAGTTTCAATGTCTATTTTCTATCAGAAGCTAATAGGGGTTGCATGACTTAATTTTTTTTAAAGTCGACAGTCAAGTAATGAAAATTGAGTCGACTTCGTAGGTTCGCTGGAGTTTTTGACAATTAAAATTGCGCCCACATTTTCTAAGTTAACACATCTCTTTTAACAATGGTAGTTTCTGCTTCAGCCCTCTCCCCCCTCCCCCTGCGCAGCAGCCGCAAACTCACTGATGCGCCTGCAGCCTCTCCTGCTGCTCTAAACATTAAAATAATTATTTAATTTTCTGTTCCTCACTTCTGATGACCTTCAATGGTGTTTGTTTGTTGCAACCACCAGGTACAAAAACAAACTTGTTTTTATTTTACTATTTTTCTGTCCTGTCTGTTTATTATCTTCCTGCATCTCCTCTCAATCCTAAAGAAAAACTGCTACCTGGGTTCATATATATTCACCTTATGAGTTACCTTTGAACTGCAGTTCTAAAAGATCTACCGACCGCAAAAACAGCGGAGTGCTCGCCGGCCGACTACAACGGGACCGTTTTTGCTGCGGAGTTCGTGCCGGAGCGGAGATAGTGGGATTTTGGGGGTGGGTCACCAGAGGACAAAACAGATGAAGAGTCTCGCTCCGCAGCAGCGAAACGCATCAGGCACAAATAACAGACAGAAAACATTAAAGGAAATGAGCCGACATGAAGGATTGCGTGTTTAATTTGTTTTTGAGGTGGTGACACCTGATTTGGCGGTGCTCAGGACGCAGATGTCTGGAGATCAACGATCAGAGCTTTGCATGTGCAAACTGGTTAAGATTAGGATGGGGGTGAGGGGAAGGTAAAATTGCAAGAGGGTAAAGGTCACAGTTTGGTTAAATGTCCGTTTTACCCCCGGTGTCAGTACCGACGCTCTGGCACAGCGCGTCGCCTCCGCCTCCCAACGCGCAGGGGCTCATCACCAGCTGTCTTTTCCGAGGACTGCATCTTGTCAGTCATTATCACGTGACAACAACGATGATGGTAATATAAAATAATTTAGTGCTTAGCGATGCCTCAAAACACCTCCACAGTGATGTGAGGGACTCGTTTACAAGTATCACAAATGCTGCATTGCAGTTTTTTTGTCACTTTTTCACATGGTGTCAAGTTGGTTTATCACTTTTATTTGAGATCTTTTTTAATGGCCATTTGAAATTGTTTCTAAATTTCGGCTGCACATTTCTAAATCTACCCAGATGTTCAGTTGAAATGAAGTAAAACAGTTCCTCTTTGTTACTTATAACTAAAAGCATTTGAGCTCTTTCGCAGCTCACCTGATGAAGGACAGGTGTACCCCCAAAGACCTGTGGGTGCCAGAGCAGTCTATGCAGAGGAACACACCATATGTGATGCTGGCCCAGCTGGGGTTTTTGGCCGCGCAGTCAAAGCAAACCTAAAGGTCCAAAGAGACAAAGACAACATGCAGGAATAAAACCTTATCTGGTTTTATAATTTTAATCAATAAAAAACGTGGAAGGCAACCTTGTGCACCAGGTGAAGCATCAGCTGTGAGTCTGAAGTACACGCTGGATGACAGCTGCTTCAAACAGCTGTTAACGAACTAGTACCACAGAGAGCTGTAAAAGACTACATGCGGTCTCCACTGACGTTTTTAATTATTAAGATTAGAATAAAAGCCTTAAAAATATGCCTAAACAAACATGGCTGTTGCAATTTGTCATAATAAACTACCAGACGTTGTTTTCCCCCCTCAAACCTAGCCGTGGCGTCGTTCAGACGCTTAGCAGAGACAATTCCCACAAGCCAGACTTATTATCGACATTCCAAAGCAAGAATGTTAGCTGAATTTTTAGCTGAAAGTCAGGCCAAAAGCTGCGTTTCTCGAAGTGCGACGTGTCAAATGTTTGCTTCAGCTGACTTCCTCGTCAGACACGTCCGCCGTCTGTCGTTATTAAAACTCACCTTATTGGAGGGAATGGAGCGCAGCCGCTTGAAAATGGCAGAAATGTCTTGTTTACTGGGTTCTGCCATTGTTCTGCCTGTCTGGAGGAACCTGTCTGTAGGAACAGCACAAAGTAGCTATATGTTTGCTCCAATAACAATCCAATGCGACACGTCAGTAGGACAACGTCTCAGACTTCACTCTGATTGGCTGGAAACGGCCCGTGGTTGTGTTGTTGTTCAAAGGGTTTCTGGGTAATGTAGTTTACCTTGAAAGAAGTCGCTGCAGGGCAGAAAATCGTTTTCTGAACACAACTTCTGATTAATAACATAAAATATAACTTAAATGAACATTTATCCATATTTATAATAAATTTCTCATATTTCTATATATTGTCCTTTTTCTTTCCTTCATCAAAAAGGTAGGGAAGGGTTTATAAGGGTTCTCATGAGAAACATTTCATCTTAAAAAGTGAAGGTCTTAACTCCTATTGTATTTCAGCAAATACAGCGAGTTTGAGTCATGTAAATCTGCATATAAAACAATTTATAGGTAAAAATTTGACCAAAAAAAGGCTAATTCTGTTTTTTACAGGAAAAACTGTAATTACTCCATTAAATCAAACTTTGGCTGAAAGACAAAGACCCAAAACTCTTTACTCAAATGTGTGTTTGCACATGTGTGGACAATGACTTCAAAACCCCAATGAATAAAATATACAGATATAAAATGTACACCAGTAGCTTAGAGTCCATATGTGATTAGCCTAAGTAGAAAATGCTCTATCATCCATAAGAATCTATTCCAAGACAGGGTATGCAGGAGCTAGGACGTACAATTAGACATATTTACCTCAATACCAATTGGATGAACACAAGATGGGCCGCTGCAACCAAAACATGTATAATCTACCCCAGCAGACTATTCATCTCATTCTGAACTTTCATTAAACTTGAGCTCTATTCTGTATGGAAGCCCATTCCCACCACTATAATAACTAGAAAAATTGCATTTATTGCACAAATGCTGTTTGAATGCTGGATAGCTGAAACTGTAAGCTGAAGCTGCTGAACAGCTGAACTGAAGCTGCTGAACAGCTTAACTGAAGCTGAAACAAAGCAAAACTGTCAAAATGAGCTGAATGTCTTGAAAGATGTAGAAGCAAAAAGCACCAACAAGCAAATAAAGCACAAAAAGTAAGTGAAGAATAGAGAAAAATAATGCTAAATGGAAAAAACTAAAATCTGTGAACATTGTATAAAAATCTGGACAGCTTAAATGTCTAAACACCTGTTATTTCAGTTTGCCAAGTTTATCAGTTTAATCTTTACATTTAGCTGAACTGTGAAATTAGCAGTATATGCTACATTTGGTAACTGATTGCTGAAGTTGTTGAGTAGCTGAAGTAAGCTGAAACTAAGCTAAACTGTCCAATGAGCTGAATGTAGTGAAAGATGTGAAAGCAAAAAGCACAAAGAAGCAAAAAAAAGCACAAAAAGTAAGTGAAGAATCAAGAAAACTAATCCTAAATAGCAGAAAACTCAAATCTGTGAACACTGTTTAAAAAAATTGGACAGCTAAAATGTCTAAACACCTGTTATTTCAGTAGGACTAGTTTAACAGTTTAATTTTTACATTTAGCTGAACTGTGAAATTAGCATCATATGCTGAATTCAGAAACTAATTGCTGAAGCTGAAACTAAGCAAAACTGTTAAAATGAGCTGAATGTTTCGAAAGATTTAGAATCAAAAAGCACCAAAATGTAAATAAAGCACAAAAAGTGAAGAACGGAGAAAACAATCCTAAACCTCAGAAAACTGAAATCTGAACATTATTTAAAAATCTGGACAGCAAAAAGGTCTAAACACTTGTTGTTTGAGTAGGACTAGTTTAACAGTTTAATTTTTATATTTAGTTGAACTGTGAAATGAGTAGCATAAGCCGAATTCAGAAACGGATTGCTGAAGTTGTTGAATAGCTGAAGTAAGCTGAAACTAAGCTAAACTGTCAAATGAGCTGCATGTAGTGAAAGATGTGAAAGCAAAAAGCACAAAGAAGCAATAAAAGCACAAAAAGTAAGTGAAGAATCAAGAAAACTAATCCTAAATAGCAGAAAACTCAAATCTGTGAACACTGTTTAAAAAAATTGGACAGCTAAAATGTCTAAACACTTGTTATTTCAGTAGGACTAGTTTAACAATTTAATTTTTACATTTAGCTGAACTGTGAAATTGGCATCATATGCTGAATTCAGAAACTAATTGCTGAAGCTGAAACTAAGCAAAACGGTTAAAATGAGCTGAATGTTTTGAAAGATTTAGAAGCAAAAAGCACCAAAATGTAAATAAAGCACAAAAAGTGAAGAACGGAGAAAACAATCCTAAACAGCCGAAAACTGAAATCTGAACATTATTTAAAAATCTGGACAGCAAAAATGTCTAAACACTTTTTGTTTGAGTAGGCCTAGTTTAACAGTTTAGTTTTTATATTTAGTTGAACTGTGAAATGAAATGAATTCAGCTTATGCTGTAGCATAAGCTGAATTCAGAAACGGATTGCTGAAGCTGCTGAATAGCTGAAGGGAAGCTGAAACTAAGCTAAACTGTCAAAATGAGCTTAATGTATTTAAAGATTTAGAAGCAAAAATCACCAAGTGTAATAAAGCTCAGAATATAGGTGAAGAATGGATAAAAAAATGTTAAACAGCAGAATCTTTTAACATTTATTAAAAACTCGAAATTTGAAATGTTAAACAGCTGGCATTTGAATGAGAATAGTTTAACGGGTATACATTTTTACAATTGGCTGAACTGTGAATTTAGAAATATTTGCTGATATCTGAAACTGATAGATTAACATATGTTCAGATTTGATATGGGATGGATGAATGGTTGGATGAATGAAATAATGGATGGATTGTTGGATGGATGTTAGATGGTTGGATGGATGGATGGATGGAGGGATTGGATGGATGGATGGATGGATTTATATGTAGATGGATGGATTCCTTAGCCCAAGCCGATCGATTTGATGTCTCACATGCGTAGGTGTGTAATTCCATTTAGCCAGAAGATGATTGACCTCTCTCAACCAATCAGGGAGCTGGGAGGGAGTGGGGCACTTTCCCACCTTCTGACGGTCAATCAAATTGAACTTATTTCTAGTTTTAAGTACAAACAGTACAAACAGTTCAAAAACAGGAGTCTGTTAATGGCTCAATATTCTGCTTTTTATATTCATTCCTATGGGACTTGGTTAAAGTGATTTGTAGTTCCTTGTGTTGCCATGGTAACAGATGACAGGAGTCTGCATTAATAAAGCTATGTACAATAACACATGACTCATTTAAACTTTGAATAACATTTCTATATTAAAGTATGTTGATACAGTTGTGTCTAAAATGTTGTTAAATGTTGTTGTTAAGCACGTTGCCATGGTAACGCAGAACACAATATCAAGTTAATACAAGACTCCTGGGACCAAGCAGGTTGAATTGTCCCATAGTTTCATTTCGGGCCCGTGTGAGTTTGAGTTTGACACCCCTGCTTTTAAGTGATGAGAAAAACATCTTAAATTCAATTAAGAAGCCTGAGAAAGATGGCTTAGCACTCCTCCATTTAGCACAATGAATATGAGATTTACCCAACAGAATTAATATGTTGATAGTGTCAGTGACAAACAATGCAGGATAATCCCAGTACAAAAGAATGTCATTTGATTGAAATGAGGGCATATTGTTAATTTTTAAGGAAATCCAGTTTTTTAAGTCACACCAGAAGCATGGAGTAATAGCACATATAAAAAACACATGTTCAAGTGATTCATCTTCGCTAGTACAGAAAGAGCATTGTTCTACTTTGAAGCCAAATCTCTTTTTTAGAAATTCTGCCACCAGATAAACTTTGTTTATGATTTTAAAATGCGTTTCCTTCACCTTGGGTAGAATAGGCCATTTTGTATACTTTGAGAAAGCATTAACTGTATTGGAAGCAATCAAACTTAAATCACTTTTAGTATATTTTCTTCCAAAGTTGTGAAATACCATACCTTAGTTTAAACTTTAAAGGAATTACTAATGAAACTGTTATTACATTTTTTGTTCAGCAGATGGCGGTGTCCTAGCATTAGATTTGGCAATACTGGGGAGAGGTTGTTGTGTATCATAACATTTTTTTAATCAAATTAAGTAGAGGTGGTGGGATTAACTTACATAATTTACTGTATTCTTTTTGCGAGCAATTTAAATTAAATTCTTTTAAAAATTCTGTGTAGCTTAAGAGAATACCATTCACATCCATACGATCTGATACACAAGGGCGTCAGTTTCTCTTTGAACATCTTAGGTGTGTTCTTACTGTGTCTTTCTAAATCCATTCTTTCGTTCTTTTTTAAACACAGAAACAGTTTTGTTTACCTGTTTGTAGCTACAGTTTCGCTGACAGCTGCCGGCTTCTTCAGGCTGACGCAGTTTGTTTTCAGAATTGCTGGGGACAATAACCATACACTTGAGTGGGGTTTAAAAATTGCTGGGGACAATAAAGTAGGCTAGCACAGGGGTCGGCAATCCGCGGCTCTGGAGCCGCATGCGGCTCTTCCATCCATCTGATGCGGCTCTCTGTGCTTGTAAAATAATGAATGGATATTTAAATAAAAAGCTTTATATTTTACTGCATTAATTTTACATCTGTATGCCAATTCTAAATGTAATTGTCTGCGTAAACCTGAACAGGTCCAACCCGGTCTTACTGTGAGACCGGGTTGACGTGTCACGCTTGTGCGTAATCATATGCGCTTCCTGAGCTGGAGGATGTCAGATTCTGGGCTTCTCCTCAGACAGGTTCCTGGATGCGTCGCCACATTGGAGACAGGAACAAGCGCTATTCAGCCAAAGTTTCATAATCAGGTGTGGCAGTGTGAGTGTCCTGTCACAGTGTCCCGATAGATAATGCGCCCTGGCTACTTGGCTAAGGGGATGTCCTTTTGGCTGACTGGTTAAAGCGTATGACTCTCACCCGGGAGTCTGGGGATCGAATCCCGCCCGGGCCCTCGTTTCTCCTCCTTGCCACATATTGACGGATAAACTCAAGGATTGGTTGTTTTGAAAGAATTACCCCGACGCACACTGATGCGCATGGATGAGCTGACATTTTAATCGTTACGCACATCGCAGAGGTAACTTGATTCCCATCAGAACATCAGAGCTTTATACTGGACACTGTGTTCAGCGCGGCTCGGAGCGCCCACGGTGGACAGTGGGCTGAAGATCTGAGGGGTTCGCAGCGCAGTGCAGAACCACGGTGCATGCAATGATTTCCTCCCACTGAAACGGTCTGGAAACCCGGTCTCTCTGAGGGATGTGTCACTTGGAAAAATGTTCTTTTTATGAAATTATGAAACTTTGGCTGAACAGCGCTTGTTCCCGTCTCTAATATGGAGACGCATGACGCATCCAGTCGCTCTTCAGCTCAGCAAGCACCTGTAGAGACATTTGATCACGCACAAAGTTTATGTGGAGCAGAAGCGGCTGGGCCACGGCAGGTGAAACGTTCCTAGCCTACATGAAGTGAAACTGTTTAACTGTAACATTAATATGTTACTGGACATGCTGGTCTGGTTGGTTAGACCAGTGTTTGAAGTGGAAAACACACACACACACACACACACACACACACACACACACACACACACACACACACACACACACACACACACACACACACACACACCAATTAAAATAATGCTGATAGCGTGGACTAGAAGACAGGTGATAGTTTATGTATTTAAATGATGATCAGGCTGCTGTAAAATGTAATCTCCATCCACATCCAGACACAATTATCCTCTATTCTTTCTCTATTTGCTCTGCTCTTGTCTGCGCTGATCAGCTGATGGTGCGCGCGGCGCGCCTAACTAGCGGCTGATGCACATTTTACGCATTTGGAGAGGTGGGCTGGATGCTTTGCGTTTACTGGAAGATGGTCCACTTAACGCACGGGTGTAGACTACATATTAATGACAAATGAATGAAAATTAAACTGGGAGTTTTTACTTCATGTTTTATAAATAAAAATGACGGGGGAAAACATTTATGACGTCTTTTTAAACTAAATTTTCCAGCGCGACCTGCCTGCTTCACTAAGTCACTGCTTATTAAGGTTCGTCCAAAATTACCGTGGCCCACCCAAAAATGAAAACCTGGCACCGCGCCTGTTATAAACCTCTGCAAATTGTTGTTCTTCACGTTATCAAACTCAGACTTTGTACAGCTAATGTCAAGATGTAAAATTATGAATTCAGTCGAGCTCTTCCGTCCCTCCCTCTCCTGCTCTCCTGGAAACCTGACATCGGCTGTCAGAAGCGGGAGGTGAAGAAGGAGATGAGGCAAACAGAGAGTGCGACATAGAGAAACCAGACTGGTGTGGAGGTGAGCAAAACAGCTGGAAAAGTGTGGGTGTTGAATCCCCCACGGGTGCGATGTCCATGCGAGCGACCGGTACCGGCTGCTGTCACCTGGTTGTGAGCAGCTCTCTGCTGTCTGAGGGTAGGCCCGGCCACAACGCCGCGGCTGCTGCGGTGTTTTCTTTACTGTGGGAAACGGGTACTAATGGCTCTTTGATGGGAACAGGTTGCCGACCCCTGGTATAAGATCTGAGCTGGTAAAACAAAAATCCTCATCAGCAGGCATTTTTTAAAGTGGGGGGGGGACACAGCTGCCAATCACAAATTTTGCCGGGGACATGTCCCCGGCGTCCCTGGTTAAAATGACGCCTATGCTGATACAAATAGAATCTTTTTATTAACCCATTCACTTTTAATGGGTTCGCATAGATTTACGATTAAGCGACATGACCCTATTGTTCCAAATTGTGGAGTTATGGGGAGAGAAATTGTGGGTAAACATCATTTTCCAAAAGTGTAATGTCTGTCTGTGAAAGTTGGATAGCTTAACTGGAATCTTATTAACCTCAAAATCACATTTTAAGAAGAAGTCCAAACCACCCACTTTGTTGAATATAGATTTAGGAATGTGGAACCACATAGAGTCTAAATGAGATAAACATGACTTTAACCATTTAATTCTAAGGGTAGCAATCATAGATACAAATTCTGGGGCGTTGATACCACCTATATTCCTTCACTAGTTGAGATCTTTTAATGTAGTGTGTTTTGTTTCTCCACAAAAATTGGTAAATTATTTGGTTAGCTTTAGTAATATTTTTTGGGGGAATATATAAAGAGCAGCAGGGAAAAATCAGTTTCGAGTTGCCCTCAGTTTTAGCAAGAAGGCTCCTTCCAAAAATGGTGAGATCTCTAGTCAGCCAGTGATTGAGTGTTTTCTTCATATCTAAAATACAGTCAGAGATATTAGAATCTTCTCTTTTACTTAAGTTTGTGGAAAGTAACACGCCTAGGTATTTGACTTCTGATTCAACTTTAATCAAAGCAATTGAGGAGTGTGGGCTTGCGTGAATTGGTAGAAGTTCACATTTTTCAAATTAAGAGATAGTCCAGATGCTTTAGAGAAAAGAGATAATGATAGTTTTTTCAGCCACAGATTCATCTTCAAGAAAAATACATGTCGTCCACAAACTGACTTATTTTGAATTCTTTATTAAAGATTGATATTCCTTTAATGGAGTTAGAATTTTTAATTAATGATGTTAAAAGTTGAGTTGCCGATATAAAAAGCTTTGGGGATATAGGGCATCCCTGTCAAATTCCTCGTTTTATATTAAATCCAGAGGTCAGACCTGGGTTAATGACTTGACTAGTGACCAGCATGTAGCTTTTAGCAGTTGTGATGGAGAAATGATTACAGCTAATAAATATGGAGCATTTGTAAATAAAAGAGGCAGAAACAATGTGTGTTTATTTAGCTTTAGTCTCTAGATGAGATGCCTTTTTTTACTCGTTGGCTTTTCACCTGCTTGTAAAAACTCAACTTTTCTTTCAGTTAAATTGATCAAAACCATGAGAGAAGTACAGAATCAGAATCCAGACCAGATCCTAAAGATTGATCCTTGTTTCAGGAAACCTAACAGCCGCCAGGCGTCTGCTCTGACAAAACCAGAAACACAATCAGGTTTCTTAGTGTTTTCTTTTCTGATCCTGTCATGTTGTCTTTGTCCTGTCCTGTCCATGCCCTCCTGTTTCCTTCCATGTCCCCTTTTGTATCCATGACCTTTGACCCCTGTGTTTCTCTGGTGGTTCCCCTCATATTGTTATCTTTCATCATCTACACTGTAAAAAAATAACGTAGATTTTACGGTAAAACGGCAACAGCCGGGGTTGCCGAAATAGTTCCGTAAAATTACAGGTATTTTTTTTCTTTTACTGTAAGAAGGTGTGTTTATCGTTATTTTACGTTTAAAAATGGTGCTGAAGTCAGTATTTTACTGTGGAAGAAAATGTTTTTAGCTCTCTGCGTGCTCAGCCCCCCTAAACCTCTGATGCTAGAAGCGCCCCTGGCACACACTCTTTACACGCTTACTTTGATTAACGTGAAAGAGTTAATTTCTACTCTCAAAGTGTTTAAAAGGACAAACAGGAGGCAGAAATGGGGAGGGGCAAGAGATGGAAACAGAGGAAAATGTAGAATGGCTCCAAAACTCCCAACTCCTAACAAAATAAAAGCCTTTAATAAGTGAGCATGATTTAATAATATAGATGACAAGTAGGCCAACCTCTGTCCACCTTGCATGTGAGCACAGCAGCGGCTGAGTTACAGCCTGTCACACGACCAAAAACAACAGCTGCTGAGCTCAGGACCTTGTAGGCAAAACAGTTGAGGCCTGAAGGTTATGTAACTAGAAATAAAGATCAAGAATTAAGCACTGACCAAATTAAAGACGATACTTCATCGGCAGGGATTTACCCTCTGGTTGAAGTAGCTAACCCCAGATTCGGTGTAGGAGAGGACAATTGTCCGACAATATCTGTTTATCGACCTTGGGCTCAGACTGATACAGAGCAGGCAGCCAAAGGTTTGACCCCATATAATAATGATGTTGAACAATTCTGCTCTGATTTACATGAGTTGGGAAACAGCTTTGGTCTAAAGGGTCTAGAAATCATGAAAGTTGTCCAAACTGCTTTAGGGCACCCTTGGGGCAGGGTAGCAGGAAGTTATACAGGTGTTGATGCACAAGGGAAACCATTACCTGCTGGATCTGCGGATCTCACTACACAACTAGTGTCACGCACTCTCCCTCTCATCCGTCAACCTCCTCTAGGGAAGAACCGCAGAGCCACTCAGACCATCCGAACTCCATTACCCAACATCCCCAGCGCCAGTCTTCCGGTTCACGTCACCCGCCAAATCTATTTAAGGAAGTGCCACACAACGCTGACTCACTCAGTCATCGTTCTAACCGAACCTAACCTAGAGTCTAAACCAGATCAGCTCAGATCACGAAGCCTGTTCAGATCAGACCAGCCAGATCTAAGAATCCTGCCGGTTCTTAGAGATCAGCCTCAGACCAGGAGTCGCCGTGTTCAGCTGTGTCACCATACAGCTGCGCACCCGGCTCCCAGATTAAACAGCGTGTCCATTCAACCCGGCATCAGACACTCCGCGCTTGGGTTAAAAGCCATGCCACATCCATACTCTCGCCAAGCTCGAGTCACCCCGTTACAACTAGATGGTTTACTAGCAGTGTTGGGAGTAACGCGGTACAAATGTAATTAATTACTGTAATACATTGCTTTTTGCTGTAATGTGGTAATGTAAGGCATTACAGGGAAAGAAAATGGTAATATTTACTCGGTACAATTGTCAGTAACGCGGTAATTACAATGCATTTTTAAACCCAGAATCAAGATGTGGGTTTCCTAAAAATTCAAATTGCGGGAAGCCTGAAAAAAGATCCAGTATCCACATATATTACGTCATTTATGGACTCAGCTTTGCGGGCATTCTATGAGCAGAGAGAACGCAGCAGTAATGGCTCAAATACTCCAGCTGTGTCCTGCGCACGGCCAGTGTTATACTCACAAAATCGCTCCACCAAAACAAAGTAATTCGTTTGCGATCATTTATATCAGCCCATATCTCTGGTACTTCGTGTACTTTTCAGCTGAGATCATTATCTGTGCCCCAGTAATTTCAACTCATTGCTGCTGGAGCGCAGCGCATATTAAGCTTTTTTTTTTTCTTTTTTTTTTTTTTTTGCATTCAGTAGATCCCTTTGGCTGATTAGTTATAAACTAGGAAATCTAGGAAACAGTTTTTCTGGAAGACGGAGAAAACATGCAGCATGCAGGAAGGTTAGTGAGAGAAAGGGCAGGAAATTATTCAAACAAAATGAAGAAAACAAAACAAAGTGCTTGAAAAGAAAAAGAGTAGGTAGATTTATCCTCAATACACATTTTTACCAGTGAAAAGCAGGGCCGTATCAAGGCATTTGAGGACCAAAGCAATTATAGGCTTGGAGCCCCCACCACCTCACTCCCTGCTCAATTAATATAAGATGGCAGAGTGCTGAGAGCACAGATTATTGTTGCTTTTATTTAATAAACAATCATTTTAAAGCACTGTTATTATTTCTGACTGTTTTTAACAGCAATCCTAGCTCAGACACCACATCACCTTCCACATATATGTCATGAGCTCACTGAGCGTCAGATTACCAGATTCATACTGAAGTTGTTTTGGTGAAAGTAACAAAGTAATGCAAAAGTAGTGCAATGCCTTACATTTTAAAATCAGTAATATTGTAATGTAATGAATTACTTTAAAATGAGGGTAACAAGTAATAAATAATGTGTAACCGGATTACAGGATACAATAAGATAATTAAAAGAAAAAATAAACAAATGGGCCAATAATTAGGTTCGGGGAGAATTGGAGGTTGTTTAAGAATGACTGGAGTCACGGGTATAGCATGAAACGGTTTATATACCAAAATTTTAATAATAATGGGAAATATAACACATAAAGATAACACATAAAAACAGATGAAAACAATCGACAATAGTAAAATGGTCGGTATGAGATTTGATCATATGAGTCACAAGTCAGCCGGCGTCAAGTCAAATCCCCACGCTTGGGGTGAAAGTCAGAGTCCGGTGGTGCGATTTTTTCCTACCGCACCGTTGAGATTGTTCACAGAAGAGAGCAGTCTGCTCTTCAGTTACTTGAGAGGTCCTGGTTCGTTCAGTGGTTAAGGCTCGCCATCTCCCTCGTCAGGAAGAAATCCAGTTCTCGTTCCAAGTGAGTGATCATAGGAGTCGGGATCAAACCCAAGGAAAAAAAAAAAAACCAGCCAACGCGCTCCAACGGTTCCCTCCTACAGAGGATTGGTTCACTCTGTCGTCTCCACACAAATCGCGTTGGTTCCAAGTTCCTAGCTCTTATTAGAAGGAGTCAAGTCTGCCTCTCCCTCTATCTACGCGGCACCCAAATCAGGGTTCTTCACGGCCTCGACCGTTGTTTTTTTTTCTCTCTCTCTCTCTCTAACCGCTCAGTCTTTGCTTTCTGTATCTGCGTGCTGCACAGCCGTTTGTCTCTCCTCTCGCTCAGCTGCGTCGAACGGTTTTATTTCGCGGAGGCGGGACTTATTTCTCTCAGCCAATGAAATTTCAGATTCCCACCTGGACCAATAGTATACAGCTTTCCTCTTCTGTTTTTGTTAGTGATGTTCAAGATTCTTGTTTTAACCGATGTTTAATATTAAACTCATTATTTTAGTTATTCACCCTTCCAATAATTCATTATGAAATTATTATCTATTAGTTATTTAGATATCTATTAATTAGTATTGTTAATTTCCTTAATTTATATTTTATATTTTATCTAAATTGAGGATGGATCATATTAGTAAGCCAATTAGTTAATACCTCATTAAGGTTCTAGCTTCTGGGTTACATCCTCCCCCATTAAATATCAAGCACGTCCCTGTGCATTGTTTCTACGGGGTACAAAACTTCTTGAGTAAGAGAGTCAATAAAAGCTTTATTAAGTCCTTGGAAAAGGGACCTAACTACGGTCACTAGTGGATTGCCCAATTGAGAGTAAGTTAGTCTTTGAGGAGGCTGACTACTTCGTTCAGATCTCCTGACATACATCTCTGGTTGCACAGTATCATGCTCATCCGTTTCGGTTTGATTCTCAACTGAGACAGGACGAAGTGAGCTCTCTGTTTCCGACAGAGCTGATGAGCTATTCTCTAAGACTTTGGTCTTTTCAGATGTATGTGTCTGATCGTGTATGATGGGTTCAAAACTTTCATCACGTTGCTGCGACTTTAGGACGCCATCCAATTGAGGTAGGTTTGTGTTAGTTTCATCCCCCGTTTCTACGTCAGGTAAGTATACTTCGTTTTTTTTTCGTTTTTTCAGGTAAGTATGTTGCTGCTTCTTTCACTCTTTCAGGTAAGAATGTCGCAGTTTCACTCATTCTGTCAGGTAAGAATGTTTCGGTGTTGATGCCTTTGTCAAGTAAGGACAATTCAGCATTTTCATTACCAGCTAAGGTTGGTTCCTTGCGATCCCCTGTGTGTAAGGATAGTGTGTTTTGTTGTTGAATATTATTTACCGGTCCTGAATCTGCTATGAGTTCCCTATTTGGCAAGGTGACCGCTATTTGATAGGATGGTTGGTTTAGCACTTGTGGAAGATCAGAGTAATAAAACTCATCTACCTCTTCGTCAAGTGGCTCATCTGGGTCAGGTTCTAAGGCTGAACTCTGTCTTGTATGATGTCTGGTAGGTTTTGTAACGCGTTCTGTTTCATTTTCTAATGAAGAGAGAAAACCACAAGGCAGTAAAAGATCTCTGTGGAGTGTTCTGTTGGGTTCTTCTCCGTTCTCTGGTTTTACAGTGTATACTGGCAAGTTTTCCATCTGTTTGAGAACTATATACACTGTTTGCTCCCATTTGTCTGCTAATTTATGCTTTTCTCTTAAGCGAAGATTTCGGACTAAAACACGATCTCCCACACCTAGTGTGGACTCACGAATGTTTCTGTCGAACCGTTCTTTGTTCTTCCTCGCTGTTTTTTGAGAGTTTTTTATGACAATGTCATAACTCTGTTCCAGGTGACTCTTCAGTTCTTTAACATACTGAGAATGAGTTATAGAGGGCTTGTTCAAATGCGGTAACCCAAAGGCAATATCTATAGGCAACCGAGGCTGCCTACCGAACATTAGCTCGTAGGGAGAGTATCCCGTCACGTCATTTTTTGTACAATTGTACGAGTGAGTAAGTGGTTTTACAAAATCGCGCCAGTGATGTTTCTCAGTGGCTTGTAAAGTTCCCAACATGCTGAGTAATGTATGATTGTACCGTTCAACGGGGTTGCCACGAGGGTGATAAGGGCTCGTTCTGACTTTACGGATACCAAGTAAAGAACAAAGTTCCTTGATTGTACGTGATTCGAAATCCCGTCCCTGATCACTATGAAGACGCTCAGGAAACCCGTAGTGGACTAAAAAATGTTCCCACAGGTTCTTCGCGACGGTGGTGGCTTTCTGATCTTTGGTTGGGATGGACATTGCATACTTTGTAAAATGGTCTGTAATCACTAAGACATCTTTAGTGTTCTTACTGTCTGGTTCTATGGAGAGAAAATCCATGCAAACTAACTCCATAGGTCTGGTGGTGGTAATACTCACCATTGGAGCAGCTTTGTCAGGGAGGGCCTTCCGACGGATACATCTTTCGCAAGTTTTAACTTTGATTTCGATATCACTAGCCATTTTTGGCCAGTAAAAACGGGACCGAATGAGATCTGTCGTACGTTCAACCCCAAGATGCCCCATATCATCATGTAGGCTTTGCATGACTGTTGAACGTAATGAATCAGGCAAGACTAACTGCAATGATGTCTCTGGTCCTAATTGGCGTCTCCGGTACAGTAAATCATTTTGAAACTCAAACCGTTTCCACTCTCTCAAAAGGTTAAGAACCACCGGGGGTTCTGCAATAGTATCAGTTGGCAGTTTATTGTCAGTCATAAGCAGCTGAATGACTCGGCCAATGGTTGGATCTTTCCTCTGCAAGGAGACAAGGTCAGCATGGTTATACTTGGGCACAGCAAAGAAACTGTCACTATTGTCTTCCAACTGGAATAGGTCTGGAATGGCCGCTGCGGACATGGCAAGTGACTGAACTAAACCACAAGGAGAATCAGTCTCATCCAAGACCATGTGCTTTTGGCATGTTGCCTTCACTGCTTCGGCTTGAAGTTGAAGCTCGACTTCTTTGACAGAGGATAAAAGATGAGATCGGAACTCATCTAGTCGTTGGCATTCCTCAGTGAATTTTGAGTTGTCTTCAGGTTTATCATGCAGCCTCCTAGACAGGCCATCCGCGTCAACGTTCTGTGTACCTGCACGGTATCTGATGTCAAAATTATAGGTGGACAACGCAGCTAGCCAACGATAGCTCGTTGCATCGAGTTTTGCCGTTGTTAAGAGGTAAGTTAACGGATTATTATCAGTAATGACAGTGAATGTGTTCCCATACAAATAGTCATGAAACGTATCTGTTATGGCCCACTTTAAGGCTAGAAACTCCAACTTGTGCGCAGGATACCTAGTTTCACTAGAGCTTAAACCGCGACTTGCATAAGCGATTACCTTTGTGACACAGTTTTGCACTTGGTATAGCGCTGCGCCGAGTCCGGTCGTACTAGCATCTGTGTGTACTAGATATGGGAGTTTTGCGTCAGCGTAGCCAAGAACTGGCGAAGTGGTAAGTTTTTCAATAATAGTTTGAAAGGACTTCTCACAGTCTTGGCTCCAACGATTCCCAAAGGGTTCTTTGGGGTTCAAGTACTTTGATCTACATGGTGGTGTTTTAAAGTTTTTCCGTTTGGGTGGATAACCAGCCGTGAGAGATGTTAGTGGCTTGACAATATTTGAGTAACCTTTAACGAAGCGTCGGTAATAACCGGTAAATCCTAAGAAAGATTGGAGTTCCTTCAAAGTCTGAGGCTTCGGCCATGTTTTGAGTGCTTCCACCTTATCTGGATCGGTTTTTATGCCGTCTCGAGATACTATGTGTCCAAGATAACGCACAGATGTCTGGAAAAAACGACACTTATCTGGTGATAGCTTGAGTCCGTATTCTCTAAGCCGTTCAAGAACGTGAGAAAGTCTGGTTTCGTGTTCTTCCAAGGAGTTGGAAAAGACGATCAAGTCGTCTAGGAAAACTAACACTTCCTTCAGATTAATATCCTTCATACACTTTTCCATAACCCGTTGGAAAGTGCTTGGAGCATTTGTTATTCCTTGTGGCATACGGTTAAATTCATAAAACCCAAACGGGCAAACAAAAGCAGTTTTAGGTTTATCCTTTTCACACATCTCTATTTGATAGTAACCTGACTTGAGGTCCATCACAGAAAACCACTGTGATCCAGCGAGAGCAGAAAAGGACTCCTCCAAGTTAGGCAGGGCATATGCGTCGCGAATGGTTTGCAGATTAAGCTTTCTATAGTCTATACATAGACGTACCTCACCATTCTTTTTCCGAACTACCACTATTGGTGAGGCAAATGGAGACTCCGACTCTCTTATTATACCGGTTTCCAAGAGGGCTTCCAAATGTTTTCTCACGGCTTCATAATCATGTGGATGGATCGGCCGAGATTTCTGTTTGAATGGGGTCTCGTCTTTTAAGTTGATGTGATGTCTTATCTGTTGTGTATGACCAAAATCAAGATCATGGTGCGAAAACACATCGGAGTAAGTGTTAAGTTTGTTGGTGATCCTCCCTTTCCATTCTTCGGACAAGGGCGAAGTACCGAAGTCAAAACTGAGAGGAGGGTTTGAAGGTGAAGTCTGTTGCTGCGAACTACACGCCGCAAGTACTTTCTGATCACTTTTGTCAGGTTCTGGATATGGCATAACACAATCGGCTTTAACTAACTCAGCGATCACACAGTTAGTGGGTAATGTGATGTCATGGTTAGTTTCGTTTCTTAGTACAACAGGTACTTTGTATGGACCATGTGAAGGTAAGGAAACGAGGCAACAGTCTACAATTATACCCCCTGGTAGAGAACCATTGGTGGGTTGTTCAATGAGTGCATAAGGCTCATGCTTGTTTTGGCTGGGTTGCATAAACCCTTCTAGTAACAGTTTTTTATTTGCAGGGAGAACTTCTTGGGCTCTCCCTCGAAGCTTCAACAAACCAACTCGTCCATCTTTGCTTTGTTTTTTTCTGACTGCTAAGGCTTTTAGCACGTGTCGGTACCCATAAGAGAGTGCCTTGGAATCAGGTAAGTTATTCGCAGACAATTGCTCATACAAAGGATCGAGTGTGTTTGTGCCAATGAGTAGTGGTGTATCAGAGTTTGAGCTTATATCCGGAACCACTAACGCGAGGGTAGGTAACTCAAGTCCAGACTGATCGAGCTCTTTTGGAAATGTGACACTTATCTCTATGTATCCTAAATAAGGAACTGCTTGACCGTTTGCGCCCTCGACTTCTAACAGATTACTGATGGGTTTAATTGAGAGGTCAGGTAAGTGTTCTTGGTAAAAAGAATTGGCAATAGTGGTTACCTGGGACCCTGAATCCAGTAAACAATTACATTCAACACTGTTAACTGAGACTGTAGCTGTGCATCGCCCACCCACTAATCTTTTGGGAAGTTTTGGCACTGAATGAGCATGAACTGGCTTGCAAAAAAGTCTCTCTGTCCTTTCCTTAGAGGGACTTGGTTCTACTTTAGCACCTATCTGTCCCACGATAGGAGCTTCTACCGGTTTAAAGAAGGAGACTGAGCAATTGGCTTTGACATCTCCCACTCGCGCTGCTTCTGTCTAAGAGCAAGTCTTTTAGTTGCAACTAGTGCTGGATTTGGCTCGTTGCTACAGCTAGAAGCTATGTGCCCATCTTCTCCGCACTTAAAACAGTATCCAGGCTTTGGTCTGGGCACCACTGCTGTTATCTGCTGAATCTGTTTGGGCTCATCTGGAATTTTAGTCCCCACACGGGGTTTTGACTCTTTTTGAGTTTTCTTTGCCTTTTTATCTGTGTTGTTAACCTTAAGCTGTGCAATTTGGCTCCTGAGCTCAGCGATTTGTTTGCGTAAGTCATCACAGTTATCATCTATTTCCAGTTCACAAGTGTTTTTACTCTGAGAGCATGTTGTTTGCACATTTGAATACACTCTAGTTCGTTGTGCCCCTAAGTGTTGTTTCATGCGCGCTGCTTTAGTAGCCTGTTTGTCTTCTTCAGTGCGCAGTTTGAGGAGAAGTGCTGTAAAATGAGGCGGGTTGTCTTTCTTTTGTTCGAGTTGCAGGTTTGAAATCAGCGAGCTGTCCCAACAGCCTCTGCAAAACTGCTTGAGCAGCTGCTGGTCGGCATCACTGGGGGAAATTCCATTCCTCTGAATAACTAGGTTTAACAAGGTGTATAACCTCTGAAAGTAATCGGAAGGTTTTTCACCACTATCCTGGTTTGTGTTTAAGAAGCGAGCAAAGAGCTCGTCGCCGTCTTCGACAGCTGCGTAAGCTGAATCGAGATGTTCAAGGTACGTTTCTGGGTCGGATTTTGGACTAAGAGCTTTAACGATGCTCGCTGCTGGGGCTGACAGACTCTCCACGATTCTTCGTACAATTTGGGACTTGGTGAGTGAAGGATCATTTATGCATAACACTACACTACTACGCCAAGTATCATAGTCAGTTTCAAAAGAAGGGTGTGGAACTCGCCCTGAGAACGGTTTTAGTCTGTATTGTGAACTAGGCGGAGGGATAACCTCACTGCTTTTAACAATGTGTTCCACAATAACTCGCTGAACCTCAGGTGTGTTTAAAAGATTTGGTGGAATGCAAGGGTTTTGTTTTCCAGTCTCTGTGGGTGGACAATTGTCCTTTGAGTTGTTCATATAGTTAACTTCTGGTGTTAAAGGCAGGGAATATGTAACTTGGTCACTATGGAGCATTGGCTTTGGTTCAGTGACTGGTTCAGATGCATGGGTATCCCTTCCTAAAGATTCCCCAATTTTTGCCAGTTCCTCCATTAGAAGGTCTTTAAATGATTGATTGCTACGCGCAGCTATGTCCCTGAGCTCTGACAGATAGGCATCAGTGGCAGATGTGCTAGTTTCTAGACTGTACGCACTGGCTAGGTCTTGAATATGAAAGAAAACATCTGGGTTCCTAGTACAAGGTTTGTCATAGGGTAAACATTGTTTCTTTAATTCCTTAACAGTGGCTTCATGTTGAAACTCCACAATAATCTGATCACAGTTTGGTAACTTAATGCGCCTGTTAACTGGTCCGAATCCTTCCATAAACTCAAAGACTTCGTTATCAAGGTCTGTATCAGTTAACCCACTGATTAAAACAGCATTTGAAACCTTGACCTTTTCTGTTTTCACAACTTCCATTTTAAAACACTCAAAAGTACCAATAATGCCAAAATGGCAAACCACTGTGACCTCCAGGCACTCTTATGATGTCAGTCAATGGTTAGCTAAGGTAACAACTCTACAATTCTCCTGGCTGGCTCGCCAAGTTTTATGTAACCGGATTACAGGATACAATAAGATAATTAAAAGAAAAAATAAACAAATGGGCCAATAATTAGGTTCGGGGAGAATTGGAGGTTGTTTAAGAATGACTGGAGTCACGGGTATAGAGCTCCGGGAGTTGACGTCACTTCTCCCGGCATGCAACAGTTCAAATCGAAACGGCGCCATATTGGCATGCAGAAGCCGGCAGCTGGACTATTTGTTATTGTCAGAAAACTCAATCAAACGGGAAATATGGTAGATTCCTGTTGTGCCCCAGGATGCAGAACAGACGCGGACGACATAAGGAATGAGCCTTCTACAGGATTCCCATAGATCCGGAGCGCCACAAACGTTGGATCATTGTAATAAAACGCACTAGTGACCGGGCGAAAATGAAACTGTGGGATCCCGAGAGTAATGGTTTTCGCTTATGCAGCGACCGCTTCATATCAGGTATTTAAACCAACGTTTCCTCAACTGTGTATGGTATTTATTTTAAATGCTTTTATTATGATTCTTAGTGGGCTTCCTAAACTTATTTTGGCGTGCCTTTTTCTGTCTTATTACTCATAGCAACAAGTAAACATCACGTAAAACGTTGCCTCGTGAGTTCTGCGTGCTGCCGTTTCCGTGTTTTATGATCACAGCAATTAACCGGCTAAGCTGTATTTCATTTTTAAGCAATGGTTGATCAGATCACACATAAAAAGCACTTTGGATTGCTATTATCTGTCTCACCGAGACTACTTACATGTAAATCTGTTATTTGTCCGTCCATCCATCCATTTTCATCCGCGTATCCGGAGTCGGTTTGCGGGGGCAGTAGCGTGACTTCCCTCTCCCCAGCCGCCGGAGCCAGCTCCTCCGGGTAAATCCCAAGGGGTTCCCCGGTCGGTCCGGTGTTGTGCTGGTAAGAAGCCCGCTCCGACAGCTTCTGGCGTCGGAGCGGGCAGTAGAGTCGAGAGTCCCAGACCTTCTCCCCAGCTCCTCCGGCCGGGGGAATCCCAAGGGGTTCCCCCGGCCAGGTCCGGTGTTGTGCCGGTAAGAAGGCCGCTCCGACAGCTTCTGGCGTTTTTAAAAAGTATCCCAGGGGCACGGTAAGGGTCGGAGATGTTTAGTCTATTTAATTTCTGACTATATAAAACGATTTCTTCTGTTTTAAAGTGTGAAGTAAACTCCAACGAAGTAAAATCCAAGCGGATCCCGTTCATGTTCATGGTTACATCCGTGTTTGTTTACCTTTTTTTGCATGCCAAAATGGCGTCCACTAACTGAGAGTCACGTGGGGTCCGGAGCTCTATAGCATGAAACGGTTTATATACCAAAATTTTAATAATAATGGGAAATATAACACATAAAGATAACACATAAAAACAGATGAAAACAATCGACAATAGTAAAATGGTCGGTATGAGATTTGATCATATGAGTCACAAGTCAGCCGGCGTCAAGTCAAATCCCCACGCTTGGGGTGAAAGTCAGAGTCCGGTGGTGCGATTTTTTCCTACCGCACCGTTGAGATTGTTCACAGAAGAGAGCAGTCTGCTCTTCAGTTACTTGAGAGGCCCTGGTTCGTTCAGTGGTTAAGGCTCGCCATCTCCCTCGTCAGGAAGAAATCCAGTTCTCGTTCCAAGTGAGTGATCATAGGAGTCGGGATCAAACCCAAGGAAAAAAAAAAACCCAGCCAACGCGCTCCAACGGTTCCCTCCTACAGAGGATTGGTTCACTCTGTCGTCTCCACACAAATCGCGTTGGTTCCAAGTTCCTAGCTCTTATTAGAAGGAGTCAAGTCCGCCTCTCCCTCTATCTACGCGGCACCCAAATCAGGGTTCTTCACGGCCTCGACCGTTGGTTTTTGTTTCTCTCTCTCTCTCTCTCTAACCGCTCAGTCTTTGCTTTCTGTATCTGCGTGCTGCACAGCCGTTTGTCTCTCCTCTCGCTCAGCTGCGTCAAACGGTTTTATTTCGCGGAGGCAGGACTTATTTCTCTCAGCCAATGAAATTTCAGATTCCCACCTGGACCAATAGTATACAGCTTTCCTCTTCTGTTTTTGTTAGTGATGTTCAAGATTCTTGTTTTAACCGATGTTTAATATTAAACTTGTTATTTTAGTTATTCACCCTTCCAATATTTCATTATGAAATTATTATCTATTAGTTATTTAGATATCTATTAATTAGTATTGTTAATTTCCTTAATTTATATTTTATATTTTATCTAAATTGAGGATGGATCATATTAGTAAGCCAATTAGTTAATACCTCATTAAGGTTCTAGCTTCTGGGTTACAAATGCATTAAAGTTTTGAAGTAACTTGCCCAACACTGTTTACTAGACAGGTTAAAGACAACTTTCAGAAAAACAGCTGATTATGGTAAAATTAGTGAAGTTAAGCAGAAACCTGATAAAACCCCGTCAGATTTTCTAAGCAGGTTGGAACCTGTGTTCAAATACAATTCAGGCATCCCTTTTAATGCTGACGAGAGAGCAGCTTATCAGCAGGAATTAAAAAAGCCACTTTTGGACGGTTTGCTTCCCCCAGTTCATACATTTGTAGAGAAATATTGGGTCCACAGACCAAGAGGTTCTGTTGCAGACACAGTGGAGAAAGCTACACACGCTACGAAAAACATGACCTCGACCAGTGGCGGCTGGCCAGTAGAGGGCGATAGGGCGCCGCCCTCCCAGTTTTCCCCAGTGTTTTTAATTTTTATAAAAAAAAAATAAATAAATAAAATTAACAATAATCACATATTCTAAGTTAATTGTGTGTTTTGTAACAAAAACAAATCATATATATATATATATATATATATATATATATATATATATATATATATATATATATATATATTGGTCAGAAGCTCTCTGCCGAGCGGTGGAGGCGACAGAAAGGCTGTGGGCTGTGTTTCAATCGCCCAAACAGCACGGAAGCAGCCGGCCAATTGCTGACAAGAAAATCAAACGGTAGGAATGGGAATGTATCCAATCAGCGTCGACGTTGATTCAGAAGCATGATGGGCGATAGAGGTACCGCCCAAGGCTTTCGTTGGTGTTCGGTAGAACTCGGAGAGTCTCGACTACTCCAGCACGTTTTTGGTCGTGACGCAGATGTAATAGACATGGACGCCAGTGGATACCGGATCTCAGCAGCCACTGAATTCAGTTCGGTCTCTTCTCCAGTATCCGTTCGAGAGGAGAACTATGATGGAAAAACTTAATGTCAAAGAGCTTGGACCAGATCAGCCCGACATAAAGATAAGCCAGCAGGAGAAGGAGAGAGGTAAACTGTACACACAGGCTTCTCCAGAAATTGGTACACCAGGAAGGCTTGGCTAGCTGGATGCAATCACGCTAATGCGTTATTTTGCTTTCCGTGTTTGTTATTCAAAATGACTGGGACAGATGAGGCATGGATTGAGTCAGGAGTTACGGACATGAAACATTTATTTGAGAAGGTGAAGAAACACGAGTTATCCCGGGCACACATGGACAACATGGTGAAGCTAGCTATGCTAGGCAGAGCTAACATTGCCATGCAGCTAGAGACGAGGGGCACAGGCTTGCAGTGAAGAAACACAATGAAGAAGTGGATCAGAACCGGCACATTTTGTCCAAGAGAGAGATGTCAACACAGTGTATGAGCACAAGGATGACCTCCTCAGATTTTTCCAGGTGATCAGAGACTCGGATGACTTTGATCCATTCACTGAGAGAGAGGCAGGAGACTTTGTGAGAACGCTGGAGGAAGAAGATTTCGGCTTTCTGCTGGCATTGTGTCACAAGATCATGCCACATGTGGACATGCTGTTCAACCAGCTGCAGAAGAGGAACATTGACTCTGTCTACATCACAGGGGTCATCCAGAGCTTCACCAACAGTATGCAAAAGATCAGGTACATACTTGTTTATTTAATATTATTGTGATGAAATTCTCCAGTATGTTAGTTTCACAAACAGTAATGTGGATGTGGACCATTTACGGTCATGTTATTTTATGTGCAATTTAATGCAGTATTTTTCAACCTTGGTCTGCAAGGCAGCGTGCCAATAGTCAGACACACGTGGATTAATCCCTTTGTCCAATAATGTAAGACAGGAAATAAAAGAGCTGTGCTTAATTCAGGAAATAGTGAAGTTGTGCACAAAGCTCAGAAAGCACAAGTTTGTTAAAAAAAAATAGCACAGCCCCACCAAAAATATTTTTCACCAGCCGCCGCTGACCTCGACCAGTACAAACAACACATTCCTTAGCTCAGATGACACAGTAGCATATGCAGGATATCAGTCACGTTATGCATCAAGAGGCAGAAAAAATCCTAGGCCCAGAGGCAAAGGTAGAGGATTCTATAATGGCAGAGATATTAGTTGCTGGATCTGCCACAAGAAGGGACATCTAAGCCGTAACTGCATGCACAACTCATCAAATGTCACGGATGACAAGATTATTGATAACCCAAACAGTGTTAATAATCGTTATCCTGGGTTTCAGGCATGACTAGACTCAGAGGCTGACAAACAGCCTGATACAGTTCCAAAGCCAGATGACATTGTAACTGAGGAAGGAGGTGAAGATGACACGACCGTTGACATTTTTGCTGCACTCAAAAAATGGTCGGATTTCTCCAAGGCTCCCACACGCGTTATCTTGTTTAATGGAAAGCCTTATAGTTGTTTATGTGACACAGGAGCCTGCAGAACGGTTCTTACATCAACTCCCCCTGAAGCTGCTTCCTCGTCTGACAAGATTCTCATAAAAACTGCAGCTGGCCATGCAAAACAGCACAAATTAACAAATCCAGTAAATGTTAAACACAAAGTAACGGGAAGGGAAGCACAAGTAGCCCTTCTAATTGATCCTACCTGCCCTGTCAATCTTCTTGGTAGGTATCTCATGGTAAAAATGGGTGCTTCAATTGTCTGCACACCTAAGGGCATGACTTCTGAAATAAACCCACCTGACGCACAAGACATATTTGTCTTAAAGGGTGATGGACCACCCCGCTATTGGTGGTCTCTGGACCTCACATCCACCTCTGTAGCTAAAGAGTTAACTAAGCTGGCATTTGACAAAGCAAAAGAGAAGAATTATGACTGTTTTGGAATATCTCATCTTATGCCACCCGAGGAGTTCCATGTTACACTCAAATACAAAAAAGAACCTGGACCTGACATGACCTATGACACTAAGTTCCACAAGAAGAGAGATTATTCTATCACCCTCCAGCACTTGTATGTCACACCAACCGGGAATGCTGTTTGTTCGGTTATCTTGTCTCCGGAACAATGCAATCTCTCCCACGTCACACCCGCACATTTATCTATACTGAAAGAACCAAACCGCCCTTGGAAAAGCTTGGGTCATGTCCTTGCTTGTGCGATGGACACAAACCTTGATAATGATGACTCTGATGGCTGGAAGAGCAGTTCACTATCTGGTACATGTGGATTTACACTAGGCTGGAAGTTGAAGGTTTCTCCCCAAACACACCTGCATGAATGGGACGTCGATACGTTCCTGTATGCAACAGTTTTGGAGGACTTTCCTGAACTTGAAAACATTCCTTCTGACTTATGGTCCAAAGGTCCTACGGATGTAGGATTAAGGATTGTTTACCTGTTCAAGTGCATGCAAAATCAAACTACAGACCACTAATGAGGCAGTATCCAATCAGCAAAGAGGCTGAAGACGGTATAATGCCAGTAATTCTAAGCATGCTTGAGCCAGGAATCATCAGACTTTCTCCTGAGTCAACATGTAATACTCCTATCTTTCCTGTTAAGAAAAGTGGCAGGAATGAGTGGAGGCTTGTACAGGACCTGAGACTCATGAACCAGTCAATAGTCCGAGTGGCATCTAATGTGCCCAACCCACACACAGTTCAGAATCAGAATCAGAAAAAGCTTTATTGCCAGCGCTCCAGCGACCCAGAGCATAGGAACTTGACTCCGCAGCACAGCCTGACCAAGGTTACACACACACATGTAGACAGAACAGATACAGGCAGTCCACGAGAGCAGCCAGAACGGCACTCATTTCATTTAGATGAAAAGGGAATTACATGAGGATAAATTGGGGGAGGGAAAAAAAGGCATACCAGAGTTACTCCCGGCAGGGCTTAGCTTTGCTATGCAAAAAAAAAAACACAAAAAAAATGCCTCAAACATATACGCACGAACAACAACAGTCACAACATGAGACTCCGATAGGGAGGTGGGGGGGCTGGGATCCTGTTTCCCCAGCGGGAGCAGCCCTGTATGGCACTCAGCCACTGTAGTCACATGTGGGAGGGAGATCTTGGGAGGAGCGCAAAGCACATTGACACCTGCAGGTTGATGACCTCGCTAGGCTGAAGTCCACCAATCCGAAGGTGGGTGGGTGGGTGGGGGGGTGGGGGGTGGGGGGGGGGTCGGGTTTTCACAACATCTGTCTGCATTCCTTCGTGGGGGTTTGTTGTTGGCATCTTGAAGGCTGCCATGGCGTCAGATTCGGATAACAAGACTTTGTTTGGGTCAGGCTGAGATAATTTTCCTCTCTGCCTTAAAGTCTGTAACTGATCATTCAAGTCGTCCACTTCTGAGCCAAATTACCCCAGACAAACAATGGTTCAGTTATTGATCTAAGTAACGCATTTTCTCAGTACCTTTACATAAGACTCTTGACATTGGTTCGGTTTCATGTTTAAAGGGAAAAAATTCACATTCACAAGGTTAGTTCAGGGGTATGCTAACAGTCCACATGAATACACACAAGCACTCAGGGCATCCCATGTCCAGCTGTGTACCTCCTGCACACACTCAGATGATACTTTATGTAGATGACATACTGATCACATCTGACACGCAAGCTCACTGTAAAGAAAGCACATTACAGGTCTTGCAACACCTCTATGAACAAGGCCACAAGGTTTCACTCTCAAAATTGCAGTTGTGGAGACCTTCAGTGACGTATCTTGGTCACACTCTTTCCGGTGAAGGAAAAGCTTATTTAGATACTCGGAAAACTGCTATTCAAGACGCAGCTAAACTTGTAACAAAGAAACAAATTATGTCATTTTTGGGTCTCTGCAACTTTTGCAGAACCTGGATACCTGATTATGCATTCGTGGTGTTGCCACTTCAGATTATCATTTATGGCAAAGACCTAGCTCTATATGACTAAATCAGTTGGACTCCTGAGCAGGGCCGGAGTGGGACACATTTTCAGCCCTGGAGTTTCAGACCCCAGACCGGCCCACTTAACGAATTATTATTAAAATCATGTTAGAACTTTATATGTATAGTCTACAAAAGCACACTACTCGGTAAAGCCTTGTAATTCAGTGCAAGAAAGAGTTGCTTTACAATGTAGGTTTATTTGAACATCAGTACACATCTCCAACATTGTTCTTTACAACACATTCTCTAACAATATAACAATCTACATTCTGTTCAAACAGCTGTTCTGAGATTTTCAAACCTTTAAAAAGAAATGACTCAGCACTCCCTTTCACACTTTTTCCAGTTTCCCTATACTCACCTGCACACAATTAAAATAATCATCTGGAAAGCTTTAGCACATTTGATATGGAAAACACATTTTTTGTAACCAATTAAAATATTTTCTATGGCAAAATATGCAGGCTTATTTCATTTTACTTTCATTCTAATAGCGATCTGTTGTGGGCTTTGTGCACCTATTATTTGGACATTAAAATTATTATAATGAAACTGATGTTTGCCTGTTTGCACATGAGTTGGCTCACCTATTCCTTCTATCCCAACAGGAGCAATACCCTCACTGCTGGCTCCTGGCTCTTCTTCTGACACTAAATCACATTGTGTGAAAATGGTCACAATTCAGCATTCATTTTCCTTTTTTACACGTTTTCTGATCAATGCTGAATCATCTAGCATTTTAGAACACTTTCATATAGAGCCAGGATAGTTTTCATCATATAAATTTTAATAATATTCAGTTCACTGACTCAATAAGTAATCCTACCTGTACATGCCCGCTCTGGAACTGTGGGCTTCTGCCTGGTGCTTATTAGGCCTACTGGATCTTGTGTTTGACTCTGACAAGACAGTTTGGTGGCATCAGTCACATCATACTGTTAATTATATTACATAACGTTATGTCATGACGCCATATAATTCATTATTGATGCTTAATTAACTTGAATGGTGATTTGCAGCCGGTAAAGTTTAACATCTTGACTTGCCTTACCCGTTTTATCTTCATTTGAAGTTAAAGACCGCGAGCTTGTTTGAGAAAAAAAGGTGCTCATTTTTGCACATTTAGCTGCATCAGTTTCCAGCGCTTTCCTCTTTTTAATTGTTGCCTTCTCCGCGCCACCCTTACTCTTTCTACTTTCCATCTTTCCAGCAACTGCGTGGTCACGTGGTGCGCACAGGGGCATACGGGGAAAAAAAAATAACGAGCGGCAGCCTGCAGGTAGAGCCAGCCAGAGACAGCCGGGAGGAGCGTATGAGATCAGCCCGGCGGCCTCAGTGCCATGACTGAACACCGGCACAAAAAAATAAAAATGATAAAAAACAAAAACGAGAGCACCAGTCCATGCGGCCCAAACATCGCGCGGCCCACCGGGAATTCTCCAGACCCTCCCGATTAGCCACTCCGGGCCTGCTCCTGAGGCAGAAAAGGCTTTTGTGGAGTTAAAAAAACTTTTTACAAACAAATGTTGTTCTATCCTTGCCTGACTACTCCAAAGATTTTTTTCTCTCTGCGGATGCAGCAGAGAGGCACATGAAGGCGTTGTTGACTCAGAAATATGGCAGTCAGCACAGACCCATAGCTTATTACTCTAAAAAGCTAGATTCAACTGCAGCCGGTTTACCCAGCTGTGTACAAGCGTGCGCTGCAGCTTCAGAGGCTGTTATGCTAAGCATTGACCTTGTTCTATTACACCATCTCACGTTACAAGTACCGCACTCTGTTGCACTGATTCTGCTGGAAACAAACCTACCCTTTCTGACACACAATAGACATCTCACATGTGTCTCTACATCGTTGTCGCAGTCACATATTGAAATAGTGCGCTGTGGAAGCCTGAACCCAGCTTCACTTTTACCTACTGACATAGATGGAGAACCCTATTGCTGCAAAACATTCACAAATGAAATGAAAAGACTACGTGTTGACATTTTAGACCAGGGCTGCCAACTTTTGAACATTTCAAAGAGTGAGACGGGGTCATTTTGTGCTCTACATTTTATTTTTTTATTTCTACTCTGTATGGAAGAGGATTAGAGCCACTGACAAGAAAAAAATGGAAGAAAGAGAATTCTTGCATTTTTCTCAGAAATATGACTTTTTTTCTCAAAATTATGACTTTTAATCTCGGAATTCTGACAGGGAATTGAGGGAAAAAAGTCAGAATTCTCTTTCTTTTCTTTTTTTTTTTTCTTTTCAGTGGCCCTAATGCTCTTCCGTACCTCTGACTTTACAGAGGGAACTGACCTTTGTTTAACACAAATTTTCTTTTCGTGAGGACAATTTAACATCCATCCATCCATCAGCAGTAAAGAGTTACAGCTACATGTCACAAATGTCACACAGGAACTTTAAATGATAATTAATGTAATTATTTTTAAATGCCATCTAGGGGTGGGCAATATCATGTCATTCATAATATTAACCGTTATTATTTCCTTCCAAGAAAAACAATCTATCATGTTAAGCTAGCTTCATGATGTACTTGCATCCATTAAACACAGGATTATGTTCATGTGGTCATCAGCATGAAGTTATTGAAGTTATCAAACATGGCTGCAGTCAGTTTTACTGTAATCTGTGTCTCTAAGTGTGTGTGCTGCTGTAATGACTGGATGTTCCCACTGTGGGACTAATATAATTTACTCTATTGTATTATATTAATTCATATCAGCCAGTAGGGGGAAAAACGTTTGAGGAATTTTGGCCTTTCCAGGCTTCCGTACCAGTAACCTGGTTATAGAGGCAATGGCAGTGTTCGAGTTGAGCTGCGCCTCGCCTGGAAAACAGACGAGAGCAGACAGAAGCAGCAGGGGGAGTGGCTGAAAGCCGGCGTTTAAGTCGGACAGATTTCCCTACATGTGTAGCTCACGGGTGACGATGGATGAAGATGTCGCGTTAGAGTTCATACTTGTTTAATTTTCAATTGTAATTATGGTGCCTGTTAGCAGCTGAAACACATCCTCACGTGCTTCTGGATATCATATACTGTATATGAAGACATGACTGTAATAATTATTATTAATAAGTAAAGGTTATCAGCTGTAGGTTTAGTGAGCTCATAGGAAATGTGACAAAAGAACACAAAACATATTCCTCTTCATGGCCTATATAGTTGTCATCATCAACGTTACATGATTTACAGAATACATTGTAGGATCTAAAATCAGTCTTCTGTGTGTACGTGCAGTCTGACATCCTGTTTATCAGTCCAGCTTCTGCGTACGTGCTCAACATCATGTTGTTCAGTCCAGCTTATGTAAGCTTATGTAACTTTCAGTAACTCTTAACTTCTTTGACCATATTGGGAAGTGAAAAACAGCACACCATCATTTCCCGAAATCAAAGGAATGTGGGAGTAAGCGCCAGCAACATGAGTATAACTGATGCTGCATGTTGAGGGAGAGAGGGGCTTTTGCAGAAGGATTCCAGCCGAGGCTTTTAGTACCAGGCTGGACGCTGTCCCATGAGCTGTTGGTGATGTATGGATGAGTTGTACAAATAAATGCCCCACGCTGTGTTTGGACGAACCTGTCTGTCTCTTGTGTTTTGATAAGGCAAAAGAACAACATTCTGGTGACCACGTAGTGGGAGTAGAGGCGTGCTTTTCGGATCGGTTCACGGTCTATGGAATTTTGACTCCTGGGCCCTATAGGTAAGAACAATTTTTGTTCAATTTTGGAGTTATTCCGTTGGTTGTGAACTGGTCTGGGAGAAAAAACATGCCCTGCTCATAATTTAGAAGTTATAACAACAAGAGAATGCATTTGTCCAGAGCAGCGGTGCAAAATATTCACACGTGTGAAGTCAGCTGAGTCATTTTGATGACGGACAAATTTTAAGTGACAAATTAAAGGTGGGACAGCAAATTGGAATAGAATTTGAACAGCTGATAAGGTTCTGAGAAATCCAGTCTGCTGACTCGGTAGAGCAGAGACGGGGATTTAAAGATAACAGTTGAAGAAAAAGCGCTGAAGTTGTGACAGAGATAAGCTTTGCCTGAAGTTCGGTCAATTCCCCGGGAAGTGGTAAATTTCATGAGTTGTTGGCAAAGGCATGTGATGATGTCATAGTTGCAGCAAAGAGGCTGTAAAAAATGGGCCCCGTGAACTCGGGGGTACCTGTCTGTCTGTTGAGTTTTTTTTTGTGTGTGTGTGTATGAGGCGCCAGAGGTTAGAAGGAGGAAAAAGGAAAAAAAGAGGAAAAACTAGGAGAAGCCTTAAGAAACGGTGTAAAACAGATCAACAATATTCACTGCAGTGCTAAATTTGATGTTTAAGGTTATACAAATTTCAAAGTCTGTGATCCTGTTCTAATTAGTCTTTAAACAGAAAACCAGAAGTTGAATAATAATAATAATAATAATAATAATAAGTTTTTAAAGTGACATATATATAAATAAAAATATATACTGAAGTGCACAAGCTTGATAACTATTTTTACCAGCTGGGTAATGTGAAATATGAGAAATATAGATTATGATTAATAAATAAATAATAATGTTTATGTGTCTTGCGTGATTGGCATGAAATGTTGCTCCAGTGTCAAATTGCTCTGAAGTGTGTTTTTCTAATCTTTATGCAAGTGTGAAAGCTCTGCTGTGTGTGGTTGTTTTACTCGTGGAAGTGTTGACAAAATATGGATGGTTTGTGTTAGGTTAGATAAGAAAAAGGTTTGGTGAAAGCTCAAATACTCTGATTTTGTTTAAACTATTGCTTGGATAAATTAGAGAGAAACTGATTTTTCTTCTGCTGATTCTGTCTCTATTGTGGTTGACTCTTTCCTGTATTGTAATGTTATAAAGCTGTCTGAGAGTTGTTAAATTCTGAAGGCTGAATGCACTTGGTGTCACCAGCCTGTTTGTTTCTCCGTACAGACAACCTCAGCTGTCAGACTCTAAACTTAGACTGGACAGAAGAACCAGAGTAGAAGTGTAAGCTCCACCTACCAGCTGTGTGTGCGCTCCTTTCCACACACACACACAGACACAGAAGTACAGAAGTGATCCCGCCTCTGACTCCACCTCTGTGTGTGGATTGGTTGGTGAGCCATAGGGCGTAGAGAAACCCTACCCTGTGGGCTGAGTTTTGCTCACACACGAGCTCGGGACTAAGGATACGGCTATTTTTAGCCTGCTCCATGCAGCAGCCCACACCAACCTGACTCTCTGCAGCGACAGAAGACTCATATTTTGCAGCTGAACTGCTGGGGGAAATAAATACATATTCAATCCAGATTTAAAAGTTTCACTATAAAAACTTTCAGGCATTAAGTTTTTCTTTCAACAATGAATAAAGCTTTTTGAACTAACTTTACTTTAGTGTTAAATCAGAAGAGATTTGATTTTAAGGCATTTATAATAAGAAGATAAATTGTTGAACATTTGTGTAAACAAAACAATAGATTACTCAAGACTACAGCATCATATGTCACCAGTATCTGTTTCAACTTTCAATTTTTGTTCTACTTTCAGGAGATTATAAATAAACAAACTAGTTTACTAATCAGAGGGATAAGTGTTAATGAAACTTCAAAATGTCGGTCACGCCAGCAGGAATTTTGACAGCAAAGAATCCTGCTTTAGCAAAAGAGATAAAGCACATGTCAGAAAAGTGGTCGAAACGGACGAGAAAACTATGCAATCCGTGGCCATCTGATGGCACTTTTGATGTCGCAGCTTGCGACAATTTGGAGTTGAGAATTCAGGATTATAAAGCAGATGAGTCCAAGAAAAGACAGCAGAAAAGAGAAAAGGAAATTCAGATCCTGGACTTATTCAGGAATGAAGGAAAGATTTACAGACAGAACTTTAAACACGCCATCCTTAAAATGAAAGACAAATTGGACAAACCCCAGAAGGAAGTGAAGGCCCCAGCAGAAGAGGGCCTGTATCCCCTTTTGGGAACCGTTACAATTACGGGAGATTTTGATTTGCGCGACACGTTCGACAAAGGTCCTAAGGGTTAAGATGTTGACAATGCAATTTTAAAATTAACAACATCACAGCAATCAGATGAAGCACCTGGCAAAGAAAAGCATGCAAAAGGAAGTGAGGAAAGGGAATTGGAACAAACAACTCCACCTCGTGGAACGCATCCAAAATATTGCAGCACAGAACGTCGAGCGGTAAGTGAAGAAGGACGAAGGATGATTGATTGTTTTGCAGAACATAAGGATTTTTTGAAAAGGCAACCGAAGGCTAACTCATACTGGATTGACCTTGAGAATAAGGATGTAAATGTACATGATGAGCTAAACGATGTTGACCAAATTATACAGGAAATATCTCAGGGTCTGCAGAAGTCCCTAAATCACATCAAAGGCACACATTCAGATGAGGATAGTGAGAACACCACTAGCACAAGTAAGGAGAAAAGTTTCAAGCCTTTTTACAAACCAGGCATTCACTCACCAGAGCCTGTTGCTCCGAATACAGTTCAGACTCAAGAGAAGGAAAAACCAGGTCCTAGCAGTGAAAACCGGGATCTGAGACCCAGACATGACTTAAAACCACCTATTCGATACACTGATGATGGTCAGTACCCAATTTTAATTAAGGGCACAAGAGCTAATTATATTCCCTGGCAGAGCCTCAACCTCACTGGTTTGGTTTCGCGGCTACCCGAGATACAGGAAGGCGCTGGAAAGTGGATTAGGGCTTTCGAACAGGAGACAACTGGGCTAATGCTTGCCTTTGGAGATCTCAAAGCTATTTTGGCTCGAGTTGTTGGGACATCAGCTATGGGAACATTGCTCGCATCCAATGGAGTTCAATGGATGCTGGACCCAATGGCTGACGGCACAGAGTTTAACACACACAGAAATGCACTCTGGAACATACTAAGAGCGGCATATCCCAACAGGATTGATCCCAAAGCCTTGAAAGGTGAGCCACTTTCAGAGACTGAGAGACCTGCGTCGTTCGTTGACAGCCAGCTCAGACGGTGGAAGCTGGAGACGGAGGACGGTCCTGAGGGGACGCCAATAATGACTTCTCTGTTCCGAACATCCCTGATTTCCACTCTCCCGACTCCTGTGCGAGACAAACTGGAGGATGTGGTGGGACTGGACTCAATGCCACATGCACAGTTCAGAGACCATGTAGTCCACGCAGTGGACCGCTATCGGAAAGACAGTAACAAAATGCTTGAGCAAGAAAAGTGTGCTCAGAGAAAACTCACGCAGCTGCATATAAATGAACTCCAGAACAAGGCCAAAACCCAGGCAGCAGTTGTGAAGAGTGACAGCAAAAGTGACAGTCAAACCCAAGCATTGCAGACAGCTGTGGCCCCGCCTCAAACTCCATCTCAACCGGTTATCAATGGCTACCCAAACCATTATGGTAGACAGCAGCCTGGACCACAGAGACGATTTCCAAATCGTTTCCCTAATCGCTACCCAACCCAACAAGGCTGGGTGCAGCAGAATCGACCCCCACCTACAGGTCCATGTTGGGGGTGTGGCCAGATGGGTCACCTGTATCGAGGCTGTCCGAATCCAATTGCAAACCCTGGATGGTCTGGGCGTGGTCGTGGAACACGACCAAACCGGGGAAGAGGAGGTCCAGTTAATCCATGGGCAGCACAACAAGGATTCTAGGGATGCCCGGAGGGCCCTGGGGGGGAGGAGCAACTACCAATTTTAACAGCTAACGCCGATAAAGAACCAGTGATCAATGTTAAAATAGAAGGCAAATCGGTCCCAATGTTAGTTGATACTGGGGCAACCTACTCATGCATAAAATCAAATTATGCAACTCACCTCCCCATGTCTGAGAAAAGCGTAAAGACAACAGGGTTCTCGGGAGCAAAACAAATAAACCCCTTAACAGCTCCAGTAAAACTAGCAGTTGATGACAGTGAAATCGTAATCCCAATTCTGATTTCAGACCACACTCCAGTTAATCTATTAGGAAGAGATGCATTGTGTAAACTAAAAACAAAAATCTGGTGCACACCAGAAGGAATTTATGTAGATAGCTCTGGATTAAACTTTCAAATGACTGCTCAGACAGAACACGCTAAGGTCTACTGGCTTGGTGAGATTAACAAGCCAGTCTCCGAGATGTTTCAACAATGGGAAAAATTTATTGAAGCTCAAATTCCAGAAGCTACTGTGCCATTCAGTGACTATCACTGCACTATGACTTATGATCCATCATGCAGTAGAATCTTTGAAGAAAAATGGGACAAAGAAACAAAAGACTTGCACTTTAGGCTAGTGTCACAATACATCGTGATAGGACAGCAAGGTGCAGCTGTGAATGTGGAAGAAAACCCATTTATTGAAAAATGGCATACTGTGCCAGAATCAGCACCACACATTACCTTAATGGTAAACAAAGGCTTTGAGTCAAAAGATCTTGGACCAATGATGTTAACAGCAACTAAAACAGAGTGGCAGAAAACAGATAACCCGCTAATCTACACTACAAAAAATGCAGAAATGATTAAAATTCTCTGCGGCACCACCATGATGTCAAAACCACAGGTTGTAACAGTCGCAAACAAAAAACACATGCAAGGTGTAGCAGAATCAGAAACAGCTCAAAACGAGTTGAAAGCCGACATGTTAAAACAGGTTCCAGACCAGCTATGGTCCAAACATGACACGGATGTTGGACTGGTAACATCGGCAACTCCAGTTCAAGTGGAATTGAAGCCAAATGCAAGACTGCCTTATCGGCCCCAATACCCACTAAAACCAGAAGCAGAAGAGGGTATAAATGCAACTATTGAAGGTCTAATTCAAGCAGGAGTACTAAAAGAAACCTATAGCACATGTAACACTCCAATTTTGCCAGTGCTAAAAGCAGACAAGCTCAAGTACAGACTGGTACATGATTTAAGAGCTGTAAATGACGTGATCACTGACTTTGACGCAGACGTGCCAAATCCAAGCACATTACTGAGTAACATCGATGGGGAAGCTAAATATTTCACAGTAATTGATCTGTGTTCAGCATTTTTTAGCATCCCATTGGCCAAATAATCACAATATCTTTTTGCTTTCACGTTTCGTGGGAGACAGCTCACTTACAGAAGGCTACCACAAGGGCTAAAACACAGTCCACACATCTTTAATCAAATTTTGAAACAGAGCCTCGAAGGCATCGAGGTGAACAGCACTGTGATTCAGTATGTTGATGACCTACTGATCTGTGCACGAACAATCGATGATTGTCATCGTGACTCCATTAAAGTCCTCCAGAAGTTAGCTCGGGGACGACACAAAGCCTCTCTGACAAAGCTTCAGTACTGCCAACCACAGGTAGAGTACCTAGGGAGAGTAGTCTCCCATGGGACTGTCGCCATCTCACCAGAACACGTGGAAGGTGTGAGCAAAGCTCCACAACCACAAACTGTTGGACAAATGATGACATTTCTGGGAATGGCTGGTTTCAACTCCGAGTGGATTGAAAACTATGCTGAAAAAACCGCACCACTTAGGGCACTGATTAAAGATGCTGGAAGTGAGTCTTTAAAATCGACTCTACAATGGACAAATGAAGCTAAGATAGCTTTTGAAACCATCAAACAAGACATGCAAACTGCGCAAAGTTTAGCAACACCTGACTATACAAAACCATTTTTGCTGTACGTCGCAAACAGACATGACATGTATGCCTCTGCAGTGTTAATGCAGGACACGTGCAGTGGACGTCGGAAACAACCTATTGCATACTACAGTGCAAAACTTGACAATGTGGCACAGGGAAGGCCCCCTTGCTATCAAGGATTGGCTGCTTTGCATTATGCTTATGAGAAAGCCTCAGTGATAACAATGGGATATCCTGTCACCATCTACACACATCACAAAATATCTGAACTAATCAACCGAGGAAAGTTTCTGTTGAACAGCAAGATGCCTGCAGTATATGCCACTACTGACATTTCCTGACGTTGTCATAAAGAGGTGTACCACAACAAACCCTGCTAACAGTGTTCCCTTTGAGTTTGAAGGAGAACCACATTGCTGCATAGCTGAGGTATCAAGATACACTAAGCTAAGGCCTGATTTGGAATCTACTCCTTTCAATCAATCTGATGTCAACTATTTTGTTGATGGTTCTTTAGAGACTACTTAGGAAACCATGCAGCGTTTGCTGTTGTGGAAAAAGTAGATGACAGATTTGAAACAGTAAAAGCTGAAAAGTGTAACCAACCCTGTTCTGCACAGCTAGCGGAACTCAAAGCCCTGACCGAAGCTTGCAAGTTGGCAAGTGGCCAGGTAGCAACTATCTACACTGACTCTGCATACGCACATGGTGTTTGTCACCTGTTTGGAAGTGGGTGGAGACAAAGAGGTTTTAAGAAGACGGACGGTACTCCCATCCTTCATGAAAAGCAGATCAACGAGCTGATCTCAGCAATGATGCTTCCGTCAAAACTGGCCATTGTAAAGTGCCCTGCGCACCGCAAGGGTAACTGCAATGTCATCAGAGGCAACAATGCAGCAGATGAGGCGGCAAAATCTGCCTCCAGGTGTGAAGAAGCCATTTTGACACCTGTAATATCACTAGAGCCTGTAATAACACCAGAAGACATCATTTTGATTCAGGAAAAGGCAGAGAAAAGCGAGCAGCAGTGTTGGAGAAAAAGGGGAGCAATGATGGACTCAAGCGGCTTGTGGAGGTCTCATGAGGGCTTGATCGTTGCACCTGTCTCCATGCTGGCAATGCTAATCTCGGAAAGCCACGGTCCTGATCATTGTGGTCGTACAGAGGTTCTGAAAAGACTTAACAAACAAGGTTACTGGTCACCATACCTAAAAGCCATGGTTGAGGAAGTAATAGATCAGTGTGACATTTGTGCTGAGAACAATGTAAAAAAGGGCATCACAGTCCCAGCGGGACACATTCCAGTGCCCGAAGGTCCGTTCAAACATTTGGTCATTGACTATGTTGACATGATTAAGCCTGTGCATGGGAAGCGGTACATGCTGGTGATCATTGACAGATTCAGTCGGTGGATCGAAGCCGTTCCCTCTAAAGATCTAGGTTCAGAAAGAGTGGTAAAGTTTCTAGTTAGAGAAGTGATTCCTCGCTTTGGTATCCCATCGGAAATAAGCTCGGACAATGGTCCTGCTTTTGTTGAAAAAGTCCTTAAAGGTGTGTTGCAACAGCTAAGGATAAAGCAACGATTAGGATCAGTTCATCACCCCCAGAGCCAAGGAATGGTCGAGCGAGCGAATCTGACATTGAAGTCTAAAATCTGCAAAATCTGTGCTTGTACTAACCTTAACTGGATTGATGCATTGCCGCTTGCCTTAATGAGCTATCACATGCAAACTAACAGAAGCACGCATCTTTCACCTCATGAGGTCCTAACAGGCAGGCCAATGCCAGCTCCTCAGCTCAGGGGACCCCACAAGGGGCCCTCGTTGGAGCAGCTAGAGCTTGAATTCAAAAGCTATATCAAGCAACTAACTAGCATCCATAAAGCCATCTATTTGCAGGAAAAGAGAAAGGAGCTCGTCTCTAGTGCAGGCGCAGACGGGCCAGTAGTTCCTGGAGACCAGGTGTACATCAAAGTTTTCAGGAGGAAGTGGCACGAGCCGCGGCGAGAGGGTCCCTACAAAGTGGTTCGAGCAACGCCAACAGCAGTCCAGGTCGAAGGAGGATCGACGTGGCATCATCTGACACACTGCACGAGAGTCAAAGACAAAACTCAGGGCAGTATTGTGTCTGACGTAACAAACCGGCATGATGGCCGAGGAAAAGAAGGGCGTGCTAAGCCTGATAACAGTTCTGTTTTGGATAACACTAAGGGGTCTGATGGTGGTGCTGGAGAAGGTGAAGATGGAGACGATGGCCGAGGAGCAACTCGTCGACCCATCACAAGAGCATATGCCAGACGACTTGGTCAACGACGAGGCAGCACACCGTGATCAAGTTAAGTACAATCCAGCAGGCCGGATGCAACATAGGTCGGCATCCTTGCCTGCATTCGACGTAGCAATTGTTAAAACTGGTGTTACAACCACGGTTCCAAACAATGTTTTGACAACAACTAAGACAAATAAAATCCCTGACAGTGTGACCACAGTTCCAAATAATGTTTTAACTACTAGCGCTACTACTACTGTAATCCCTGATGTTTTGACTACCACAACCCCTGTTGAAGAGGTGAGGGCCAACTGGAGCTCTTCCTCTCTCTTACAGCTAGTGACTCCGCTGACTTTAAGACTTGAAACAACGCCAATTAGCAAGCTGAGAAGCGTAACCACTAAGCCACCTGTTAGTACTACAACTCCCACAGGAGGTGTAGCTGTGAAATCTGGTTTTCCCACAGCAACCTCTGGTAGTAACCATGTTCGTAATCTTACTCAGCAAGGACAAAATGAACAAGAAGTGACCAATCGCAAAACTGTACCTAAGCCACTATTTGGGCCAATTAGACCTAGGTCCGGAAGTAACACAGGACCTATCTCCCCTAGAGCGAGCAGACCATTGCCTATAGAGGATAGGCTTTGGGATGCCGCCATGCAAAATAGGTGGTATAAATGGGCTTTGTATACGACGAGAGAAATGACTCCTAATGACTGCATAGTGTGCGCTCAAGCACCCGGAATGTTACCTGAGGTTGTTCCAGAAAAGTATACCTCTAGTGAATGTGCCATTACACAACGACGCACATGTAAGACTAGAAAGGAAATAGAGATACCGTAAATCCTCTAATACAGGCCGGTATTCAATTAAAGGCCGGGTCTCCAATTTTGGCCGGTGTCGGAGTCAGCAGAGGTAAATAATGGCCGGTCTCTTATTGTGGCCGGGTGGAATGTGGTGACAAGCAAGTATGAGCGTCCCAGCGGCATGGTTATAGTCCCCAAATCAACCAGCAGGAGGCAATAGAGGTTCACCCGGACCTTTATTAGGCTTTTTCTTCAATGGTTAGTAACGCTACAGACACATCCTCTATCACGCTCCTACCACACAGAGTCACGGTGTCAGTTAACCATGCTAATTCAACCCCTCCACAGAACACACATCACCTTCCCTGTGGCTTACATAACACTCACACAACACGCAAATCAGCACATAGGAACTAGCAGAACGATAGGAAACACATATAACAATACCCAGAATGCACCTGGCTTACAACCCCAGCCAGGTCATTACACTATCAAGTTCAAAGAGAACGTGCTGATTATGCTGCAGAACACTCTGGAGAGCAGCAGTAGGGGGTGTATGAACTAGTCAACTTCACTATACAGTAATCCCTCCCTACTTCGCGGTTCGTTCATCGCGGATTCGCTGCTTCGCGGATTTTTTCTTTGGAGAATTTTTCAGGGGGAATTCGCAGATTCGCGGTATTTTTCACTGATTCGCGTTATTTTTCTATGCGAAATATCAAGACATTCTTGTTTTTTTCATCAATTTCATCATAAAATGCACTTTTTGTAATAAAACTAAAAAAAAACAAGTAAAAAAAAATTTTTTTCTTGAGTTTTACCCACAAAAAGAGAATGTGATCATACGATAATTCCATAGGGAGCGTGGTTTCACAGACACGGAAGTGATAGCGTCGGTGAAACGCCGGCCGGTCTAGGAAACCCCCGAGCGTTCGAGCGTCAACGAAGTGACACGGAAATGCCGGGCTTTCCAGAAGTAAGTAAGATAACTTGCTATGAGCTGGTAGTTCGTTGGATTGATCGGTAGGTTGGAAACTCTGATCATGAATCTGAAGAAACGATGACTGAGTGGTGAGCTGGAAAGGCGACTTCCGTTTATAGCCGCGGTTTGTGACGTAGGTGCAACGTGAGGGAATCCCCGAGAGGGGCATGCTGGGAGTCCCTACTTCGCGGATTTTCACCTATCGCGGCCAGGTCTGGAACGCATCTACCGCGATAAACGAGGGATTACTGTAGTGACTTTTTACGCCTGTCATCGACTAGTCGCTGTCACGTGATAATGACCGGCAAGATGCAGCCCTCGGAAAAGACAGCAGCCTGCTGTCAGCAGGTGACAAGCTCCTGATGCGTTTCGCTGCTGTGGAGCGGGGCGCTGCGCGCATCACCTTGTCCTCCGACGCACTGATCACTGATACGGCCGCCAAACAGCGAGCGCTCCGCTGTTTTTGCGGTCGGTAGATCTTTTAGAACTGCAGTTCAAAGGTAACTCATGAGGTGAATATATATGAACCCAGGTAGCAGTTTTTCTTTAGGATTGAGAGGAGATGCAGGAAGATAATAAACAGACAGGACAGAAAAATAGTCAAATAAAAACAAGTTAGTTTTTGTACCTGGTGGTTGCAACAAACAGACACCATTGAAGGTAATCAGAAGTGGAACAGAAAATGAAATAATTATTTTAATGTTTAGAGCAGCAGGAACTCCGAGAGGCTGCAGGCGCATCAGTGAGTTTGCTGCCGCTGCGCAGGGGGAGGGGGGAGATGGCTGAAGCAGGGGGAGGGGGGAGATGGCTGAAGCAGAAAATACTGTTGTTAAAAGAAATGTGTTTAACTTTGAAAATGTGGGCGCAATTTTAATTGTCAAAAACTCCAGCGAACCATTAGTTCATTTTGCTCAATTAGAAATAGAGGCCTGCCTCTAATACTGGCCCTCCTTCCAATAAAGGCCTGGAGCTTGATGAGCTTGAGTCAAATAAAGGCCCGGGCCTGTATTAGAGGATTTACGGTAAATAAAAAGATTCCACCTCTTCTTAAGTTGCCATTGTGTGGATTCCAATGCAGATTGCTCCATGGTACACGAGATAAGTAAAAATATGTTAAAAAATATGCAGAATATAACATCCTAGAGGAATGTGCTGAATTTGCAATCCAAACAGACCAAAATGGTCCTCCAACAGACTACAAAATTGATTATAGTGCTGGTTATGAATGTTTTGCAAGTGGAGGTTTCGCTGACGATGGAGGAGTGGACGTAGGTAATACATCTGTCAACTGTAACGTCACTTGGGTATTATCCTGGTTCCTGCATGCAAATATGACGTCACTTGTCATTGACACCCCTGTTTGGTATGAAAACCCTGTAACTCTTAGTCAGGATTGTGATGACATATCGATGACGATTCCCACTCTGGATCTCATAGGTGAGCAGGACATTCCAGTGGCTAACAGCTACTGGATGTGTGGTGGTGATGTTCTAATGAATGTTTTGCCAAGTTTTTGGGTTGGGTTGTGTACGCTAGTGCGTATGAAAGTTCCAGTGACTATCTTGCACGAAGGTGTGAGTGAATTACTTCAGTTGGAGACTACCAATAGACGTAGGACAAAGAGGTATGATGTGTTTGATCATAAAGTGCATTTAAACGCCATAGGACTGCCAACAGGAAATCCCATAGAATTTCAAGCAAGAGATGAGGTAATAGCTGGTTTAGAGTCAATTCTTCCTTGGATAACAATAAATAAGAATGCGAAATGGATCAACTATGTTTATTTTAATCAGCAAAGAATCTTAAATTACACAGTAAATAACCTTGGACTCTTGGGTGAACAACTTCATGCCACAGTCAAAATGACTTTGCAGCACGACCAGGCTTTGGACTGGTTGCTGGCCGAGAAAGGTGGGCTCTGTAAGTTTCTGAACTCCAGTGGGCAAGAATGTTGCACTTACATTCCAAGTAATACGGCCCCTGATGGTGCATTTACTGAAGGTATGAGGAAATTGAAAGATTTAAAGATAGAGCTGAAGGAGAATGCAGGCAGGGAAAGCTGGTCCTTAGACTCCTTAGCTCTCAAATTGGGTCAGTGGGGAGCTATTTTGGTAAAAGCAGGAATTAGTGCAATAGTAGTACTAATTCTGATTTCTCTATTGGCATGTTGCATCCTACCTGTTGTGAGGAGACTGTGGGAGCGAACTCTGGCTGCCCAAATGAACCTTGCTGCGTCGTCTCAATACGTGCAAATGGAAATGGCCGCAATGGACTCAGCACGACACCCAATGTGCCTGAAGAACGGGACGGCTGATGGGACGGCGGTGGAGTAACCTTTGTGTCTCATCAGACATGTTGTTGTTGTGGTTACATGTACTCGACTAAGGAATCGGCCTCAAAGTCCTCTTCCAGCAACAAGACCCCTGCAGCAGTCATCAATAAAACTGAACTTGACTCTTGTGTTTTCTTCACTCCATTTTTTTCCAGCTCTGCAACTGGGACTCTGACTCCGTTGTAACGGAATAGTGATGTAACTATCTAGAGTTGTATTTTAATACACTGTAAGTAGATCACTTTTTATAATCAGAAGAATAGGCTGTTTTTATCATCAGGGAGTTTAATTAAACACTCTGTATTGACTTTGAGACAAGAAAAGAGAGAGAGTTGGGATCGTTTGAGAATCTTTAATTTCTTAATTATAAATTCTAAACAATCTACCAGGACTAACTCTGTGATGGATGAAAATGGATTTGGATGTTGTGTTGGTGCGTGTGTGTGTGTGTGGTTGGTTCAGACTCCTTAGGCTGACGTCATTGAATCTGGTCGTCTTTGTTATGACTAGATATCACGAGGCTTATAAAGTGATGACATGAGCTGCTATTTTGCCGTGTACGTACCTAGTGGGGAGCCTCCCAGGTAGATCAGGAATTGCCAGGTCCAAGAACCTCGGATGTGTACTGGAGCTGTCGAAGCAGCGATCGCAGCACGTCAAAGCCCGTCTGAAGGGTCGACCCCGGTACCGATCGGCAGCGTTAGCAGGTGCTCTTATTTTGAAAGGATGTCGTCTGGTTGTTAAACGACGAAAATCTCCAACTTCACAGTTCTTAGTTTAAAGAAGAAAACACATCTGGCCAGGCAGTGCTTTTCTTTAGGATGACGGTGAATAGAACTGAAGTCAAAATGGAACAGAGCTTAAAATGGCGTTGCCTTGTTTTATATCTCTGAATTGTTTTAAGTTTCAGTAAACGGGATTGGACACTTTAAGTCAACACCAGATTCTCTTGCGGCAGCCGAAGGCTCTGATTGGTTGGAGCAATGTGTCATGCGTTTCTATGGAGATGAGGGTCAGTCTGTCTGTGCAATAGTCCTGTTTTCATTAAACATAAATCATGACATATTTATTTCACAGATCATTCACTTGATTATTGTTGATCAACATCTGTTTCGAATAGCTTTAATCACAAATTAAGTACTTTGATTAAGTAAAAGCGTTCTTCTTCTCCTTCGGACTCTTCTCCTGGAATGTAAACAGTCTGAGGAACACCCGACCTTGGCGTTTTCATACACGGGTGTAACTGTGTACAGGGGCAGCTGTGTGGAGCTGAAAATAATGAACTTCATAACCTTACACCGTTCTCTATTTCGGTTGAGCAGTTGTGTTGTTACATCAAGTATATTCGTTACACTTACTGTTGTGTTTCACTTTTTATAGGTTTAGCCACATCGACATCACCTAGTCATTCATTTGTATCCACGTCATTCATTTATTTCACATGAGTTTGTATTTTTTGATTGCTTATTCACATACAGTTACTGGTTGCAATGTTGCTAAGGGTAATTAATGCTCGATCATACTCATGATTTTTGTTCTCTGTTGAAGGGTTTCATCGGTTCATTTTCTCTTATGTGTGTTCTTTTGTTACTTCAATGTTACCTAATATCTGCCATATACTTAGGCTAGACTTGTATGCTCACTCTGTGCTTTATGTGATCGTCCTGTTTGGGCCAGGAGGTCAAGGGGGAATTTTTCCTGTTAAGAACAGCGGACAGGTTTTCGCCCTCTTACAGTGTGTGCATGCATTTTGATGTGTTACTGAGTTGGTTAAAGACGTCACATTCCATGCTGTGTCTTGCAGCTGATACTTACTTCGTGTCTATGTACTCATCCAAGTGTTGGCTTGCAGTTACTTCGCCGTTACATTTATACCTATATAGTTTGGTTGAAGATTGTAGTGTATTTGTCATTTTGTCATTTAACACCCATTTACTGGTTTATGTTAACATTCATTTATGTGTTATGTTATATGTTATGCTTGTTTATGGGGGTGGACACCCCCATGGGGGGGATCTGTAGGAGCTAAAATCAGTCTTCTGTGTGTACGTGCAGTCTGACATCCTGTTTATCAGTCCAGCTTCTGCGTATGTGCTCAACATCATGTTGTTCAGTCCAGCTTATGTAAGCTTATGTAACTTTCAGTAACTCTTAACTTCTTTGACCATATTGGGAAGTGAAAAACAGCACACCATCATTTCCCGAAATCAAAGGAATGTGGGAGTAAGCGCCAGCAACACGAGTATAACTGATGCTGCGTGTTGAGGGAGAGAGGGGCTTTTGCAGAAGGATTCCAGCCGAGGCTTTTAGTACCAGGCTGGACGCTGTCCCATGAGCTGTTGGTGATGTATGGATGAGTTGTACAAATGAATGCCCCACGCTGTGTTTGGACGAACCTGTCTGTCTCTTGTGTTTTGATAAGGCAAAAGAACAACAACATGTGACCAACTAACATTTCATGTTCTACCACCGGATGTTTGGATCAAAATATGAACCAATCAGATCTTAGATCAGGTGAGAGCCAGGCGTTTCCCGTCATCCCCTAGGTTTTGCAGCTGGTGGAGAGCAACTGCAGTGCCTTGCTCCAAAATCTGCGGCCGCCTTGATCTCACGAGTATATCGTTGCCTACGTATGCATGACGTCAGAGCAAGTCGGCGTCAAGTTGGACACAAATCTAACCGGCATGCACTACGCGCCGATCACCGGTGATCGAATCTGCGCAGAACTGGCTCATCTCGAAAATAGCCAATAATACCTAGCTGCAGATGCAGCCCCGGCCAAACACGCCCCATGTACAAAACACAGCCCCCGGCCAAACACGCCCCTATGTACAAAACACGCGTGCATGTACGAAGACGAGAACTCGCATGTGTGTTGCAACAGATAGAAATGACAGTTCAGGTAAAGACAGATTTATATTTTTACAACTTGCGAAGATTTTGTTCTTCAAATTTGAACGTTTAAGACATAGTTTGTTAGATAGTGCATTAGTGATTTTTTTATGAAACACATTTATATAGAGAATTAGTGCTGCCTCAACCTCCTCTTCTTTCATTGGGTCACTGGAGTTTAAATTAAGTGGATGAGAAACCCATGAGGAGGGCTCTGCATAAATGAGAGTAAAGTTGAATTTTAAACGCGTGAAAACTGTCACAAAGTGGCGTTAAAAGCGGCGTTTTGTGTCACAGAGCGGCGAAATAAGCGGCGTTCAATGTCCGTACCAAACGCCGTTTTTTTACGCCACCCACACAGGGAACGCGTCTGGGATTAGGGTGACGTAAAAAACGGCGTTCAATGTCCGGAAAAAACGTCGTATTTTAAGGGCATTCTACAGGACCGTTAAGAACGGCGTCAAATACGGCATTCTGGGAGAGTTTTCGCGACATTTTTTTCGCCATCTCTTAACTAGACGGGTTGGGAAAGTGGCGTATTTTGATGGTTTTGGCTTTCCATAGTGGTGTGGCGTGAGAGCGTGTGAAGAGGGTCAAATGCGTGTGTCTCACGCTCAATGCGTGCGAGTTGACAGCCTTGTTTTAGACACTCCTCAGCCTGACTATATCTCTCTTTTTGTTGATGGTTCAGCTAAAAAAAGATGCTTCTCAAAAAAAACTTAGTTGGTTATGCAGTAACCATTCAGACATCAGTCATTGAAGCTAAACCATTGCCCTCTCATTGCTCTGCTCAGGTGGCTGAATTAGTAGCTGTGACTAGAGCCTGCCAGCTTCACTCAGGACAAGACATAAACATTTTCACTGATAGTCAGTATGTTCACTCTTCAGTGCACCACTTTGCCCAGATTTGGAAAAACAGAGGCATGGTCACCTCCATTGGTAAACAGCTGACTCACGCTTCAAGGATCTCGGAGCTTCTGGATGCTGTGCAACTCCCACGCAAGTTATCTCTGTGCAAATGCCCTGCACATCAAACAGATGACTCTGACACTACGAGAGGCAATAATTTTGCAGATAAAGCAGCTACGGCTGCAGCCTTCATGCTTCTCACCTTTGGAGCTTCATGTTACTGCTCCGAAACACTTTCTTATGACATCCTCCGTGACACACAGACTTCTGTTCCCGATCAGGAACAGCGGACCTGGCTTAGATTTAAACCTGTAAATAGTGATGATGTGTTGCATGTAAATAACAAACCTACTTTACCTAAATCTTTGTTTCCCACTGCTGTTCTTATGAGTCATGTATCTCATGTCTCGAAGGGGGGGATGGCTCAGTTATTCAATAGTACATTCCACACTATTCATTTATCTACTTTTGCAAATGACTATTGCAGAAAATGTTTAATCTGTATGAAAAACAACACTCAAGGGCGATTAAGAACAAAACGGGGACACTTCCCAACACCTGATTATCCATTTCACACAATACACATTAGGGCTGGGGTAAACGATTATTTTTAAAACGATTATTCTGACGATTATTTCATCGAATAGACTATTCTAATGACTATTTAGATGATTAATCTAGCGATTATTTTTCTATTGCACAATTAATGAAAACCAAAAAATCTCAAATAAATTCCTCCAAAAATTGATAAATTGTTACTGTAAGAGAACACTACAGGCCTTCCATTTTGTATAACACTGCTTTTATTTTGTTGTGGTTGGTTATGTTCTGGTGACGTGTAGAATTTGGGAGTGCAGGCTGCTGCCTGAGAGGTGGTTGGAGACGGAGTGTCTCCATGCTGCTTTGTTTTGGTCACTTATGTGCGTGAGGCGAGTGGTGTTACGATCCTTCCTGGGGAGTTTGGCTCATGTGCTAAAAGGAAGGGACAATAAAGGGATTTAAAAGTTAAAATGATGATCAAGTTTATTTACAAAAAAAAAAAAACCTAAATCTTTCCATCCACAGGTTGGGAATAATAAAACTAATTCTGCCTGTGGGAAATTAAAACAAAAGTACAAATAACCTGGGATGTCCCACTGGGCAAAGATTACTGGGTTCTGGACCAAAATAAGGATCTCCAAAGGTCCAACCCTTACGAAAAAGAAGTATACTTTAAGTATCTAATTTCAAGTATACTTAAGTGTACAGAAGTTTATTTGCATACTTGTTCTTAAAGTTTACTTAGAAGTATACTCCTTGGGACTAAATTGGGCCACTAAAAGTATACTTGAAGTATACTACAAGTATACTTCAAAGTAATAATTTAAGTTTATTTGTAGTGTACTTCTGATATAATTGAGTATACTTTTCTCTTTGAAAGTATACTTAAATTAACCTCACAAGTGTACTTGGAGTGTACTTCAGATATAATTGAGTATACTTTTCTCCTTGAAAGTATACTTATAAGTTTACTTGTAGTGTACTTCTGATATAATTGAGTATACTTTTCTCCTTGGAAGTATGCTTATAAGTTTACTTGTAGTGTACTTCTGATATAATTGAGTATACTTTTCTCCTTGGAAGTATACTTAAAAGTAACAATATAAGTTTACTTGTAGTGTACTCCTGATATAGTTGAGTATACTTTTCTCCTTGGAAGTATACTTATAAGTTTACTTGTAGTGTACTTCTGATATAATTGAGTATACTTTTCTCCTTGGAAGTATGCTTATAAGTTTACTTGTAGTGTACTTCTGATATAATTGAGTATACTTTTCTCCTTGGAAGTATACTTAAAAGTAACAATATAAGTTTACTTGTAGTGTACTCCTGATATAGTTGAATATACTTTTCTCATTGAAAGTATACTTAAAAGTAACAGTATAAGTTTACTTCTAATAAAATTGAGTAAACTTTTGCCCTTGAAAGTATACTTAAAAATAAACTTTAAGTAGCATTATAAGTTTACTTGTAGTGTACTTCTGAAATAATTGAGTATACTTTTCTCTTTGAATGTATACTTAAAATTATACTTAAAGTAATAATATATGTTTACTTGTAGTGTACTTCTTATATAATTGAGTATACTTACAGTTTTGAAAGTACACTTTACAGTAAACTTGACGTAATATTCTTTTAGTACATTTAAGTATCTCTATTTTTTCTATAAACACATACTGCAAGTAACATTTAACATCTGCTATTTGCTTACTACCAATACATTTACTTTCCACTATTTACTGATACTTCATCTTTATGCAGAGAAAAAAAATTAAATAAAATAGCTAAGTCATTTTGTTTAAATTTATTAAACAGAGAGAATTAGAACAGAACAAAAACAGACCTGTTTACCAGGATTAATCAAAGATGAGAACGCAAACTGTTCTGAACATGACGCGTTAGTTCTGTCCATTTTGAAAGACTTTTTAAAAATGCCTTTAAAAAAATCAGTCCATTTTATGGATCCACTTGCTTGGTTGTTGATGCCTTTTTGAAGTTTTCATTGTTGCATTTCTTTCGTGTTATTTTTCTTACATCTTGAACGCGCAGAGATGGAAACTTCAACTGAGCATGCCCTGTGAACACACAAAGCAAAAAAATGAACACTTGAACTGTTAGGTGAACTCTGACACCACAAAATCTTTACAGTTCGTACACTGTAAACCCGAATAGGTAGGCAGAACTCAAAAAATGTAAGGCAATCAGTTGCCTCATATTTTCTGAGTATATCAGATATTTGAGTATATCAGACCATAAATAAACTTAAATATTTGGAGTTTATATTAAATATATTTTCAAATTATGATCAAATTAAAGTTACCGATTAAGCCAACTCAAACAGAAAATAAAACAAAATTTGAAAGAAACAATTACAAACGCACACTTTTGAAAACTGGACAACAGCAGTGTGTAGTCTTTCTTTGAGTAGGTGGTTTAAAGCAACATCAGGATGCACATCAATTCAACATTAACAAAATATGAATTACACTAACCACTATCAAGTAAGTCAGTGAGTACTTTATGCCATTTGGCATAAAACTAGTTGAGTATTGAATCGGATTAGCCTATGGGCTAATCCGATTCAATTATTTACGCTAAACTAAAGCCACAAATGAGAGTTGCCAGACTCAGAACGGCTGGACGAACAGAGAAAAGGTAAAACTCAACTGTTCCTCCCACTGTCCTAATGGGTGTGACCCCGCGAGGAAAGTTGACCATTGAGCAGGGTTGATGGTTTATCCCTTGAGGTCCACGTGGCAGGGGGGAGGTGGTGCTCACTCCTCACCCCTGCCACGTGGACCCAAGGGATGAACCATCAACCCTGCTCAATGGTCAACTTTCCTCGCGGGGTCACACCCATTAGGACAGTGGGAGGGTTAACTCAAGGAGAAGGGGAAAATGAACATATTTGCCCAAATGGTGGTGTGTTACTTTAACATCAACAATTAAAGAGCAGACAAATAGTAAATTACATTGTGGATGTGGACAATGCTCTAACAGAGTGAGCCATCTGAATCCACCACTCTTTAAGATTTTGAGTTGCACATGTAACATCAGGTCATTTTTGACTCTGCAGCTTGGGTGATAGTTTAGACTCATCAAGACCAAGTAAGATTTTCTGCGTGAACTCAAATGTGTTGGTCAGTCCCTTCGGATAATCTAGATGTAAGGCATAGATGAGGCTGAACATTACCAGGAAGGCTGGAGAGGTTGACAATCACATCACCCTCTAGGATAACAGATTCTCACTGGGTCGTACGTAACTGGACTCTCGGCATCATCGGTGATGGTTGTCAGGAGGACAACTGCTGCATCCCTGAGGTCCGGCTCATTGGTATCATCATCCTTACAAAAATGAAAGGGAGATCATACACTAATCACATTTGAACTGAAACTCTGACTGTGGCCATTTTTATTTCAGTAGATTGTCATGTAAATAACAATAAATGCAGTCTGATAGGCTCCTGTTTAGGGCTGGGCAACATGTCAAAGATTTATCGTTATCCAAGTTCTTGTCTCTCATGCAGATAATTTTTCCCATGTCAATAAATTTGATAATAAAAAAATGAAAAGATGTGTAAGTAGGCCACATTTATGTCCTTTTAAGAAGCTGTAGCACCTTGAGTCATGTAAAATTTTAGTCAATGTAATACACGAGACAGCCCCATCTAGTGGACAAATATTGTTGCTACGCGTTCCTGTAGTTATCGCCTACTTATCGTTATCGAGGTGAGATCTTCAACATATCGTGATATTGATTTTAGGCCATATCGCCCAGCCCTAGTCCCGTTCATTCTGTTGCTTTGTGCTCTCATTTACGAATAAAGTGAGATGGCTTCAGTGTGTGCCAGTGTTATGCTAATGAAAGCTGCTTGAATTCTTTGCAGTGATTGCTGATTTTTCTCAGTGCCTTAAAGCCTGCCACACATGAGGGCCATCTGCTGAGCAAACGGCCTCGAATGACCGCTTGCTCAGCAGATACCTCGCCATGTGCGCCTGATTTTCACAGTGTTTTCCGCCTCGCTGAGGTGAATATCTGACCAGTTAAGATATTTTCCGCCTCACAGGGGTAAAAACTTGCCGTGTGCGCATTACCGAGCTGCTGGTTGAGCTGAAATATTCTAGTGGCCAACCAAAGCACGTTCGCCGCTCACATGACCCCAAGATGGCAGCCCCCTGTCTGCATGTCAGAAAAGAAACAACACAGAGACAGAGCTGGAAACGGAGGAAATGCCTATCCTTTTTTGTTGATGAAACGTCGCCGCCACCGGCATTTGAAGGTTAGGAAAATATGGGTACAGTAGCTGGAAAGATGGACCAGGCAAGGAGTTTATGCCAATTTACTCCAAGAGACGCACCTGGAAGACCCAGAATCCTTCCGAAAGGGTAATGGAAACAGTGGGCCCATCGATCCGCAAGGTACCGTTTTGTTTATTTTTCAGACACGCAGACAAGGTAAGGGGCTGCATCTGAATACATCTTGGGGTCATGTGAGCAGAGAAAGTGCTTTGATTGGCCACTAGAATATTTCAGCTCAGCCAGCAGCTCAGTAGTGCGCACACAGCGAGTTTTTACCCCTGTGAGGCGGAAAATATCTAACTGGTCAGATATTCACCTCAGCGTCTCGTGAGGCAGAAAACTCAGTGAAAATCAGGCGCACATGGCGAGCAATCTGCTGAGCAAACAGTCATTCGAGGCCGTTTGCTCAGCTGATTGCTCTCGTGTGTGGCAGGCTTAAACATCTTGCCAAAGGGTTGTAGTTGAAACAATGGCACATTTTCCAAAATGTTCATGTGCGTTGTCCTTGTGTTGTCTTTATGCATAAATAAATAGAATGATTTGTTCAAATTTACAATACTGGGACTTACCACACATGTCCTCAAAAATCCAGAGATTTCCTCACGTAGATGGACTGGAAGGGCATGGAGAACAGTGGTACGCCTTGTGTGGACATCATGTAATTCCTAAGAAGATTAAGAGTGTAAATACTGTCAAGTTTACTAATTAAACTTAATGCCAAATTGCTCTGACCAATTTTCCAAGACAGTGATATTTGCATCTAAATCCAATGATAAACTGCTGAATTCAAAAGTTAATTTGAAGTGTTTAACATTACATAATACGGAGGGGTATTAGGGCCACTGAAGAAGAAAAAATTCTGAAAATAAATAAAGTCAGAATTCTGACATTTATCTCAGTATTCAATTGTTTCCTTCAGTGGCCCTAATACTGCCTTATTGCCTAAGAGTATTAGAGTCAATGAAGAAAAAGAAAAGAATTGAGAAAAAAAAGTCAGATAATTTCAAAATTCTGGGATTAAAGTCAGAATTCTGACTTTTTTCATGAACCTTAAACCAAACAAAACAAAAAACTATTTAGGAATTTTTTTTGTTAAAAAAAATCAAAACAAACAAACAAAAAAAAGGCCTGAATTTTAACTCATTCACTGCCAGCCATTTTCTGATCACTAAAGCCCCTCACTGCCAGCGATTTTGAGTATTTTTACAGTTTTTTGAAGAGTCACAGAATATTGTGCTCCATGACTATGCAAACACCAAAACTACCAAATGAAAGAGTTAACTCTCTTCTTTCATCAGGAGAAAACGGCTCGTTTTAACCCTTTTCCGTTCTTTCACAATTTGCTGTAGAACACAGGTGGGTTTCACCAGAAATGCCTGTTTCTGAACCAAAAACGGAGAAAACAGGCTTTTTGTGTCAAGAGAGATGTAACGCAGTAAACTGTCTTTGACACTAATATACTTTGCTTTTTACACCTCAGACACCCCAAAAGCAGTTACCTTGTGTAAAAATAGTAAAACCAAACTATAAAATGGTTTTTGACAAGAAATTAGATGTTTATTCACAAATGTATAACGATAAATAATCATTTTTGTCAAAGGTAACAATTTCATTTGCAGGCATGCAATCTTACAGAAAGTGCTGTTGTAGTTATACCCGTGTGTGTGTGTGAGTGTGTGTGTGTGTGTGTGTGTGTGTGTGTGTGTGTGTGTGTGTGTGTGTGTGTGTGTGTGTGTGTGTGTGTGTGTGTGTGTGTGTGTGTGTGTGTGTGTGTGTGTGTGCGCGCGCGCTTCTACCCCTGCACAGAGACAGAGTATCTCACTGTGGTGTGGTAATCTATATAACACTGTCCTGCGTGCAAGGGGACACAACAGACTTTGCACATCATTTTCATCTCTCTGCGAGTTCCTCTGCGTATGCAGACCCTACATCTTTTTGTTGGTCTCAACTTCTTACTGGTGGGTTTCAGGTAACAGAGTTTGTGTCTGCCAAGGTCTTCAACTAGCCTGCTCTCTGGGTCAGTGTTATAGGGTGCCCTCAGAGTATGTTTGACATCCTCCAAGTCCCCATCCTCAACACCTGCTCCTTCCTCTTCCTCTACCTGTTCCCCCACCTCACTCCCTTTCCGCTCGTGTACCTTCAAGGTCCAGGACTTCACTACACTACGAATGAACTTCAAAAGTGTGTTACATCCCCCTGGGTTTCTGGCTTGGTACAGGATATAGGCGTTAAACATGCACATTTGGAACAGATAGGCAACAAACTTCTTGGACCAGTTCAGCGACCTGCGGATGAAGGGGTAGTAGGAAATGTTTTGGTCCAACTTATCCACTCCATTCATGTGAGAGTTGTATGCAACAACACACTCTGGCTTGAACTGAGCAACCTTGTCTTTGTGCCCCTTCTGCCACACATCAACTTTCTGCATCCCATCTTGGTGGCAGGTTGTCACCATCTTCACTAATCGTTTGTCCTGCCATGCTACTACCATGACTTTGTCATTGTGCCGCACAACTTTGTCCCCAATCCCTAGATCGGTTTTTACCAAATCCCTGATGACCTGAGGCTCCCCCCTATTCTTCCTCAGTGTTCTACAGACATTGGTCTGTGCTTCCAGTAAGCGCTCACACAATGCTATAGAATTGTAGAAGTTATCCATATACAGTGTATAGCCATGACCTGAAAGGCGATCAAGAAGAGAAAATACGGTGTCTGGCAAACTGCTACCTTCCCCAAAATAAGGCCTCATGTTGAAACAATAACCTGTGGCAGAGTCACACAATATGTAGGACTTGATTCCATATTTCACAGGCTTTTGTGGGTTGTACACCCTGAAAGATAAGCACCCTCGCCACAGCATCATACCCTCATCAATGCAAATGTTTTTGTCTGGCTGATACATCTGCTTGAATTTTTCCACAATGTAATCTAACACTGGGCGGACTTTGTACATTTTGTCATTCACATCCAGATTTGCATTGTCATTGTAATGCAGAAACTTCCATATAATCTGAAACCTATTCCTTGACATGGTTTTGCTGAAATAAGGTGTGGCATCCACCTCATCCACACTCCAGTACATTTCAGTGCTTGGTTTTTTGACCTAGCCGGTCAGGAAAGTTAGTCCAAAGAAAGTTTTCAGTTCTGAGACTGACACTGGCTTCCAAGCATTACCTCTGCTATGTTGTGGTAGGTCAGGGTGTGCTTGAAAATACTGACTTGCATACAGATTTGTTTGATGCACAACATGATCAAGCAGCTCATCGGTCAGGAAGAGCTCCAGGAACTTAGTTGGCACATCACAGTCTAGGTCTGCAGCAGCATCTTTGGGTCCAGGGGTTGCAGTGAAGGGCATCTTGTTGGGTTGCCAGCCGGCCTCATCCCAGTCCAAATCCTGCCCTCGACTCCTGCTTGATGCACGACCTGTAATCATAATCACACACACACACACACACACACACACACACACACACACACACACACACACACACACACACACACACACACACACACACACACACACACACACACACACACACACACACACACACACACACACACACTATTTATTTATTTGTTTGTTTTTATATTTATTTATTTGTTTGTTTGCCTCTCTAACCTCTTTTCTTTGCAGTACTAGTTGTGGCAGGGGGAGCTTTTCTGGGTGCACGATCTGTAAATTGAAAATATCTTCAAATAATAATCAAAAATCAAACCATTTCCATTATAAATCTGTAAAGAAAGAAGCTGGAAACAAGTGTTGGGGGAGACTGTGACATTCATGAAAGTAGGGGAGACGGGAAAGCGGGGAGAAAAGAATGACGCGATCACAACAAACAAATAACACAGCCGTTAGCTGTTAGCTAGCTGTTAGGTTACCTTCTTCATTTTTTCTTTTATCGTCTGGTGAAGAATCTCTGCTGCTCCCGGTTGGTCCAGACGGCAACCATTCATCTGAAGAATCTGGGTCAGGTTCGCTAAAATGATCCGAGTCGGAACTGTCTGCTGAAATCGCTGTCTCTGGCTCAGATGAAACATGTTGCAGCGTATGACTTTCGTCTCCGCTTGGCCCGGGTTGGTTGTCATCTTTTCTTTTGATAGGAACACGATGCAAAGTTTTGCTACCGCGAAACAGACTTTGTTGAAGTGTGAGCTGCATAAGATTATCCGCTTTGCGTCTCGCCTTAGGCATAGTGGCTTCCTAAAACCAGCTCCTATTTCATGGATCGGCTTCTTCCTGATCACGTGACACGTCACTGACGCACACACAGATGAAGATAATTTTTAGATGATTGGTGTTTACTGTCAGGGTGCGCGAGCTTGTTCCCTACCACCTCCCGTTAAAAAACGTAATTGACGACTAAAATCGTCATTGGCAGTGAACGGTTGTATTTAAAATGACGACTTTAGTCGTCAATGGCAGTGAATGAGTTAAGATTTAAGTCAGAATTCTGATCCCCCCTCATAATCTTCCCCAATTTCCCTTTTTTTTGTTTTAGGTACCAGTCAGAACTCTGAGATTAAACTCAGATTTATGACTTATTTTCTCAGAATTCTATATTTTTTTTCCATCAGTGGCTCTAATACTCATAGCATAAAGGCATTACCTGTAAATTGTATATTCACCAGTTTTAAAAGACAAATCTGTATACATATATACATACATACATATATAGTCATGCTATTTAGGATGTGCCATCAAAAATGCAGATTGTGAGAATTACTCACCAGTGGTCTCACTTGTATGTGTCAGACTCGAAGACTGGGTTCGGGAGTAAGAGCGTTTATTATACAGACGGTGGGCTGAAAGCGGTGCTGGAAAGGCTGACGGATGAGGTCTGAGGAGGAAAGGTGGAGGTTTAGCTGTAGTAGCTTTGGAAATACTCTGATCATGGATCACGGTGGAACGATGACTGAGTGAAGAGCCGGTGTAGCGTCTTCCATATATAGACATCGATTGACGCAGGTGAAACGTGGAGGGAATCCCCGCGAGGGGCATGCTGGGTAATGTGGTCCAAGACGGAAGTCGGTCAGCTGGGAGAGCCCGGCCTGGGGGCTTGGACTCTGACAGGACCCCCCGGTCCAGGGACGGCTCCAGAAGTCCCCGGGCCACCTCGGTGGGCCCAGAAGTCCGAGATGAGGGCAGGGTCCAAGATGAAGCGGGCCGGCTCCCAGGAGCGTTCCTCGGGGCCGTAGTCCGCCCAATCTACGAGGTACTGCCAGCCCCGACCCCGGCGGCGAGCGTCCAGAATGCGCCGGACTGTGTAGATGGGCTCACCATCGAGGAAGCGGGCCGGCGGAGGTGCTGGAGCCTGAGGTGGCAGGAGGGGGGATTCCACGTAAGGCTTGAGCCGGGAGGTGTGGAAGGTAGGATGGACGCGAAGGCTTGTAGGCAGCCGCAGCCGGTACGTGACCGGGTTGATGACCTCCTGCATGGGGTAGGGCCCGAGGAACCGGGGAGCGAGCTTCCTGGAACCGGCGCGGACCCGGAGGCCTGCCGTGGACACCCAGACCTTGTCCCCTGGAGCATAGGAGGGACCCGGGCGGTGCCTGCGGAGGTGTTGGTGTGAGTAACGGACGTTGGCCCGGGTAATGGAGGCCCGCGCCTTGATCCATGCGTTCTTGCAGCGCCTCACCAGGGATTGAGCGGCTGGCACCGCGACTTTGGGTTCCTGGTGGGCGAAGACTGGGGGCTGGTAGCCATAGCAGACCTCGAAAGGGGACATCTGAGTGGCCGAGGAGGTGTGGAGATTGTGAGACAGCTCCACCCAGAGGAGGTACTTAGGCCACTGCGAGGGCTGGGCCGAGACAAAGCAGCGGAGGTACCGGCCCAACTGTTGGTTCGCCCGCTCCGATTGACCGTTGGTCTGTGGGTGGTAGCCCGAAGACAGGCTGACAGAAGCTCCCACTAGATGGCAAAAGGCTTTCCAGAAACGGGCCGTGAACTGGGGACCACGATCTGAGACCACGTCGACCGGGAACCCGTGGAGACGCACCACATTCTCCAGAAACAGTTCTGCAGTGCGTCGGGCCGAGGGAAGGCCCGGGAGGGCGATGAAGTGAACCGCTTTGGAAAACCGGTCAGTGACCGTTAGGATGGTGTCGAGGTCATTGACCGGCGGGAGACCTGTGACAAAGTCCAGCCCCACATGGGACCAGGGGCGGCTGGGCACCGGAAGAGGTCTGAGGGTGCCAACCGGAGCCTGGGTGGATGCCTTAGAGCGGGCGCAGACGTCACAGGCGCTCGTGATTTCCTTAACGTCCCTCTCCATACGTGGCCACCAGAGAGCCCGTTTCAAGAACTTGAGAGTCCGAGAGAAGCCCGCGTGACCAGACAGGCATGATGAGTGGGCCCAGGCCAACGCCTCACTGCGACAGGCCGCGGGGACGTAGAGCCGACTGGCGGGGGTCTCTGGCGGCGCTGGGTCATCCCGGAGGGCGTTTTGGATGGCCTCCTCCAACGGCCACCCAAGGTGGGCCACGAAACGGTGCTCCGGGAGGATGGGCGCCAGCTCGGACGTGGGCGCTGAATGTGTGAACTGGCGGGAGAGGGCGTCCGCCTTCTGGTTTTTAGTCCCGGGGCGATAGGCGAGATGGAACTCATAGGGTTCGAAGAAGAGGGCCCAGCGAGCCTGGCGAGGATTTAGCTGCTTGGCGGACCGGATGTGGGTTAGGTTCTGGTGGTCAGTCCAGATGGTGAACGGCTGAGTGGTGCCCAGAAGCCACTGCCTCCATTCCTCCAATGCCCATTTTATGGCCAGCAGCTCGCGATCCCCTATGCCGTACTTCTGCTGGGTGGTGGAAAACTTCCTGGAGAAGTAGGCGCAGGGATGTAGCCTGTCATCTGGGCCGCCTTGGGACAGGATGGCGTCGGCGCCGACATCCGAAGCGTCGACCTCGACCACAACAGGGACTGCCTGATCCGGATGGCGCAGGATAGGAGCCGATGTGAAACGAGCGACTAGGTAGTGGAAGGCCCGAACGGCATCTGGGGTGAGCCAGAACGGATGACCAGGAGGGGTCGGTCGGGTGAGAGAGGTGAGATGCGCCACAATGGTGCTAAAGTCTTTGATAAATCGACGGTAAAAGTTGCAGAAACCCAGAAAACTCTGCAGTTGCTTCAGGCTGGTTGGTAGGGGCCAGTCCTTCACCGCCTGGACTTTCTGAGGGTCCATAGTTAGACCTTGATCCGAAATCAGGTAGCCCAGGAATGAAACGGACCGCTGGTGGAAGGAGCACTTCTCGGGCTTACAGAACAGGTTGTTGTCCAGGAGCCTGGTCAGGACAGCGCGAACATGGTGGTAGTGTTCGGCCTCTGACTTGGAGTAGATCAGAATGTCATCCAGGTAGGCAAACACCCACTGTCCCAACATGTCACGGAGGACATCATTGATGAAGCGTTGGAAAACGGCGGGGCTATTGCACAGTCCGAAGGGCATGACCTGGTACTCCCAGTGACCGGTAGGGGTGATGAACGCCGTCTTCCACTCATCTCCAGCTTTGATACGGACCAGGTTGTAGGCGCTCCGGAGGTCCAGCTTGGTGAAAATCCGCGCCTGGGAGATGGCATCCAGGGCGGACGTGAGGACCGGCAGAGGATGACGATCTCTGACTGTGATCTTGTTCAGTCCTCTGTAATCTATACAGGGGCGGAGATCACCCTCCTTTTTCCTCACAAAGAAGAAGCCTGCGGCACCTGGGGATGAAGAGGGTCGGATGAAACCCTGCCGGAGGGCCTGGTCAATATATTCCTCCATGGCTCTGGACTCGGCGGGAGAGAGAGAAAAAAGGCGCCCCCGGGGTGGACTGGTTCCTGGTTGCAGCTTGATTTCCATGTCGTACGGGTGGTGAGGCGGCAGTGTGGTGGCGCGCAGCTTGTCGAAAACCGCAGCCAGGTCCCGGTAGGGCAGTGGCAGATTGGGCGGTGTAGGGCCAGGGTCACCGGCCGGGCAGTCTGGCATGGATGGAGGAGGAGAGAGGTGGGCCTGGCACTGGGCCCCCCATTCCAAAAGGCGGCCCTGGGACCAGGAAATCCGGGGGTCATGGAGACGGAGCCAGGGAAATCCCAGGATTAGAGGAGAGGAGGGAGCACATATGATCAGGAACTGGATGGTCTCTCTGTGGCCTTGGACAATCATCTGGAGTGGCTGGGTTCGGTTTTGGACCGGATAGGGTTGGAGGGGCCTACCGTCCACCGAGGTCACTGGCACAACTCTCTCCAAGGGGGTCATGGGGATCCGTAGGCGCTTAGCCAGATCCATGTCCATAAAATTGTCAGCGCCCCCCGAGTCCACCAGCGCGTGCATCTGGAGTGAGGCCTCACCATGAAGGAGGGTAACATAAAGAAGGAGTCGATTTGAAGAGGTGGGGGCTGAAGGTGACCCAGGCTGAGCGACCCCGATACTCAGTGGGTTCCTTCGTTTCCTAAACGTAATGGACAGTTCAGGCGTCTGTGGTGGGAGGAGCCACAATAGGCACAGAGACCCTCGCGCCACCGTCGCTGTCTCTCCTCTGGAGGAAGGTGGCCTAATTGCATGGGCTCATCAGTAGAAGCGGGTCCGGGAGCAGGCGTGGGGGAACGAGGAAGAGGTCCAGGCACCCTGGATGGGCGAGTGAAGGGCTTGGGCCGAACCAGAACCCGCTGATCTATGCGCAACGCCAGATCCACCACTTCATCCAGGTTCTGGGGCAGCTCCTTTCCCGCCATCTCATCCCGGATGTAGGTTGCCAGTCCCTCCAAGAAGACGGCTCGAAGGGCAGAGTCATCCCACCGCAGCTTGGCGGAGATGGTGCGGAACTCCGACGCATAAACGCACACAGAGCGCTCCTTCTGGCGGAGTTTTAGGAGTTGTGCCTCTGCCCCCATTTCGCTGCTGGGTGGAACAAATGTCTTTCTGAGGGCAGCCACGAATGCAGCGTAGTCATTGCAGTCCGGTGATTTAGAATTATAGAGCGCAGCGGCCCACTCTGCAGCGCGTCCGGTGAGCAGGGAGGTGAGCTGTGCCACTCGAGAACGCGCAGTGGGAAAGTGTCCTGGGTGGCACTCGAACTGCATCTCGAGGGTAGCGAGCAGACCGTCTGGACTCCCCGTCTCTCCGTTCCACTTCTCCGGGAGACTGAAGTGTGGCTCTCCCGTCGGTGGAGTGAGGGCTTGCAGGTGGAGAGCATGAACCTGCTGCTGGAGTGCCGTGACGGCAGAAGACAACTGCATGGAGAGATCGGTCTGGGAGTTCAGTCTGGTGTTAAGCCGGTCGACCTGGGCGTGAAGCTGAACGTTCTCGTTCACCAGTTGCTCCATCTTTCTCTTCACCTGCTCGAACTCCGCTAGATTAATGGACTCAGTCATCCTGTCAGACTCGAAGACTGGGTTCGGGAGTAAGAGCGTTTATTATACAGACGGTGGGCTGAAAGCGGTGCTGGAAAGGCTGACGGATGAGGTCTGAGGAGGAAAGGTGGAGGTTTAGCTTTAGTAGCTTTGGAAATACTCTGATCATGGATCACGGTGGAACGATGACTGAGTGAAGAGCCGGTGTAGCGTCTTCCATATATAGACATCGATTGACGCAGGTGAAACGTGGAGGGAATCCCCGCGAGGGGCATGCTGGGTAATGTGGTCCAAGACGGAAGTCGGTCAGCTGGGAGAGCCCGGCCTGGGGGCTTGGACTCTGACAGTATGAACCTCTTGGGGGTCAACAGCAGCATGCCATCAATCTTGTGTGCAGAGAGTGGGGTTGGATCATTGAAGTCTGACTGCAGATTCATAGACAGGCTTCCCGGTGTGGCTGACAGCTCATAGGAACGCAGATGCTCTACATTTACACATCTACACCAGGAAGCATAATCAGTAGAGAAAACAAACATTGTGAATCACAAGGTAGATCTGTGTTAGTCTGCAAAATTTAGGCAGTCCTCCACTATATATGAAGCTAAATCATTAATCATCTAAATTATACGTGTGTGTGTGTGTGTGTGTGTGTGTGTGTGTGTGTGTGTGTGTGTGTGTGTGTGTGTGTGTGTGTGTGTGTGTGTGTGTGAGGAGATTCAAGTGTAATTTGACTTATCCACACAAAGCTAAAAACATAACATTTAAGAATCTGGAGTAACAGTGTACAGTAAGGACAAAAATACAACACTAAAATACTGTGAAATTAATAGAAACAGCGTTCTGCGGTTCAAGATATGTGCAACTGAGCACTATTTAAAAAAACTATGGAAGGGACAAAAATGGAGGGAACATAGCATCGAGATACAACACCGCTTCATGTCTTGCGGTCACAATCCTCTTCTACGGTTAAAAAAAAGCAGGCTGCTTGCAAAGCTATCGCACGGGTGCTACGGGGAAATAGTTTACAACACAGACTGATTTTTTCATCGCTGTACAAGAGACCACTGCTCATTTACTTTTAATAAGTGGACGTTTAAGTTTGACTTGGTGGCGCTGAGCTCCCGCTTTTATTTTTTTCTCAGAACGTCACGTTTAAAAAATTACGATGGAGGGGACAAAAATGGAGGGAATAAGTCTCTAGAAGTCTAATAAAAAAGTATCTAAAGTAATGCTAACCTTTAATAATGAGATAGCGCTGCTCATTTCATTTAATAAACGGACTTTAGTCGCACACAAAGTTAATAACACAGCTAACTCATGCAACGACTTAGCATATTAGCTTGCTACGTGGCCAACATTACTCACCATGTCCGTCTTAAAAACATTTAAAACATTTAAGCAACTTTTATGGCGGCTACTTACATTTAGCTGAGTGGTGCAGAACCAGTGACTGTCAAGTGCAGATGCAGAACAGAAGCGCGACCTCCGACGCACCTCCACCCTTGCTCTTCTCGATCTGCTGAGAAGCTTTGAGAGCTGACTGAGCAAATGCTACAAAATAAAAGCACTTCCTGTGCGTGTAATTTCACAATAATTCGTAATTTCATGCTTAATATGTTATTTAGGACAGACAGACAGAGTAGTTATTTCAAAATAAGGCAAAGTTTCAAGCAAGGATAAACTTAATATGGAGGAAGTGATTATGTTAAACAGAAAGGACATGTCAAAAAGGACTGATTTCAAAATATATAAAGCTTTACAACAGGATTTGATTGTAATTAAAGAAAAATGGGATATGGAAGTGAACATAATGATAACAGATGAGGAATGGGAGGAAACACTTGAAGCAGGCCATAAACTAACTAATAGTCCGTCTTGGAGGGAATTTGAATGGAAGGTGAAGATGCATGCTTTAAAACTCCACTTATCATGCCTAAATAGTAATGTTTCAAATTTACGTTGGAGAAAATGCGGGCTAGTGGGAGACTTTTCACATATACTTTTGGACTGCCCTAAATTCATACCATTCTGGGAAGGTGTTAGGGAGAAATTGAAAGAAACTTGAAGGTGAAATTACAATTGAAGTTAAAATGGTTTGTACTGGGAATGCTGTACAAAAAATCTTAAACACATAATGGAGACATACGTAATCAGAATTCTGCTTATGACTGCCAAGAAGTGTATTACAGTTTTATGGCTGGACACAGAACCCCCAAGGGTGGCACAGTGGAGAGACAGAGTTAGACAGGTCTACAAAATGGAACAATTTAATGCAAGACTATGACTGGGACTAGGGAAATTTGAAAAAATTTGGGAACCAATAAAACAAATGTTAGAAACATAGTACTCTCATGTGAAAATTATTATTAATTTTTATTTTTTTTATTTATGTATTTTTGTCTTTTGGGTGAGTTATTTAGCTAGATCAAAGTAAAATGTAGAATGTAGTAGAGAGCAGATGAGATGAATACAGAGAAAGCTTGTCAGAACTATATGTACTGATTGGTGATTTGGTTAAGTTGGATAGATCTCATGGCCACAAGGAAATTCGAACTTTGTTCAGGGAAACACTGCCCTGGAGACAAGGCCGGATTAACCATATGGGCAACTGGGCAATTGCCCAGGGCCCACAAACTCTAAAGGGCCCAGGGCAGCAAGGGCACGAGCAAATTACTGTATCTGTAACCTCCCGCTTTATATTAAACTAGGGTGACCGTACGTCCTGTTTTCCCCGGACATGTCCGCTTTTCACTCTGTCCTGGATGTCCGGGTTCTTGTATTGATGAAAATGTCCGGCTTTTCATCCAGGAGCAGGGATGGGGGAGCTGTATTTCCTACACATCCAGGGGAGCCGGAAAAAAGTTTTCTACCTACCGTAAATCCTCTAATACAGGCCCGGGCCTGTATTTGACTCAAGCTCCAGGCCTTTATTGGAAGGAGGGCCAGTATTAGAGGCAGGCCTCTATTTCTATTTGAGCAAAATGAACTAATGGTTCGCTGGAGTTTTTGACAATTAAAAGTGCGCCCACATTTTCAAAGTTAAACACATTTCTTTTAACAACGGTAGTTCCAGCTTCAGCCCTCTCCCCCCTCCCCCTGCGCAGTGGCCGCAAACTCAGTGATGCGCCTGCAGCCTCTCGGAGTTCCTGCTGCTCTAAACATTAAAATAATTATTTCATTTTCTGTTCCTCACTTCTGATGACCTTCAATGGTGTCTGTTTGTTGCAACAGCAGGTACAAAAACTAACTTGTTTTTATTTGACTATTTTTCTGTCCTGCCTGTTTATTATCTTCCTGCATCTCCTCTCAATCCTAAAGAGAAACTGCTACCTGGGTTCATATATATTCACCTCATGAGTTACCTTTGAACTGCAGTTCTAAAAGATCTACCGACCGCAAAAACAGCGGAGCGCTTGCTGTTTGGCGGCCGTATCAGTGATCAGTGCGTCGGAGGAGAAGGTGATGCGTGCAGCGCCCCGCTCCACAGCAGCGAAACGCATCAGGCGCAAATAAAAGACAGAAAACATTAAAGGAAATGAACCGACATGAACGATCGCGTGTCAGTACCTACGGTCTGGCACAGCGCGTTGCCCCCCCCCCCCCCCCATGCGAAATATCAAGAAATTCTTGTTTTTTTTTAAATCAATTTCATCATAAAATGCACTTTTTGTAATAAAACTAAAAAACCAAGTAAAAAAAAATTTCTTGAGTTTTACCCCCAAAAAGAGAATGTGATCATACGATAATTCAATAGGGAGGGAGCATGGTTTCACAGACGCGGAAGTGATAACGTCGGTGAAACGCCGGCTGCTCTAGGAAACCCCCGAGCGTTCGAGCGTCAACGAAGTGACACGGAAATACCGGGCTTTCCAGAAGTAAGTAAGATAACTTACTATGAGCTGATAGTTCGTTGGATTGATCGGTAGGTTGGAAACTCTGATCATGAATCTGAAGAAACGATGACTGAGTGGTGAGCTGGAAAGGCGACTTCCGTTTATAGCCGCGGTTTGTGATGTAGGTGCGACGTGGAGGGAATCCCCGCGAGGGGCATGCTGGGAGTCCCTACTTCGCGGATTTTCACCTATCGCGGCCAGGTCTGGAACGCATCTACCGCGATAAACGAGGGATTACTGTAGTTCATACACCCCCTACTGCTGCTCTCCGGAGTGTTCTGCAGCATAATCAGCACGTTCTCTTTGAACTTGATAGTGTAATGACCTGGCTGGGGTTGTAAGCCAGGTGCATTCTGGGTATTGTGTTATATGTGTTTCCTATCGTTCTGCTAGTTCCTATGTGTTGATTTGCGTGTTGTGTGAGTGTTATGTAAGCCACAGGGAAGGTGATGTGTGTTCTGTGGAGGGGTTGAATTAGCATGGTTAACTGACACTGTGACTCTGTGTGGTAGGAGCGTGATAGAGGATCATGTCTGTAGCGTTACAAAGCGTTGAAGAAAAAGTTTAATAAAGGTCTGCGTGAACCTACACTGCCTCCTGCTGGTTGATTTGGGGACTATAACCCTGCCGCTGGGACGCTCGTACTTGCTTGTTACCACATTCCATCCGGCCACAATAAGAGACCGGCCATTATTTACCTCAGCTGACTCCGACACCGGCCAAAATTGGAGACCCGACCTTTAATTGAATACCGGCCTGTATTAGAGGATTTACGGTATATTACTATATTATCATTCATGGACTCTTTTCAGCAGAGTGCGGCAGAGCGATGATCGGTGTGCAGCGCTCCAGGCTGCTGCGTCCAGCGCACGGTCCATTCTCAAAGTGGCGCAACCAAAAAACTATAATTAACACACGATCGTTCATGTCCGCACATGTTCTCTACTTTCTGTCTTATTTGTGCCTGAAGCGCTCTGCCGCTGGGGAGCTCATCACCTGTGCTGCGGTGATTTCACCTTACTGACACATCGAAACGCGCTCTGCGCTTTGCGGTCAGGAGATCCCTTTGATCTGCTCAAAAGTAACCGATGAGGTGAAAAAGTAAGAATCCAGGCATCAGTTTTTCTGGAGAGTTTAGAGGAGATGCAGGAAGATGAGAGACAGACAGGACAGGAAAATATAGTTAAATAAAAACAAGAAAACAAAACAAAGTGTTGAAAAGTAAAATGTAGGTAGATTTATCTCCACTACACGTTTTTACCAGTAAAAAACAATAAGTTATACACATGTAATATTTATACATCTGATACAATTCAAGACATTTTGAGGGCCAAGGCAAAATGACCCCCCCCCCCCCCCACCACCACCAACATAGCTGGGCTCCCCAGAAGCCTCTGTGTAATCCAAACCCTCTCCAGGAGTGTTAGTTATACAGTGTTTGTAAAAGCCCCTCAGACATCACTGACATGTTCTAATATTATCAGATGAAAAACTAAATTATCAGACATGCTGTCTCATCTGCTTCTTTTCTAAACTTGCAAAAAGTAACAAAACCATTTGAAAGCCACTATTTGTGGATTCTCTGAAAGTTTCCAGAGTGACAACTTATTTTATCATTGATCCTATTGTCTAATCTCACAGCTGAAACAAACATCCTTGATAATCTGTGCACAGGAAGCGTACCGATGCTGTTGTAAAACAAAAGTTATAATTTATTATTAATAAAACCTTGTTGCAGCACTAAAGCAGAAAAATTAGATTTTGCAGTAAATATGCTAAGTATTTATTATTTTAGAGCCCTTTTATTAGCAGAATCTGATATTAATTTAGTTCTTACAAAAAAATGGGTCCCAGCGTTGTGTGGCATTGCCATAGTGTGATGTCATAGGCACAGATCCCCTGTCCTCTTTTTTGGAAATGGGAATATGATCACCCTGTATTAAACAAACTATCCACCCGGGCTTTTGCTCTGCACAGAGACGCTTCGCTGCCTATGACTTTGAACGTCAGTTGAGAGTCAGTCTCATGCAGACTGACCAATGAAGAGAGGGCCTCAAGTTACGACTCTCTCCTCATTGGTCAGTCCACACAAGGTGGGTCAAAGGTTATCCTGAGCAGGTTACGTGATGTCAGGCATTCAAGTATTGAGTATATTTACTGCATATTACAGTAAAATATTCTGTATGCGACCATATTATGGTGATCCTTGGGTTGTGATGATGGGGCCCTTGAATATTGTTGCCCAGGGTACAACGAAGTCTTAATCTGGCCCTGCCTGGAGAAGGGAAGAAGAAACTCAAATGCATCTCCATGTAAATGTTGTTGTTCTAATTCAAAAATAAAAAGTTCCAAATATGTATATATATATATGTATATATATATATATATATATATATATATATATATATATATATATATATATATATGTGTGTGTGTGTGTGTATATATATATATGTATATACATATATTTACATATATATACATATATATACATACATATACATACATATATATACATATATATACATATATACATATACATACACACATATATATGTATATACACACACATATATATATATATATATATATATATACTTAGATATACTTAGATATATATTATATTATATAAGTGTATATATATATTAAGTATACTTATACATTACTTGGTGAAACATACTTCTGATAGAGTCAAGTACAAGTATAGTCTAAATGTAAGTAAACTTTAATGTAAGTATGTATTAAAGTATACTTAGTCGTATTTAAAAAATGTACTCGGATAACTATACTTCTAATAAGTGCATTGAAAGTAAACTTGGAAGTATACTGTATTCATTTTTAGTATTCTTCAAGTATACTTCAGTGTACTTCTTTTTGGTAAGGGAAATTCTAAACTGGGAGGTTAAACCAAACTTAAGGTGATATTTTAAACTAAACCGAAAACCCACAACACTCTAAATGTAATAAAAGGGAGATCTGCACCACAAAAACGATGAACTCTAAACCAAAACGTAACAGCTTATCCAAATGCAAGAAGCTGTTAGCGGAAATGCTAACAGTAGCATTACCAACGTTAAGTTCAAGTTACCAAGTTTAAATAAACCAAAAATACCCAGCAGCAAACAGACCAGCACAGAGGAGAGACTGCTACCACCAAAACAGCTCTCCTAATGTCTGAAAGAAGCTCCTTTATGAAGGGAGAAACGCTCCCGGTGATTTTCTACGTCTGCGATAGAGATTAAGCAGCGCATTTGACCCCGGAAGTTGTTGTCCGTTGCCGGGAGACGAAGGTGGGCAAAACAGGAAAGGAATCTCGTAGCGGACGGACATTGTTCCGGGTCTTCGGTATTTGGCGGAGATGTTAGTGAAGGCGGAGAAGAGGGCTAACTAGAGGAAAAACAGGCAGATTCCTCCTCCATTTAAAAACTCCTGGGGATGCAACAAGTGGGCGTGGTGCGTCGACTACCGGATCTGGCGTCGACGAATTTTTAGAATCGAGCCGTCGACGTCATCGATGCGTCGCCACAGCTCTAATACACATGGACTTAATTGAACTGTCACAGATGCAAGAAACAAAATATTGTTTAGTGGTAATAGATGCTTTATCCAGGTGGCCAGAAATATATATCCCACAAAGAAAAATTACGCTTTAACAGTGGCAAAGGTGTTGTGCAATCATTTTTTTTTCCAACTTACAGAATTCCATTGGTTATTAGATCAGATAATGGGACACATTTTGTGATTGAGGTATTGACCAGGTGCTCTGAAACCTTAGGGTTTGAGCTGAAACATCATTGTTCTTATCACCCCTCTTCAGCCGGCTTGGTTGAACGTACAAACGGAACGATTAAAAATAGAGTGGCTAAAACAGTGGCTGAGACAGGCCGTCCATGGCCAGAGTGTGTATTGTAATGAAAGTAGCAGTGGGCAGCACGGGCAGAATATCTGGCCCTCCAGTCAGAACCCGAAAACACCACCAATAGGCACTGATTTATAAAAGGATATGCTTTATTATGCAATATGCTAAAACACACAAATCAACCCCAATCATAAAACACTATACTAAAACACTGTGGCCCAAAGTCTCCACTCCTAAAATCACAGTCCGGCATAAGTCACACAAGCAGCGGTACTTAGCTGTCTCAGATGTGGTGACCCCCCTTCCCGGGGTCTGAGCTTCCAGCACCGTCCAACGCCCCGGGATGTAGCTTGCGAGGACGGCGGGTAAATCCACAAGTAAATCTACTGCCAGAGTCCGTAGCGGCAGATGTCGGCGTGGTCTTGGCCCCACCTAAGCCCAGCCCTAGCTGCCTAAAGAAGGCGACCAGCCTTCCCTCCTGACGCTGGAACTCTAAACACCTGCTTAGCTATCTTCGTCGCCGGCAGCCCTAACGACTGCGAACGACCCCACCCCCCAAAGTCCGATGCCACAATGACAGGTCGACCACGCACACCTCTCAGTAGGCCTGTCACCCTTTTATCCTCCCTGGCCTCGTTATCCATAACGAGGACCAGCTGGTGTCCAATCACCACACCCTCGGAGCTCGGCAGCTTCCGTCTTCTGTCCATCACAGTATCACTAGTAAAACTGTGGATGAGGGTAACAGCTCCCTCTGGTGGACCAACACCATTTGAAGTGGTTTATGGAAGATTTCCTATTCCCCATATCATGAATCCTGTGGTCCACAGTGGCAGAGAAAATACTTTGGCAAATTGGATGGTTAAATTGTTTACTGATAAACAGGTCAAAATAAACAATGATCTCCCAGAACCCTCATGTGCTTTTTCGCCCTCACAGGTCGTGAAATCAGGAAATTGGGTTCTGATCAAGGTGCTGAAACGAGACAACTGGCGCTGCCTGAAGTGGGAAGGCCCGTTTCAAGATCTCCTTACCACCCCACTGCTGTAAAGATTGCCGAGAGGCCATCTTGGATTCATCTATCCCACTGAAAGCTCATCATCGACTAACTGCTATTAGAGCACAACGAAGTCCGGCTTCAAAGGCGTGATGGTAACAATAGGTACTCATGTCTCAACCCTGGTGAAGATAAAGATCTGCTCCAAGCTTGCTGGTTACACCATACTGTTGATGTTGGTACTCATGTTCATGGCCCTGCATTTCAATCAATACATTTCAATCAATCAATCAATCAATCAACTTTATTTATGTACCACTTAATCCTGTAATACATGCAACTCAAAGTGCTTAACAAATTAAAAAGGCCCCACATACCCACATTCCCTCCCATCCCCAGAATTTTAAAAACAGCCTGACAACAAAAACCCCATCACAACACTCCTCGACCCACACACATTCACACACTTGTGTGGATGCTCGTATGTCTCTTTAATTGTGTCTTTTGGCGAAATCTTTGTCCACAGAGCTCACAGACAAAAGGCTTCTCTCCTGTGTGAACTCTCATGTGTGTGTTTAAATTTGCCTTATGGGTACATCTGTATCCACAGAGCTCACAGGCAAAAGGCTTCTCTCCTGTGTGGACTTTCATGTGTGTGTTTAAATTTGCCTTTTGGGTACATCTGTATCCACATAGCTCACAGGCAAAAGGCTTCTCTCCTGTGTGGACTTTCATGTGTGTGTTTAAACTTGCCTTTTGGGTACATCTGTATACACAGAGCTCACAGGCAAAAGGCTTCTCTCCTGTGTGGACTTTCATGTGTGTGTTTAAACTTGCCTTGTGGGTACATCTGTATCCACAGAGCTCACAGGCAAAAGGCTTCTCTCCTGTGTGAACTCTCATGTGTTTGTTTAAACTTGCCTTTAGTGTACATCTGTATCCACAGAGCTCACAGGCAAAAGGCTTCTCTCCTGTGTGGACTTTCATGTGTGTGTTTAAACTTGCCTTGCGGGTACATCTGTATTCACAGAGCTCACAGGCAAAAGGCTTCTCTACTGTGTGAACTCTCATGTGTGTGTTTAAATTTGCCTTTTGGGTACATCTGTATCCACAGAGCTCACAGGCAAAAGGCTTCTCTCCTGTGTGGATTTTCATGTGTGTGTTTAAACTTGCCTTGCGGGTACATCTGTATTCACAGAGCTCACAGGCAAAAGGCTTCTCTCCTGTGTGAACTCTCATGTGTGTGTTTAAATTTGCCTTTTGGGTACATCTGTATCCACAGAGCTCACAGGCAAAAGGCTTCTCTCCTGTGTGGACTTTCATGTGTGTGTTTAAACTTGCCTTTTGGGTACATCTGTATCCACAGAGCTCACAGGCAAAAGACTTCTCTCCTGTGTGGACTTTCATGTGTTTGTTTAAACTTGCCTTGTGGGTGAATCTGTATCCACAGAGCTCACAGGCAAAAGGCTTCTCTCCTGTGTGGATTTTCATGTGTGTGTTTAAACTTGCCTTGCGGGTACATCTGTATTCACAGAGCTCACAGGCAAAAGGCTTCTCTCCTGTGTGAACTCTCATGTGTGTGTTTAAATTTGCCTTTTGGGTACATCTGTATCCACAGAGCTCACAGGCAAAAGGCTTCTCTCCTGTGTGGACTTTCATGTGTGTGTTTAAACTTGCCTTTTGGGTACATCTGTATCCACAGAGCTCACAGGCAAAAGACTTCTCTCCTGTGTGGACTTTCATGTGTTTGTTTAAACTTGCCTTGTGGGTGAATCTGTATCCACAGAGCTCACAGGCAAAAGGCTTCTCTCCTGTGTGGACTTTCATATGTGCGTTTAAACTTGCCTTGTGGGTACATCTGTATCCACAGAGCTCACAGGCAAAAGGCTTCTGTCCGGTGTGGCCTTTCATATGATGGGTTAAATTGGACTTTTGGCTAAATCTTTTTCCACAGTCATCACAACAAAATGATTTTGGCTGTTTCTGGACGTTTCTGCATGAGCCTCCATGTTGCTTCTCTTTCACACATTTTGTATTATCCGAACACTCTGAAGACTTTACTGCTGAATAACTTGTCACTCTCACATGTTTCTGAAGAGACCACTTGTGGAGGAACCGTTTACCAAACACAGGGCAGCTAAATGATTTGTTGACTGTCTTAATATCTGACTTCGAAGACTTGTTCTCATTACAGCCATGGTCTCCGTTTCCAGTTTCTGGCCCAGAGTCTGAACGCTCAGAGTCTAGATTCACATCATCTTCATCTTCTCCACCAACTTCAATCTCTGAAGAATCAGACGTCTTTTCATTAGGGTCCAGATCTAGGTTCTTGCTAGTTTCTGCTCCTCCACCAACTTTTGCTGTCATCTGCCCAGCCAAGCTGCTGGTTGGGACACCTCCGTCTTTCATTGGATGGTTGTGGAAATGTAAGAGCAGAGGTTTCTCATCCGTCTCCTCTCTCTTCCTTGAATCTGCAGTGAAACAAGCAGAAATATATAAAATAAAAATATTCAGTAAAAAGAGAAGACAAAATACCTAGGGGTGTTTTTGCAATCAGTAGTATACATAACCAATGATGGTAAACACATTACTATTTATGGTAATGCATTACTTTTACAAATAACTATGAATCTAATGAGTTGCTTTTAAGCCCAGACATCACTATGCGATTGGTAGAAGGAAAAAAAACGCGAACTGCAAATTCTGATTAACGCTTCTCAGAGCCGGTCAAACCAGCCGTCCGTCGCTGCTACTGTGGAGCCTAGAGATACTGTTATGGAAAAAATTATGTTTATTAATTCTTGATCATGGACTCAATCAAATGAATGTAATATGTATTTCTCTATTCCTCTCTGCATGCCCACTAAATGGTAAATGGCCTGTATTTGATATCGCGCCTTCTAGAGTCCTGGAACCCCCCAAGGCGCTTTACAACACAATCAGTCATTCACCCATTCACACACACATTCACACACTGGTGGGGATGAGCTACAATGTAGCCACAGTTGCCCTGGGGCGCACTGACAGAGGCGAGGCTGCCGAGCACTGGCGCCACCAGTCCCTCCGACCACCACCAGCAGGCAACGTGGGTTAAGTGTCTTGCCCAAGGACACAACGACAGCGACAGACTGAGCGGGACTCGAACCTGCAACCTTCCGATTACAGGGCGAGCACTTAACTCCTGTGCCACCATCGCCCCACTAGTTCAGAACTCATTCAGACACACCCACACAAGCCACTCACACACAAACACACACACACACACACTCTCCCCCCCCCCTCCCCCTTGTGCATCTTGCCACAGTTATAACTGTTTGACTTGTTGATCATTGTCTCCTCTTTCCGACTACAGGAAATGGGTTATTGATAAACATATTGATAAAATCCGTGAGACAGATACCCTAACAGCAGCATCGCGTCGGCCCCTCCCTTCCTTTCCCTAACACTGAAGGCGCGCAGCGGCAAAAATGTAAACATATCTGCTGAACCTTCGTGAGATCGCTGTACACGGCGCAGAGGAAACTTGTTAAAATGTGTCAAAACTGTAAATGTAATACGTGTTTTAAGAAGAAACTGGGTGGAGTGAGGTGAGATTGTGAAGGTCGCTGCAGAAATAAAAACACAGCATTAACACTCGTCTGAAACCCATAAAATAATAATGAGCATCATGCTGCTAGATCAGCAGCTTGTGATGACAGTTCACTAGGTCAGCTGACCTTAATCCACAAGATGGGACATATGGCACTAGAATTCCAGAGAAAGAGCTAGGAGCAACATTTGTAGGCCAAAACCAAATTCTTAAATTGAACACAGAACTGAACTGGGATCCAATGCAGAGAGGTAACAACTGGAGTGATATGATCAAATCGACCAGTGCCAGTCTAAAGACGGGCTGCAGCATTTTGAACTAGCTGCAGCCTAGCAATGCATCCATGATCAACACCCAAGTAAAGACTATTGCAGTAGTCTAAACAAAATGCATTAAATGCTAGGGCTGTCGCGGTAACCGCAAAAATGAAATATCGCAATATGAAGAAGCCCACCGCGCTGCATCATGGGCCACCGCGATTACTGAACTTGGTTCAACTCAATGATGCATGTTGAGAAGGATGGCTGCACTGGTATCAAAACGAAACGTTACTTCGCTCCTTTGGGAGCACTTTGGTTTTCAGTACGTCAGCTGCTGCGCAGCCAGGGTCCTTGGCCGAGGCAGAGCTGCCACCAGCGGCAAAAAGATAATAATAAACGCTCGGAGACCTGCTGAAGTCCCGGACAAGCACTGCTTCTGCAACCGTCCCGAAGAGAGTTTGAGCCGAGCTGGAGCTCACTCGCTACCTGCAGGAGGAATGCATCCACCCTAAAGAAACCCCCCTGACATGGTGGAGCAACAACCGGGAGAGATTCCCTTTGCTCGCCAGAGTCGCACGCAAGTACGTGTGCGTTAGTGCAACAAGCGCACCATCCGAGAGGGTTTTCAGTGTTGCTGGAAATGTTGCCACCCCTCTCAGATCCTCTCTCAAACCGTATATGGTTAACATGCTGGTTTTCCTTGTAGGTAACAAGGACGTGACCGAGCTGTAAATCACCGTCATTCGTGTGTGTGAAAGTGAAAGTGAAATGATAGTGCGCCCGCCCCCCGGCGCGCCCGCCCGGTACATGTAATTTTTTATGCTTGATTTTAAATAACTAAACAAAATGGGGACTTGTTTCTTATTTGTTAGATGCTGCAGCCAAATTTGCATTTAAAAGTTTAACCTTCTCCTGAATTTTGTTGTTTTTAAGTTCAGTTGGACTCCGACTGTCGGAGAAACAAACGTTACTGCGATCTGTGTTGTTACTGCCCTTTGATCTGCATTCAGTAAAGTGTTATTAAAGAAGGCACGGCAATTTTTAACCTTTTTTAAATGTGTAAACATTATGTTTAGGTAGTACTGCAATAAAAAATGGCTGCAATAATATCGCACACCGCAATATTAAGCCACCCTGAATCACCGCAGGGGGAATTCCTCAACCGCGACAGCCCTATTAAATGCATGAATAAGCGCCTCTAAACTATTCCTCATCAAAAAGGACTTATAAAGATTCTTTAGGTGAAAAATGCATACTTGAACCACATTATTGACTTGAACATCAAATTTAAGCTGAGAATCAATCTTAACACCCAAATCAGACACAACATCCTTTGCATCATACAAGGTGCTTGAGATTTGAAGAAGCATCGCACAAAGCTGCAAGAGGATTTTCACAAGACCACGGAGGCGAAGAAACAACTGTTAAAATTAATGTTTAATATTAGTTAATAAAGAACTATCGTTAGCCCTTTTAGTTAAACACCTCCTGGTTTCTTCGTTCCATGCATGGAACCCTGTGTCTAAATTAGTGGGATCAGATTGATTCTTCTTCATCCATTGCACTACGCCTGGATGTTTGAAATTAGGAACCTGATATATCCATTCAGTATAAAGAGTGTGTATTACCTTATGCAGCTCCCAGCCCTGAGGCTGAAGGCTCACTTCATTGTGAAGGCTGAAAAAGGTCCAATTAAAATATGTACTATTAATGGAAATTACATAATTTTGATATCCTGTGTAATTCGCGTACTCACTGTGACCTTTTCGTAAAAGTCGAGCTAGATCCTGTGAGGCAGACCTCTTGTTTCTCCCCCCGGGTTCCACAAAGAGAGGAACAGTTTCTTCACTTTCCTCTGTCTCTTCCATGGGACCAGTTACTGTAGGGGGCACTCTTAATAACCATTTAATCACATTATCTTTTACATTCTGCCACATGTGACTTTCCTCCACCACAGATAAAGAATCATATTTCAGTGTAGTATTAGGAGGGGGGGTAGGACAATTCTCCCTTTTTTCTCTCCCCTTCGACATCCTTTGATACCAGTACGTAACGTTTCCTGTTTGCCAGGAACTAAGGCTGCTGTCCCTGGTTTGGAAGCACCCATATTCAATTCTATGCGGCCACCATTTTTCTATTTTTATTACTTTATATGTAGTGAAGTTGTGTCCTTTGTCTAAATCATCTTTAAGACAGTATTTGTACACCCACAGCTCTACTTCACCTGAAGTTTGATCCAAGATTTTCTTCTTTCTTAATACTACCTGACAGGACTGATTAGGCTCTGTTGATCCTGTCTGATCCAGCATGATGGACATATACAGGTGCTGGCCAGTAAATTAGAATATCATCAAAAGGTTGAAAATATTTCAGTAATTCCATTCAAAACGTGAAACTTGTACATTATATTCGTGCAATGCACACAGACCAATGTATTTCCGATGTTTATTACGTTTAATTTTGATATTTATAGGTGACAACCAATGAAAACATCAAATCTGGTATCTCAGAAAATTAGAATATTCTAAAGGCCAATGAAAAAATGTTTGTTTCTCTAATGTTGGCCAACTGAAAAGAATGAACATGAAAAGAATGTGCATGTATAGCACTCAATACTTAGTCGGGGCTCCTTTTGCCTCAATAACTGCAGTAATGCGGCGTGGCATGGACTCGATCAGTCTGTGGCACTGCTCAGGTGTTATGAGAGCCCAGGTTGCTCTGATAGTCGTCTTCAGCTCCTCTGCATTGTTGGGTCTAGCGTATTGCATCCTCCGCTTCACAATACCCCATAGATTTTCTATGGGGTTAAGGTCAGGCGAGTTTGCTGGCCAATCAAGGACAGGGATACCATGGTCCTTGAACCAGGTGCTGGTGGTTTTGGCACTGTGTGCAGGTGCCAAGTCCTGTTGAAAGGTGAAGTCTGCATCCCCATAAAGTTGGTCAGCAGCAGGAAGCATGAAGTGCTCTAAAACTTCCTGGTAGACGGCTGCATTGACCCTGGACCTCAGGAAACAGAGTGGGCCAACACCGGCAGATGACATGGCACCCCACACCATCACTGACGGTGGAAACTTTACACTGGACCTCATGCAACGTGGATTCTGTGCTTCTCCGCTCTTCCTCAAGACTCTGGGTCCTTGATTTCCAAAGGAAATGCAGAACTTGCTTTCATCAGAAAACATAACTTTGGACCACTCAGCATCAGTCCAGTCCTTTTTGTCCTTGGCCCAGGCGAGACGCTTCTTGCGCTGTTTCTTGTTCAGGAGTGGCTTGACACACGGAATGCGACACCTGAATCCCATGTCTTTCATGAGTCTCCTCGTGGTGGTTCTTGAAGCGCTGACTCCAGCTGCAGTCCACTCTTTGTGGATCTCCCCCACATTTTTGAATGGGTTTGTCGTCACAATTCTCTGCAGGGTGTGGTTATCCCTAGAGCTTGTACACTTTTTTCTACCACATTTTTTCCGTCCCTTCGCCTGTCTGTTAATGTGCTTGGACACAGAGCTCTGCGAACAGCCAGCTTCTTTAGCAATCACCTTTTGTGTCTTGCCCTCCTTGTGCAAGGTGTCAATGATTGTCTTTTGGACAGCTGTTAAGTCAGAAGTCTTCCCCATGATTGTGGTGCCTTCAAAACAAGACTGAGGGACCTTTTAAAGGCCTTTGCAGGTGTTTTGAGTAAATCAGCTGATTAGAGTGGCAGCAGGTGTCTTCTATATTCAGCCTTTTCAGAATATTCTAATTTTTTGAGATACCAAATTTGGAGTTTTCATTAGTTGTCACTTATGAATATCAAATTTAAATGTAATGAACATTGGAAATACATTGGTCTGTGTGCATTGCATGAATATAATGTACAAGTTTCACGTTTTGAATGGAATTACTGAAATATTTTCAACCTTTTGATGATATTCTAATTTACTGGCCAGCACCTGTACTCTGCCCATGGGTGGGTCTCATTGTTCATCGGGTCATTTCCAACTTCCTGTTCTGTTGCAGAAGGCGCGGTCACAGAGGGTGTAGCCACAACCGAGTCCCCTGCATGATCTTCCCCACAGGACAAGCGCAGGCAGCCGGTTCTGTTCCCTGTTACACTGCAAATCTTGAATCCAATCTGTTCTGCTATCATGCAGGTGGTTATATTCTCATTAAAGTCTTCCTTAGGCCATCGCAGCCTTATTTTGGACATGTTCCAACGTCCTCTTAATTGTTGCGGTTGCCCATGAGTTATGTTATAGGCTACCGAGGACACATGATATGTTCTAAGATATACATGTACTCCATACACTATTGTTATACACAATATTATGATGCTTAGTTCGAATAGGATGAAGGAGGCCCATCTGGTCCAGTCTTTCATCCAATTCTTTCCTTTTGGATTATTTACATTTCTCTGTGTGTCTTCGGGATCAACTCCAGCTGGAGCTGATGCATACCTGACAACCTTCCGCTTCCTGCTGCTATCCCCTTTATGCTCCTGAGAAGAGAACATCTGCAAAACAGAAGCATAAAAATCAGCAGGAAGTGAAAGTGCCCTACTCTAATTAACCCGTGTCAGACCTGGGACCCGCCTACGTGATATCCTAGTATACGCCGTCCCATAAGTCTTCGGCCAATAATCTGCTCCTTTTCGGGTGGTGGCAATGTTAACAGCTGAGCCACAAATGTGACCAGACGGGTCTATCGCCTCTATCAATGTCAGCTGATAAGGCATGAAAGCACGCTCTGCCTCTGGTCCAAGGCTCTTTAGCTCAACCAGACATGAGGTCACCCGTTTACACATTCCTCTAGGCTCCTGCATGGACAAACCTGTGTGCCAGTCAAGTGCACCTGCCAGATAGGTGCCCCACCTCTCATCTTTATATTCTCGGCTCAACCCCAGTTTTTTACCTGCTTCCCATGCATTAGCCAGGGTCCCAAACTGCTGTCCCAAGATCAAACTCTTAATAGACTTGAAGCGGGACTGAGCCTGAATCGTCTCCAGTCCCCTTTCTCTAGTCTTATGCTTGATGATGAATGGGTACGCTTCCACCCACAAGTCCCTAACTGTTTTCACCTGGCTAGGGTCCCTGAGCAGCTCTCCCACATAGAACAGGCTGGGCTCGCATATTGGTAAGCAGGTAGTCAAAATGCCATGTCTTATAAAGCAGCAACCTTCTTTGCTTTCGCCTCCATGTGTGCACTCACACACCTGCCATGAGCGGACGCCAGGCTCATGTCTCAAGCAGCTTCTGCAAAAACAAATCTTAATTGGGGCAGAGAGTTCCAATGCCCCCAGATGCAAGTCAGCGCCCCTTTCCAGGTAGCACGGCTTCTCCTCCCGGAGCCCCGACCACCTAATTAAGGAGCAATGGTTTCCACACATAATACATGTTCCCGGAATCCAACCCCTCCACTGAGCGTATCGGTAACCAGTTGGGGAAGTTGTGAAACTAGGAAACATGGCCACCTTACAGGATGCGACAGACCCTCCTCTTGACACCATGATCAGGCCGGAATTAACCAGGTTCGAGCAATCCATTCCAGTACTAGGTTTTAATCCAGCCATGGCTTTCAATCAAGTATTTTTATGAGAAGTTATCTTATAACTTGATGAGGATGAATGCGCATGCCAGTCTCAGTTACAACCACGTTTCCTGTTACGTTATGTATTTGATGCGGTCCACTCACGTTATGTTTAATGCAATTTCCCTTCTGGTTTGGTCCCCGTTTGACCCAAATGGTTTGCCCCTTCTGTAACACAGAAACGGGTTCCGGGTTAGTTTCGTTCTCTGCTCGTTTCAGTTTGCTCCTATTTAGAATGACATTCAGTTCTGAAATTCCCTCGGGAGTGTCCCAGTGGGAGTCTAGGTTGGTAAGAATATGATTTTTTACCGTCCTAACTGCTCTTTCTGCAACTCCGTTTGTGTGGGATTCATATGGGATAGAAAAAACGTGTTGTATACCCCTTGACTCCAGCAGACAAGCAACTTTGTTATTTTTAAATTCAGGCCCTCCATCTGAACGAAGTGTTTTACAGGTCAGGGGCAGGTGTAGAGATAAAGACATGCTCAGCGTGTTACCTGTTACTCGTTTTAGGGGTACCACTTTGCTCTGATCTCCTGGACCATTATCTTTTATCACTAAAAAGAACTTATGCCCTTTTACTCCTCTAGTTGCACACTCTCCTACATCTGTGCTGAAATGCACACCCGGTTCTTCACACGTGATGGGCAATTGGTCATAATGTACTGGCTGAGCACCTCCTTTTAATTTACACTCCTCACATTTAGCTTTCACTTGTGCTGTTAGTTCTCTTAATTTAGGTACATGAATCTTTTCCTTTTTGAAAATCTCACGTAAGCGCTGCGCTCCTACATGTCCATACACCTCATGAGCATGGATGACTAGCTCTTCATCACCTGCGGGAGTTCTATTCTGTAAGAACGCTGTAGGTAGGAACAAACCTCGAGCCTGCACCAGTTCATCCACCTCTGCATTTCCCAGCTCATCTGCTCCTACACCTCCTGTATGACTGTTCACATGTGTTACCACTATTTTTAATTTCTTCAAGTAGCACGAGATAAGTGTCCACAAATCAGCATGCTCAAGCTTTTCCCCATCAGTCTTTTGAAAATCTCTAACTTCCCAGAACGGCAGATGTTCATCTAAACCATCCTTCACGTACTTGGAGTCTGTAACCAATCTCACTGCTCTCAGCTTGAGTTTGCTTGCGTCAGCAAGTGCCATTACCACTGCTGTCAGCTCTGCTGTTTGGGCCGAACCGATCACTTGCCCTGCTTGCTGGTATTTCCTGTCTCTTATCTGTCTCACAAACCCCCACTTGCAAGTGTCTCCATCCCCCTCTCTTTTCGACCCATCTGTGTAGTAAACTGCTTCTGGGTTTATGGGCCTAGAGATTTCCTTCTTTGCAGGTTTTAATTTTGTGTCCCCTTCTATTTGGATCTGTGGATTTGCTAAAAGCATTTCCCATTTAGCCCACCTTGGCATCACTGCTCTTGCTTGTGGCAGTAGGTCTTTTCTGAGCTCTTTGATCATATAATCTGTGGTTTGAATTACGATTTTCTGTGATCCTGCCAGAGCGAACATCATATCTTTGTGTTTCATCAGCGTGGTCAGCACTTTTTCACTTGGCGTGTAACGACTCTCTGTTGGTGCGAGCTTATAACCTTTACATGTTATTAAACCCTTGCTGTCATAGTTCTGAAATAGGCACTCAGTGAAGTCTTGTCCTACGATTACTCTTACGGCCAGTGGCTCACTGTCTTCTCTATTCGTAAGGTTCACCAGATTAGCTCCTATTTTATCCATCACAGTTTGATAAGTCTCAAGTTCCTGTGAACTCAGTTTACGGTTGTGTGTCACTAGCTTTTGGCCTACTTTCGTTCTGAGTCCCTTTTTAAGTGACATTATAGGGTCAATTATACTCCGGAACTCACGAACGTTGCTGGATATATATTGGAGTTGACCGATAACACCCTCCAATGTGAGTAGGTCATGTGGGGGCGTTATGTTCTGCAAATAGGTAGAAGGTACTGACACCGAGTCTGATATCTCAAATCCGAGGAACGTAACTTTCGTGCGTCCTAGTTGACTCTTTTTTAAGTTAAGTTTGAAACCTGCACATGTCAATCGGGTCACCACCTCATCCAAGGTTTTCAGGTGCTCACTTTCGTCGTCATCTGTGAAAAATATGTCATCGATATACTGTACAACAGGTAATCCTTTCAGGTACGACTGTACTACGCTTTGAAACGCATTGGGCGAATTTACATATCCCTGAGGCAAGACGGCCCACTCGTAGCATTTCCCCTCAAACGTGAACCCTGTTTTAGCTCGGCTTTCTTGCGCTAGAGGGACAGACCAAAAACCGTTCGCCAGATCAATGCATGTTTTATATTTTTTAACAGGCATGTTTCGGAGCTGCATGTATGGGTCAAATGTCTTTCGTACGTCGTGTGGAGACACTCTATTTAGCCCTTTTAAGTTGTGTACTAGTCTGTAAGTTCCGTCAGGCTTAGGGACCGCTTGAATAGGGAGGCACGTGGACAATACTTCCTTTTCCTCTATTATCCCTTTGTCACAGAGCTCACTGAGCGTGCATCTGATCTCATCTTTCCCTTCTCTGATTGGATACTGAGCTTCCCTTGCAGGCATGGCTCCTCTGATCATGTACTGCTCTTTCACTCTACCACAATCATTTTTATGTGTAGCCCAATTTCCTTTCTCTATTATTTTTCTGAGTCTGTCTGGGTCTAGACTAGATTTCTCCAGCTGTTCCTCAACGAGTTTGGTCATATCCAGCTCACCTAGAAAACTCACTCGCAGTGCTGGGTCCTTTGTTAGTGTGACTAAGTCTTTTAAACTGATTAAGTTCTCCGTTCCTTTTATATAAAGAATCCCCTGTTTGTCCTTGTGAACTGCCATGCTACGAATTGTACCATCTGCTAGTATTACATTTTTGTATCCTATTTGTTCCATTGGATTATTCTCACGCTTCACCGATATTAAAGCTCCAGTATCTAAGATATATTTTTTATCTTCATACTTTACTTTGAGCCATTCTCCGTCCCAATATGTGTGGGATGAGAGCGCCTCAATAACTTCTACTTTTGTTGTTGCTGGGGAGCTCGGTTCTTGGAGCTGTATTTCGCATCCCAGTCCTTTATGGACTGGATCAGCTTGTCCCTTTCGTCTTTTGTCATTTTGGCCCATTCTTCTGGATTCGCTCTCCTGGGCCGGGGCACTGGGCACCCTGGTGGCCCCAAGTAAAACGGCCTTGCATTCGGGTCCAGTGGCTTCTGCAGCCTCTGGCCTTGGTTTGAGCTCTGTCTCAGCTGAGGGTTTGGAAGCTGATTCCCCTGTGGGGGATGGGCAGGGTGTAGAGGAGTTTGAGCCTGAATCTTTGGCGCGTTTCCTTCCTGCCTGCCTTTCACGTTTTTTGACTGCTTGTATTCTCGTGTTCTATCCCATGTCTGAGCTTGCCGGATTTTTTCATCTGGGGACAGAGACGGCCACATTGCTGCCATCATTAAGCCCCCTGGCAGATCGGCTAAAAGTTTCTCCTGCTGGATCTGAGACAACATGGATATTGTTCCCATGCATCCAGCTAGGGTGGTTTTCCCTGTACTGATCTCAAGACTTAAAGCCTTCCTCTTTCTTTCACCTAAATCCTCACCTATTCCTCTTGGTGAACTATCTGCTAAGGACATTAGTGAAGCTCCTGGGGCTATACGCAGGTCGCTTTTTAATGCTATGACTTGAGAAATTTCTGGACTCGAGAGCTGTTCAACCGTCATCCCTCGATCCTGAAGCCTTTGAACATAAGCAGTATCCGATTCACCAGGCGCTCTCTGTGGCAGGATGGTGTGATCGAAACTGCCTAAGTTTCCTTTCGTTTGTTCCTGCATAGTTTGCCAGTGTGGGGAATATTCCTGTTCTGGGATTTTGTCCCTAGCCATTGAGTAATATTGTCCTCCGTGAGGAGTGTTTCTGTCTGCATCTTGGAGTTGAGAGGGGCTCTGTGGCGAGTAGTAGTGTGTTTTCACTGCAGTGTCTCGAGCTACACACCCTCCTCGGTAATAATCATACCCTTGGCCTAGATAAGCATTTTTAAAGGGCTGCCCCCACCCTGGCTGAAGCAAAATCTCCTCTCTGCTCTTTGCTCCTCGGATTGCTGCAGCTGTGGGCCCATCTACAGGATACCAGTTTGGATAAGGGTTTCCTGCTTCTTCATTTGCATAACTCTGATCTCCCTCTGTGTTAATGGCAAACTGACCTTTTCCTGGTTCTGGAACTGCTCTCACTGGGCCTATGTTAGGAGGTGCCTGCGGATCATAATATTTTATCTGCACTGGGCGGCTGTTTTTATTTAGTCCTCTTATGCCATAAGAAATGGGATTTGTCCTGTCCTCTTTCACTGCCGGCTGGGGAGGCTGCACTACACTTTCTCTGTTGTCACTCTTCTCATGGGCTGTTACTGGGGAGAGCCAAGTCACTCTTTCAGGTGTTTTGCCACCCGAGATTCGAGTGCTGCACCTTTGTTGGGACCCGTGCTCCGACCTGGGCGTCCTCCTTGGTGTGCTGCGCACCACCAGTTGGGGCCCGTGCTCTTCTCCCTCAGAATCAGTCTCACTCTCACTGCTTCTATTCCTGTCCTCAAAGCATTTTTTGAGTTTCTTCTCTACTCGGGGCAGGGTTGTTTTTTCTACCAGAATTACTACCGGGATATCTTCCAGTCTGCTAGAGGCTTCAGAGTAGACTACTAGGCTTGCACCGAATGCCTCATTTATCCGGCACACCTGGGGTTTGTAATCGAGCTTCAACACTAGTCTCCGTGCTCCTAAATCCAGGGCCTCTGACACCACCCGTTCCCAAGCCTGGTAGAAGGTGACATCAGGGCTGCTCGGGTCCACATTCATTATGGAAGTAGCCCGTATGCGTCCCTGCAGATTTCCTAGCTGCCTATCTAAAAGAGTAGTTATTTCTCCTCCTTCATTATTACGATCCACTAACGGGATCATAGAACTTCTGCCTCTCCCTCCTAGGAGTCTCCTCAAGGAGCTAAGGGAGGAAGTGGTACCCGCAGAGCTTTGCGGATCTTTCAGAAAGATCAACACATCTTCTTCTTGGAGTTCTTCATCTATTTTCTTGCCTGATAAAATTATTACCGGCTCTTGACCTATCACAACATGACTTTGAGATACTGCGGAGCTATGGGGTTCTAACTGGGGGAAAGGAATTGGGTTTAGTGTTCTTTCGGGCCCTAACGGTCCCTGTCTCTCTTCCTTCTCCCACACTGAACCATGCTGTTCGGTGGGTGGTCTCCTCGAGCCCTTTAAGAACACTGGAGGGGGGGTGTGGTTCGGCAGGGGGAGGAACGGGTTCCACCGCGCTGGCCGAACCGGGTCATCGGGCGGGGGAGTGGGTGGCGGCATCGGTGGGGGTGCGGGGAATCCTTTTTCGGAGGCGAGGCTCGCGGAGAGTTCCCCACGGATCACTGGATATAAAGGGGGGGGGGGGCGCTAGGCACTGGTGGATCCTCATCCCAAGATAATGAGGGTTCAACCGCAGCTCTCCTTCGGTACATTTCCGCCTGAAGCTCCGTGACTCCCAGTCGATTACATAGCGCCTGTCTCATCTGAACTGCCTCATTTTTGGTTTTGGTTAAAAAGTATATTATTCTACTGCTAGCTTGTTGAGTCATGAATTCTGCCATAGCCGAGTACATTGCTCCTGGGTCACATTGGTACTGACCGACCCCAAAAGGAGTCAGAATTAAAGGTTCCGGTCCGGCTGGGAGTTGCTCCAGCAGACCCAGAAGGATCTCATATTGTTCTTCCCTAGTGAGGCTTGCTGGATTCTCCCAACAGCACCATGCCACTTGGCTGAAAGAGGGGTCGTTACGTTGTTCTCCCATGAGCACTAAATCCCCGACCAACGGAAAAACATGAGCATTTCTTACTTGGGCTTCAGCATTTGGACAGCGCTCTGCTGCCGCCCGAGCTGTTCCTCCTGCATTTTGAAAGTTCCGGTTACAGGACACTGCTAAAATGCCCTGCGATCCACCTTGATATATGGTTATTTCTCCGGTTACGAATCTCACATTAGGGAGAATATTCTCCGGCTTTATTGTTAAAGATCTATCTGCCATGACTGGTTAAAAGTTTTTTATTATTCTTTATTTTTATTTTATTTTATTTTTGTTTATTTATTTTTTACGTTCTTATTTTTTATTATTTGTTATTTTTATTTTTATTTTTTTTCTTCCTAGTTTAACCTTGGCTTTTCTCGCGTCGGAATGCCGTTGTTTCTTTCTACTTTTTCTTTCAGTTAATCCTCCGTTCTCCCTATCTCTTTCCTTTTCGAGAGATTGGTGCGGTTTTTCACTTACTCCAAAGTTATAAGTATACAAGGTCCTTGGTGCACGAGCCTTTATCAGCCTAGAAACCAGTCTTATTTCGATTAGTCCAGTATCCAATATTTGACCTTCACCAGTGCCCCACGTTGGGCGCCATGATGCGAGCGTGCCCTTTAAGAGGTTCCGTTAGATCCTCGAGTTACGCTGCTTTCTCAGAGAAGTTGAGGCCGTAGGTGAGTATTATTGTATCAGATCCTGGGATGGACTTTCTCAATTAGAACTTGTTCCTATTTTAAAGGTTGGAATGGAACTGCCGTACTTGTTCTCCTGTATTAATTCACTCCCCTTTAAATCCTGTTATCCAGTGGTTTTGGATACTAAGGCGGTAGTTCAGAGTTGGCCAATCTTACTGACTATTATTTGGGTCCTATCAGGGTTAATTTGCGTCTTCGTTAGCAAAGTGGGCGGTGGTAACTAGAAAATGATTACCAGTTAGTTGATCAGGCTAACATAGATTTATCAATTAATCTAATTAATCCACCCTTTGAAATGGTTCCTTCCCACGCTTAACAAAGACTTTTTTGGTGCAAAAAGAGCCTGTTTGAACCAACGAACTATCATGGCTTATCACCCTTAGGCATGTCCCGATACTCAAGAGAGAGGGGAAGATGAAACTCCCATTAGCCTAAGGTATCTTTTATTAATCTGTCACACCCTGAAAAACAAGTCCTGTGAAGCAGGTACAAGCAATAAGGTGGCTTACCTCCACTCCTGTTAGGCCAGGGCCGGAGCTCCCACTCAAAGAGATTAAATTGTCCCTTAAAATCCAATGAATGAGAATCCTTTTTCAAAAAAGTTTATTCCAAAATTCAAAAGATATAAAAGGGTAAATCCAAGATTAAATATCCTCTTATGAGTATGCTGCGTCTAACTATCTAAGAGGAAAAAGCTACTGTCGACTCTCTGTCTCTCGTTGCCGTGACCTCGCGCTGCGTGCGTACGTGCATGCATACATACGTGCGTGCTCGCGTCCTTCTAACTTGTTCTTATATATGTTCTAAAAACTGCTAAGCAAAGCATTTTCCATTGTATAGCATTTTCATGTTACAAGCACTTTTTCAGAGTGACGTATATATGACTTAACTTTAAGACAACTAAACAATGTAATCTTTAGTCATCTGCGTCACAAGATAGTAAAACAAAGTAATCATTTATCATTTGTAGGACAGTTTCAGATCCTTCTAAAGCTCGAGCTGTCTTCAAAGGGGCTTCACATCCTGTGGTGCTGTCTTCAGTTGGCTCCCTTCCTGTCTTCACCTGCCTCGATTTCACTCGCATCAGCAGGCTCCGCTGGGCTCCGCTTATCTTTGCTCTCCATGTGGCCCCTCCCGTTGTGTCCTCTTCCTTTGCCACTTCTGTCTGTGGCTCTGATCTGCGGGAGCATGCGACAGTGTTCACCCAAAGGCTACTTGTGTTTAAGCAATGAATGGTATGTGTGTGTCATAGGGCTGTAGCGACGCCTCGATGACGTCGACGGCTCGATTCTAAAAATTTGTCGAAGTCAGATCCGGTAGTCGACGCACCGCGCCCACTTGTTGCATCCACAGGAGTTTGTAAATAGAAGATGAATCTGCCTGTTTTTCCTCTAGTTCGCCCTCTTCTCCACCTTCACTAACATCTCCGCCAAATACCGAAGACCCGGAATAATGTCCGTCCGCTACTAGATTCCTTTCCTGTTTTGCCCGCCTTCGTCTCCCGGCAACGGACAACAACTTCCGGAGTCAGATGCGCTGCTCCGTCTCTATCGCAGATGTAGAAAATCACCGGGAGCGTTTCTCCCTTCATAAAGGAGCTTCTTTCAGACATTAGGAGAGCCGTTTTGGTGGTAGCAGTCTCTCCTCCGTGCTGGTCCGTTTGCTGCTGGGTATTTTTGGTTTATTTAAACTTGGCAACTTGAACTAAACGTTGGTAAAGCTACTGTTAGCATTTTCGCTAACAGCTTCTTGCGTTTGGATAAGCTGTTACGTTTTGGTTTAGAGTTCATCTTTTTTTGTGGCGTAGATCTCCCTTTTATTACATTTAGAGTGTTGTAGGTTTTCGGTTTAGTTTAAAATATCACCTTGAGTTTGGTTTTACCACCAAGTTTAGAGTTGGACCTTTGGAGATTCTTATTTTGGTCCAGAACCCTGTAATCTTTGCCCAGTGGGACATCCCTACTTATTTGTACTTTTGTTTTAATTCCCCACAGGCAGAATTAGTTTTATTATTCCCAACCTGTGGATGGAAAGATTTATGTTTTTTTGTAGTTGTAAATAAACCTGATCATCATTTTAACTTTTAAATCCCGTTATTGTCCCTTCCTTTTTGCACACGAGCCAAACTCCCCAGGAAGGTTCGTAACACCACTCGCCTCACGCACATTACTGACCAAAACAAGCAGCATGGAGACAGTCCGTCTCCAACCACCTCTCAGGCAGCAGCCTGCACTCCCAAGTTCTATACGTCACCAGAACATAACCAACCGCAACACAATAAAAGCAGTGTTTTACAAAATGGAAGGCCTGTAGTGTTTATTCTCTTACAGTAACAATTTATCAATTTTTTTTAGGAATTTATTAGAGTTTTTTTGGTTTTTCTTAACTGTGCAATAGAAAAATAATCATTAGATTAATTGTCTAAATAGTCATTAGAATAGTCGACTATTCGATAAAATAATCGTCAGAATAATCGTTTTAAAAATAATCGTTTACCCCCAGCCCTAGTGTGTCATGTGAAAATGTGGCTGAAAACACGTGTGTCACGGTCTGAGGTGTATTCCTGCTGTCACTCCCTTTCTCTTGAGTTTTCCCTCTGCAGGTGGGCGTGTCTGGAGGTTAACCAAGCTCAAGTCCCCACAATGCGGCTCTAAAAATGGTCCCATCCCGGAAGTAAGAGAAATTGCAGTTCCACCCTCATCCGCTGGGGGCTGGTGCCAGAAGCGAGCAAATCCTCATTGACTCCCATGTTAAAAATGCCATTTTCCCAGCAGAAATAAACATGTTTACAGCCTGGTACCAAAACATGTTTTTGTCTAAATTATCTAGTTTATACTCATGACAACTCTGAGGGGGATGAATTTTTTTCTCACTCTTCTGTTTAAGTGAATTGAAAGCCTAAAATTCTGTATAATTAATGAGCATCCGACACACGTGACCTCCGCCTCAGACCCACGTGACCACAGAGCTAGCTCCGTGGAAAGGCCTCAGTACAGCCTCGGTCTCTCCTGGAAACTGTTTCGGGATTTTGAGTCTCTGTGCTTGTGAATTCTGTTTTGGATATTATTGGTGCAATTGTTGGACAAAATGACTTGCTGTGGTATTAATTGCACTAATAGAGCGTCCAAGGAGTCTCCACTTCATTTTTTTCGGTAAGTTAAAATCTATATTTGTATTTTATGTTACTGCCGCCTTTAAACTAGCTGAGTTTACCGAAGTAGCTAGCTAACTATCAGTTTAACATGTAGCATGTACTGTTTAACCATGAAATTTAAATGTAAAATACGGTAAAATAATTAATAGGGCATATTTCAATGGGTAAAAGGGTAAAACCCAGTGCATTAAAGATAAAAATGGGTTGAAATATGACGGAGAACTTGGAGGGACACTTCTGTGTTCCATTGTTCCATCCGGTACTCCCCAGCGATCAGGCCGGGCAGCCTGACCGATGCGGCGGCTAGCTTCTGCACGGGCTGACCGCTCGTGGAGCTCTCGGACTCGGAGACAGATGTGACCGGAGAAATACTGCAGCTCGGTGAGAAGTCTATAGGGCATACAGCGTTTCCCTTAAATCCCACCGCCACGCCGACAAGATCCCAAGTTCCTTTGTTTTTGTTGGCGCTGTTTACCGAAGAAGCAGCGGGAACTACTATGTTGTCGCTTGTGATCACAGCCGGCGGCCAGCAAGGAGGAGCAGGCCGGGCAAGGTGAAGTTACTGAGTTTAAAATTAGAAAGGTAGCAGTGGATATAATGCCTTTTGGTTTACATGTTTCAGTAGCATTAAGATAAACGAGTGTTGACGATCTAGACAGGGTTTCCTCCAGTGCTTACTAGGCCAGGTTTCCCTCCCCCCACCAGGCTAATCATCACTTCTTCATGTAAAATTTAGTTTTTCATGTCTGACTTTAACCGCATCTAATACTGTATTACGGCGTGAGCGCAACAGCGACAACTTAATATCGATGTGTAAGCAGCCTGAGAGATCGGGTGTTTCATCTGAACCCTTAGAACCTCCAGCAGGCTACGCTACACTATTGACGTGTTAGCGTGCGACGCTAACAACTTAGCGACATGACATGTCTCTGAGAAAGCGTAAAAACACGGAAGCTTCTTCTGAAGTGGGAAAATAACACTTCTTCTTAAGCCTCGGCTCGTTCACAGCCGAGCCGGACTGAGCTCGATAACATTGACCAAGCACAGCCACTGGGCCTACTGAAAGAACACCAGCAAGTTTCATCAGACTCGTAGTTTCTTGTTTTTGCTGGGGACCCCCTGTATTTTACTGCTCCCTCCTGCAGTCTTCCCCCATTTAAATTCAAAATGATTCTGTAAATTCCGTGTATCAATAGAAAAAGTGTCTGCTTCTGCCAGCTGCAGTAAATGTAGACTCCATATAATAAATAAGAGGTGCATTCATCTGTGTATCTCCTTTGATCCGCATTAGTGATATTTTCAGCACCAGAACAGTGAAGCAACAGATTCCTGAGTTTGTTAGTAATTTTATTTATTCGGTGCATCTTTCCTGTTCTATTTTTCTCTGAAATGAGATCAAATCAGTGCTTCTATGGGTTGTCTCCTCTCTGCACTAGAAATTTTTACTTTATTTAAAGACGTGTCATATTTTCTCCCCAAGCCTGACCTGACCGCAGATATACTGCAGCTCGGTGAGTTGGTAGATAGTGCTTGATGTTAGAAGTCTGTATGCCATCAGATAAACTCGCTCGCTTTTTTTGGGGTGAGGCTTATATTGCAGTATGCTCGAGTCAGTAATTTCCGGTAAGTATTTTAAAGCCATATGCTTAATTAGTTCTTTGTATTGTTGAGGGTCTGACCTCATGAGGAAATTACTATGCAGTGATTTTCTCCAAAATGACTGTGCTTAAATTGCTCTGAAAAGCAAATAATCACATCAGCGCCAAGAAACTTCATTTCCCATAATGCTTTGCACACGGAAGCATTGTGATGACATCACCGCCTAATACCAGAAACACGTTCTGCACATGTGCGGGAGGCCATGGAACTTTTCCCGCAAACTAAGACTATAAATCATCAGGGAAGACAAAGGAACCTCGTTCTTTTGCCCAGGATACCTGGTGGTAAGGACACGCTTGTCGAACGCTCCGACTCCTTTGAGCACGCGGAAGCTCTAAGTGCCCAAGTTGAGCCCACGGGACCGCTGGAAAAAACTAAACTGCAAGCCCATCAGATCTGCTCGTTTCTGCTCCCCTCCAGCTGATGTTTGAGGACACAGAACTGCGGAGGAAAGCAGCAACTCCATCCAGCTCTCAGAGACGCTGTAAGTTGTCAAACTCAGCACAAAAGAAACTTTGTTCTCTTTGTGTCCAGCCCGTGGAGAAACACTCACGGAGAACGCCAAACAACGGAGAAAGCATCAAACCGACGGACGACGCCAAACTGCGGAGAAACACGGAGAACCGTCAAATCAAAAGAGGGAGGGACGCCTCGCTCTTCTGGTGATCAGAAACTCATCTCTTTCTCTCATTCTTTCCTTCTCCCGTTTCCTCTATAGTCCAGAATAAGCAATAAAACCGCGTCTATTGCTTAAAAGTAGCTTCGTGTTTTCCTCTTTCGTTCCCAAACACGTCCGTCGGGTCATTTTGAAAGAATAAACTGCTTATTAATCATTGTTTGGTATCTTTAAATGTTTCCTACTATGGCCAAGTGGTTAAACTAAAAGATATTAATTCGTGATTAATCTTTGGTGAAGCTTCATGATCATTTTGAAGTGTTTTGAGTGATTTTAAGGTTAAGTTACTACTGATTCTAAGTGCTTTGGAAGTTAAAGTGCAAGTTGCCACCCACACTTTAGCCAGACAAAGGGGTCAGCCATCTTGTATTCAAGACTCCATTTTGAATCCATACACACGCACACACACACACGCACACACACACACACACACACACACAAACTCTACTCCTTTGTGAGAACAAAGGACCCCATTCATACATCCTCCATCACACGCAAACACATCCATCTTCAATCATATCACATGGTTATCATTCATTTATTTCATTGTTTATTCATTTAACAAATTGTTTAATTAAATGTTATAAAATTCAGATTTTTGTGTCCAGTAGCTTTGTTGTGTCGAAGAGAAGTCTCTGCTCCAAGGATTCTACGAACTTCAAGAAAGACTGATAAGAGTTTTGGATTCAATTTTTCCCCGGTAGAACGGGGTGGTGCCCCGGAGATGTCTAAGAATATCTTAATTAATTAATAAATCAGTAAATATTCTCATATTTACAGAATTTATTGAAGAATCCAAAAGTAAGTTGAAGCTTACTAATTGTTCGCTCCTAATAACCCCAACAGTATGAAGTTTTCCTCTAGGTCAGTGGTTCCCAAACTTATTTAGCCGCGCACCCCCTTCTATGTCCCGACCATGTCGACGCACCCCCCAGCCCCCACATCAGGGCATATATATATATATATATATATATATATATATATATATATATATATATATATATATATATATATATATATATATATCAGACGTCAAGCTAAACAGACAGGGTTAAAAAAATATGATCGACCTTTTTCCCCATCACTTTCATTTTTTAAATAGCAATTAATAAACATTCAATACCATTACGATTTCCTTTGATTTCATTTTAAATAAATATTTAGAGTGCCCAGGTAGCACATAAACAATGCAATTTAACGGTTTTCTTAAAGTAGGAACGTTTAACCTGTGCGGCCAGAGCGCTCTCCTTCCTTCTGCTCTGCGTAAACCTGAACTGGTCACCTACTTGTGCGTAATCAAATGTCTATAGGGGAAAATATGGAAAAGCCATGAGGTTCACTTTTGCCTCAGACCGACTTATTGCTGTTTTATGGTGTGGCTGGATCTGCGATCCGCTGCCACGCGGACTGGAACAACAAATGCTGCAACAGGGATTGTAGTCAGGTTCGGAGTCACTGCTGGAGCGGACCCGACTTTAATACGTCATCCCAAAATAGAAGCTAATATCTTAATTTGACCTGGAATGAAAAATGTTATAAAACCTCTTAAAAGTTTTTATCACAGAGGAGGCAGCACTCATTTCTGGGGTGCCGGAGTTTGCGCAGCGTGCGCTCTTATTGAATCTGCGTGTGTGTGTGTGTGTGTGTGCGCGCGCGCGCGCGGCACAGCTCCATGAGCCGCTCCAGTCACCGCGCCTCGTTATTGGCGCTATTAAAACCAATGTTGTAAAATGACTTCTGCCCAGCCCAGATGTGCTCACTTGTGCACCCGTGAGCCGTGGTTCCGCTGGCACGTGTCTGACCTCTGACAGACGCACTCTGAACTTCAGATCTCCGGCACGCTGTTAATAGCCTGAATGGGAATCATTTCTTGATTTATTTTGTTACATCCACAATGTTCTGTGTGTGAGGTTTACAATGTCAGAACACCTGCATGAGACAGGTGTTAATTACAATCTGCCAGAATGACTCACCACCTTCAGATTCCTCCAACACCGTTAAAAATGATCAAATACGGAACATATCGGCGTGCGCAGGCCAGAGTGCTGAAGCTCGGCGCATTGTTATTATGAAGCTAGGCCACATGGAGGACACGCGCGCGCGACGGAACATATCGGCGTGCGCAGGCCAGAGTGCTGAAGCTCGGCGCATTGTTATTATGAAGCAAGGGCACATGTGGAGGACACACATGTGCGCGCAAAAATATACTTGTTTTCAATTATATTTATTGTGCCCACTTACGTTTTCTTAGGCCCACCCACAAATGAGTTTCTACAATAATGGTGACATATGACAGACTTCTCTGAGCTCCGCAGCCATTACACTTTTCACCTCGCGCACCCCCTAGCGGCAGCTCGCGCACCCCCGGGGGTGCGCGCACCACACTTTGGGAATCCCTGCTCTAGGTGATCCAGAGAGGCTTGACCTTTGGGTGAGCAACCAAAGAAGAGAGTGCTGGACTCCCAATTCATTCTCCCGCTTGTGCAGTGAACATTTTGAGAGTAATCACTTCACCACGGACTCCAGGGTACAAACACATTACTTCATATTTTGGTTGAGATTTAAAAAATTGAAGCATTAGCTGTATAATATACCGATGTTACATGCTGTGTAACTAGAAGAAAATCTTCCCCACCCTTGAATTGTCTGTGACTAGGGCTGTTTAGATGGGAAACAATCATGTTATTAATTTCCATCTAATTCTATGGTTAATTACTCAGAGAAACAATTTAATTTTTGGACAGTCTTTAAAGGCACAGTCTGCAACATTTAAATGTAGAATAACTTTAAAAATGTTTGATTTTGACCATCTGACCCAATTTTATTAAAAAAAGTAAATAATCTTTAATATTTCAATTTTCTCCTAAGTCCCTCCCCTGCCCTGTAGAGCTCAGCCAATATTTCTGCAAGCCTAACGCGTTGACCAATAGCGCTGCGTTTCCATCAGGGGGCAGCTGTCAATCATCAAGCACGAGCAGGTCTCAGGTGCACAACAGTGTCACGCGCCTCACTCGGCTTACTGCAGAGAAACATGGAGCAACAAAACCCCAAATTACAGATTCCTCGACTGCCTTCCACATCTCAAAAAACATTTAAAAAGTTTAAAAGCCCTTCTTCAAAAGTGGCTGTAAGACGTTTAAGACAGTCGTGTAGAATTTACATTGGAGATTGTTTTACACACGATGGAGAGATTTTCGTGATCTACACGGCCTGAAAACGGATGAAGAGTTGGCAAAGTATCTTTTAGACAGGTAAGTTATTTATTGTTTTTCGGATAAATTTACTGATAATCTTTCTTTCACTGAAAGAAGTAATAGAGCAAACAAGCTTTGTATGCTTGGTGTCCTATTGGCTAATGCAGCATTAGCTTGAATGCTAAGTCGACATGAATCGATGCTAGTCGAACTATTTATGCTATATTTGGAAGAAGTTTGAGTAACGAAAGGGGATTTTAGTTTTTTTTAATATGGGAGCTAATTATTAGTGTGGCGTTTAACTATAGGCCACATCAGTATATTGTTTTAAGCTCTTGTTTATAACTTCCCCGTTAGCGGGGTTCAGTTAGCATCTTGAAAGCTGAATTAGGTGTTTACACTTTCCTGAGCTGCGTGTTTGATTAAAATGAGTAATCAGCAGCTCATGTAGCACTTGTAGAAGTCTGAGGAGATGATTCAGCAGTTAGAATTAGGTGTGATTGATCAGGAACGTATCCAAAACCTTAGGTTTCCATTAGCACTGAAAGACTTATTGTGCTAACCTGGGTGGGCCACGTGTACAGATTACTGTCTGAGTTTGTGGTCTTACCAACGTGAAAACTCCATATTAAAATAAAAGGAATGATAATCAGCTCGTGCAAAAATCTGTGAAGGCTGGGGAGACTTGTTTAGCTTGTGATCACTACTTTTTGGGCTTTGATTTTTACAGTCATCAGTCCAAATATGAAGCATCAACATCTACACCATTGAAACGCCAACTGTGTATTTCTCCAACACCAGTGCCAGCTCTGTCTAGCATTCATGGAGAATCATCTGAAAGGTAAATAGCTGCGTAAAAACCTCTACCAGGAATATTATAATTTTGCCTCTGTTTGTTTTAGGTTAGTGGTGGATTATTTTGAAAAAATTCTAGAAATGGGATAATGAATGACTATAAAAAATATATAGAAATAAATAGTAAAACTACATTTTATATAGCGCCTCTCAAGATAAAACTCTTGAGGCACTTCACAACAACAAAATTAAACATATTTTAAAAAATTATATTTTTATTTCAAAGTTTATAAGAAAAAAATAACACAATTGTGTTTTTAAAATGTAAAGAGAGAGACAGGAAATTATTTGTAAAGAAGGAATTCAGTGGATACAGAGAAATGCGTAATAAGTAGAGTGAGAAAAATAAGGAGAGGGTGATGATGACGGCCAATAGACGAGGTCTATTACCTTCAAAATGACAAAATATGTATTGATTCTAATCATATTCTTGTGCTTGTATTTTATTTTCATAGGGATGATAATTTGGAGGAGGTGATGGAACAAGGTGAAACTAAAAAAGAAGGATCTTCACAAATGTAAGTACAAGGTTGTATCTGTATTTGGCTGTCACATTTGTCAGGAAAAGTAAACAATAATTACTTTTTTAGGTTATCTTGTGTGGGAATTGAAGCAAACATTGACAAGGAAGAGTTCAACAATATTCAAAACTCTGTGTAAGTATTCAGATGTTAATAAAATGTGTCGAATTTTCCATACTAAAAACTTCATATTGTGTATATTCAGGATAGTCATCAGATGACACATGGTCACCAAACAGAGAACCAGAAGTTGATTCGTCTTCAGAGGAGGACGAAACCATCGAGATGGACAGCGGTACTGATGACAGCGGTGATGAGGACTACACACCTTATATACACATAAGGTAATTCCTTTCGTTTAACATTCTATAAAACTGCAATAGCGCATAGTTAATAAAAAGCTTTTGTTCACAGGACTGGAGCAGCATTACAAAAAACATTACAACTTGAGACTCTGCAAGAAATTAACATAGAGGAAACAGTTCATGACTGTAATATCCCAGAAGCAACTGACCGACGTTTGACAAGCAAGAAAGGTCTTCCTCGACGCTACAAGCTAAGGCCTGAGGATCCAAGGCGTTATGGTTTGCTGTCCGGAGTTCCTGCACCATCAACAGAGGAACTTCTACAACACCTACGGATTTGCGGTGATGGTAAAATAAAACATTATCTGCCTTACATCTTCCACACAATAGTCCATTGCCAATTGAGTTTATTTTTTATTTACAGGTAAACTTTGCCACAGACATAGGTGTTGGGGGAGGCAAGAGAAAACCCAAAACATTCTTTATTTTTGTTTCCTGTGTTTTTCTTCTTTTTTTTTTTTTTTGAAAATAAAGATATATTTTGGGGAAAAAAGGACTAATAATTTAAAAATTTATGTAAAATGTTGGAGGTAGACATAATTTTTTGTTGTTGTGCAGGAGTTTTAAAATTTATGGTATTTTTACAAATACAAAACAAAGTTATGCTTTAGACCACTTTATTAGAGCATCAAACAAAAATATCTAAAAACAAACTTATGTAAAATATCAAATATATACATTTATTTACAATCGTCTTGGAATAAAACCAGTGTAGTTACCATTGGGGTCAGGGAATTTTGCAGAATAAACTCCTCCATGTGTGGTACAGTTGAAATACATGTCTGGGGAGGCTGTTGGCAGCATTTCTTTTCCAAATCAGTTGGCATATCTCTGCAGTGGGAGCATACACACCATGAAGGTTGATTGGGTGTTGGAGGTGTTGTGGCATTTGGACGAGAGAGGGCAAGTACATCAAAGAGAACACCAGGGTCTCTGTCCAGCACCATGGTAAGGATGTCAATAGCCTGCTGAGGGTTCAGGTTCTGTATGTGTTGCTACAAAAGTGGAAAGAGATGCTACAGCAACAGTTTTTAGGATAATTTAGTGTAATTTTGTTATGCTTACACGTTCAAAGTCTACTCGCTCGGAACAAAGATTCCGAACTCGAGAGAGATCTTCATCTCCAAGGTCCACAGCTGAGTGTCTCACACTTCTTCAGCCTCTGGATGCACCGCGGCCTCTGAATGCACCACGGCTTTGAGATGATGGTGGGCATCTCCTTTTTGCACCACGTCTTGAGGATGCAATAGAAGGTTCAAACTCTTCCTCAGAGGATTCCTCTATCACTGAACTCTAAATTGTATTAGAATAAAAAAAATTATACTAATATAAAAAGTACTCTTGCATATTAATCAATTTTGACACAGATCAGGCTTACATCTAGTCAAAATTTGGGCTAAACCAACAATAAACAGAAACTATGAAAACAACCATGATTATAGGAGGACTACACAGAATGCAGTGTTTATTCATGATTTCCACATAAATTATTTATATGCTTTGATATATTCATCCCATCAGGGCCGTGCAGAGACCTTTGATGGGGCGGGTGCTCAAAGTAAAAAAAAGGGGCACTTATAGAGCAAAACAATAAGTTAGAAAATTCAGATAATGAGACCCTTGGGTTCAAACAACATAATAAAAATAAATAAATTAGTGTCATTAGTGTTAATGTTAGTTCATGAATAATAGTTTTAGTTTTTAAAGCTGACTTATATCTAGAGATGTTACAACCACATTTTTGCCCCTGATCCGAGTCCAAGTTGTTTGATTTTTGAATATCTTCCAATACTGAGTCCTGTTCTGATACCAGGTGGTGATGCAACGCATTATAAAAGAAGAAATAAGTTGTCCTTCTGTCTGTATTTGTCATTTTGTTATTTTAGCCTGAAAAGGTCACTCATTCAGGAAGTACATTTAACAGAAATCAAGATACTTTATTGCTATTGCACAGGTGTACAACCAAAGATATTTTGTGCTTACTAAAGACAGCTCTAGTAAGAGGTAGTAAAATAAATGTAAAATAAATGCACCACAGAGATCCAGTGTGATCTACAGCTATGTTAGCTGAGATCTTTTTCCTGTCTGTAGAAAATTCTTGATCCCATTCCATGATCTCACTGAACTTAACACTAAACATGAGAGCTCTGCTACCAACCTAACAACAACACCCTTTACACAAAGGCACCATCATCACATACGTGGCAGGAGTCTCAGAGAAACTTAGAAGAATCTTCTCCAAACACAACATCCCGGTAAACTTTAACCCAACAACACCCTCAGACAGAACCTGGTCCATCCAGAAGACAAAACACCCAAACAGAAGCTCAGTGGGGTTGTTTATGCAGTCCAGTGTAGGAGCACTGTCCAGATGTTTACATTAGAGAAACTAAACAACAATTACACAAGAACATAACACAACACAGGAGAGCCACCTCTTCAGGTCAAAACTCTGCAGTCCACCTTCACCTGAAGGACAAGGGACACCTTTGAAGATGACAAAGTCCACATTCTGGACAGAGAAGGTAGATGATTTGAGAGAGGAGTAAAATAAGCTATCTATGTAAAAACGTGAAAACCCCACTTTAAATAGGGGCGGGGCTTAGATTTCACCTTTCCAGAACCAATAATGCAGCTTTGGTCAAGGTCAATTTTACTTACAGAGAGCATTTACAGCAGCAAAGCTAAACCAAAGTGCTGTACAAGGTAAAACAAGTCAAGATACAACAAATCAACAATAAAAACCTAAAGTAAGATGAGCACACAACAGTCACAATCTATGATAAAAACTGTTAAAAACTATTATGATGCTCAAGTCAACCTGCATTAAAAGCCAAATCAAAAAATTGCGTCTTAATAAGGGATTTAAAATGCTCTAGACTCTGTGTGGTCCTGATGTTGAGAGGTAGCTTGTTCCACGGTTTGGGCCCAACCACAGAGAACGCTCTGTCGCCGCGAGTCTTGTGGCGGGTTTTTAGAACTGTTAAAAGAGCTCGAGAGCTGGACCTCATGGTTCTGGCAGGGACGTAAGCGGACAGTAGCTCAGAGATGTAAACTGGGGCCAGGCCATGAAGGGATTTAAAAACAAAAAGTAAAATTTTGAAACGGATCCTGTAAGAGACAGGAAGCCAATGGAGAGAGGTCAGAACCGGGGTTATGTGATCCCACTTGCTGGTTCCAGTCAGCAATCGAGCCGCTGCATTTTGGACCAGCTGAAGTCGGTGTGGGGAGGACTGGTCCAGGCCAGAATACAGGGAGTTGCAGTAGTCCAATCGGCAAGACACGAACAGGTGGATGACATGTTCGAGGACATTAGCAGGAAGGTATGGCGTCACCTTTGCTATCTGCCTTAAATGATAAAAACCTGATTGGACCACTGCACTCACCTGTCTGTAAAGATTAAAAGAACTGTCTAAAAACACGCCAAGGTTTTTAACACAGGGTTTTAGAAAACCAGAACAAGGACCAAGAGGACCAACAGCGTTGTTTAAAAGATAAGAACTTTTTTTTTGAATCTCATTCAGTTTCAGTCTAGGTCACACCTTCCTGCATCTAATCAACATGATGACTCACCAACAATAGAGGCTAACGACTCATCAGGAGATGGAGAGGCAGGGTACTCAGAGTAGTTTCTGCTCTTTAAATAACAACAGACAGCTACAGCTTACGAGCTTGACTCTCCCATATTCCAGTTAGAACTGACAAAGCTCCTCAGAGGAGAAGTGAAATGTTTTAAAGAAACCAAAGAAGTCCAGTTGCCTTCATCTGAACTCTTTGGAGTAATAGTCAATAATAAAAAATACATAATAAAGTAATAAAACGTATATAATTATGCTCACATTCACTTTTACCATCTCTTTGTGGGGGGCGGAACATTCATCACGTTTAACCCTATTACCATAAATATAACTGGTTTTTGTTTTGTTTTGTTTTTGTTTTATGACTTTAAAATTGTAATAAAAGTGTAAAATGTTTGTAACTCTGCTCCTTTTTTCAGAACAACCTCAGCTTTCAATGTCTAGTTTGTATTTGTGTTTATGTTTATTAAAGTCTGTAAAACTGCAGCTTAAATGAAAAAAAAATACAGATTTGAATTTTCTTTACATTTATTACTAAACAGGAACTTCAAAATGACTTGAGCAAACTATGTCAAAAGAACTACCGGTATTTAAACTCAGAACTGTGTTGCAAACACTCAGAAAACAGTGTGACCCCTGACCTCATGTTAACCAGTTTAATGACTGCAGCCTGTCTGTGACCACAGGTCTACGCTCTGGTCCAGAGAACGGGATACAGTAAAATAAATACTTTATTTTACTGTATCCCATTCTCTGGACCAGAGCGTAGACCTGTGGTCACAGACAGGCTGCAGTCATTAAACTGAATCTCATTCAGTTTCAGTCAACTGTTTACTAAATGATTCAGCTTCATTCCAGCATTATTTATACGTACAATAAATATTTATTTAGCTGAAAATATCATTTTATCAGTGCAGAATTTTATTAGTTGACTTTTTGTAATGAAATGTTTACATTTAACCTTTTATCTGGCTTATTGATCTTCATAATGCTGGTAGAAATGCAGCTACAGCTGTGAAGTAGCCCATGAGTGTTATTTGATGATACAGTAAAATAAATACTACCGTATATGGAGTCTCCCGTGTAGATCAGGAAATGCCAGGTCCTGAGACCTCGGTTGTACTGGAGCTGGTGAAACAGCGGTCGCACCACCACCATTTTGACCGTGTCACAGGTTCCGTCAAGCCCAGACAATTCCATAAAAGGGAAGAGAGGTGGAGCTGAGGGTGGGGCTGTAAGGCTGGGATCAACTGACGACACCCGGTCGAACTAGCTACAAGCTAACCCAAAGCTAATGCGGAGGTGGGAGCTAAGCTAACGGAGGTAGCAACCTAGCTACAACCGGAGTTAACTGTGCTCAACACCAGAGCTTCTGAGTCAGAGATACGCCGGGCTGACCGCTGGGTAAAACCGGGTGGAACACAGAGGTCTCGGAGACCTCCACAAGCTGGCAGCTGCACAGCAAACAAGCGCCGCTGCGCAGAGCTGCCGCTGGGGAGAACCGGGTGGAAAGGTTTCCATCCCAGAGCTCCACAAGCCGTCAGCCCGCCGCAGCACACAGAAGCCACGATCAGACAGAGATGCGCCGAGCTGCTGGGAGAACCAGCCGTCAGCCCGCTGTAGCACACAGAAGCCGCGATCAGACAGAGATGGACCGGGCTGCGGGGAGAAACAGCCAACATTCCGGGTGGAAAACAGAGGTCTCCCGAGAGCTCCACAAGCCGATAGTCGGAACCCAGCTCCACCAACATGTTATATTTCAACGCATTTTCTAAAGTGCAGCAATATGTTAAATGCACTGGGTTTTACCCTATTACATTTAAATTTCATGGTTAAACAGTACATGTTAAAATCTAAGCTCAGCTCGGCAGTGACATAAATTACATGAATATAATTTTACTTACCGAAAAAAATGAAGTGGAGACTCCTTGGACGCTCTATTAGTGCAATTAATGCCACAGCAAGTCATTTTGTCCAACAATTTCACAAATAATATCCAAACAAGATACACAAACACAGAGACTCAAAATCCCGGAACAGTTTCCAAGCCAGACCGAGGCTCAGACTGAGGCCTTTCCACGGAGCTAGCTGTGTGGTCACGTGGGTCTGAGTCGGCGGTCACGTGGGTCGGATGCTCATTAATTATACAGAATTTTAGGCTTTTAAAACACTTAAACAGAAGAGTGAGAAAAAAATTCATGCCCCTCAGAGTTGTTATGAGTGTAAACTAGATCATTTAAACAAAAAAAAAAGTTTTGGTACCAGGCTGTAAACATGTTTATTTCTGCTGTGAAATTGGCATTTTTAACATGGGAGTCAATGAGGATTTGCTCGCTTCTGATACCAGCCCCCAGTGGATGAGGGTGGAACTGCAATTTTTGCTACTTCCGGGTTGGCTTCAATTTTAAAGCCGCATTGTGGGGGCTTGGTTCAAAGGCAGATTAGGCAGTTTTGCTTGTTTTAGCACTCCCTGGTGTCCGTTTTTAATTCTCTCAACAGTGAAGTGAAACTTTTCTCCTCGCTGTCCATTTGTCTTTTTAACACCTTAATCTAGCAGCTGAATTGTCTCCCAGCCTTTCTTTGTGACTACAGGCGTGATTGATCATTAAATTAAATTAAATAATTAAACAAATTAGCTGTATTCATGATCTAAAACATGCAAGAAAACTGCTGGAATCAGACAGCAGTGACAGGTATGTCATTAACCCTGTAAAAGGTCATTTTAGCACATACTGGCTCAAGAAAATGATTTAAAAATATGCTAAAGTTGCAAAGTATTCCTGTAAGGAATGTCACTTGATCAATCCGTTCATACGAAATAGGTAAAAGTATGTATGATTCAGGCTGATATCGTATCAAATTGATATCGGTATCGGCCGATACTGAAGGCTGCAATATCGGTATCACATCGGAAGTGAAAAAAGTTGTATCGGGACATCCCTACTCATTAGAGCTAATAATATCAGATAAAAAAGTGGATTTTGCCTTTTTTACAGCCATTTGATAGGAACACCATGCAGACCTCATGTCTTCAAATGAGGGCTGTGACCTAGATTTCTTCCAGTTCTGCTCACATTTCCTGCATTAGGTGAAGATTCTCTGTCATCCTGGACATGATCATCCTGAGCTTTAATATAAAAACAGCTGGACATTTCTGTTTATCTTGAAGACGTTTTTCTTCTCATCCTAGAGGCTTCTTCACATTGGTTGTGAGCAGAAGGCTGTGAGTTAAGGTCAGAAATATCGATTCATTAGGCCTAAGACTGATTTTTTCCCCTTGAACCAGAATGGCCTGTTGGCTCCTTTTGCTACAAAGACTACAAATCCCATGGTGCTTTGAGGCATCAACATGTCAGTTGAAGCGCCTTTCCTTTCTGTTTAGTCATTAGCGTCCGTGCTAATAGCATCAGCATCTGCAGCGTTACACTCCTCAGTCTGGGACAAACTGAAAACACTAGGGATGCACCGATCAGGTTTTTTGCTGCCGACACCGATATCAAAGAATGCTGATCACGGATACCGATCACGTGGATTGGCCAGAAATTTTCTATATTATAATGAGTGCTACAAACTACATAATCTGGGAATAAAGGAAATGTAACAATCTAAAATGGTCTGTATTAATTTTGACAAAAACTTGTTTTTATCTTTTAAGAGAAAAGAAGTCTTGCAGCACAGTCAGTGTTTTTATTTCTGACCACTACTTGTAAGCTTCCTGCTCAGAACCCAAGGTTTAGACATGAACATGTCTCTTGGACGAGGTAAAACATTTACAAGATAACCAGAAAACTCTAGCTTTTTTAATAAAATCTCTTAAGATGATCATGACCAGGAAAACTGAAGCACTTAAATGTAGCTCCTATCAGTAACAATCTAACTGATTCAAATATTAACGCCCCTGTCAGTGCGCCCCAGGGCAGCTGTGGCTACATCGTAGCTCATCACCATCAGTGTGTGAATGGATGAATGATTCACTGTAGTGTAATGCGCTTCGGAGTCCTTATTCTGTAAGGTGCTATACAAGTGCGGGTCATTTATCATTTAAAGGTTCTAAACACTCTAAATAGTGCAGAAATGCAAATAAATAAGACAAATAACTAAAAAAAATAAATAAACATACTTTACCGGCCATATTACCATTACCTGTCTTTTTTTATAGCTGAATGTTTTATGCTAGTTTTATTATATTTTTATTCTACTTATTCTATTTCTGAAATTTATTATTCATGTTATATGTAGCATGTTAGTACCGAAACAAGTTCCTAGTTTGTGAACTGCTTGTTCACTGACAATGGCAATAAACCTATTCTGATTCTGATTCTGATTCTCACTGTTGCTCCAGTGGATTTTCTTTCTCTGAAATTCGTTCAGAGGAAGTGCGTAAAGTTATACTGTCTCTCTTTAGTGGGAATACTGCAGGTCCAGATGGCATAGAGTCGCTTTGTTAGGATAGCTGCTGATGTTCTAGCCTTACCATTATCTATTCTTTTTAATCACTCTATTAACTCATGTTCTGTTCCAAAAGCTTGGAAATGTACTAAAATAATACCAATGCATAAAGGAAATGATACATCTGAACCTAATAACTATAGACCAATTGCTATAATTAATACAGTTGTTAAAGTATTTGAAAAACTGGTTTTTATCCAACTATCTAAATACTTAGAGGACAACAACCTACTATCTCAGTACCAATCGGGGTTCAGAAAAAACTTCTCGACAACTACTGCACTGCTTAAACTTTCTAATGACATCTATTCTGGTTTTGACAAAAATTTAATTGGTGGTGCGATTTTTCTTGACTTAACAAAAGCCTTTGACCTCGTCAATCACTATCTACTTTTAGATAAATTATATGCTTTTGGTCTGTCAAGGCCGTCTCTACTGTGGTTTAGTTCTTTTCTTCATCATCATTCTCAGTTTGTTTGCTTTAATGGCTCTGAATCCAACATGCGAGGAGTCATTAGAAGTGTTCCCCAAGGCTCTTCACTTGGTCCGTTATTATTTTCAATTTGTATTAATGATTTACCACGGTGCTGCAGATCCTGTTCTGTTCAGTTATATGCAGATGACACGGTCTTATACTGTTCTAAGTCGAGTAAATCCGAATTACAAGAAGCTCTTCAGCCTAATTTTGACGAAGTGCAGCTCTGGCTAGCTCAGAACAAACTTCTTTTAAATAAATCTAAGACTTACTCCATGCTGTTTCATGGATGTAGTACTTTATCTGATAGTGACAGGACGCTTAATCTTTATTTTTGGGATTCCTCGCCAGTTCTTTCTTCTGTTAAAATGAAATATTTAGGAGTCTGGCTGGAGCCAGAGCTGTCTTTTAAATTTCACATTCACACGGCATGTCTTAAGGTCACTCGGTGTTTACGTATCCTTTACAACTCAATAAATTGCTTTGATCCTATTGTACGCAAGTGCATTGTCACTCAGCTTCTGTTGCCGATTATTGATTATTCTGATATTTTGTACCAAAACTCAACAGTTTCTAGCCTACGGTCTCTTGATGTCATCTACAACAGTTTGTGTCGTTTCATTTTGCGGTGTTCTTTTAACACTCATCATTGTTATATGTATGAACTTCTTGGTTGGCTGCCTTTAAAAGCTAGACGACAATTTCATTGGTTGATATTTATGTTTAAGTGCATTTATTTTGATTTTCCACTTTATCTGAAAACTCTTTTGGTTCCCATTGATTCCTTGTATTCCACCCGCTTGACTACTTTTCCATCATTTGTTGTTCCTCGTTTTAAAAAGGAGGTGGGTAGACTCGCCTTTTGTGTTAAAGCTCCTCTGGACTGGAATAAATTACCCACTGAATTACGATCTATCTCATCAATTCGTCAAATTTCCCACACTGTTTATGCTTATGTAAAGCCGAGCTGTAGTTGCTTTGTTTAATCTTTGTTATAATGATTTTGTGCATTCACTGGCTAACATGCTGTATTTTGTTGCCAATCTTTGTATTCAATTGGGATATTACTTCACTTTAGGTTTAATTACGATGTAATATTTTGCCCTTATTTCTCTTTGAGTGCCTCACAGCAGTTTTATTTAATTTAATTCTGTATATAGGTATGTATGTACATATGTACATGTGTGGGTATTTATGTATCCATGCATATGAGTATATATTTGTGCGTGTATACGCATATATTTACGTGTGTATATATACATTTATACATATTGCTATTTTTACTATTATTATTTATTTACTTTCCTTCTTTTCTTTTTAAAGTCTGTTATAACTTTCTAACTCTGCCACCTTACTTGTTATCGGTTGTGTTGTAGGAGGACCTGCTCGAAAACAAGATGTTACATCTCAAGCAGTTTATCCTCCTGAAAAACATAAGTTAAATAAATAAATAATATTTTGTTCTGCATCATCAGTAGTAGAAATATAGTATTAAATAGACTTTTATAAACTATATTTTTGCTGGAACAGAACGGCTGCCAAAAAGTTTCAGTCATTCATCCATCAGTACCTGTGTCCATGCTGTCCAGGTCCAGGTGGTGAAGAACACACGATGAAGCAGTCCCAGCTGATGGACGATCCTGAAGTGGTAGCAGGTTTTCTTTAGCCGTGTTTAGCTAACAGCTGCAATAGAAACAAAGCAGGAGAGCTGATTAAGATGCTGCTTCAGAACAATGCAGGAGATTAAAGATCCAACGCTTTGGTTCTGATCAGCTGAGGACAGATCCAGTCTGGAAAAGAGTCACCAGAGTTCACAGAGTTATCTTCTGTTCTTCCAGCTACTGACTAAATTGAAGATGGATGCTCTACAAAAATACTAACAATGGTTTCTCCTGTTCAGTTTTTTCTGGTGAATCACTAAAAATCAAATCCAGCATGGCAGCATCTCATGGAGCCAACAAGGAATAAAAGGTGTGATATCAGCAGAGGGCTGGGAGCTGAAAAGGTAAAGAACAACACAACCTGAGGGTTCCTCGTCTCCAGCTGAGCTAAGAGCACTAAAGGGTTTCGTTTAGAGTTTACATGAAGAAGTAGTGAGTTTATTTATTTATTCTTTATTTAACCAGGAAGGTCCCATTGAGATCACAAACCTTACTTTCAATGGAGTCCTGGCCAAGAGGCAGCTCCACGGACGTGTAATGTACATGAAAACACAGGGAATCCCAGCTAAATGAACTTTAGGTGTGTTTTAGCAGAATGCTATTGTGTTTTCAGTATTATTATTGATTACTAGGGGTGGGTGCAATTAATCGATGTGGCGATGCATCGAAAAGCTTAACATGTTGTTTCGGCATCGATTAATGAACGTCGATGCTTAAAAAAACATAACATCAAAGTTTTGTTGAGAAGCCGGTACTAAAAAAATAAAATAAAAACACGTAACCGGAGCCTAACGTGCGCGCCGCCCTGACTGTTTAGTGAGTGGCACTACCTCTTTGACCTCTTTCTCCTTCCGGGAGACTGTATTCAGTAGTGAACAACAGGGGGTTTCGGTTCGTGGTGCGCATCATGGAGCCGCACTATAAACTTCCTCACCGAAAACCCTTCGCAGGAAAAGAAGTCCCCCTCCTCTACGAGGAAACCAAAGCAAGCGTTCTGGAGTCCATGAAGAAGGCAACCGGGATAGCGCGCACATGCGATGCGTGGACATCGGTTACCACCAAATCCTTCGTTACTGTAACGGCGCATTTTGTTCTCGCGTCGGACAAGAACGGGTGGAAGTTGGTGAGTCACGTTCTTCAAACTCGGGAGATGAGTGGGAGTTAAAGTAGCACCATGTTGACATTTGCCCATCTCTATGAGTGTCACTCTGCTCTATTTTGTTGTGTTCACCTCACTGTACTGAAGCTCCAGGCTGAATATATGTTCAGTTAAATTATGCACTTTTGTTCTGAAAAAATGCAACATATTACCTTCAAATATAGCAGGTTTGTTCTGTTACCTATATTCCAGACTGAATAAGCTGAATTTACCTATTTGATCTGTATGGCAGCTTTTTTGTAATGTTATCATATGCCAGACTCATTAAGTTTCCATTAAATACATTTGCTGGAAGTAAAAATCTTGTTTACTTGAATTAATTACCTCAATAAATCCAGGGCTTGCCTGTTTTCAGTGTTTCCCAACAATGGAGGGGACACACTAGTGTAAGTAAAGCTTTCCCTGATCAAAGTTAAGTTGGTCTAAGTGCAAATATTTACACGTCAGTCATAAAATAAGAATTTGTCTTTAAAAAATAGTTAAATGTTAAAAAAATGTATTTACTTACAGACAGTCGTTTTAGAGGAATTGAATTGATTGGTAGGTTATTTATTTACAAATGTAGATAAAGAAGAAAACAATCTTGTATGAAAAAAACATTAAAAATGTCAATAATCGAACAATCGTGGCACCAATAATCGAATCGAACCAAAAATCATTATAATCAAAGAATCTAAGCTTCCATAATCGAAATTGAATCGAATCGTGAAGTACCCTTCTTGGAACACCCCTATTGATTACTAAGTCATTATATTATACATTTACTCTGTAGAATGTCTTTATTAAGTTGTATGTATTTTTATTTACATGTAAATATGCATCCCTGAAAAACATCTGCTTAACGAATGCTCTGAAACATCAGCTGGCATTTCTTTTTAGCCTGTTTTGTCTATTTAATACTTGCTACTTGGTTCATTTTCATGCTGAATGCTGTTGAGTAAACTTCTGTCTGTATGAAAGAGCTGCTGTTCTGGAGCTGCCGTTAAGTGTTAGCCTGGCAAGCCAGACTAAATAAAGGTATTATTTACAATCTCCAAACTTTGCAAAGCAAGAATTTGGTCTTGTTCACTATAGGCTAGTTAAGTGTGGGAACGGGAGGAAAGAATAGCTGTGTGTGTGTTCGTCGCATCGGAGCTCTTTCCCTGGCGAGCAGACAGCTGCTCAGGGGAGAAATCGGTGTGTGTGGCGCAAGTTTATGAGGACACACACAGTAAATTAATAAAATATTGTGGTTCAGAGTCTCCAAAAGCAACACAGCTCGTGTCCGCCTTTGTTCACCTTGTGGAGCGGACTTTCCTGCGCGCATTATGCACCGCCCACAGGACCAACCCTAACTCACGCCATCCAGCCCGACCAAACACCGACTGTGCCCACGCTAATGTGTAAGCGACATTAGGCTACCTATACTAAGCAGACTTAGGAATGGGCCTTTACCAAACAGGAGTTTTTAGGGATGTTGTTGTAGAGCAGTGGTTCCCAAACTTATTTAGCCGCGCACCCAAGGCCGGATTAACCATATGGGCAACTGGGCAATTGACCAGGGCCCACGAACTCTAAAGGGCCCAGGGCAGCAAGGGCACGAGCAAAATACTGTATCTGTAATTTCCCGCTTTATGAGGACTATGGTGACCGTACATCCGGTTTTCCCCGGACATGTCCACTTTTCACTCTCTGTCCGGGACGTCCGGACTGGGGGGTTCTTGCATTGGTGAAAATGCCCGGCTTTTCATCCAGGAGCAGGGATCGAATTATGGGGGAGCTGTATATCCTACACATCCAGGGAAGCCGGAAAAAGGTTTTCTACCTATATTACATCATTTATGGACTCGTTAGAGCACAGAGCACAGAGAGCGGCACAGCGCTGCGTTGTTGCGCAGCGCTCCAGGCTGCTGCTTCCAGCGCACGGTCCATTCTCAAAGTGGTGCAACCAAAAAACTATAATTAGCACACGATCGTTCATGTCCGCACATGTTCTCTACTTTCTGTCTTATTTGTGCCTGAATCGCTCTGCTACTGCGGAGCTCATCACCTGTGTTCCGGTGATTTCACCTCACGCAGCATCGAAACACGCTCTCCACTGTGTGGTCAGCGTTGCAACACATTCCCTTTGATCTGCTCAAAAGTAACTGATGAGGAGAAAAAGTAAGAACCCAGGCAGCAGTTTTTCTGGAGAGTTTAGAGGAGATGCAGGAAGATGAGAGACAGACAGGACAGGAAATAGTTCAATAAAACAAGAAAACAAAACAAAGTGTTGAAAAGTAAAATGTAGGTAGATTTATCTCCACTAAGCGTTTTTACCGGTATAAAACAATAAGTTATACACATTTAATATTTATACATCTGATACAATTCAGATCACCTTCAAAACTCAGTCACACCCAGGGCTATTTCAAGACATTTTGGGGGCCAAGGCAAAATGCCCCCCCCCCCCCCCCCCCCCCCCACCCATAACTGGGCTCCCCAGAAGCCTCTGTGTAATCCATACCCTCTCCAGGAGTGTTACCCCCAAATTCCACTACCTCCGCTATGCTCCGCTCCGGTCCGCCCCCGCCTTCCGCAGCCGCTCGCTTCCGAACTCAATTTTTACTGGTACCCGCTCTACAACGGCTCCGCTCCGGTGCGGAGACCTGAGGGGGGCAAACAAGCATGCGTGGGATTTTCGAGATCTTGCGATACAGTCCGAGCAATAAACGCGGAAGTTAGATCCAAACACCCGTTGTGTGGGAGAAGCATCGAAATGAACTGTTTAATCTGCCTATCATGTGTGTTGAGAGATCAGCAATGTTTGGATCAACAAAGTGTGACTACTTTGATAGTGGAAACTGTATTTATGGCTTAATTTTGTGCATTTAAACTTCAGCCGTGATTGATAGTGGTTAAAAGTTGTTAAATCTGTGCATATGAAACAAAAAACGCCTTTTGTTTATCGATTTATTGTGAAATACGGAAATTGTGCTTGCTCCTTTTCCTGTTGGGCCGTTGTGATTTCTGTCCATTTACTGCGGAGGTGCTCCGGCGTCCGGCGAAAATAGGATCGATTCTATTTTTGCCGGACGCCGGAACAGAGGGCGGTGCACGGCGCCGCACTGCCGGAGCACGGCCGCAGTACTGGAATAGCTCTGATTGACTAGAACGGGACCGATTTTGCTCCAGCGTTCGTGTCGGAGCGGAGCGCAGCGGAGCGGAGGTAGTGGAATTTGGGGGTTTGTTATACAGTGTTTGTAAAAGCCCCTCAGACATGACTGACATGTTCTAATATTATCAGATGAAAAACTAAATGATCAGATGTGCTGTCTCATCTGCTGCTTTTCTAAACTTGCTAAAAGTAACAAAACCATTTGAAAGCCACTATTTGTGGATTCTCTGAAAGTTTCCATGGAGTGTGTGACAACTTATTTTTCATTGACCCTATCGTCTAATCTCACAGCTGAAACAAGCATCCTTAATAAACTGTGCATAGGAAGCGTACCGATGGTGTAGTAAAACAAAAGGTATAATAATTTCTTATTAATAAAACCTTGTTGCAGCACTAAAGCAGAAAAATGAGATTTTGCAGTAAATATGCTAAATATTTACATATGAATTGTTTTAAAGCCCTTTAATTGGCAGAATCTGATATTAATTTAGTTCTTACAAAAAATGGGTCCCAACGTCGTTTGTGTGGCGTTGCCATAGTGTGACGTCATAGGCACAGATCCCCTGTCCTCTTTTTTGGAAATGGAAATATGGTCACCCTATATTAAACAAACTGTCCACCCGGGCTTTTGCGCTGCACAGAGACGCTTCGCTGCCTACGACTCTGAACGTCAGTTGAGAGTCAGTCTCATGCAGACTGACCAATGAAGAGAGGGCCTCGAGTTAAGACCCTCTCCTCAGTGGTCAGTCCACACGAGGTGGGTCAAAGGTTAACCTGAGCGGGTTACGTGATGCCAGGCATTCAAGTATTGAGTATATTTACTGCATATTACAGTAAAATATTCAGTATGTGACCATATTATGGTGATTCTTGGGTCGTGATGATGGGGCCCTTGAACATTGTTGCCCAGGGTACAACGAAGTGTTAATCTGGCCCTGCGCGCACCCCCTTCTATGTCCCGACCATGTTGACGCACCCCCCAGCCCCACATTAGGGCATGGATATATATATATATACACACACAATCAGACGTCACGCTAAACCAGGGGTCGGCAACCTGTTCCCATCAAAGAGCCATTATTACCCGTTTCCCACAGTAAAGAAAGCACCGCAGCAGCCGCGACGTTGTGGGCGGGGCCTACCCTCAGACAGCAGAGCGCTGCTCACAACAGGTGAAGCAGCCGGTACCGGTCGCTCGTGTACGTCAAAGCTGTCTTTCATAAGAAGATAATCAATAAAACGATTTATATAAAATGGATCCAGAAGTTGTAGCCCGTCTCTGCCTACTATATTTTGATATTTTTCACCCTGTTGGTGGTTTTACTAAGCAGGTGCCACTTTCGTCATACGTTTCTTTTAAAATATGTTTAGACTGTTCAGAATACAAATCCAGGCTCTGTCACGTTTGATTGTTGTAATTAAACTTTGTAGGTGGGGAACGTCAGAAAAGGATCCGATCATTTTGTTTTTCCCTCATTTACAGCGACGGAGATAACGGCACAAAGCGCCTGGCTCTGGTGTTAATCAAGTTAAATTTGTAACAATTTTCACAAGAAAACAGAACAGTTAAAAGCAGGGCTTGTGTTGACCGGACAGTTCCCGTATTTGGCCATTTATTTTGACGGAGAAAGAATAGAAAGAATTACCCCGACGCATGGAGACGAACTGACACTTTGTTTCGCAAATCGCAGATGTAGCTAAATCACTCATGAAAAGATTTCCTTCTGAACATCTGAGCTGGACACCGCTCAGTCAGCGCGTACACAAGGTGCACAGCGAGCTGAAGATGTGGAGAGGGGCTTGGAACGTGTTGCAGAACCAGAGCGCATGCGGGAAGATTCCTCCCACTGAATCGAGAGTTTTCCAAACCCGGTCTCTCAGAGAGACTTGTCACTTAGAAAATGTTCCCTGATGATGAAACTTTGGCTGAATTGTGCTTGTTCCTGTCTCCAATGTGGCGTCTGAGGAGAGTCCCAGAATCTCACAACGTCTCCAGCTCAGAAAGCGCCTATATGATTACGCACAAGCGTGACGCGTCAACCCGGTCACACAGTAGACCGGGTTGGACCTGTTCAGGTTTACGCAGACAATCTTTACATTTAGAATTAGCTTACAGATGTAAAATTCAGTAAAATATAAAGCATTTTATTTAAATATCCATTCATTATTTTACAAGCACAGAGAGCCGCATCAGATGGATGGAAGAGCCGCATGCGGCTCCAGAGCTGCGGATTGCCGACCCCTGAGCTAGGGCATGTGCGGAGGACACACACACACACACAAGCAAAATATACTTGTTTTCAATTACATTTATTGGGCCCACTTACATTTTCTTAGGCCCACCCACAAATGAGTTTCTGGCTACGCTAATGGTGACTTTTGACAGACTTCTCTGAGCTCCGCAGCCATTACACTTTTCACCTCGCGCACCCCCTAGCGGCAGCTCGCGCACCCCCAGGGGTGCGCGCACCACTCTTTGGGAATCCAGAGAACCAGAACCGCTTTTGTGCTGCAACGTTCTCTACCGGTGCACTGATGCTTGTATTAACATGAACTAGATTATTGTACTAAACTCCAAGATGCAGGAGCAGCTCAGCATGAACATTATACACATTCCCAACCACGCTGATCTATGTTGATTTCTCCAACATGGATCTCTTTATTAAAACTATTTAACGGTAATAACTATTTGTTGATTTTAAACAGGGAAAACCCCACTCGCGATTTAGCGATAGCATAACGCTAACTCCATTAGGCCGTTAGCGTGCTTTGCCTCACAAAGAAACGGTGTTCACTCACCAAGTGAACTGCTCCACTCACTAAAGACGGTAAATGTTTCAGATCCAACTACGTTACTGACTGTACTACCGACTACTGACTGCCAAAACTCACCAAGTCCACGAGTTATCTCAGAGCAGCACAGCTTCTAGGTCGTGTCTCGGTGGCTTCCGTTGAACCGTTCAGTTGTATGGAACTAGGATTGGGACAATATTCAGCGTAACTTGTACAATATTCAGCGTAACTTGTACCAAGTTTTGTAACTTCGAACATGTTTCATCACATGTAACTTTGGATTTGTAACTTGTAACTTTGGATTCGTAACTTGTAACTTTATTTTTCTTACTTGTAATCCTCAATTCGTACTTGTATTTCTTGTTTTGTAACAGGAACATTGTATTTTGTACATGTATTTTTTATTTTGTAAAATCAAACTTTTATTTTGTACATTTACTACTTATTTTGTAACATCAAACATTCATTCAGAAACATGAGACTTTCGTTTTGTAACTAGCAGACTTCCAAATTGAAAAAATATAGGTACAAGTTTGAAATCAAAACTCTCAAAACTCTCAAAACACACATTTCATTCTACAGGTACAAACCAAAACCTACAGTGTCACAGATCTTTTTGTCTCGATTCTAGCGTCAGTGGGAGGAACAGGGCCGTTGCTAGCTATTTTGGTGCCCCCACCGTAGAAAAAACAACACAATAACACAGTATGTGCAAGCGCTTTGCCTTAAATTATCTTTAATTCTCTTGTATGCACAAACTGCTTATTATTTCCAAAAAGTAGGACTGATATGTACATAATATAACATACTAAACACAGGAACTTCATATTGTTATTATTTAGAACTATGTAACAGATCCACACACCACAAGCACCGGTTGTGACACATGTGTTTCTCCAATGTAATTTGCGGATGCTTTTTCAGATCCAGAACTCACTCTGCCTTCAGAAGTGCTGGCTGTGGGCTGTGCTCGGTCTGTAGGTGTGTTTTACTTTGTAATTCCTGGTCAGGGCTGGGTGATGTTGTAGAAGGTTCAGACGTGACGGCTGACAACTGATCTTGAGCTCTTGAACTGCTGGTGGATGGCTGATCTGAACTTTTGGCTTGAGCCCCTCCTTGAATGTACTTGTTCATTGAGCCTGCATTCAAACACAAAAAGATAATTTGTCATATTCATTCTATAATAAGATAAAAGTTTTAAACCATGGTAAAAAGAACTGCAATAGATTATTTATAGGTTTATATTATAAATGACTGGCATGGCATGTGACATGACTAAATTCAAAACTATTTAACCTTTATTAAGGACTAGAGAGGCACAATGTACACATTTTATACACAACTAGAAAATTCTAAACATGAAGGGAGGAGGTTAGCATAATGGACTTTTTTCTTCAAATTATACCATCAGCAGCTGATGTTCCCCTTGGCCCGTAAATGTTTATGAAATATAAATCAACATAGAGCAATGTGATGACTTGCTGCGTTTTTTTCCCCAGCAGTAAAAAGCTCTAAAGCTTCTCTGAGTTTCTCTTCCTCTCAGCCTCTCTCACTCAGCTACTAACGAACGCCCGGTAGGCGGACGGGAGGCTGCGGGACAGAGTGGCGCATTATACTTTTAGCAGACTGGAGAAGCAGAGAACGAAATCTGCCCAAACCACGCAGATAGAGTCAAAATGTTAAATGTACGTAAGCAGAGAACGAAAAACACCAAATAAAAGTCCTGAAAAGCAGCATGCTTATACCAAACTAGGCAAAATTTGACCATGAACAGATTAATTAACAGCAGTAACAAGTCTGAATTTAAGCTAGGTCAAACGACCCTCTGAACTTGACCACATGTGTTTAGAATTAGCAATAGATTAAAAAAATTAAGAATTTCCATTTAAATACTTGTCTTACCTGCAATCGAAGCAACAGCATCATCCCGCTGTTTCTTCTTTTGTCTATGTACAGCCCCGGACTCCTGCAGCCTTTTCAGAGCCATGACTGTGCCCGCTGCGCTGCATCCTCCGCGTGGGGGGGGGGGGGGGGGGGGGGTGACGGCGCAACACGGTCCATCTCCTTTCCGTTTTGTGTTGTTTTCTCTCTGTAAACATGCTGTTAACTTGCTTTGCACATCTTCTAATTGAAATATGTCTGTATCATATACATATTTTTTTCTTAAGCTTGCGTTTGGTGCCCCTCCCCCGGCATGGTGCCCTACGCGCTGTGCGTGGTGTGCGTGTGCGGAGCGCCGGCGCTGGGGAGGAACTTGGGTGGAACCAATGAGAGCACGAGTCTTAGCTACCAATCACGTTTCTCGAATTCCTGTCCAATCATTGGGAAAGGAGGGCAGAGCTGTAGAGACGACACTCCGAGTGTCCGAATCCACAGGAAGGATGCTTATCAGTACGGATTCTTGCCGGTCTAGCAGGGCCGGGTCCTTGCTAAGACCGGAACCCAGCTGCTCTGTATTCGGACAGTCTAGCCTTCACCTCTGCGGTGGCCCGTAGGTCCCGTCACAGCCGTGGCGGCAGCTACACGCAAAGGAAACATGCTAAAGCTAGCGAAAATCGAGCAGGAATATTAAGGAGCTACAGCAGCTTCACGTCCATCAGCAGCGTTTGTTCACAACTGTTTTCAGGTAAAGTAACTTTGTTTATTCTAGAAGCTTTCAGGACTTACATGTTAACTTTAGATGGTTTCATGTATGTTTTAAGCTACAGAATGAACTTGTTAAACGTACACAACACATTACTACTGAGTATTATCATGTAGGTAATTCATATAAACCAAATGCATTATAAATGTTGAATGCAGTAGGATGTTTTCTAATGTAAGTTGGACCTTAGAACTTCTTTTGCATCAAATGAGGGTAAAACGTTTTTTAAAACAGGCTTTTTAATAAAATAGCATTGAACTGTTTTCAATGTGCATTTGTTTATTCAACTTAAGCCTAATAATGATTAGATCTGTCTTAAAAATGTAAATTCTCAGTTTTCCCTGCTGCTTTTCTTTAAACTGAACAGAATCAGTGTACTGCAGGTTATGTTTTGTTTTACATTTTTTTTTATAAAAAAAACAAACAAACAACTAATTCGTATTTAATCTATTACAGGTCAGCATGTACTGTGCTGCACATCTGCCTCTGTGCTGGTGAAGTTGTGGGTCTGGAGGATGAGCGTGAGGAAGATGTTTGTGGAGGAGGTCAGTGGTGCTCTGTCCTGGAGGAGGTACCAGCAGACCACCACTACTGTTAACAGGCAAGTCATTCACAGAGATGTAACAGCCGTCGTCTGAGCCAGCCCAGCAGGCCCTGTAGATGGACGATGGAGTGAACAGTGAGAGGAAGTGTCCCAAAGCTCTCTCTGCAGACCGTCCTGTTTGATGTTCCTCTTGCCAGAAAAGTCCAGCCACGGGTCTGCTCCAGCCCTCCATCCACATCTGGATCCTCCTGCAGCAGATCCAGCTGCACTGTTAAAGACTTCCTGCTCACTCAGTTTAAATAATTGATCCAGGAAGAGTCACTCCTGCTTTAACCATACATAACTGGTCCATACTGGTTTTGATCTGTAAATAAGTGTAACGTATTATAAACAATCTTGTCTCCTTACCATCTCTTCATTTTCTGTTCATGTAACATGTTCAAAAACATCTAATAAAATTGGTGATAAAATCAATGACCAGAAAGAGTTATCAGTATTTGTTTTAATAAATGTGTTCAAATATCAAACAGCTAAATAACATTAACATGATGACAGTAGAAGGCCTCTCTCCCAGGATGACCCAACAGGTAAAGCCTCTCCTGACCCTGGACACCTGCAGTCCTACAGAGAAAATCAGAGACCACAGGTGACAAAAAGGCAATAAATGCATTTTTACATTTATCCACATGAGAAGATAAAACTTTTATTCTTCACACAAACTTTACTTCATTAAAACGTGTCAGCTGTGTAAATCCCCAAATGTAAAACTACTTTTCACAGAAGAACTTCTGTGGTTGTGTGTGTAAACAGCTTCACTCTTCACCTCTATGCTTAATAAAAACGCTTCTTAGCTCCGTTGTCCTTAAAACAAATGACAAGTTTAATTCGCTACACACACACACACACGGGAATAACTGGGACCCGCGATAAAAACTCGTTCTGGCTGATTTCTGCCTAAAATGTAATTTAAAGAACAAATATACAAACGAAAAATATCTATAAACTGAACCGCTTTAAGGTATTTAGATTTCTACGGCTAGTTTTGAACAAACTTACGTTTAAAACTTCGTAGCTCTCCTCATTTTCTCTGCCTGTTGAAAATACACAGCCGGCGCGCAAAGCATGCTGGGATAGCCTTGTTCTGTGAGGAGACAACGAAGCGGTTAGCTAACGCTTCACAATACAACAAAATGATGACATTTCATCAAGTTACCAGATAAAATCCTTCCGAAACACCGAAAATGAACTGCAGTCAATGCAGCAGCGGGGCTGTTTGGAACTATTCAAAACTACATGAACCACGTGACTTCCCCAGTCCATAGGAGTCTATAGAGCTCCGGGAGTTGACGTCACTTCTCCCGGCATGCAACAGTTCAAATCGAAACGGCGCCATATTGGCATGCAGAAGCCGGCAGCTGGACTATTTGTTATTGTCAGAAAACTCAATCAAATGGGAAATATGGTAGATTCCTGTTGTGCCCCAGGATGCAGAACAGACGCGGACGACATAAGGAATGAGCCATCTACAGGATTCCCCCGGATCCGGAGCGCCACAAACGTTGGATCATTGTAATAAAACGCGCTAGTGACCGGGCGAAAATGAAACTGTGGGATCCCGAGAGTAAAGGTTTTCGCTTATGCAGCGACCGCTTCATATCAGGTATTTAAACCAACGTTTCCTCAACTGTGTATGGTATTTATTTTAAATGCTTTTATTATGATTCTTAGTGGGCTTCCTAAACTTATTTTGGCGTGGCTTTTTCTGTCTTATTACTCATAGCAACAAGTAAACATCACGTAAAACGTTGCCTCGTGAGTTCTGCGTGCTGCCGTTTACGTGTTTTATGATCACAGCAATTAACCGGCTAAGCTGTATTTCATTTTTAAGCAATGGTTGATCAGATCACACATAAAAAGCACTTTGGATTGCTATTATCTGCCTCACCGAGACTACTTACGTGTAAATCTGTTATTTGTCCGTCCATCCATCCATTTTCATCCGCGTATCCGGAGTCGGGTTGCGGGGGCAGTAGCATGACTTCCCTCTCCCCAGCCGCCGGAGCCAGCTCCTCCGGGTAAATCCCAAGGGGTTCCCCGGTCGGTCCGGTGTTGTGCCGGTAAGAAGTCTGCTCCGACAGCTTCTGGCGTCGGAGCGGGCAGTAGAGTCGAGAGTCCCAGACCTTCTCCCCAGCTCCTCCGGCCGGGGGAATCCCAAGGGGTTCCCCGGTCAGGTCCGGTGTTGTGCCGGTAAGAAGGCCGCTCCGACAGCTTCTGGCGTTTTTAAAAAGTATCCCAGGGGCACGGTAAGGGTCGGAGATGTTTAGTCTATTTAATTTCTGACTATATAAAACGATTTCTTCTGTTTTAAAGTGTGAAGTAAACTCCGACGAAGTAAAATCCAAGCGGATCCCGTTCATGTTCATGGTTACATCCGTGTTTGTTTACCTTTTTTTGCATGCCAAAATGGCGTCCACTAACTGAGAGTCACGTGGGGTCCGGAGCTCTATTGGAGTGTCGTAACTCTCTACAGCTCTGACAAAACCCTGCCCTCCTCTCCCAATGATTGGACAGGAATTCGAGAAACGTGATTGGTAGCCAAGACTCGTGCTCTCATTGGTTCCACCCAAGTTCCTCCCACTGACGCTAGAATCGAGACAAAAAGATCTGTGACACTGTAGGTTTTGGTTTGTACCTGTAGAATGAAATGTGTGTTTTGAGAGCTTTGATTTCAAACTTGTACCTTGGATTTTTTCAATTTGGAAGTCTGCTAGTTACAAAACGAAAGTTTCATGTTTCTTAATGAATGTTTGATTTTACAAAATGAGTAGTAAATGTACAAAATAAAAGTCTGATTTTACAAAATAAAAAATACATGTACAAAATGCAATGTTCCTTTTACAAAAACAAGAAATACAAGTATGATTTGAGGATTACAAGTTAGAAAACTAAAGTTACAAGTTACCAATCCAAAGTTACATGTGATGAAACATGTTCGAAGTTACAAAACTTGGTACAAGTTACGCTGAATATTGTACAAGTTACGCTGAATATTGTCCCAATCCTAGTTCCATACAGTTGAACCGTTCAAAATGGCACATGGCAACAGGAAGATACACACTTAAAACTGCTGGGTTACAAATAACCCAACTTGGGTTATTTTGTAACCCAGGCGCTGGGTCAAAAAGGGACCGACCCAACGCTGGGTTACATTAACCAAGCAGGGTTGGGTTATGGGTTTGACCCAGCATATTGGGTTATGTTAACTAATGGGTTAAAATGACCCAACTGTATAATTAGGGCAACCCAAAATGGGTTAAAAAGAAAACCCAACTTTTGGGTTATTTAATAATTAAAGATTGGGTTAAAATGACCCAATTCTATAATATAGGGTTATAGGAAAAAATAAAATAAAATGCTTAATGAATAACTTAGTACACAAAATAAACATGTCTCAGTCAATTCTTTATTGACCACATAAGTTTTTTTCATTTTTAAAATGCATATATAACAATATTAATACAACTGAAGAGTATTTAAAAACATTTATAGTCCAGCTCATTTTTTGTAAAACTCTGCTTATTGCATTTGTGTAGATGTGTTTTAATGACACATATTAAAATATTAGACACCTGAAGATCATGAACATTTTCAACCCAATGCTAATGGAAGAACTGTACTTACGTAAATGTCCAATAACATGTAACTCATCTCCATGCTAGCAAAACATCAACTTTAAATCACAGCCAACTCAGCCCTCATTAGCTTTACAGCATTTGATTCATGCCCAGGCATTTCAAAGATGACCGTTTGAATGAACTCCCAAATTTGGGCACATGGTTTTGGGTAATTCACATCAAACACAAAAAATGTTTTAAAACAGCCATCAACTGCACCCAAAAGTGATGGATATTCCATGGCAGTCCCACTGAGGATAACGAATGCTTGGGAACATCGATGGTCTTCACCAAGCATAAGAACATGTGGGTCGTCTGTTGTGGCCCTGGTCAGGTACTCCGCCATGTTGGCTCCAGTCTAAAGTAAGGGGAGTTGAAGGGAAAAAAAAGAGAAAGAAAGGGAAAAAATTAAGGCATGAAAAAAATATGGTTTCATACACAGTTGTGGAAGTATATTTGGAGTTGGCTGTAAATAATAGTGGTGCAACTGTACAGATAGCCCACGGTACGGTCTGTAGTACGGTTTTTAGGCCACGGTCTCAGTATGGTTTTGGCATACGTTTTGTGCAGAAAGGCTGCTGCTTTTTATCCCAAAAAGTGTATTTAATTTTTTTGTGAGCTAAAACATTTGCATTAGCATGAGGCTGCTGTTTACAGCTGCCACCGGTCTCTCACCACTACCAACAGTCAAGTTGAAGTGTCTTGGTGAATTTTCCTGCAGGGAGCTGGGACTAATCCAACAAACTTCCCATCACTGGACAACCTGCTTTTCCTCCTGAGCTACTGCTGCCCCAGGAATGATGTGATGTTCAGGAACGAATCAAATCTTTTGAACTGGTTTTCAAAGTGAACGATGAGAGCCGAGTCCCTATAGAGAGCTGTTCATCTTTTCTTCCTGTAACAAACCTCCCCGGAAGTCGGTAAAGTGCATCCGCTCAACCCCCACCCACCACTGTGATGGATGTTGGAGGAATGCTACCCAACCACCGTGCGCCCTCATGGACACTGGAGGAACACGTTGCTCTTAATACCCCACCCACTCTCTTGACTTCGATTCGTTCAAGGGAGCCAGTCTTTTGAACGGCTCTTTGATGTAAATGACCGACTAATGAACGGCTCCCATAAAAGAGCCATGAATCCCATTACGATGGCCCAGTGATCCCAGACCATCACACTACCACCACCATGCCACCGCTTGCACATGCACACAAAGATAAAAACATATGTCAACAAAGATTTTCCTATACATTAAAGGTGAAACTTGAAAAGTTTGAATATGGTGCAAAAGACCGTTTATTTGAATGATTCAACTTAGACTGAGAGACCATCTAAATCCTCAGAAACCCTTTGCAGGTGTTCTGGATTTATTAGCTGATTAGAGTCTACAATATTGAACCTTTCCACAATATTCTAATTGTTTGAGATGTTAAATAGCCATTAGCGCCGGGACCGTGGGTGTCACCAGTAGAGACTCAGATTGAGCCCGGGACATGGATGTGCAGGCAATATGGCATTTGCTGTTTTCATGTTCTCAAATAGTCTCAAGCTTCATCTTCTTAGTTCCTCTTACAAACGAGTTGTTACAGTTCTTCTCTCGAGCGTGCTGGCGGCAAACGGTGCAGCTCATTTGCGCAGATCAGATTCTGGTTCATAATGTAGCCAGTGTCTTACGACTCCGCCATCTCCAGTTCGCCACTTTTCACAAAATCTTCCAGTTGACACTGGTCCTGGTGGTTTTTCTTCCAGTTCAACGAGTTTTCTTTTGGAAGGCTGGCTGACTCCAGTTAAAAACCGCCACATTTCACCGCTAGTTTTAACACGAAGCTAACTGCTAACTTGATAAACTGATTGAATGGGATAGGCGGAAATGACGTTGAATGCGGCGTTCACGTTTCGCGTACGTTTGTGGACGTTGCATGCAGGTGGGAGGAGTATCAGAGAAATCCATTGAAGATGACTGATAAACATAACTAATTTGGTGCAATCATTTACTCGCTATGTGGCAGATAGAGCTCAAAATTTTACTTGCCAAATGGAGCAATTTGCTCGCATTTGGTGAGTGGCGAGTGTTAATTTCGGACCCTGTCCACACCCTTCATTTTCAGGAAAAGTAGATGCTGTGCAAAAATATGACCAAAGAATTAAACTGAATTGACTAACATGATTTTTTATATTTTCACTTTAATATTTATATCATGAAACCAAAAGTCAAGAGAATAAAACAGACGGTGCTGCTATAAAAGCAGCAAAGAGCTGCTACAGATGCCTATTTTTCCAGGCTGGAACTGAAATATAAAACATTTTCAGTAATATCTTTTGCCCTGTCTCAAATTGGAGAACAGCACAGTTTGACAGACCACTGACCTGCCAGGTTTTATTACCCTACTAATCTTGGAGAATTAAAACCAATGTTCCCCAAAGAAGGGAAACAAAACACAACAAAGCTGACTCTCAACTCAACAACAAAAAATCTTTAGAAAATGGGGAAAAGGTTTCTATTTCAGTTGCTACACACCTGGTTTTTAAACATCTGGAGAATCCCTCTGCATATGCAAGACTGTTTTCATAGATTTTAGCTCAGTTGTTCAATCTGTTCGGCTCAGCATCTTTTTAATTAAAAGTTAAATCATTTTTAATTAATAATATTAAAAATAAGACTCAGCCAGTCTACAAACATTTGTTTCCTGCTCAATGAGTTTTGGTTCTCTCCATCCTCCACGTCTTGATAATTTCTGCATAGAGTCTTTTTAAACTTCCCGCTGCTGTTTGTCTCCAACGTTAAACATCAGCTGATTTCTGATCATATTTATGCTTTATTTTCTGATGGGTTCTGCCACATGACGGGTGGAGTTTTGAGGAGAGAAAATCTCATGTTATTCTTTAGAAAAAAGATTTATTGACATGATGTCTGAAGTTGTGAGGTGCTGCCTGGATTTAATTCTTTCTCAGTTTCATCTTAATTGTCCAGTAACTCCAGTTGTTTCATGAAGTTCTTCTGATGTAAAGATTGGGTAGATGACAGCTGACTGACAGGTTGAGACATTCATCACCGTGGAACAATGTTGGCTCACTCTTTTGTTCTGGGGACCCATGAGCTGACCAGAAGTGGCGGAGACTTAGGCTCCTTATAAACTGTTCAAGGTCAAAGATCATACATTCTCCTTCAGGACTGCTTTCTAGAGAGCAGAATTCATGGTTCCATCAGTTACAACAAGAAGTCCCGAAGCAGCAAAGCCATCCCAGATCATCACACTACCACCACCACTATGCCTGACTACTGGTTTTACTGAAGTTATGTGTTATGCAACTGTGGTTCTGGAGATCTTCTATCGAGCATGTTTTAGATGTTTCTCAGCTCCAACACACCTCACAGACATGCTCACATGTTAATCACACACAGGTGTGTTGCAGCAGAAAAACCACTTAACATGCTGGATAGTGGATCTGACCTGGGTTGCCCACGCCTGATCTACAGAATGTGTCCCCAAATGTTTTGGCACTGATCAAAATGTATATATTTTTTTACTTCAGAAATCAGACAATGAAGAAGGAATGCATCATTTAAGTCGTGTTTATTGGTATTTCTTCAGAATATTTGAACATTTATGTTGAAGTCTGCATAAAATACTAAAAGACAAGTTTTGTAAATGATCAATATCCTTTTCTAACAACAGAACGGAGCATTTTGCAGTAAAACATTCAGCTGGAGGAAACTCACACCGCTTGTTTTTACATTAGTGGCCAATATCAGCTGTGGCAAAAGGATCTTTTGCTCCCTCAAATGTGGTGGTAATTGATTTCTCCAGGAGAGGTTCTTGCCATATCTTCAGAAGAATGAAATGATTTCCTCCAACATGGACCTGCCGAACATACCAGTGATTAGTTCCCAGTCACATCACAATCTTTGTTTCTGATCTGAAATTCTGGAGAACAAAGAGCAGTAATATGAAATCCGTGGTTTTACCTTAATCCTATAGTTCACACCGGCTACAACTTGTGACCAGAATTCAACTGCTTCAAATATCTCATACTTCTTTTGTGTTGCTGCTTCTGATATGTTCTTCATCTGAGGAGAAAATCATTACAATGAGATTAAAACCAGAAGGGCATGTTTGCAGGTGGAAATTATGAGTGAAGCTCACCCAGCTAGTGATGACTTTTATATCCTGGTCAGCAGGTTGTGGTCCGCTCCATCCTCCAGTCATCACCTCAGCCATCCTGTTGGATTGTCAGAGAAGTAAAGTTCCTGCTGTAGGTCGTCTCCAACGTTTAACTACAGTTGTTTCTGATCATATTTATACTTTGTATTCTAACTGGAATGTCGTGCCACTACATGATGGGTGGAGCTTCAAGGAGAACAAGTTCCATGTTATTCCTCGTCGTTTTTCTTCAGAAAAAAATCTGTTATAATATTTCAAATCTCATGACATGCCACCTAAACTGGTTTTGATGCTTCTTAATGAATTCCTGTTTAAAGTTCCTTAGAAACCAGAGTCAGTGAGTTATTCTGGTGTAAAGACTGAAGACAGCTCAGCTACAGACCGATGGGAACAAAGCTGGAAATACTCTTTTTACAGATTTGTTTCATTTTAGCCTCATCAGAAAGTTTTCAAGCAAGAACTTCTGCTTAAGGTCAAAGGTCCTTCTGGATCTGCTGCTTTAGGCAGAATTCATGGCTTAATCAATTACAGCTGTGGTCCTGAATCTTCAAAGCAGCCGCAGACCATCATATCACCACCACCGTGTCTGACCGCTGGTGTGATGCTGTTTTACACCGAGACATACCTTTCCTCTCTATCTCATCAGTCTAATAACTTTCTTTTCCAGAAGTTCTGGTAAATTCTAGATTTAGTCTTTTTATCTAATAATATTCATCAACAGCTGCAGATTTTTGGAAATTTGCAAATAGATTAAATAATAAAAAACTAAAATGTTTTTAAAGATGTATAAATGAAAAAAAAATCTATGGTACTTAGGAGAGGCTCAACCATTGTCTGTCATAAGTGAAGATTCACTGTTTGTTTCTGAACTCACCCAAGCTGAATTATGAGTGTACTTTTATAAACTAGCAGGTTTAGCTAAATGTTATTTATTTATCCAAACTTCCAAAAGTTAGACATGAGAAAAAAAGATTCACATCTAAATCCTCTTGATTTCGACTAATTTCAGTATTTGTTCTATTTTTTCAACAAGTATCCAACAGATAAAAGAATAAATCATATTTATTGCCTTTTGTAGAAAAAACAAACAGCTGGTTTTCAGTTGAAGAGTGGGATGAGTCTGAGATGATCAAATATCATGTGTTTATACTTGTTTTCATATATGCTTTAGTCAGTGTGAGCTTCACCTTTTTCTTTTCAGGAAACTCAGTTTGACCTGGTTTTGATTATAAATTACTTGCATGCAGAGATTCCAGGCTGTACCAGAACAGCTCACAGTACCCGAATGACCAATTCCCCTAAATGTAGAACTAATAAAAACTTTTTTGTCCTTCATTTCTGACAAATTCTTTAAACTGCTGATGTCAAATTTGAATATTGTGCAAAAGTTCATTTATTTGAATAATTCTACTCAGACTGAGAGACCATCTAAAGGCTCAGGAACCCTTTGCAGGTGGTCTGGATTCATTAGCTGATTAGCGTGACCCTTTGAGTCTAGAATATTGAACCTTTTCACAATATTCTAATTTTCTGAGATGTATTGAGTCTATCTCATATATTAGTTTCACCTTTTAGGAAGAATCCATCCATGCTTTTTTCTGCTTCTAGGAAGAATTACTGACATTAGTCAACTTTTGCACCATAATATAATTTTCCAGATTCACCTGTTGTTGATGATGGGTGGAGTTTTTTCTTTGGAAATTACTCAACAAATTCCTTGTTTTATGTTTCCTGTCAGCAACTGCATCATCCACACCCTGAATGTACCGCGGCTTCATTCTCTGGAAAAGTAGACGCTGCGCAAAAGTATAAAAAATGTATTAAACTGAGCTCAACTGCATTTAAATGTTTGTCTGACACTGCTGCACAAAGTTCATGAGACAAATTAATTTAAGACACCTTTTATATTTTCACTATACTATTTAAATTGTTAAACCAACAGTCACATGAGTAAAATACATGGTGGTGCTATCAAAGCAGCAAGGAGCTGCTACACAATCCTTGTTTTTGCCTGGCTGGAAACGAAACATCAGCTCTTTCCAGTAATATGTTTTGTCCAGTTTCAAAATAAGAACAGAAGAAGGAAAAGAAGCTTTATTCATATAGCACTACTTTATAGAAACTTCCCAACATGCACGTGTCTCCGCTTGACCGGGCCAGCTGAACGGCCGTCTCAGGAACTTTCAGAGTACCTGATCAGGTGCCGGTACTTGGAAAGGCCCATTGGAGTAGCCGAGCAGAACTTTTAACTCACGCTGATCAGACAGAGTAATTGTCCAATGAGACGTAGCTCATTGTACCCTTTCTCCTCTTTGGGAGAACATCACTTATACATTGTAAATAAAGACAGCCTCAAAAAGTTGTTTCAATTCATTTTTCCTATTTCACCTAAGTGTCCCTGATAAGTTTTGATTGTTAAAATCAATTTTGTGTGTTTTGATATTGAAAACTTAAAATTGCTTGTTATTTCAACAAATGATTATATTTCCCTCATTCTCGTGTGTTCAGTCAACTTAAAACTGCAATTTATAGATTAAAAAATGACCCCGCCCACTGTGAAAGCTGCAGTGGGTGAGGTGCATTGTGGGCAGTCATGTTCTTAGTTATTTTGTTCTAATTTGAGGTGTTTCTGCACATTTATTGTGGGCGGTTGTGTTGTTCTTAGTTTTTGCTTTGTTTAGTGATCCAAAGGTGGAGTTAGCTGTTGTTGTCATGTTGGCACCAAAAGTGAGGAGGGTGGTCGTAGGAAAAAGAACGTTGTGACGTTTCACTACACAACACTTACAGTAGTAGTTCTCGCTAAATGCTCAGGACTCAGCTCCTTGTGTTGTGAATGAGGTGTGAGTTAGCCAGCATTTTTCAGTGTTGCTGTTAGCTTCCTGCTTCACCATTTGCCTGTATCGGCATGACAGTTGCCATTTTGATAACATGAGTTCAAACAATTAATCCATTTGTTCAGTTAACAAAAACTTTTAATTTGAATGGACAACCATGTCTAACTCAAATGTATAAGTTAACATAATGTAGAAATGTGTGTATGTTTAACATGACTAAATGATTTTTGCACTTTGTAATCTAACAAGATGCATTGTTTCAACTCACAATGTAACATTCCAACAAAGCGTAGTTATTATTTACGATATTTGTACAACTTAACATAAAGAGTTGAAAGAAAGTGTTCATTTAAGTTGACATGACTCAAGTTTTTAAGGCAGATGTTGAACTTTCATTTTTAAGTTATTCTGGCCTAAAATTTATTACAGTGTATGTATAACTCCCAATTTTTTTTTTCATAAAAACATCACCCAACCATTCCTAAGTGAATCCGATGACAAAAAAAACAATCAGGTGGTTGAACATCATCGACCATGACTCAAAAACACCCTGGTACAGAGATCAACTGATATATTACTAATTATAAAAATCAAACGATGAAGAAGGAATTCAACGTCTAAATCATGTGTATTGATGCCACTACATGAAGGGTGGAGCTTTAGGAGAAGAAACCTCTAATTATTATGATTTTTTTTTCGACAGAGAAAAAAAATAAATCATTACAGTATGCCAAAAATGTCTAAACTACTTTTGGTGTTTCTCTTAGAGTTCCAGAGAAACTGAAGGAGTGGAGACAAGTAGACTGAAGACAGCTGACCTGTCGACAGATGTGACTAGTTTGACAGGTCACCACTGGGATGGGATGTTGACTCATAGGGTTAGGGTGGGTTAGGGTTTACAGACTAGTTAAAATTTAACAATCAGAAGGTCTGGCTGCATGAATCGGTCATAATCTGAGTGAGTGGTATATAACAACCCTTGAATGTTTTCTTTTCTGTAGGTGGGCATTAGCAGCGGGCACACCTGCAACCGATACCATTCCTTCTGGGATAAAAGGAGCAGCAGGATGACTTCACCCTGCTGGATGATTATACTCATTTGGTAGATTCTAGCCTCAGCAAAAGAAGCATCTTGTGATCTTTCTCAAATAGTTTGGAAGTTTGCCTATGAACTTGTTCTCCTGTGCCTCCCAGGTTTAACCTAATCTTCAACCCCTCCATAACTTCTGGAAACTCCATCTGCCTTCTCCTTCTGCTGCCAGCAATGCACCTGACGGCCCTCTCTTTGCCGCCCACCTACACTCTGCCCCTCGCCTGCCAACCTGGTGCTCACCGTGTCGCCAACATCTCCCCACTAAGATCATAACCACCGCTTCAGGAAACCAGATCTTTGCATTAAATTGTGAATACATTTGTTTAACCCCACCTCTCCTGAGTTGATTCCGTACGCAAGTGAGAAAACTATTGCTCATCACTTTTTAAGGTCAAAGTCAAACATTTTTCTTCTACCTTTTCTGGTAGAGCCATTGCCTGGTTCACCATATCAATTTTAGAGCTTTTTATTCAGTAAACTTAGCATTGTTAAACCATTAAAACCAGTTCCTGCCTCTTGTACTGACCATCGATCATGAGACGAGACACTTTTTATTTACATGCCAGCGCCCCGATAAAATCACAACATTAGGAAATTGCTGTGGTTCTGGTTCTGGTTCCCGCTGCTTTTTTATTTTTATTTATTTTTTTTAATTTGAGTAATAGAAATTTACAATGCCTCAGAGAGGATAGTAGCAACGTGAACATGTGTACAAAGGCAATCAATAACAATACATAAGTAACAATACAGCAGTCGGGGAGCAGGTAAATGAAATGGAGAAAGGCAGACATTTATAGGTTGACATTTGTGGAGCTGTGGAATTATGAGTCATTAGAATTTAGAAAAGAAAGAGACGGGCGATATCTTGAGAGATTTTTTTGGCACGTCTGTTCTTCATCTTTGTAAGTCACATGTGTCAGACACAAGGCCCGTGGGCCAGATGCGGCCCGCGGAGCATTTTTATGTGGCCCGCAAGATAAATATCAAAAATATATTAAAATTGGCCTGCTGGCCGATTTTACCGAAAAGACTTCAACTCCCATGATGCTTTGCGGCGTTAGCGCAGAGCCAAAGTGCCCCCTCCTTTGTGTTTTTTCTAGCGCCTGCTGCCGGTGTCTGCAGCTCCGCTGTCTTGACAAACTAAACACTCCTCTCACTCAGCACCGAGTTCACTCAGCTATTTTCTGACGTTGAAGCCCAGAAACTGAGATTCTAGCTGCTCAATAATGTGTTCACGACTGAAAGAGAAAGTTTTCCAACTAACGTCCAGACAGGGCTGATATAACTCCAGCGAGCAGCGACACGCTCAAACCAGCACGACTCTGTGGTTGCTGTCGTTGTGTTTCCTCCCCGACACACAACAACGTGGTCAAGCTGCTCAGACATGTTCATCAGCACAAACCTATGTGAGCACCTGTTGTCATCTAATGTCATTATTATGATGAAGGTGAACAAAACAACAGGAGTCTCCTCCTCAGCTCAGATCAACCCCATGATGCAGGTATCTGGCTGGAACAGGTGAGCATCACAGTAAACCAGTGGAGCAAACTGAGCTTTAAATATGTTGGTTTTATGCTCTTTTTCTGCTCCAAAACATGAAAGTTAACAGGTGAGATGTTGCATTTTCATTTAAGATAAAATGATATTTTTATTTTGTTGTTGGCCCGTGAGAAAAGATTTAACCTACAGTAAACAGGAAGTGGAAAGGCTGCAGATAGATGAATAGAATAGAAAATCCCTTTATTGTTCCTCAGTGAGGAAAGCTAGATGTCACAGCAGAGATGACACGTATGACAGGAGAAAAAAAGGAGAATAAAAAATAAGAAAAATGAATAAACAAGAAAACATAAATCCTGAATAGATTTTAAAAATGCTGATTATACCACAAGTAATGAATACCACTGATGCCTTTTATTTAAAACTGACTTGCTCGTGTGTAATTTGGTTATTCCACATTCGGTGTTAATGCAGAAATATGTTTGTTTCCAAATTTAAAGGTTCAAAATTGCATATATGTTGATAAAGAAAATGTGCAAATTTGCCGTCACTTTTTCAAAAAATATTAAGTTTGGCCCTCGACTCCGTCCCAGAGTTTCATTTCGGTCCCGTGTGAGTTTGAGTTTGACACCCCTGATGTAGAAGCAAAAAGCACCAACAAGCAAATAAAGCACAAAAAGTAAGTGAAGAATAGAGAAAAATAATGCTAAAAAGCAAAAAAAAAAAAAAAAAAAAAAAAAAACAACCATCTGTGACCATTGTATAAAAATCTGGACAGCTTAAATGTCTAAACACCTGTTATTTCAGTTTGCCAAGTTTAACAGTTTAATCTTTACATTTAGCTGAACTGTGAAATTAGCAGTTTATGCTAAATTTGGTAACTGATTGCTGAAGTTGTTGAGTAGCTGAAGTAAGCTGAAACTAAGCTAAACTTTCAAATGAGCTGAATGTAGTGAAAGATGTGAAAGCAAAAAGCATCAAGAAGCAAAAAAAAAAAAAAAGCACAAAAAGTAAGTGAAGAATCAAGAAAACTAATCCTAAGTAGCAGAAAACTCAAATCTGTGAACACTGTTTAAAAAAATTGGACAGCTAAAATGTCTAAACACCTGTTATTTCAGTAGGACTAGTTTAACAGTTTAATTTTTACATTTAGCTGAACTGTGAAATTGGCATCATATGCTGAATTCAGAAACTAATTGCTGAAGCTGAAACTAAGCAAAACTGTTAAAATGAGCTGAATGTTTTGAAAGATTTAGAAGCAAAAAGCACCTAAATGTAAATAAAGCACAAAAAGTGAAGAACGGAGAAAGCAATCCTAAACCTCAGAAAACTGAAATCTGAACATTATTTAAAAATCTGGACAGCAAAAAGGTCTAAACACTTGTTGTTTGAGTAGGACTAGTTTGACAGTTTAATTTTTATATTTAGTTGACTGTGAAATGAGTAGCATAAGCCGAATTCAGAAACAGATTGCTGAAGTTGTTGAATAGCTGAAGTAAGCTGAAACTAAGCTAAACTGTCTAAATGAGCTGAATGTAGTGAAAGATGTGAAAGCAAAAGGCACAAAGAAGCAAAAAAAAGCACAAAAAGTAAGTGAAGAATCAAGAAAACTAATCCTAAATAGCAGAAAACTCAAATCTGTGAACACTGTTTTAAAAAATTGGACAGCTAAAATGTCTAAACACTTGTTGTTTGAGTAGGACTAGTTTAACATTCGAAAAGTACTGCACCGATTTGAAAAATTCAAAAAGCGTGAGTGACAGAAGGCTTTGATGGTCATCTGGGTGTATTTTTATGTGCCTACCATGAATTGTCGAGAAGCTATGACGAGAACATTTTAGCTGTCTGAAGCCGATCAGAGGAGAAAATCTCAGTTCCTTTAACATGGGTTTCAATGAGGGAAAATCTGGGTCTCTCCTCTTTCTGAGGCGTGTAGCGAAAGAACGGTAACACTCACAGATAAAATGAAACCCATTCTGAAAAGCTGACAAAAATTCCTACTTTTTGAGTTATAATTTGTTTTGGTAGTCCAAACGGTCTGGGGGTAGTAAAGAGTTGTTCACAGAAGATGTGAAGTTAAAAAGTTAGAGTGCGGAATTTTCAGTTTAGAGTGAAGAGAGACATCTTTTTTTATTTGAATTTTCTCAAACAAATGAACCGTACGACCACAATGTTTAGAGTACAGTCATGGATTATAGCTCAAAACGAACGTATATTCGTTAGCTGTAAGCCAGTGTGTGTCTCATTTCAATCGGACCTACGGTTCTCTCGGTACAACACCAGAAATGGAGCAAGGGAGGGTCACTGCTCCCCATTATAACTTTTGTGAATTTTTCTGAAAATTTCAAGTCGTACCTCAACTTCTACCTGCGATTTTAGAAAAACCGTAAAAGATATCAAAAAGCCTCTTTAATATGTTAAACAGGAAAGTCTTGTGAGTTTGTTAACCTTTGAATGAAGTCTCTAAGTTAAAAGGAACCCAATAGAGTTTTAGGTCAAAAAAGTGATAGGAATTTGCTGAAAATTGACCGACCAATCCCATTCATTTCAATGGGAAAAATTTCGCAGAAAAAGCTTAATAACTCGAAAAATTTTAAAGATATCAACGCCAAAAGTAATAGCCGGAAAGAGCTTAATGAGCTGAACGTTTTGATATAAAATTGTTGAAATAGCTCAAAATTTGAAGGAGAAGAGCAGGTTCAAAAAGTGTACGGAAGAAGAATAAGAAGAAAAGAGGAAAACAATAGTTTGAATGCTTAACAGCATTCAAACAATAATCATAATAATCATGATTTAGCCATCTCCTAATGATAACCAGAGGTGGAAAGAGTACTAAAATGTTGTACTTAAGTACAAGTATAATTACTTTCATGAAATTTTACTCAATTACAAGTAAAATTACCTGCCTCAAAATGTACTCAAGTAAAAGTAAAAAGTAGCTTATTTCAAATGTAGTCAGAGTAAAAGTTACTTAGTTACTTTTTTGACTGTGCAAGGACGGGCTCTTCTGAATAGTTAAAAAAAAGACAATGGGGTATAAATGTCAAAGTGGCCGTTTTTTTAATGAACAAATATGCATATTGAAGTACAAAGGCAGTTACACTGCAAACTAGTAACATAAATTAGGTTATAGTCACAAGCCCATGACTTTTCCCTGAATTCTTATTTAGAGCAGCTGATTTTTAAAGTTAGCAGAGTTCATCTTTGGTAGTGGGTTCACTCACTCATTTAAAGATATCGGCCAGAGGCAAAATTTGTTTGAACAGCATGTGTAAATGTGTATTAAAATCTCAGATGAAAAAGGTTTTTGGATTTTGACGGCTGGAATTGTAAGAAAATCTGATGTTTGTGACCGGCGCAGGAAAAACAGAAACTAACGTCCGGTCTAAGCCCTGGGCAGCTGTTGACGTTTCACATGGAGCTCTGCTGAAACAGCTGTGGTAAACAACGCCTGGCTCCGCTGTTTCTGCGTTAGCGTTATAGCAGAAAACAATGTGTCATCAATCAGATGTAGCTTTTGAAGCCTCTACTAGTCCATCAGATTTGTTTTTTCTCTGGGATACGGCGACGAGAACGGATATTAGATTACTGGAGAAGTTCAACCGAACTCCGACCCCGCCAGCTGGATATCACTACCAGAGGTACAGACATGTTTTAGACCGTTTGACTCAGAAGACCTGCGACCTGATTTGGACATAGAGGAGGATTCTTTTCATCTTCAGAACCAAAATCGGTACAGTTTGTTTATTTTCTTAAATATTTCATTTCTGTGCTCCACTGGGTGCTCTAAGCTGACAAGTTTTCAGCTGGTTTTAGCTCCATCATGTGTCCCAATATAGTTCAGTAATCTACAGTTTTAATGCTGTGTGTATTTATTTACATAACTCTGGAAAATATTTAACCAACAATTTACCAGAATAAATCTTCCTGATGCTGGAGTAACTCCTTAGCTCAACTCGTTGTTTGCACTAATCCAGGATGTCATGGAGGTTTTAATGTTGAAATATAGAGATCATCTTTTAGATTATATCTGTGTGTGTGTGTGTGTGTGTGTGTGTGTGTGTGTGTGTGTGTGTGTGTGTGTGTGTGTGTGTGCGCGTGCGTGTGTGTCGTAGCTTTCCCAAAGGACTTGTTCTTTCCTTACTGGAGCGAACACGGTTAGTTTTGCTGCAGTCATGCTAACGGGACTCGTCTGGAGTCCAGAAGTAGCGGTGCGGTTCTAGATGGATTTATAGATGTAGGTTATTATTTTAGATCAGACCTGCCTGTTATTTAAAAATGCGTGTAGGACACAGACACATGGCTCAGACCTTTTGCTGCAGCTGTAAACACAATTTTACGTAATAATTAGGAGCATGAAAGTAAACAAATAACAGTGATTCACAATATTAGCATCAGCAGCTAGCTTGTTTTACGTGCTGGAGTGGCGTATGTGAAACACAGTTCTTCACTGTCTGGAGGAGAGGATTTGGATTTTCTGTAATGATTTATGACAAAAGTCCTTAATAAAATAAAAAACTGGACCCAGTACATGTTTATATAGATAATAAAGTGTAGTTATTTTGCATTTCTACAATTTTAATGCCGAGCCAATACCTTTAACCCTTCACCACTGAAACCAGTTTGTTCATCCCAATCCTCCTAAATAATCCTCCAGTAATCCAACTGGAATCCTTAAGGGTCCCGTAACGTCCATCCTGTCAGAATAGGCCTTGGGAGCCCAGGTGTTACTAGAACTAATGGTATCTCCTCACCAGCGTGAGCCTCCAAACTGTGAAGGTTGGACTCCAAACATGAACTTTAAATTCATGCATTTATCTCCTCTTGTAACACTTTAACATGTTTTAAAAGGCTTGTATCATCATAAGTTACACCTCCCAGACCAAAGATAGGTCCAATATAAGATAAAACATCATAAACACTGCAGAGACATCATTGTTTATTAAATATAAGTTATTTTCCTGAGCCATTACTTCAGCCAAGATATAGGCTGCATGGATTTGATGAAGCCATGCTGTCTTATGCAGTCCCACACAAACACACACACCGCAGCAGCATGCTAGAATCATGTGAATGACTAATTTAACTACACTGAACTGCTTTTGTAATAATTTAATCTCTTACTCTGGAGTAAAATAAAGAAACAAGCTAAATCATCACATATCTGTGGCATCAAGAAGCAACTTCTGAGTTCAAACACAGGGATGGAGCACAATGTTTACACCTGAACAGTATCAGGATTAACTCACAGAGGCCTGCAGGTCTTCTGTTTTGTGAGCAGAGCGCTGATAATCGGCTTCTTAGGAGCGCTAAATGTAATTTTGCCGCTTCCGTGCGCGGTAAGGAAACACATTTCAAACACGGAACCGAGTCTGGTTGTCACTGAGTAGGAGGTGGAGATGATGGACCATGTGTGGTTGAGCTGAGCAGGAGGAAAAATGCAGGCTTCAGTAAAAGTAAAAATGGTTTAATGGCAGGATGGGATGAACAGGCAACACCAGCAAACAGCAACAATGAACTGACAAAGGATAGGGGAAAAACAGGTGGTTTAAGTACAGAGGGCTAATTAGGGACACATGGGCAGGTAAACGAGGGACAGGTGAGAACAATAAGAGCAATCATGGCAGGAGAGGAACACAGTCAGGCGGGCAGGGGCAGATCGTGACAGTACCCTCCCCTTAAGGGCGGATACCAGACGCCCATAAGGCTACACGACACAGGAGACGGGGACTCGAAGACTGGACATGACAGGAACGAGACTGGACAGGGACTGGACGGGGACTCGAAGACTGAACAGGAACAGGAACATGACTGGACTTGAGCAGGCGTGGGACCCAGGCAGAGAACTGCAGGAGCAGGCGTGGGACCCAGGCAGAGAACTGCAGGAGCAGGCGTGGGACCCAGGCAGAGAACTGCAGGAGCAGGCGTGGGACCCAGGCAGAGAACTGCAGGAGCAGGCGTGGGACCCAGGCAGAGAACTGCAGGAGCAGGCGTGGGACCCAGGCAGAGAACTGCAGGAGCAGGCGTGGGACCCAGGCAGAGAACTGCAGGAGCAGGCGTGGGACCCAGGCAGAGAACTGCGGCAGTAGGCGTGGGACCCAGGCAGAGAACTGCGGCAGTAGGCGTGGGACCCAGGCAGAGAACTGCGGCAGTAGGCGTGGGACCCAGGCAGAGAACTGCAGGAGCAGGCGTGGGACCCAGGCAGAGAACTGCAGGAGCAGGCGTGGGACCCAGGCAGAGAACTGCAGGAGCAGGCGTGGGACCCAGCAGAGGCTGCAGCAGCACGAGACCTGCAGGCATAACCCCCACAGCGTGGACTAGGAAGTGGACGAACGGCAGGAGCGACGCAAGAAAACCAGGATCGGCGGCAGGCACTCGACAGCCGGTCAGAGCAGGTGCACGATTCGCTGGATCTCCGGCAGAGGCTTGGGTGCAGGGAAGCAGGAGAAGAGGCGGGAGACCAGCCCTACCACCCCGGAGAACGATGGCATGCGTAGGGGGTGTAACTCCTTCAAAGCTCCAGGATCCGCGGCTTCCATGACACAAACGGGACGGGGCCAGAAAGCAGGAGAGGAGAAGGAATTCGACCACCCCGGGAACGAGTAGGATGCGCCGAACCCCCTCAATGGTTCGACCACCCCAGAGAACAGGTAGGATGCGCCAAACACACCGAGTCCAGAATCTCCCTCCGCTAAAGGAGAAAAAGTAAAAAAATTTATCCTCCAGGGAGATGTAAAAAAAACTCACCACAGGTCCAGGTTGTGGTCAGTTCATTCTGTCACGGTGTAGGAGGTGGAGATGATGGACCATGTGTGGTTGAGCTGAGCAGGAGGAAAAATGCAGGCTTCAGTAAAAGTAAAAATGGTTTAATGGCAGGATGGGATGAACAGGCAACACCAGCAAACAGCAACAATGAACTGACAAAGGACAGGGGGCAAAACAGGTGGTTTAAGTACAGAGGGATAATTAGGGACACATGGGCAGGTAAACGAGGGACAGGTGAGAACAATAAGAGCAATCATGGCAGGAGAGGAACACAGTCAGGCGGGCAGGGGCAGATCGTGACACTGGTTGCCGAACCGAGCAGAATTCTGATGACGTCACACCGGTGCGCGAAGGTGCGGGTTCCAACCCACAGGAGAGGAGGGAGAGAGGAGGTAAACAGCGAGTAGATCACAGGGACTGAACTTATGTTTTTGAGCAAAACTGCAGTAAAAATGGCCGTTTGTCCTCATTATCTAAAGTGTACACCCCACCCCCCCGGTTTAGACGTGGCGCTCATGCAGGTGTCTCTTTCTGTTCCAACGCTGCTACACGTAATATTTTTAATTTATTAAGTCTACAATTTATTTTTACTCAGTAACGGATATGATTTAAAATGTAGCGAATTACAATTCTTTTTTAAAAACTTACTCAAGTAAAAGTACAGATTTTAAAAACGACTTAAAAAGTATAAATTTACAAAAAAGCTACTCAATTACAGTAACGTGAGTAAATGTAATTCGTTACTTTCCACCTCTGATGATAACCATTCATTTTTAAAATCATTATATACAATATTCCTTTTTATATTTTATTTTTTGTTCTTGCCTTGTGATTTTTTTTATCTTGAATACCACAGAAAACTATTTCTACATAATTATGATCCTAAGTCATAATTATGAAATAGCTAAGTCATAGAAGATATATTTTTTTATCAGATTGACACAAATGGGCTTCCATACATTGCATAAGATTTGTCAAAACATGATGAAGTCAAAACATGATGAATAAACTCATTTATTGTGTTATGAGACAACATTTACAAACATTTAATGTGCAAGTGTAGCTGTAACTGCCTACTGACAGCAACATGCCCTGAAAAAATCTCATTGTAATGTTACAAAAAGAAAAACAAGCCATTGGCTAACTGAATACATCAGGTAAGTAGTTTGAGAAGACTACAAGTTATTTGAAGACAAAAAGGATCTAAATGTGTATTAAGGTGTGTGTGTGTGTGGGGGGGGATTGTTTTAGGAGAGAATAAAGAACTATTCACATATTAGCTAAATAAATGTCATTTGCCGTTTGTGAAGGAAGAAAAATGATCATATTTACAAATATGACAATACATAACTGCCTCAAGAAATAATTGTAATTTAAAAATTCTGTTAATGTACAAATGTTTTCTAAATCACAGCAAACTAACAAAAGCACTTGTGGCTTTATAAATTAACAAAAATCATGTTCAAACGTAATGGTTTTAAATGCAATGCTTAACTTGTTTAATGTGAATGCTTGCCTAAAAAAATGGATGCTTTATTTTCAGAACAACACTTTTTTTCACCACACGACATCTGGCCAGAAGTGACTGAGCTACAACTTGATAACTCAAGTGAGTTAAACAAAGAAACATTCAGTGCTGCAGGAAAAATAAACCATAAAATACCCACGATCTGCAGAAATTAGAACGGATGGAAAACCTCCAGCACAGTCAGTGGTTGCAAATATCAGTAAAAAGTGAACAATCAATAGCTGAAAATACAATCATTAAATATACATTCATGTGCACTGACTTTAGAAATAATTATTATTGAAAAGGATCGATTCATCGGGTTTTTTTCTTCAAAAAATAAAAATTAAAAAGAAGCAATTATGAAAAAAATCAAAACTATGAAAAAAACCTTACATAAGGGCTATTCATATTAAAAATGAGTACTAAACATTGACGGACTGGATCTTTATATTGTTAACAGTTAACCCTTATAATAAAACATTAATCTTCCTTAATGAATTAAAAATATTAGGGCTGCATTAGGCGTTGCTAGGCAGGTTGTCATCCCAGTGTTTAACATGTTCTCTCACACATACATCTGATTGAATCTCATCTAATCGATAACTGAATAGCATTTTCTGTAACAGCATAAATGATTGAAAGTAACATTTTTATACCGACAACACCGGTTCTCTGATCTTCTTGGTTGTTGTCCCACTTCTGCAGTTTTGTTTACAACATCTGTCAGATTCAACGCGTGGTCCTTAAAAAAACCTTTTCTCTGTATTCTTCGCTCTAATCCAGTCTTTACAGAGAGAGCCCGCCGTTTCTCTTGTTTCTGCCACCCTTTCCTCTTCACATTATAATCATCGGGAAGCGTTCGTTACTGGATGGCTTCTACGTAATTAGCAGGATAAAGACCCGTTTTTCCATCCTTCAGTCGACCTTTGCACCAACCCTGATCGTCCTCTTCGCCAATTTTGGTGAGTTCGTCACCTGAAGTAAAAACTCATCATTAGTTTTTATTTAAAAAAAAAAACAGATTTCATTAAAGGTGTGGAACACTGAAAAACATTTTTAATGATTTTTTTTATTATAATCGGTCACTCAGTGTTTCATGCAAGTTGAACATGAAAATAGTCTCCTACACCTATCTCCAGCATTAGCTTCAGATAGAAAATAGACAGTGAAACACTAGCATTTGAAAAGCCTTACAGATCTACATCACTTAACATCCATGGACTCACGACGGGGAAGGCTGTTGTTGGTTTAGCGTTCAGGAAACAGCAGAGAACGTCTCAGCTAGCAGAAGCTAACTGTTAGCATTAGCAACTTCACCACACAGCAAAACCCCTCCAGACTTGTGTTATTTGTGGAAATAAAACATCCATGTTGCACAGCAAACAGAGTCATTGCTAGAATCACGTTGCGGTTATCCAATCAAAGGGGAGATGTTCAAATATCAGGAAATAAGACTTAAAGACCTGCTGTGTGATGCTCAGCTGTGATGTGGCCTACCGCTAGATCCTGGAAATGGTGCACAAGTGTTTTCACTCACAGAGAACGACTTACAAGACGTTCATTACTACTAGAGACCACTGCAAATGGATTGATTAAATGAGTGGTCCACACCTTTAAACCAAAACACATACTCTGCTGTTACAGACCTGCTTTGAAGCTGAGCTCATCCTGCTCCTGTCCTTCGTAGTCGTAAAGAGCTCTGACAGGAACAGAAACGACCGGAGACTCCGGCTCGTCCTCAAACGGATTACCATCGCCGTTAGCAGAAAAAGGGTTACCAACCGGGTCTTCGTCCGACCAGTCTGGAGTCTTCTCTGTACTGCTCGCACTGAACAAACAAAACAAAAATTCAACAAAATGTACCTTTTAAATTTGCATAAAAAATATCTAGGCATGCCACAGTTTAATGAGTCAAAATATTAAAAAAAAAAAAACCTCTAAATTCATGATCAGTTATAAAATCTACCATGAAATGGAAAAAAAATGCAATAATTGGTTCAAGCATAATTTCCTCCATGCTTTTGAAAAACCAAGATGTTCTAGTAAAAATGCAGACGAGACTTTAGGACAGCGAGAAAAGGAAAAACAACAACAGAACAAGAGGACGTCAGAGAAAAACATAAAACCAAGCTAGAAAAATCATTCTGAATGCATGATTGGAGTTTGAGCCTGAACGGCCAGCAGAGGGAGCCACCTGGACAGACAAACAGCTGAAAAACAATAAATACATCAACACTAAGGTACTTTACAGTCAGAGCAGTCAGCAGATTAAATCAACACTAATTATAATATATTATTTGAAATAATATATTTGTCTTTTCAGCTGAAAGCCAATTGAAAATATCTCAAATAAAAGATGGTGTTTGCTCAGAATCTGACTGTAAGATGGAAACAGACAGGATTTTGTTCCCACAGCAGAAACATGCGCTTCCATGCGCACGGCACTTAACATTCTGCAAAAACACAAAACTGTTAGGAGTGTGGGACAGACACACACAGACGTTTGTGTGCAGCACCATTCAGAGACCATGCAGAGCAACATGACAACCTGCAACCTGAGGAACACGAAGGAAGGAAATGCGTCACCGAGACAAAGAAAAACAAGACGGGGTACGAATGGTGATCGAAGTAAAAGAAGAAAAGGGCAAGGAGGCTGCAGATGGGAGGAGTGTTTTCTCCTGTTCACCAACGTTTTAATTTCCTGTTTATTCTCAGTGACGTGGTTTTCTAAGGCCTCCTGCTTCTCCTCAGCCGTCTCCTCGTCCTCGTCCTCGTCGTCCTCAAAAGGGTTTGTGTTCACTGGTGCTGTTATAGTGGGCACAGTCAGGCTGACAACATGGAACACAGTGAGAGATGGTTTGTTGACATGCTCACATATAAACACATGAGAAGTAAACCAGCTGAGGACAAAGACAAATGACGTTAGGTCCATGGCGTAGCCGACGAAGGGTCTAGATCCGTCAGCAGGATGCATGTTCATCAACCAGAAGTAATACTGGGAGGGAGATGTGCCTGACTCTAGAGCCACATGCAGTGTTGCCAACTTAGCGACTTGCTGTTCCTAACGACTTTTTGACCCCCCTCAACGACTTTTTTCCAAAAAGCGCCTAGCGACAAACCTAGCGACATTTCTCAGGACCCGTTGCTACTTTCTGTAGAACTTTCTTGTAGATATTCCCTACAGATTAGCAACAAAGAAACCATTTGCACTCTGAACCGTTCTTCCAGGAGTAAGGAAAGAACGATAATCTGCACATGTGCACGAGGACTGACCAATCATAAACCGTTTTCGGCCGAGCTGATTCGCCAAAGACAAAGGTACAGTTGCAGAGCTGGAGACCGCCGATTTACGTCTGCTGCTGCAGACTCACGCTTCTACTAGAGACGGCGCAGGCGTCAACCTGCGATCTCTGGTTCTGCAGCCGTCAGACACTTTGGCTTGTCCTGCATTTGGCAAATACAGTCATCGGGAGTTTCAACTACCGTCCCGTTTACACACGCAGCTCTGTGGCTCATCTGTATTTCCTTCAGTGACACAGGGATGGTTATACCATGAGACTCCCGCTCCCTTTTTCTCAGTGTGCCGTTATTATCACGATGGAGAGAATACAAAACAGAGAAGTTGAGAAACTATGAGGTGCAAAAACCCCCAGCTTTTTAGGAAAATGTCTGTGAGAATGAGGAGAGCAGGAGGTCTGAGTTATATCCTACAACAGAACTGTTTGGATCACCACACCATATCTGTCTTAATGTCACTTTATTGGTAGTTTTGGAATTTATTGTACATATCAAAGCAATTTGGGCCATTTTAGTCATACTAATAACTTTAACACATAACAGTTTTTATTTTCCTCCCTTTTAGTCCTATGTGTGTGTGTGTGTGTGTGTGTGTGTATATATATATATATATATATATATATATATACATATATATACACACACACACACACACACACATATATACATATATATATCTTTTAGATGCTATGGGGTAAATGAATGCCAATGTGGCGTGATGACATCATCAATATGTAAATTAACACATGACATCATCTGGCGACATCTAGCGACTTTTGGGGGGAACTTCAGCTACTTTCAGTCAAAAACAGTTGGCAACACTGGCCACAAGCACGTCATCAATTCAGCCACTTTCTCTGTGATGCAAACAAAAACACCTGGCCAATCATCCAGCACCAAAGCCAAAATCAAAATGCAGGCGGAGGAAGGAACGGAGCTTTTAACTGCCGATTTTTGGCCGATTTGTAACATTGAATTTGTCTTTTTTAAACCAGTGTGTGTTTGTTCGTTACTGTCTACAAATATTGCCCATCATTTTTTATCTGAAGGCAAACACAGCTGACATGGAGCCTAAGTCACACCCATCTACTCCCAGACCACGGGTTCCAGGAAACAAGAGAAAAATGAATGCAAGTCAACGGGGCTAAAAATGCTATTTTCTAATCCCGCTTGTTATGTGTCATGGATTTCGTATTTGATGTTGGTTAATTTCAAACTGAGGCAAAAGTTATTTTAGGTTTTGCAGGGTTTTTCCTGGCTCAAATTGAGGCAGAGGTGGTACCATCCTGACCATGCGCCAGCACATGCATGCTCCGTGCATTAAACCGCCTCACTTTTTTAAAGGCAAAATTTATAAAAGTCTCAATAATATGCATTAGATTGGTGTCGAGTTCCCCCTTTCCCATCTGATATTTATAGTTTAAAAAAAAAAGTTTTAATATTTGACCTACATTTCAGTAACATTTTAGGTTTGTGTTAACAACACTCATCTTAGTCTAAATAACACGTTTTGCCTAATTGGTCCCCAAAATGCCTTGAAACGGCCCTGGGTGTGTGACTGAGTTTTGAAGGTGATCTGAATTGTATCAGATGTATAAATATGACATGTGTATAACTTATGGTTTTATACAGGTAAAAACGTGTAGTGGAGATGAATCTACCTACATTTGACTTTTCAACACTTTGTTTTGTTTTCTTGTTTTTATTTAACTATTTTCCTGTCCTGTCTGTCTCTCATCTTCCTGCATCTCCTCTAAACTCTCCAGAAAAACTGTTGCCTGGATTCTTACTTTTTCACCTCATCATTTACTTTTGAGCAGATCAAAGGGATCTCCCGACTGCAAAGCGTAGTGCGCGTTTGGATGCTGCGTCAGTGAGGTGAAATCACCGTAGCACACGATGAACGATCAGGAACGATTAAAAGACAGAGTACCAGAGGATATAAACGGATATGAACGATCATGTGTTAATAATAATGTTTTGTTGCGCCACCTTGAGAATGTATTGTGCGCCGGATGCAGCGGGCGCACCAACGATCAGCGCTCTGTGTCCTCTCCGCTCCACAGAATCCCGCTACGCTGAGAGTCCATAAATATTGTAATATAAGCAAAACTGGATCTTTCCCTGAAAGATATCTTGGCCCCCATAAGTTGATTACTACTCCTGGATGAAAAACCGGACATTTTGATCAATGTAGGAAACCCCCCCGGACGCCCCGAAGAGTGTGTGAAAAGTGGACATGTCCGGGGGAAAGAGGACGTACGGTCACCCTACAATAGCACCAACCATATTTATGTACCAGCTAGCGAGAAAAGCAATTTTTGATCATTTTCTGCAGCGGTTTTAGCGCTTTTCGGTGCACCGCTGCTGATACAGCGCCCCTAAGGTGGCGCAACGCTGCAACTGCAGTTAAAATAACATCCATATTATAGCTGAGGGCAGAGTGAAATCAGGCTGGGGCGGCACAAAATTAGCTGGAGGCAGCCGCCACGTAAATTTGAACGCAGGAAAAACCCTGTTTTGTGTGAAAATACGTCCAGGACTACAAATACGCATCACTAAAGTGGCAGCATTGAACCAGACACGCAGAAAAGCGGAGGACAAATGGCTGTGAGTTCAGCAAACTTTGAATCCTTCGTCCAGGAGGAAAGAACCACCACGAATCTGGTCATGTGGTAATAAGCAGCTACGCAAGGGGAGAGGAGATTATGAGGTGTTGTCATGTGTGACATACCAACGTCTGATTTGCAGTCAAGATAATTACAAACTTTTTCAAGCTGAAGCTCCAAGTACGTGACAGGCGTGATCAAAACACACATTGTTACTTTACATTTAAATTGAAGTACAACATATATGCGATCCAGGGCGTAAAAAAGTAGCTCTTTTAGTCCCGTTGACTTGCATTCATCTTTTTGTTCTTCTGGGCACCCACGAGTCAACCAGAAAGGGAGGGGACTCAGTAGGGATGAGCGAGTACACCACCATCTGTATCTGTTCAACCATCTAACTTAACTGTATCCGTATCTGTACTCGGAGTGGGCGTGGCCTAACCCGGAAATGGGTGTAGTTTAACCAATACGTTATTTTAAGTCTGATCAGAAGTTGCTATGTGTATTGTGTATTTGAAAACTATTTACAGAGCAGCCTCAGAGTTGAGTTTAAATGTTTTTGATCACAATAGTAAAGGAACTATAACAGAACAAGTTTTTCAATAAAATCAGAACATTAATATTTAAGTGCATAGAGAGAGAGAGAGAGAGAGAGAGAGAGAGAGAGAGAGAGAGAGAGAGAGAGAGAGAGAGAGAGAGACAGAGAGAGAGCGAGAGAGAGCCTCTCAAGATAACAATCATGAGGCGCTTCACAAAAACAAAACATGTGAAATAGAAAAAAGAATTTAGAAAATGATTAAATTTATTTAAAATGATCAAAAAATAAGACAATTGTGATTAAAAAATGTAAAGGAAAAGAGAGAGTGACTAGGAAAGAAGGAGTGGATCCTGAGGAAGAGGAGAGAGAGAGGAAAAAAAAACCCTGACCGGAGCGGAGATAGTGACTGACGCAGCACGAGCCGTTATCAGCTCTGTCTTGTCAAATGCACCACGTACGTTACGAAAATCTTAACTTTAAATATCTTTAAAGTAACTTTAAAAAGAGGCGAACTGAAGAAAACCTAAGGAGTACTGAAGAAACGTGAGCAACAGTGAAGCAAGCACAGAGAGATGCGTTACTGTGTGTGCGTGTGTGTGTGTGCGTGGATGGATCGGACGCGGACTGAGCTCCCGGTGCAGAATTTTGTATGTTGGGAGGGGCGGGCGCTCTATTTGACTGGCCAATCACAGAGCGTGAAGACAGTCAGTTACCCTATGAGGATTTTCCTTCAGCACGATTACAGATATTTACGAGTTTTACTCGTTTCATGCTCGTACTCGTCAAAAATGTTTTATCCCCAAGACTTAGGCTCCCTACTGGATATCAAAATGTATACACATTAGGGCTGTCGCGGTAACCGCAAAAATGAAATATCGCAATATGAAGAAGCCCACCGCGCTGCATCATGGGCCACCGCGATTACTGAACTTGGTTCAACTCAATGATGCATGTTGAGAAGGATGGCTGCACTGGTATCAACACGAAACGTTACTTCGCTCCTTTGGGAGCACTTTGGTTTTCAGTACGTCAGCTGCTGCGCAGCCAGAGTCCTTGGCCGAGACAGAGCTGCCACCAGCGGCAAAAATAAATAAATAAATAAATAAATAAACGCTTGGAGACGTCCCGGACAAGCACTGCTTCTGCAACCGTCCCGAAGAGAGTTTGAGCCGAGCTGGAGCTCACTCGCTACCTGCAGGAGGAATGCATCCACCCTAAAGAACCCCCCGACATGGTGGAGCAACAACCGGGAGAGATTCCCTTTGCTCGCCAGAGTCGCACGCAAGTACGTGTGCGTTAGTGCAACGAGCGCACCATCCGAGAGGGTTTTCAGTGTTGCTGCAAATGTTGCCACCCCTCTCAGATCCTCTCTCAAACCGTATATAATTATCATGCTGGTTTTCCTTGTGGGTAACAAGGACGTGACCGAGCTATAAATCACCGTCATTCGTGTGTGTGAAAGTGAAATGATAGTGCGCCCGCCCCCCGGCGCGCGCACGCCCGGTACATGTAATTTTTTATGCTTGATTTTAAACAACTAAACAAAATGGGGACTTGTTTCTTATTTGTTAGATGCTGCAGCCAAATTTGCATTTAAAAGTTTAACCTCCTGAATTTTGTTGTTTTTAAGTTCAGTCGGACTCCGACTGTCGGAGAAACAAACGTTACTGCGATCTGTGTTGTTACTGCCCTTTGATCTGCATTCAGTAAAGTGTTATTAAAGAAGGCACGGCAATTTTTAACCTTTTTTAAATGTGTAAACATTATGTTTAGATAGTACTGCAATAAAAAAGGGCTGCAATAATATCGCACACCGCAATATTAAGCCACCCTGAATCACCGCAGGGGGAATTCCTCAACCGCGACAGCCCTAATACACATGCTCGTTGCATTTCAACGGAAAGTTTTCAATTTTAAAAATCAACTTTTTAAAAACGCAACTTCAAAATCTGCATAAAAACACCAACAAAACTCAGCTAAAGCTGTAGACCCAAATTCTGTTTGTTCAGCTTTTGCTCATTTAGAGAAAAATGTATAAAGTTCTTTTTGGACACTGTTTTTACACAGATGCAAGAAATAAGATGTTTGCTCGTAAAGTCTTGTTCTTTGTTTTTATAAGAGTTCTGTAACACCCAAAGGTCCCATTAGAGGGATAATAAAGGTTTACTCAACTCAAATATCACAGCAAACAACAAAAACTAAAGGGAGTGGAGGTTCAGCAAATTTATCATTTTTGGCTTTAAAAAAAGTCAATGAACCACTAATTATTATATTTACTTAAAGTAGTAATAAGCATAATTACTATTATTAAAACATTACATCAAATCAAACAAAATATACCTAAAAATGTCAAAAGCATCAAGCAGATATATATTAAATAATAATTGAATGCCAGTTTTAGGTTATTTAGAGTATCACATGATGCTAACTATTTCCTGCCAGTGAGAATTTCCACATAAAAAAATTCATAAAATAAAATAACCCAAAGGTCAGATCTTGTAAGGCAGGAAACGCTGAGTTTCTGCTCCCTGTTTACAGAACCATCGAAGCGAGTGCATCTGCAGCCATCAGCCGGCCCTCGAGAGCGCGAAGTGGAGAAGTGTGAACGCCTTTGTTTACTTAGTCATGCCAGGCTCTGGCGTTATTTCGACAAACACAGCCTCAGTGGGAGGCTGCTAGCTTGCAATTTGGAGAGTTCCTGTCAACAAACAGGCTAAACCTTCTAATCATGGATACAAGAGCTCAAATCTCTACTGGTGCCTTTGAACAGTGAGTTTAAAAAAAACAACCCACAAACGCACAAAAAGGTAAAAAAATAACTATTTACTCCTGAAAGTTTGGACTAAAATTAGATCAAATCTGAATGGTGCAACTATAAAAGTTACCAAAAAACCTGTGATAACAGAAACCGTGTTTTATGATGGCTACAGATGACGACGACAGAAAAGTTAAATCATAAATAACGCTGTAGGGGAAAGGCAGGAAATCAGCGATAGCAACATGTTGAGAGATCAGAGGTCAAATGCTTTCCATGCCTGTCATTCCCTTTGTCGACTCCTCTAAGACTCCTGTGATTTCTGAATACTTCCAACAGACAACAGATTAAAAACAAGCTCCAATAAATTAAGTAAAACGGAGCCCGACATCAAACTGACCCCTTAAAACTCAAATATCCACAAACCATCTAAATCTATTGGTACGTGATGACAGAATCATGTTATTTTCCCCTAATCTGTCATTTAATGATAGAGTTACATGTTTAGTGTTGTTGCCATAACACTCCAGATAAATGTCTTCAGAACAACAAGGATTACATCAGGTTATTAAAAACCGCTAATCAAACCTCATTCAGTCATATAAATGGAAATGATCATTTTGTGTAAAAGAATGGTAAAACATGGTGTCTAACGCAAAGGTTAGTTGCATCTCATTTTCCAGAAACTGTGACGTTTAACAAGATTTAATAAGCAGGTTTAATTTGAAATCTTCATCTTTATAGTTCATTAAAAACCGCTTACTGTATAGGTGTAAATATTAATCCTTCTTTCTTTGAATTTTCCAGGACAGAAATTACTGAAGGTGTGTGTGTGCGCACGTGTGATTTATTTCCACATTAGTTCTGGCTTGGTTTCAGCTATGTAACCTCAGCCAGCTGACCCCCACAGGAAAAATGTTCCCCAGCACAAACACAGCGTTGCCACGACAACGGCCCCTGACTGACACATGGTTCCTGTCGCTTTTATGTAAGAGTTGTTCATGTCAAGAGGCCTATCCTGCGATGCGTTGGATAATGTTGGATGTGTGCTGTGATGGGTTTTTAAGCGATCACTGGTCAGACGTTTACCTGTTACTGGTCTTTGTGGGCTGAACAGGATGCTCCGAGCCTGTCTGACTGATTCCTGTCAGCGTGACGCCTTCGGATGGTTTCTTCTTCTCTCTTCTGCTGAGGGTTCGGTTCAGGTCTGTAGACCATTCCTAGAAGATAAACGCATCACGATCAAACGGCAAACTCGGCGTGGCGCCACGATTAGCCAACCGACAGAAGGAGCTCATTTAAATTAACCAAGAGAGTGAACATCTCACAGACATGTGCACAGCAGTAAACATGTCAACAAAGTCCCAATCAGTGACACGCTCTTCAATGGGGCACACTGACTTGATTTTAAAGCTGTGCATGTGTGTGTGTGTGTGTGTGTGAGTGTGTGTGTGTGTGTGAGTGTGTGTGTGTGAGTGAGTGAAGAACAAAATAACATACAAGATAAAGCCACACAGTTTCCATCACCTGTTGAAAGAGATTTGCCACCAGATGCAGGCTAGTCAGAGGAAATGAAGAATCCATATCTCCACCAGTATGAGATGTATACATCTAAATACATTTGAGGTCGGACACACTTATTTTGAAGGGCCACCAAACCTTGGCACGAGTTAAAGGTGCACTACGAGATGATTTTATTCTTTCTGAAAACACACTATTCTAAGGTCCCACCCCCTTTCTTCAGGCTTCTCCGTAAGCAGCACCTCTATAATACATCTCATACCCCACCTCTAACAATAAATGTCATGAATATCTATTATTTTGTAACGATAGCTGAGGTTTTACTCATAATATCAGGGAACAAACGCTATGTACTTTATGATCTACAAAAGAACAGAACAAACAAACCCATTCTCAGAGGATAATAATGGAGATATCTGGACTTTTTAGAGATCAACATGTCCTTCTGTTTGGCTCACATCAAGAACCATAAACAATAATGACTATTGGGCATTTGCTTCATTCTAGCAGCACCAAAATCCAGGAAACCGTGGTGAGAGAGCTGCTATTACCAAAGGAAACGGAAGCTGACGCAAGACACATTTGCGCAAGTATCTAAAAATGCAAAGGATATAAATAGTGCAGTGGAAAACATTGTAATGTGCCCATGAATAATGGATTAATATTTGTTCCAATTAACATTCCCTACAGGTATTATATGGGATACGAGATCCAAACAGAATCACAAACACATTAATAGAAGCAGTAAAGCATCAGAGTGTTAGTGGGACTGTAGCAGTAAAAGGACAGCTGTCCTGAGCACAACTCACTATGGTGGACCTTCTCTTAAAGGAGCGAGGATGTGACACCTTCAATTTCTGTCAGACATGAGGAGAGGGAGGCAAGCGTGGTTAGAAACAAAAAGGTTTCATGCTGCAGCAAACATTTAAAAGCTCGCAGGGCGGTTAAGACAAAAATGCTGCTCTACCTTTAAAAGACGATTTTTAAAAGGACAAAACCAGAGAGAAAAGGTCAAAAAAGTCACTAAGTCTGCTGAAGTTTTCAACAGCACAATAACATACAGCAGTGCCAGGACATGCAGCGTTTCTTCTACTGTCAACATTTTTTAAGTTATTTCATACTTGGAGAAGCAACATTATTTATTTTCTTCTGAAAGCCGCTGTCACCTCAAAGGAAAGACTTTCCTCCACCCTTCGTGTCAAACAAAAGATCTCAATGATTAAATAAAAGTTAAACACAAAATCTAGCTGTTGCTAGGGAGGATTTCTTTTACTCCCCGTCTCCACCTTGAACCGTCACCATATCGTGGTGGAGGAGTTTGAGTGCCCTAATGATCCTAGGAGCCATGTTGTCTGGGGCAATTTGTGCCCCTGGCAGGGTCTCCCATGACAAATTGGTCTTAGGTGAAGGGTGAGACAAAGAACGGTTCAGAGGATCTTTCATGGATGTAAATTCAAAGAGTCGGGAGTACCCGGCCCGGAGGGTTACCGGGGTCCCACCCTGGAGCCAGACCTGGGGTTTGGGCCCGTGAGCGAGCGTCTGGTGGCCGGGCTTTCGCCCATGGGGCCCGGCCGGGCCCAGCCTGAAGCGGACACATGGGCTCATCCAACTGAGGACCCAGCACCCGCAGGAGGAACATGAAGGGTCCGATGCAGTGTGGATCGGGTGGCAGACCGAGGCGGGAGCCTTGGCGGTCCGATCCCTGGACAAGGAAATTGGTTTTTGGGACACGGAACGTTACCTCACTGGCTGGAGGGGTGTGATTGGGAGGAACGGCCCGCCTGATCTGAACTTGAGTGGTGTTTCATTATTGGACTTCTGTGCAAGCTGCAGTTTGGCCATAAGGAACACCATGTTCGAACATAAGGATGCCTATCGGTACACTTGGTACCAGGGTAGCCTAGGTCGCAAGTCGATGATAGATTTTGTAGTCCTATCATCTGACCTGCGGCCGTATGTTTTGGACACCCAAGTGGAGAGGAGCAAAGCTGTCGATTGATCACCACCTGGTGGTGAGTTGGATTAGATGGCAAGGGAAGATGCCACGTAGACCTGGCAGGCCCAAACGCATAGTGAGGGTCTGCTGGGAACGCCTGGCAGAAGAACCTGTCAAGACGGTCTTCAACTCCCCACCTCCGACAGAGCTTTTTGTCCCGAGAGCAGTGGGGGACATTGAGTCCGAGTGGGCCTTGTTCCACTCTGCGATTGTTGAGGCGGCTGTTGCTAGCTGTGGTCGCAAGGTGGCTGGTGCCAATCGTAGTGGCAACCCCCGTACCCGCTGGTGGACACCAGAGGTTCGGGGAGCACTCAGGCTGAAGAAGGAGGCCTACAGGGCGTGGCTGGTCTGTGGGTCTCCGGAGGCAGCTGACAGGTACCGGATAGCCAAGCGGGGTGCAGCAGTGGCAGTTGCCGAGGCAAAATCTCGGGTGTGGGAGGAGTTTTGTGAGGCCATGGAGAAAGACTATCGATCAGCGCCAAAGAGGTTCTGGCAAACTATCCAGCGCCTCAGGAGAGGGAGGCAGCAACTCGCTCAAACTGTTTACAGTGGGAATGGGGAGCTGCTGACGTCAACTGGGGCTATAGTTGGGCGGTGGAAGGAATACTTTGAGGAGCTCCTCAATCCCACCTACGTGCATTCCAAGGAGGAACCAGAGCCGGGAGACCTGGGGATGGGCTGTCCAATCTCTGGGGAAGAAGTTGCTGAGGTAGTCAAACAACTAAACGGTGGCAGAGACACGGGGGTGGATGAGATTCGTCCTGGGTATCTCAAGGCTATGGATGTGGTAGGGCTGTCATGGTTGACACGTCTCTGCAACATTGCGTGGTCATCGGGAGCAGTTCCTGTGGAGTGGCAGGCCGGGGTGGTGGTCCCCATCTTTAAGAAGGGTGACCTGTGGGTGTGTTCCAGCTATAGGGGGATCACACTCCTCAGCCTCCCTGGAAAGGTCTACTCCAAGGTACTGGAGAGGAGGGTCCGATCGATAGTTGGATCTCAGATTGAGGAGGAGCAATGTGGTTTTCGTCCTGGCCGTGGAACTGTGGACCAGCTCTATACCCTTGCAAGGGTGATGGAGGGGGCATGGGAGTTTGTCCAACCAATCCACATGTGTTTTGTGGATTTGGAGAAGGCTTATGACCGTGTTCCCAGGGGCACCCAGTGGGGGACGTTCCAGGAGTATGGGGTGGGTGGATAATTGTTAAGGGCCATTCAGTCCCTTTACCACAAGGGTGTGAGTTTGGTCCACATAGTCGGTAGTAAGTCGGACCTGTTCCTGGTGAGGGTTGGCTGCCCTTTGTCACCGGTTCTGTTCATTACCTTTATGGACAGAATTTATAGGCGCAGCCGTGGTGTGGAGTGTGTCGAGTTTGGTGGCAGGAGAATCTCGTCTCTGATTTTTGCGGATGATGTGGTCCTCCTAGCTCCATCCAGCTCTGACGTTCAGCTCTTGCTGGGTAGGTTCGCGGCCGAGTGTGAAGCGGCTGGGATGAGGATCAGCACCTCCAAATCTGAGACCATGGTTCTCGACTGGAAAAGGGTGGCTTGCCAACTCCGGGTCGGGAGAGAGGTCCTACCTCAATACAAGCGGTCAAGATGAGTTTCCTCCATAGGGTGGCCGGGCTCAGCCTTAGAGATAGGGTGAGGAGCTCGGACATTCGGGAGGGACTCTCGAGTAGAACCGCTGCACCTCCGGATCGAAAGGAGTCAGTTGAGGTGGTTTGGGCATCTGGTCAGGATGCCTCCTGGACGTCTCCCTGGGGAGGTGTTTCGGGCATGTCCTGCCGGCAGGAGGCCCCCGGGTCCACCCAGGACAAGTTAGAGAGGTTACATCTCCAATCTGGTCTGGGAACGCCTTGGGGTCCTGCCGGAGGAGCTGGTGGAGGTGGCTGGGGAGAGGATGGTATGGAACTCCCTTAGTTGTGATGCTGCTCCCGCGACCCGGACCCGGATAAGCGGAGGAAGACGACAATTTCTTTTACAAAGTAGAGAGCTGCTCGAAAACATTTCTTCCTCTTTGACCATTTTCAAGTATTGATTTTTTTTTCCTAATCGGTCCTTCTGAGAGTTCTTGGAAGATCATAATTCCTAAGATCCCGCTCACACGGCAGGATAACCACGCTGACTTATGACCCGACCCTCCTCTTCCAACAATCTTAAGCACGCGTCCGTAATCGGCACGAAAGATGACCTCATCAGATATTCCTGCCGTGTGTGGAATGTGAAGAGGACTCTGGGCTGCTCAGGACGTCGGGATCACGTCGATCATAAATTAAAGACGTCCAACACCTTGGATTGTCTTGGTCTGACATTGAGGACAAACAAGCGTGCTGCCTGTTGAATGTAATGTTTAGCCAGTCAGAGAGCAGGTGACCAAACAGCGCTGCACACTCCTCCATGTTTATTTACTCACGTTTGATCTCAAGAGGTTTTGTTATATTTTTGAGATTTTCCAACAGACTTGGGAATGTTGCTGAGTGAATCTGGTTCGTGAGTGGTGTGTAGTTTTAGCCATACACTGTAGTGTTACATCCGTCATGTTTTATCGCCAAGTGTGGGACCCTTATGTTTTAAAAATCGCCCGGCAAGTTTGAAATCCTGCCTTGTGAACGGGGCCTAGGGGAAAATGCTTGGACGTGGACTATAGTTGCTCACTTTTGTCTCAAATTCCTTAGATGATGGTTTTAAACATTTTTTTAATGAATTCGAGTCTAAGCTGCAATGCAGTACCTCAAACGTGGGCCAGTTCATTGGCATGCCAGGCCCGTGATTGGACCGGAACCATTTCAGGTCTTCGTCAGCATCTGTAGCAGAGACCGTGTCCTCCAGTGTGTGGTAGATTGTCTGGAAGCTTAAAACCGTGAAAGAAATCTTCAATTTTTGGCATAATAACTGAAATCCAAATATTTCCCACCAGATTTTAAAAAATGAATCATGTATTTAAAAAAAGGAGCTAAAATAAACTTCTGGATGATGTCATCTGTCTGACCTTGGATTGGTTGAGAGGTCCAGGTGCTGCTTAACCTCCAGCAGCACCTCTTTGAAAAAGCGGATCCGTTTGTCCTCAAACTGCTGGGATTGCTCAAACACCTGCTCCATGTTCTCCATGTACTGAGGGGTCAACTTGTTGAGCTCTTCCAAGGTTTTCTCGTAGCGTTCTTTAGCCTAGAATGAAAAATAGGGTTACGTGATATTTGCTGAAGAAGAAAAAAAAAAAGAAAGTGATACTTTGGGACATGAGATCCTACCTTCTGCACCTCCTGCTGACATTTCTCCACTTTTTCCTGGAGTTTCTTTTGAGTTTCAGGGTTGTTGTTGCTCTCTAGTTTGCTGTTCGTTTCCCTGCTGGCTGCCAGTTTTTCTTCTTTACAGGCTGAGTGGTAGGCCTTCTTCATGGTCTCCACCTGCAGGAGTGGATCGGTAAATCAAAACAGATGAGTGGAAGTTTAGATGACTGGTGGGACTCACAGAATTACAAATCTCTTGTGAGAAGTTGTCCAATTACTTCCAAGCAAAAATATTATTCTGATAATTTACAGAGTTTATTGTTTACAGCTTTGCTAAATATCATTACAAGTTGGTTCACTTTTGAGGGACTTGCATCGAGATTTGCTCGTTTTCCTCAAACACTAAGTCGCCAGTGTGTGTGTGTGTGTGTGTGGGAAGTTTCATATGATTAATTTATGACCAGAGGAATTTACCACTCTAGCAGGACTTTGTTATATTTAACAGCTAGGAAATGAGGAAGTGAACTCCATACTGCTTCTATTTGAAGAATGTCTTAGTCAAACTAAGGTGTGACTTGGCCTGAAGACACATCTCACTTAAACAATTTGCACTCTAACAGGAAGTTGTTTTACTTGTACAAGCGAGGCAAATGCATCCAGTTCAGAACGTTTTTACCAATAATAAAGCTGATTAGTCTAATTTCCTATTTGCCCTTTATCACTTGTCCCTGGCCAATCAGTAAAGGTACCCTCGATCACAACAGGATGCCAGCACCCCCACACCCACCACCCGTTACTGCAGACACAGGAAACATGAGGAAGATGGTGGTTTTACGTGGACTACGTAGGAATGTAAAACCTGACAAGGAGAAGTGTCTCTAAATGAGCACACGAGTAGCTAAAACACTGACCTAATTTGAGCCGAGAGGTGCTTGTTTTCTTGCAAACCTTCACCATTTCCTTCGTTTTTACAGACGTAAACGCAGAAAACTGGATTGTAAAAAGTCAGACAACATCGTTTTGTTTATAATCAGCCCTTAAATGTTGACGAAACCCTTTGTGGTTTGTTTAAATGTTACCATAGAGAGAATATGTTGAGTCACTACTGGAGGATAAAATTAACTGTAATGAAGTGAAATGTCTAATTAACCAGCTTGCTGTCACTACTTATATTTTGAAAAGGATAATAGCTGGAAGAAGTTACAACACATCATTAGTTTCAGGCGATCAAGCTTCTGGTGAGTAGTCAAGAATTCCCACCTCTTTCAGTTTCTTGGCCCATGGTTTCTGGGCCTTGCGGAAGCCGTCCTCTGCCTCTTTCGTTTCTTTGAAGCCACCAATCATCTGCTTGTGATACGAGTCTTTCTGCCAATTCTTCAACTTCTCATAATCTTCGCCCATTAATGCAGATTTCATGTCCACATGGAGCTCGCTGACCTTCTCTGCCTCTGTGCACAGAGCCGACCACGCAAGCTCTAACGAGCCATACTGAGGACCTGCGGACAGTTATAAACCTTTAGGTATTAGCTAATGCTGCCAAAATTAGTCAATTAGTTATGAAATCGTCAGTGACAAATGTAATAATCAGTCACATATACATTTTTTGACACTTTGTTTTTCTCTCTAAACTGCCGATGTACCCTCTACTGCTTCGTTTTGCCTTTTTGAGATCAGCCGTGACGTCACCGGCGCGGAGATGAAAGATTTGAGAGCCTTTTATAAAAATTCAAGAGAAGTATGTGCAATGCAAAATCTGTAAGGTAGAACCTGCCTTCCATGGCAGCAACTAAGACGGAGATGCATGAGCACCTTAAAAGGAAGCACACTGTCGCCTTGTAAGCTAATTAGTTCATTAGTCACCAAAACAGGTGACTAGTCTATTATCAAAATAATCGTCTGTAGCAGCCCTAGAATGAGTTCCTCATTCATTGGTTCATTTATAGTTCTACGTGAATAAAATGCTGTGGTTCTGACAGAGAGTGAAGAGCACAATTAGGCGAGAATCTAAACAGCAGAACCTCTGCATCCCCAGCCAGTATTGTGGCGGGCCCATCACAGTGCATTTATTTAGAAAAACGATGCATTTTCGTCTTCTTCCACATTGTATGGCAAACTGCCCCGTTGACCAACATCCACAGCGGTCCAATCACAGCGCTTAATTGGTTTGGTGGGCCTATCACAGATCTCTGTTGGTGGGCAGGATGTTACTGAAAAAACAAAGATGGCGACGACTCATTTGAAACGGCTTAGGCATCAAATTTGGACTACCTTGACTTGGGCTTTTCTTTGACCCAAGAGCAGATAGAGGTACTCGAGTTTATTTAGAAGAAGGATGTATTTGCATCTTAATTGACAGAGTATGGTGGGCTGCCTCGTTGACAGACATCGGTAGCGGTGCGTACGTCACATTGTTTGCTTTCCAATAGCATGCAGAGACAGTCTGAAAGACAACTGTAGATCCCGCCCCATGACTGAGAGCCATATATAGGATAGCTTGCCAGGCTGGAGCACAATACCGGGACTGTACAAATAGAATTATTAGTCTCATTCTTCAGCATCATTTGCGTGTTTTTACTCATTCTTACCTTTGTCTATGAGTTGCCGCCAGCGCTTTCCCCATTCTGTGAGCTGCTGCGCGTAAGCCTTTTCAATCCGAGCCCGTTCATGAAGACAGGTCATCAGATCATTACAGAGACGATTGCCATCATCTATACGCTTTACTGTTCGCTTGTAATTCCCAATCTGAGAACAAATCCCCCCCCACACACAAAAAAAACAGATGTATTTTGGTACATCACCACTTTTCCGTGAAGGTGTCCGTCCTGAAATAAACTTGTTTCTAAAAGTCTAACTAAGCAAAAGCAGCAATTTTTGCTTACAGATAAAAATACTATTGCTGATAATCATTACCGAATGCATTCCTTTTTTAAATATTAGTTCAATGTCTCTAAATGCTAGCTAGAGATGTAAAGATTTAAAGGCACTCTGTGGAAAAGCATCGCTAAGGTCTCACCTCCCAGAAGCTATCACTGGAGACATCAATCATGGAGTCATCGTAGGCGCCCGACATCGCTGAAGCCAAAACGTGCACTCAATGTGTTGGGCCTGCAAAGCAACAGAAACAGGAGACGAGTTCTAACAAATCTCAGGATGTTGTTTAAAAACATTCTTGTGTCAAATACAAAAACAAAACCACCACCATCACTAAACGCGATTTTAGGAAATAACTAAAGTGATGCTTCTTAGTCACATGTAAGTAGTAAGTAAGTAACTTTATTTCTATAGCACCTCTCACAGACAAAAAGGTCACAAAGTGCTTCACAAGTTAAAAGGCAACAACATATAAATACAGTAAAATACAGCCACAATATACATAGTGTCAAATAAAACCAATCTGAATGAGACTAAGTTTAAAATGCCTGGAGAAACAAATGGGTTTTAAGATTGCTCTTAAAAACATCAACTGAGTCGATTGAGTGTAAAGACAGAGGTAGCTAGATGTAAAAGATGCTAAAGGCCTAACAGAATAAAATATATCAAATATAACAAGTATTGATTTATTACAAATGAGCTTAAATACAAGAGAAGAAGGAAGAAATGTGTTTGAGTTCACCACACTTGTTCACTGTCCTGGTATGATGCAGACTAAGCGAGGAGTCAAAACTGTAATCCTCAGGTAAAAACCGAAACCCTTCAGGGACAAGATGGAAGATGTTTGGTTTATTTATCTAAAAAGCAGGTTGATGTTTCCACTCTTAATGACTTACTCAACCTCAACACACAACAAACTGAAGCCACAGTGGTCTGTGGCAGCACACAAAGCCCCTACTCTGACAGAGATAAAGGAAAGAGACCGACGAGGACACACAGCGAGCAGCTTCCGTTTCCTTCAGACCGGCACAACAGTCAGGCCTCTGTTACTCCTCTCCCCTCACGTCTATCACTCGGCCGCCCCCATCCAAACACTCCCTCTCCTCCCTCCTCTGTTCAGTGTCTTAATCATCTCCCCTCCTCTCTTCTTCCTGCAGCCTTCAGAACGAGTCTCGTGAGGCTGTATTTTCAGATTGTGGTAACGTGGAGCTGCCACTGGTAATCTGCATGCATCAACATGCAAGTGAATACTACAGAGATCATTTATTTTACAGCCAAAATTCAATGATCAAGGAAAACCATAGAACAATACCAAAACAGTAGCAGCTTAGCAGTGACACCAGTATGTCATTGGTGGTCAATTTCTCTAATAATCAAAAAAATCTGTTGGGTTTTTCCTACATTTTCTAAACCACTAAACAAAAGCTTTTTAGGGTTTTTAGAAAACCCAAACATTTTATCTGAACAATGTAAAATTTGGGCTCTGCATCAAATAATCTAGCTAAGTATTTTCAAATATTTCTGGATTTCTGTTGCAAAATTCAAATATTTGTTGATTCACTAAAAAACAATTATGCCATGTCATTTATTTCCCTTCCTAGACAGCTCTGACATATGATTTAAGCTTATTTAAATAAAAAAAAATCATCATTTCAAATTTAAACTAGGGTTAACATAGGACTGAATCACACAAGATGCACGCTGGTGCCAAGTGAGATCACACAGAGCCTCTTTCAGTGGAGTGGGAGGGCGGGAAGGATGAAGGCTACTGCTCTCAGTGTGTGTCTTCTTCAATGGTCAGTGGTCCGTGCCCTCCGGGGCAGGTCTAGGACAGAGGACAGCTTTGTGGTTACCAGAGAGCAGGGAGGCAAACGAACAATTATTCCTTTAACTGCCTTGAGTCTACAGTCAGGTCAGTCAAACTGAAGAAATGTAAGTTTTGTTGTCTCTAGCAAGAATGAATGTCTTGTGTTGTTTTATGTGGAAATAAAACTCTGGCATTCCCATTTCAGGAAGAATGAGTTTGTCTGGGGGATGACGGGATTACAAGTCTCATTAATATGCATCCATCCATCCATCCAGCCATCCATCCATCCATCCATCCAGCCATCCATCTAGGGATGCACCGATCAGGTTTTTTGCTGCCGATCACCGATACCGATATCAAAGAATGCTGATCACCGATACCGATCACGTGGATTGGCCAGAAATTTTCTACAACATTATAATGAGTGCTACAAACTACATAATCTGGGAATAAAGGAAATGTAACCTAATCTAAAATGGTCTGTATTAGGGTTGTCACGGTGTGAAAATTTAACCTCACGGTTATTTTGACCAAAATTACCACGGTTTTCGGTATTATCGCCGTATTTTTTTTAAACGTGCTACATTTTCACACAATTAAATAAACCCTGTATATCAGGAAATATTGTCCTCAGTTTGTGTCTAAATTTTGCCTAAAATGTGTTATTTTGTAATTATGTTGTTTATTTGTTTACATTTTTTCCCTTTAGTCTTTAAAATACCAATATTTGCCCATAACTTCTTATTTTATGTCTGTTTGATGTCATCATTTAAAAATATTAGACCAGATGATACTCGGTACTCAAGTAGCCTTCTAATCAGATACTTTTTACCCTTACTTGAGTAATAAACCCTATATCAGGAAAATATTGTCCTCGGTTTGTGTCCTTCCAGTGAGATTTGCAGATGTGGGGAAATGTCAGGCAGTAATCATTGTTAAATTCATAATTATTCTCGGAGAGAGACCAACTCTTATCTGCCCCTGGGAGCCCCGTAATGCATAGCGTCATCTCAACATGGGGGTGTCCGTGACACGGTTTATATGCAGGTAGCGGCGCTGCGGCTGCTTTATATAGCGACTCGTTGCGTTCTCCTTCAACCCAAATCCTCGGATCACGCATTTTAGCTAAAACGCTAACGTTAACTTGCCTTGCGTTGACTGTAGAGTTGTGGGTGATGGTCACGCAGATGTGTCATGAGATTTGAAGCGTTGCTGCCTTTCACAGACACTTTTTCGGCTCGTGCTGCAAACAGGATAGCCGTCCGTCTTCTATAAACTCCCTCGACATTCTTCAAATATCTAAAAGATGCCCGTACTTCCGACTTTGTCTTCTTTGAGGGATAATAAATGTCCTCCTGAGCGCTGCCGTCTCCTCCTTTGACCATTATTTCAGCTTTAGCTTCAAGAAAGTTTTGTTGTAAACAAAGCGTGCATGTGCCGCCGGCAACTTCAGCCGATGATACGGTGGCTGGTAAGGGTCACCGCGCCTACACCGCAGCCAAGGTAAACCCACCAAGATAATATAGTTTTTTAAAAAACAATACGGTTATTATTATTGTCAACTTTTATTTTTTTTACCGGGGTTTACCGCTACACTGGTTACCGTGACAACCCTACCTGATCGGTCTGCTTTGATCTATTTTGAAAATTCCGATCAAAACCGATAGGGGCGCTATCGGCCGATTACGATCAAATGCCGATCCATCGGTGCATCCCTACATCCATCCATCCATAGCCGCTTATCCAGGGTCGAGTTGCGGTGGCTGCAGCCTAAGCAGGAAGGCCCAGACTTTATTCTCCCCAGCCACTTTGGCCAGCTCCTCCGTGGAATCCCAAGGCGTTCCCTGGCCAGCCAAGAGACACAGTCCCTCTAGCGTGTCCTGGGTCTTTCTTTAAGCCTCCTCCCGGTTGCACGTGCCCAGAAAACCTCACCAGGGAGGCGTCCAGGAGGCATCCTAACTTGATGCCCGAGCCACTTCCATTGGCTCCTCTCGATGTGGAAGAGCAGCGGGTCTGCTCCGAGCCCCTCCTGGATGACCGAGCATCTCACCCTGTCTCTAAGGGAGAGCCCAGCCACCCTGCAGAGAAATCTCATTTTGGCCGTTTGTATCTGCGATCTCATTCTTTTGGTTGCTCCTCAAAGCTACCATAGGTGAGGGTAGGAGTGTAGATCAACCGGTAATCGAGAGCTTTGCCTTCTAGCTCAGCTGGAAGCTCTCTCTTCACCATGACAGGTTGGTACAAGGCCCGCATCAGTGCAGACGCCGCAGCAATCACCTCCAATGCATTAATATGCATTATATGCTAATTTATCTCCAGTGATTGGCCAACAGTAAAACAACTCTTCAGCTGCCTCCATTTGCTCATCCTTTTGGGTAAAAAAATGCAACGTGGATGTTTTGTCTCCACAAGTAAAACAAACATGCATGTGTTCTATTAAAACAAGTTAAAACACTCTAACAAGCAGAACAATGTTTAAAATTAAACATTAAACAGGGCTAATTGAATGAAAAACATCAATTTTCTTTATTCTTGTTCCACGTGTAATCAACAGCAAAGGGAAAAGAATGTCTCTGCACAACCTTGACTGTACGAGACAGTTTTAAACAATTGAATGGAGTCCGACTCCAACTGCAAACAATGTGGTCTGAAGTGCACCCAGTCCAGAACTCCACAAGAGAGTTCTGGAAAATTCAACAATGGCTGCCCCTCTGCACAGGTTATAAAAAGAAAACACACATGGGAATCAGGAGAAGATGATTTCTGGCGTTTGAGTTTGGAGGTGTCCGATGCAACTTCATCAAGGTTACAGAAACTTTGCTGAACAGCATTTCTAAGATTACAGGCTTACAGATTACATAATCTTACAAAACAATGATATCCACTAGATGCTGATAAGAAAATGTACTACTAAGCACGCAGGAATTTGGCTGTTGAGTGCAGCCTTAAGATAGATGTGAGAAAAAAACCACATTCCTGAGTGTTCCCTTGCCTGAGCTAAACCAAGTTATGCAAGCTCACACACGGTTTGGTTTAAACGCTTAAAGATGCACCAAAACAGAGTGTTGTTTCACAGCTGAATTAGAGTTGGGCTTGTTGAAATGATGCAGACAGAGACAAGGACCTGAATCGTGTCTGAACTTAAGACACAAGATGAACTCAGCTACTGGTGTAAAGACAGAGAAATTATATGAAATGAGAAAAAATATAAAAGCGGCTGGCTTCGCTCAATATTAGAGAGTCTATCGTTTCCCACAGACCGCCTAGTTGCTCCATGTTTACGTTTCTCAGGGTTCTGGGGTTTGTAGTGAAGAAATGACGTCATGAATGGGGCCAAGAAGCAGGAAGCAACATGAACACAGACAGCTGACAGGCACAAGCATGCCAGGCCTAAGGCTGTTGATGCGAGTCATGACCACCAAATCAGCAAAATAAGCAAAAGGTTTCCGCTAACGGACTTTAAAATAGAGGATTGTGTTTGTGACAGCAGTGATCTTTCTGATCCACAGTGCTAAATTAAAATTTAATATTGGTTCCAGCTCGTCGTTTAAGGGTAAAACATTTTAAACAGTAAACAATGTAAATATTCTAACAAGGAGTTAGCCTTGGGGGAATGCTGTGTCACATTTTGTTCTTTGGTGGATTTTGGGAGTTCTCAGCTTTGCCTGAATGACTGCGATTGTCCACACACTTGGGAGTGTTTTGCCTAAAAAAGGTTCAAGTTTGTTGTGGTTCCAAATTCAAGTCACCACCAGCTTTACATGTTGTTTTATGACTGATCGAACTATCGGTGCACTGACATCAGAAGGAGCTAAAGCAAGTCGCTGTCAAGATTATCAACTTCTCATAACTCTTCAATAAAAAGTAAAATGAAGTCAAATAAACATGTGCTAACAGTTAAAATAAAAATAAAAACTGCTTATAGTAAATCCTAACTCATAACTCATGCTGAACACATTCTGCTCAGTGCTACTTCTAATCAGCACTGACTGAGGTAATTATTATATAATACTTCACCAGGACCCGAGTGTGTTTACATATCCTTTGTTGATTAAAGGACTGTAATATCTCACATGGGAAGAATGCAGTAAGCTGATCAGTCCCTTCCATATTGCGATTTCACAGCAGGACGTTCTTTAATTCAAAGGGGATATGAAGGAAATAGCTTACAACTGTTCTCTTTTCTTTTCCTTATTTCTGTAAGGAAGCCTCAACATCAGACGTATCAACTGCCATGTCCTTGATTTTGGTCCACTGTCGGTCAATCACCTCTGTCCTCATTTGCTGTGAACCCCACAGCTGCACAAAACTGCTGATCTCACAGGAATATGGTGTTTTCAAGCACGGAGGCTCTGTTACAGACTCTAACCTATCATTGGTTAAAAGGCTTGTTACGTGTCTCTGCATCCTTGCTGGGCAGACTCTACTGCAGGTCGTGATTGCCTCAACTGTGAGTGCAAAGAAAAGGTCTGCTTCTGAGTCTAAAGCTGGTTCACACGGCAAGATAATGGTGACAATTTTTGACCCGATCCTCCCCTTCTACCAATCATAAGGTTGCACCCAGTGATTGTAATGGCTCAAGAGATGATCTTATCAGATATTCCTACTGTGTGTGGTGTGTTATGGGGTAGTGGTGTAACGCTACGCTAAAATCGTATTCAGTTCGGATCAGTGTAGGGCTGGTCAATTAATTGAATTTTAATCACGAATACGATCTGAGTCTTGAACGATTATAAAAACAAAACAAGCCGATTATTTGCTCCTCCCACTTGCGCTGCCCCGAGTTGCAAATGAAGCGCTCCTCCCACAGTGTTGCCAACTTGGCGACTTTGACGCTATTTCTAACAGCTTTTCAGACCCCCTTCTTGACTTTTTAAATCTTAAAAGTACCTAGCGAACACCTCAGAAACATCTCTGGTTAGCTACTTTCTGGATAACTGTCGTCGACATTTCCTGCAGGTTAGCTAAACACTCCGCCTGCGCTCCGGACCGTTCTTCACAACATTAGGAAAAGGAATGATGTAGTGATGTGTCAGTCGCTAAAAAAACAGCTCTCGGAGCCGGCTCCCTGTTGGAGTAACCAGAGTGAGTGACACACACACCGCACCTGCGGACTCCTGAGCCACTAAAAACGGCTAAATGTGCGCATGCGGCGTGCTAAACACACGTGCAGCTTGCCCCGATCGCTGAGACCGGGTTGGGGGGTGCAGCTGGGGTTGGGACAATTATTACATTAACTGATGGACTTGTAAATAAATAGTTTATAAATAAGGTAGAAATAAGTTCCTCACGCTGATAAACAAGAACGAATCTCTCTGAGGACAAGGTGTTAGTGCACGCTCCTACAACACCTAGACACGACTCAATGTTATGCAACATTTTGTGAACATCAATTTATTTACATTTATTTGTTATAAATGCCACTGTATAATTCTTGCTGTCAGTATTTGCAAGATATTGGTATTTGGGTCTGTACTGTTGGACTTAAATGAGTTAAACCAAGGTCATAGCCCTTGGGTCATAAACTATGAGCTATAAGTATATTGGTCTTTTTATACTGGGAATCAGGAGTTATTTTAGTGATCATCTTGTTTCTTATTTCTTTTTGTCCTGATTGTGCCCTGAGCAATTTTATGACTGAATAAAAACAAATAAATTCAACATAAATTGAAAAATCGTCCTAAATAATCGAGATCTCAATTTCAGTCACCATAATCGTGATTATTATTTTTGCCATAATCGAGCAGCCCTAGTTCAGTGTTTTGATGAGCTTGCTTCAATTAATCTTTGATATATTATTATTACATTTATTTGTTATCTGAAGTGGCTCCTAAATTGAGCAGAACCAGGTGTCGTCACAGGCTGCTGATCTAGCATGATGTCTTTAATCATTTCACAGTTTATTTGTGCAGCTATGAGTGCCACACTCATACAGACAAGTGTTGTGTTTGACTGTTGATGCTCCGTGTTTTTATTTCTGCAGCGCGTCTTAAAAACTCACCTCACACCACCCAGAGTTTCTTCTCTAAAACTCATTAAATAAGAAGCTTCCTCTGCACCATAATTTTTGTTGTAGGATGAAAACTCTACATCAGTTGTCACAGGGGAAAGTTCAGCAGTTGTTGTTAACATTTTTGCCGCTGCGTGTCACACATCGTGCACAGTGTGAGAGGAGAGAGGGAGGAGCGATGCAACGCTCTGTTCAGCATCTCTACAGGCTCCAGTAGCAGCGACAGCCAGCTGGTTTTATCCGCTCTGAAAGGAGTTGATCAGAATTAGCAGATCACATTTTATAAACGAAGATCAGGCACATGTAGCCATCTTACTACACTTATCACACTTATTACAGCGTCCGTATGGAAACTCGCCAAGGAACATTTATCTGCTGCACTTAAATCACGCAAATAAAATTATTTAACGGAAAAATTACACCAAAACGGTGCGCAAGTGGACCGAACCGAACAGACCAAACCAAAATGGTTCAACGCTCCCCGTGAACCGTTACACCCCTAGTTATGGGTGCTCTGGTCTAGGGCTGGACGATACAGAAAAAATGTATATCAATAACAATTTTTTTGTATTGATCGATTTTGATTATTATTGAAAATTTTAAAAACTGTAGAAAATATATTTTACGTGCAGCCTTGGCCATTTTATTTTTGGTATTTTTATTTTTCACCACCTCTTCTTGCTGAGACATCTTGCTGCCTCATCATGCTCTGTTTTGGTTTGAGAACAGGAGGGCCTGGCTAAGTAGCGTGCCCGATTCTGTGGTTTTGATTGGTTAGTAGTAAGTAGTGAGTCTAGTATGCTGCTACCTGATAGGTTACAATGAAAAACGTTATAATGAAAAAGAAAACTCATCAAATTTTTATCAATTAATTTCGTTTCCCTATGCACCACATGTCTATCGATAGATATATTGAACTATTGAATTATCGTCCAGCCCTACTCTGGTCTGCTCAGAAGCATGCCAGGACCATTCAGATCATAAATTAGGGATGGGTAATAAATCGAAAATTTATCTTTATTGAAATTTCTGACTGTTATCGAGATAATTTTTCCCATGTCAATAAACTTGATAATAAAAAAATGAAAAGATGTGTGTAAGTTGGCAACATTTGTGTCCTTTTAAGAAGCTGTACCACCTCGAGTCACGTAAAAATGTGACTCAACATAATACACGTGACAGCCCCATCTAGTGGACAACTTTTGGTTATCGTCCTTTTATCGTTATCGAGGCGAAAGCCTCAATATATCATGATATTGATTTTAGGCCATATCGCCCAGCCCTATCACAAATCAGGGACGCAAACAGTGTTGGATTGTCCTGGTCTAATTTACGAGGTCAAGTGAGTGTGATGCCTGTTGAATGTGACATGCAGCCAGTCAGAAAGCAGGTGATGGAGGCACGCTAAATGCTCCATGTTTGTTTACACTGATATCACATTTGATCTCATGAGATTTCTAATCTGACTGGAGAATATTCGTGTAGAACTTAAATGGTATATCCGTGATTTTTCGTCTTAGCGTGGTCTCTCAAGTTTTGAAAATTTTCCAACAACATAAAAAAATCCTGCCATGTGAACCTGGACTTTGAACAGAAAACAAATATCCGTTATTGTCCCACAAAGGGTACATTCCTGTGTACCAGCAGCAGTTCAATGTAGTTCTGAGGCTGTTTTTGGTAATTTTTATGAATGGCTGATTTTAATAAAATACTGTGAAGCATAAAAAATAGGGCTGCACGATATTAGGAAAACCTGCGATATTTGATTACAATGATTAATATTGAGATGACGATATTACTTGCGATGAATAAATACTTCACTAAGAAACATAAATAACCAAAAACAAAGAAATAAAAAAAATCATACAAACGAGAAAAGCAAAAGATGTGAGGAAAGCCGAAAAGAAAATGAACAAGAAAAGCTAAAAGTGCAGAACAAAGCCTAGCTCAGGTGTTTGCTAACCATCAAAATTAAATGCCGTCTGCCTCGAGGGCGGGCCTCTATCCCATGAGAACTCATCCAATTGGCCAAATGGGTGAAGAGCTCTATTTGATTTGTTAAAAATACATCATGCTTCCACTTGATTGACAGAATGCATTATGTTTAGTAGGGCTGGGGGTAAACGATTATTTTTTAAACGATTATTCTGACGATTATTTTATCGAATAGTCGACTATTCTAATGACTATTTAGACAATTAATCTAATGATTATTTTTCTATTGCACAGTTAATAAAAACCAAAAAATCTCTAATAAATTCCTCAAAAAAATTTATCAATTGTTACTGTAAGAGAATTAACACTACATGCCTTCCATTTTGTATAACACTGCTTTTATTGTGTTGGTTATGTTCTGGTGACATGTAGAACTTGGGAGTGCAGGCTGCTGCCTGAGAGGTTGTTGGAGACGGAGTGTCTCTATGCTGCTTTGTTTTGGTCACTTATGTGCGTGAGGCGAGTGGTGTTACGACCCTTGCTGGGGAGTTTGGCTCGTGTGCAAAAAGGAAGGGACACTAACGGGATTTAAAAGTTAAAATGATGATCAGGTTTATTTACAACTACAAAAAAACAAATCTTTCCATCCACAGGTTGGGAATAATAAAACTAATTCTGCCTGTGGGGAATTAAAACAAAAGTACAAATAAGTAGGGATGTCCTACTGGGCAAAGATTACTGGGTTCTGGACCAAAATAAGGATCTCCAAAGGTACAAACTCTAAACTGGGTGGTTAAATCAAACTCAAGGTGATATTTTAAACTAAACCGAAAACCCACAACACTCTAAATGTAATAAAAGGGAGATCTACACCACAAAAAAGATTAACTCTAAACCAAAACATAACAGCTTATCCAAACGCAAGAAGCTGTTGGCGAAAATGCTAACAGTAGCTTTACCAACATTTAGTTCGTTACCAAGTTTAAATAAACCAGAAACACCCAGCAAACAGACCAGCAAGGAGGAGAGACTGCTACCACCAAAACAGCTCTCCCAATGTCTGAAAGAAGCTCCTTTATGAAGGGAGAAACGCTCCCGGTGATTTTCTACATCTGCGATAGAGACGGAGCAGTGCATCTGACCCCGGAAGTTGTTGTCCGTTGCCGGGAGATGAAGGCGGCCAAAACAGGAAAGGAATCTAGTAGCGGACGGACATTTTTCCGGGTCTTCGGTTTTTGGCGGAGATGTTAGTGAAGGCGGAGAAGAGGGCGAACTAGAGGTAGAAAAGGCAGATTCCTCCTCTATTTACAAACTCCTGCGGATGCAACAAGTGGGCGTGGTGCGTCGACTACCGGATCTGACATCGACAAATTTTTAGAATCGAGCCATCGACGTCATCAAGGCTTCGCTACAGCCCTAATGTTTAGCAAACATTTGAGCCGACTAGGGCTGCAGCTATCTAATATTTTAGTATTCGAGTATTCCATCGAATCTTCCATCGATTAATCGAGTATTCTATTTGACCAAGTTTCAAATGAAACGAGATCATAGTCTGCTGCTAAAATATGAAAATAAAAAAGCTAAATTATAAAAGGCTCAATAATATATATATTGAATTGGTGTTGTCTAGTTCCCTCTTTCCCAGCTGATATTTAGAGTTAATAAATATTTTATGGAACAACATTTGACTTACATTTCACTCACAATTTAGGTTTGCATTAACCTCATCTAAATCAAAATTATATCTAAAAATATTCACATATTATCAGTAGAATTATGTGCTACTAGAAATACTAACATTTAATTTCTACTTGAAACAATGTACTTGTGGTATATTTATTTTATTATGTACGGGTTGGCAACATAATCTAGTCTAAATTGTATTGGGATAGTAAATTATATGCTACAACTGCTTGCCACAGCCTTCTGCGGTGGATGGAGCAGACTTGTAGCAACAACCAGATGGTAGCAGCAGCGGCTCTGTCCCACACCCAGGGTCCGAAATTAACACTCGCCACTCGCCAAATGCGAGTAAATTGCTCCATTTGGCGAGTAAATTTTTGAGCTCTACCTGCCACCTGGCGAGTAAATGTTTGCACCAAATTAGTTATGTTTATCAGTCATCTTCCACGGATTTCTGATACTCCTCCCGCCTGCATGCAACGTACACAAACGTACGCGAAACGTGAATGCCGCATCCGGTATTTCCACCTATCCCATTCAATCAGTTTATCAAGTTAGCCGTTAGCTTCGTGTAAAACTAGCGGTGAAATGTGGCGGTTTTTAACTGGAGTCAGCCAGCCTTCCAAAAGAAAACTCGTCGAACTGGAAGGAAAACCACCAGGACCAGTGGCAACCAGAAGATTTTGTGAAAAGTGGCGAAATGGAGACGGCGGAGTCGTGAGACAATTGCTACATTATGATGGCCACGTAGCGTTGCTGCCTTTCACAGACAACTGGCCCTCGGCATTCTTCAAATATCCAAAAAAAAAATGCCCGTACTTCCGACTTTGTCTTCTTTGAGGGGTAATAAATGTCCCAAGTGCTGCCGTCTCCTCCTGCCATTATTTCAGCTTTAGCTTAAAGAAAGTTTTGGTCGTAAACATCAAAGTGCGCATGTGCCGCCGGCAACTTCCAACAGATGATACGGTGGCTGGTAAGGGTCACTGCGCCTACACCGCAGCCACGGTAATCCACCGAGATATTTTTTTTAAACAAGACGGTTATTATTATTGTTAACTTTTTTTTACCGGGGTTTACTGCTACACCGGTTACCGTGACAACCCTAGCCCTGACACACTTTCAGATATTCTCATGGTGCAGCTGTGTTCTCCAGAGATCAAGGACTAGGACCCAAATGAGGCTGTAATGTTTTGGCACAAAGACGGTATCAGAAGCAGGAGGCCAGACTTCATGGACAGAGAAAACAAGGAGTCTGACTAGATTTCAATGAAAGAGTTCATAAAAACATCTCTAAAAATAAATAAATAAATAGTAAAAATGACAAAAGAGTTGTTTTCCTTATTAATTGATGTTTTAATTATTTTGTCACTCTGTTTGGAATCAACATAATATAGAATTACATGCTTTAGGTGGATCTAAATCATTTAGAATTTTGGCCGGTAAAAAATATGCTTGGCCGGTAGATTTTCATCATCTACAGGCCAATTGGCCGGTGAGTAAAAAATTTAATTTCGGACCCTGCCCACACCGCTGAAGAAATCCACAAATAAACGGGATGATGGGGATTTTCTTTATGCTTGTGGAGTTTAGTCATTTAAAACCATCACGTTTTTTCTTAAACACACTTGCTCATGAGAATGCTACCCGCTAGCTTAGTATTAGCAATGCTGCTCTTAGTTTAACTCTTGATCTCAAACTTTGGACCGTTTCTGCCAATGGACAATGGTTTCTGTCTTTGCTGGTTTCTCCATTTTCCTCCACAGCATCTAGATCACCCCATGGTGCTCCAGTAAAATGTGTTCAGACTGTGGAACGCACATTTAACGAAGCTTCGAATCAGTAAAAAAATGAATAGAGGAATTTAATGAATCGAACCATTCGAATAATTTCATGATTCGTTTCAGCCCTAGAGCTGACCATTCATCGCGATATCTATCTGTTCTTTGCAATATGCATATTGTGCATGCTGATATTGCGATAACTATATATTAACGATATATTGTGCAGCCCTAATCAAAAACAGTGGTCAGTATATAATTTATGTTGTGGCCAAACGAGCCGTGTTGTAACGAGGTTCAAGTAAAACTTGTGGTCCATCAGGTCAGCCATAACCTCTACACACCAGACCAGTCGGGCTGCTGAAAACTCCCTTAATCCATCATCAGAATAAAAACAATGGCAGTCGTTCCACACTTTCAGGCACTTTCCACTAACCATGCCAACAGAATGGAGAGGAACATAATGGAGGGAAATACGGTATTACACGAAAGGAAAGAGGGGATCCTTACATCATCAACAGGGCATGTAAAATTTCTTCCTGTGGAAGCCCTTTTTTATTGGCCACAGACACTTTAAAACATTACAAACAACAAGCGGTCAGCTTTTAACACATTTGAATGATCACATCTATTTGAACTATTTTGTGTACACTCTTAATGAATGCACCAAAAAGATTAATTCGATCTGAAATAGCCAACGTTTAGTTTAGTACAAGAACAATCAGTTCACTTGGCCTCTGACAAAAAGAGGAACTGAACATTTTCACTACTGCTTCACCCTGACAACATCCCTACAAACATGACACATTACACTGAACTTAGACCAGTCACTGAACACGTTTAAATCACACTGATGATCACCTCCACTGATTCATGGGAATATCACAAATACTGAGTCATCGTCCTAAAACAGGCCCAGTTCTCACTGAATGGAATGACACTTTAGGTGGCTGATATACTACAAAACACCCAATTTTCATTGTAAACCTCGAGTATAACAACAGTTTTCTGCAGTACAGAGGACTTGGCAGACTAGATGCACTGCGCAAACGTTAGCCCTGACTGAGCAGAACAGGGAGCGTGGGTAAGCCCCTTCACCGACAGGGCTGCTGGACCTAAGCCGTTTTTTTCCATTGTAAATGGACAGATTTTGCAATGATGGGTCCAAAAAGATATGCCATGCACCGAAGGGTTATCTTTACTTGCGAAAGCAGCCCCGCCCTTCAACACTCCTGGCAACGAAACGCTGATATCTCTAGAAAACTAAAGCCAGATGTTGTAAAACAGCACACATTATAATGGCTAAACAACAGCTGCAAAACCGGCGTTTCATAAACAACAATCACAGAGTGCACGGTTTATTCTGAGGACTTTTATACGAATGACCAATGACCAAAAATACATCTACGTATGTTATCAATGACAAACAAGTTGACCCTCAAGTGTCCATCCAACCATATTTTACCGCTAATAGTGTTGTTACATCCTAATAGTAGAATAGTTTAAGCTATTTTCGTCAACTTATCACCTTCCTTTAGAACGTTGCTTTAAGTTAGCCACTAGTTAGCTGTATTCATTAGCTAAGTAGCCACAGCCCTGAAAGTGAAAAGTTAGAACAACAGTAAAACATGAAACTTTCGGTGTAAACTTACCTCTACTTGGTTTATCGTTGCTTGAAATGTGGAATTAAATGGAGAGCGGTGCGTGTAGGTGGTGCCAACTAAGAAATCTCTTCTCCGCTTGTCTGCCTGGCAGCGGCACCGTGGAACGACTGACGGAGGACGGTGTGTCACAACTTTCGGTTACCCAGAGAGAGACGGACCATATCCGGTTGGGATTTTCAATATAAACCATAAACCTACTCTTGAAACATCTTGCTTGAAAATATATTTCCGACTTGCTTTTCCTTTGCAGTGAACTAATAAAATAAAGAACATACACTAATGGGAATAGAACTAAATTATAGTTAACAATACTGCAATAGGACACACCCATTTTCTATATTACACATCAATAGTTTACAAAAAAGATATGATGCTAATTAATTTCCTTAAATGAAATCTCATTTAGGAAAAACTTATGCTTAGTATAATTTCAGTGTAATTTACAACTATGTATAAATAAAGTCATGATTCTTTAATACTCCGCACCGCCTCGTATTTAAACCAGAGATCGTAGAAAGAGATTTAAACCTATGAATTATGTGAAGAACTTATAATGCTGCAGATCTAGTAGACCATAAAAATCTCACTAACATGAACTTAAAAATTAAAAAGTTAAATCGGGTTTTGTTTTTGGAGGGAAATCCAAGTTGGAGAGGAATAGATAACAGCTTTTATTTTGAAATAATATTTCCTCTTGTGGAAAAACCTGCATTTGATTAATTAATTCAACATTTAAAGAGACACGCCCACTGACATAACGTGCCTGAACTTTTCTTTTTCTTTTTGGGAGGCTGCAGAAGTTCAGACGTTAGTTTTAAAATAAAAATTACTTTTTAAGTCAGAATAAAACATTTATAACTTCGAGGACAACTGAGGCCATTCTAAAATCTTGTTTCAGACATACCTAAATATAAAACATGGTGTTATTTTAACATGTGTTAGATTAGATTTGGGCCTTTTAGGGAATCTTCTTTAATTAAAATCAGATTAACTTGCTATTAGTTCTGTGCCTAAAATGAAACATTGCTGCTCCACAAGCAAATGAGAAAGAAAGCTTAAATGTTTATCAACAGTCAGCACGCTCTTCTGATGATTTACTGTAATAGTAAATATATCCTAATTAAAATGAGGGGCTAGACTATTTCTTACATGAATGATTTGTTGTGTTTAGCAAACAAACTTGACACAAACAAGCTGCTGATGGCCTTGGACCATAGAGACATCAGAGGTAATTTAGAGGTTAAATAACAGAAAACAAAGCATGCTGCTAGCTGTAAATGTACATTTAACCCAATAATTTATTCATGTACAAATAAACACGCCTTTCTTTAGAAGGAAAGTAATAAGCAGACATTAACATTTCTGTATGTTAATTTTTTTTACAAACATCCACCCTATAAATAAACCAAAATACCCAATGAATAATTACTGATCTGAGCACATACCCATGTAATGCAGTTCCATAATTCTTACTTACCGATCTACAAGACCTTCTGGTTTTTATTTAATCTATTTTATATTTGAAAACGTGAATAAACCTGTTGCTATACAACCTAAAGGGCCTGTTTGTCAACAATTTGCCATAAATCAATATTAACTTTGTTACTGATGCATTTTTTTGATGGAGTAATAAATAAAAAAGTAAAGGCACAATGAACTTCACACACAAAAACAAACGTGTGAGTGGCGAACTTGTTAAAGCCGTTCTGCTCTGTTCTGTTTGAATAAAGACGAGTCACAGGTTTACTCGGTTCCTTCATCTGACAGAATTTCCCCGTCTCTCTCCAAACTTGGCCACACAGGTGGATGTGCAACTGTCTCACGCGCTTCGGGAGTTTTCCGTCAGAGATCACAAACCAGCACATTTGTGCCTTGAGATCTGGGTCAGCCGCTGGTCTGCATCACGTAGTAACCAGCTCCGCAGGGCAAGGAGGAAACAGGAAGGAGACTTTATTGACAAAGAAACAGACATGCAGACTCTGCTGCTGCAATAAAAACTCATTCAGAAATTTTTATTTTAGAGAGACGAACCTTATATTCATTTAAACTCTACAGATTCATTCATTAAAGACTTTAGGGCCACTTATAGTCTAACAGCTGCATTCATTTGTTATTTTAAAGGAAAAATAAACTGAAAACTTATAAAACTTTTGAAAATTCTTGTTACCTTTTTATGTTTTTTATTTAACAAACACTAAACATTTTCACCCATTTAATTTCACACATTTTTTCTCCAAAGGCAGGGGTGCCGTACAGTGTTGAAATCAAACGGTGGCTTTAATCCTGATTCAGTTACAGAAAACATTTCCTAACCTTTTCAGCACCGAACACAAATGATCAGACACAAACAGGTCATTAACGATGAGATCAGATCAAATGTGTGTTTGAAACAATCATTTTTTTCCCTCCAAAAATCATCCAAGAAAAGTCAGATTTCATCAATCAAATCACATCAGTCCTTCACGTGTTTAGGGGTAAACACCAACGAGAGCATTAAAACTTTACAAATACATTTTGTTATTGAGACTTAGGATGAGAAACATTTCAAAAATGAGTCAAAATGCAAAAATTAATAGCCTGATGTTATTAAATAAATTAAATCATAATAAATACTTGAGCACAAATTTAAAAATAAAGCTGGTATTTAATACAATCAATGTTAATTAAATTCGTGCATGACTTTTTAAAAAGGCGATTCTGACGCTTTTTATGTTTAGTCCTTATTTATTCTGCTTATAAATTAAATCTTAAAGGTGTGGAACACGGAAAAAAACATTTTTAATGATTATTTCCCGATTATAATCGGTCACTGCGTTTTTCATGCATGCTGAACATGAAAACAGTTTCCTATTCCTATCTCCTGCATTAGCTTCTGATAGAAAATAGATGTTGAAACTCTATAGCCCTTTTCAGATTGACATTCTGGAACATTTGTGGACAACTCAATCCGGTTTTTAACCAGAACTGTGTTTTCAGACACACCACTTTTGTACTGAAACTTGTCCTTTCGGCTGCGTTCACACAGCAAGGGAAAGTTCCAGATGTCTGACGTCGGCGGGGGGGGGGGGGGGGGGGGGATCGGACTTATGTTAAGAAGAGGAAGAAAATATCTTTTCTATAGCGCCTCTCAAGATAAAAATCACGAGGCGCTTAAGCATAAATCTGCGCACACGAAGACGCATAAGAGACCTGGATGATGAAGCTCAATGGTTAAAGGAATCACTGAAGCGGTGTGAAGCGCTCCGTCGCGCGTCTAGGCGGTACCGTAGGAGGCGAGCTGCCATGGTTCGCCGCATGCTACAGCACAGCATCCCCCGGTCCCCGGTCCCCTACCCCTTGTCCGGAACTCAACCTCACCAGTCTGAAGCAGCCACTCTGTCCGTAACAAGTCCGGACCTGTTACTAGGGGCTTCGTCCGGTTAAATTCCGGAACACGTTATCCGGATGTTTGTATTCAGACACAAAGGTCTTACAGACAGAGTCCGGAACATTTCCGTTTTTCATGGCCTGTCTGAAGGGGGCTTCAGATTTAAAAATCCTGACAGATATACGTCACACTGCCACTTAACATTCATGGTCTCACCCATCTTGAGTTACGACGGGGAAGGCTGTTGTTGGTTTAGAGTCCGGGAATCAGCAGGGTATGTCTCGACTAGGAGAAGCTAGCATTAGCAACTTCCCCACATGGCAGAAGCTCCTCCAGGCTTGTGATATTTGTGGAGATAAAACATCCATGTTAAGTGGTACAGTCGCATTGCTGTTATCCAATCAGAGGTGAGATGCTCAAATATCAGGAAATAAGACTTCAAAACCTGCCGTCTGAAGCTCAGCTGTGACGCGGCTCACTTCTACTTCCTGGAAATGGTGCACCGGTGTTGTTTGCCCCTCGAGAACGACTTACAAGGCATTCATTCCTACTAGAGATCACTGCAAATGTATTAACTAAACGAGTGTTCCACACCTTTAAAGCTTTACACCATTTTCATTCTCAGCATTTCCCCTTCGGACACAAAGTCCTCAAGCGTCAATATGGTGGATCATGTTTACGTGCCAGCAGTCGAAAACCATGCGTGTCACTGAGGATTTACTCGACCTTCAGTTTAATCTGTATTTTTCATTTTGATTCAGTCACATACTCCGCTCTACTGATCCTTCTCCTCTTAAACTGTGGTTTTTGTCTTTGTGCCAATGTCACAACAAGATCAAAGGAGGAGAGAAAGTCGTCTTTCAGTAAAAGTGGAGTAAAAACAAGAAGAAAAAGGCGAGTGGTCCTTTTGTTTAAAAATCCTCGTATCCTCAGAGTTATACAGGCAATGATTAAGGATTCAGGAGTAGCACCTTATTTCCATGTGGCCATGGCAGGGCGGACACCAGCACTCCCCTTTGTGACCTTTGACCCCAGCAGCTGACCTGAGCGGCTCCGCAGGTCACGCTCAGCGTTCTCGCTCTGAGCCTGCTCCTCGTCATACCTGATGAGGCAAACAGAGGTCATGTGGTGCTCCCGTTCCCTCCTGTTTGCATTAGCTTGGAGTGTAAATAAAGAGCTCAGCTACACAGACTAGAACAAGCCTTCGATAGCTCAGCTGGTAGAGCGGAGGACTGTAGTGGAAAAGCTAGCCATCCTTAGGTCGCTGGTTCAAATCCGGCTCGAAGGAAAGTTTTTTTTTAGCATTAACTGTAAAGCCCTAAAACTAAAACAGCCTGGTTCTAGTTTATCTATCTAATTAGTTAAATAATAACAGTTTGCTTTAATCTCTAATGATGTTGACGGTGACCACAGCAAAGCACCTCCCTACAAACGGAGTGATTGAAGTGTTTTTTTATTTGACGGTTTATTCGACTCAACAAAGTCTTTGAATTGTAATTTAAACCAGAGGTTTCGCATTAAAACGACTTTCTGGGTGTGAGTTTCAAACCAGATCCACCATGTTTGCTGGACTGAGCTCAGCTGAAACACGCTTCTCCTGGTGCTGCTGAGTTTGGATCAAAAGGGACTCCCTCCTGGATTTGAACCGGCAGCTTTCAGAGCCGTATTAAAGCAGCTGTAGTTTTCAACTCTTCCAAGGGAGCTGTCAGCAGTCTGGAATAGGGCTTCAATCTGAAGGCTTTACCTGCATCACGCCTCCCTGCCTGACTGAGGTTTCTGTATGTGACTGATATTTAGTGTAATTAAAAACTGCATGGTGTGTGTGTGTGTGTGTGTGTGTGTGTGTGTGTGTGTGTGTGTGTGTGTGTGTGTGTGTGTGTGTGTGTGTGTGTGTGTGTGTGTGTGTGTGTGTGTGTGATGAGTACATAATGACGTCTAACAATCCTTATTAACCCCAAATACATTCATAATGTCACTTTGGTGGAAGTTGGGCATATCAAACCCGTACTGAGTTTGTTTATTTGGAACAGAGGACGTACAATAAAAGGACATCAGGTTTACGATGGAACTTCTTCCTTTAGTCAGCTGAATTAAGTAGAATTTCCATCATCCATTTTCTTCCGCTTATCCGGAGTTGGGTTGCGGGGGCAGCAGCCTAAAGCCGGGCGTACACTGTGCGACTTTTTCACTTTTTTGAGCCGATTTTCCACTCGTGCGAGAATCCACGAGATCGGGGCGAGTTTTGCGCCGAGCGGTCGCGTAGTGTACAGGGGGTTACGAGAGGTGATTAACACCACGTGACCAGCTACCGATCAGCAATCGTGAGCTTGCACGGACTTCTGGCGTGTTTAATATTTCGCTCGTCCCTCGTGAGGGTATCGCACTGTTGAAGCGGCGCTGCGAGCAGCTGCGACCCAAAAAGTACCAGAACCGCTCACGGCGCATGCGCAATCATGCATCAACACTGCTCGCCTGCTAGTTCCCTAATAACACACGCTGTTCATTTTTGTTTCTACACGTTTTTTTACCCACAAAGATTGTCAGGAAAGCGTGTTTGTCGTGTTCATGTCAAATTAAACTGATCACAAAACACAGATTTACTTTCTTTATTTCGTTTTCCTCATCTAACCCCCATAAATCCCTGTGTGTCCTCCTGCAGCACTCCTGAAGGACAACAGGCAAAACAAAAAAGTCTGACGTGTTGTGTAAAAACTGCTATTTTTAGCATATTTTTAGGTCCGACGTGTTGCTACCAGACGTACAGCTTGAGCAGTCAGGTCGCATCCGAGAACTGGGTCGTACAGTGTGAGCACACGACTCGTGAGATCTGCCCTGCGAGGAAGTCAAACAGTTTGGGCTGAAGCTGAGTGCTACGAGTGAAAAAGTCGCACAGTGTCCGCCCGGCTTAAGTCGAGAGGCCCAGACTTCCCTCTCCCCAGCCACTTGGGCCAGCTCCTCCGGGGGAATCCTAAGGCGTTCCCTGGCCAGGTGAGAGACATAGTCCCTCCGGCTTGTCCTGGGTCTACCTTTAGGCTTCCTTCCAGTTGGACGTACCCAGGAAACCTCACCAGGGAGGTGTCCAGGAGGCTTCCTAATCAGAAGCCTGAGCCACCTTAACTGGCTCCTCTCGATGCAGAGGAGTAGCGGGTCTACTCCGAGCCCCTCCCGGATGACCGAGCTTCTCACCCTATCTCTAAGAGAGAGCCCAGACATGCTGCGGAGAGAACTCATTTTGGTCGCTTATACCCGCGATCTCGTTCTTTCGGTCACTACCCAAAGCTTGTGACCATAGGTGAGGGTAGGAACGTAGATCAACGGGAAAATCAAGAGATTCGCCTTCTGGCTCAGCTCTCTCCTCACCACGACAGACCGGTACAACTCCCGCATCACTGCAGACGTAGTAAGTAGAATTTGATAAACAAAACCCAAGAAAGATTTGATGAAAGGAAACAGAAACTTTTCCCACCTACTGCACCCCTCCTCCATACTTACCGAGCCATCAGAGGCCTCCACAGTGACAACAGCTGTAAACTAAGACTGCACGCTGATATTTTTATCTGCTATGCGGCTGTTGAGGGTATCTGAATACGACTGGTAGTTATGGACGTCACTCACAGGACTTGATAGTTTCCCAGAGCCTCTCTGGGCGGACTGCGGTTCCAGCGGCTGTCTGGGATCTCCCCGTTGGGCGCTACGATGTTCAGCGTGTCGTTGATGAGGTTGTACTTGAGTATTCGGTCGTTTGCTGTGCTGGAGGTCAGTGAAGGGGAGGCATTGACCTGAGGATCATAACAAAAATAAAATAATTAGGTTTATATTACAGGAGGAAGATAGAAGAATACAAATAGGTTATAATGGAGAGAGATCAATAATGCAGCGCATAATCCAAACATCTTCCTGTCATTGAACATAACGCTGCTGCTAATGAGTGTTAACAGCTGCCCTAACCCTAACCCTACACACCCGTCAGACACTCAAACAGAGAAATGAAGCAACTACTCAACAAACACTGAGTTACACACGTAGAAATGTAAAGACAGGTCAAAAAGTTCTTTTCCTCATATTTTCCTCATATTTTTGAAGGAAAATTGAGAAAAGCAGCATAAAACTGCAGATATTTGACAGATACTCTGTTGCACTGTGTTAGCACGGCTTGATTTGTATTCTTTGCAGTAAGAGTGATGAACAACAACACCCTTCTGACTGGGTTTCTGGAACGTCTTCGTCACAGAGGAACATTTCTGTGCTACAACCAACTTTGTGAAGCTTAAAATAGATCCGATTGGTGTCTGTTAGCAGAAATAGTTCAGGCCTAACCTGGAAACTCGCTGCAGCTGTCGAAACGAGTGCAGCCACGCTGATGGTCCCGTCTAACACAGATACAGACCAGACCTGTGGCTCTGAACTCAAGCCTCTAATAAATAATACCGGCAGCATCGACGACTGGGGTGAAGACACACCTTGAGCAGACATATGTGGACAGGGAGACACGCCCAAACCTAAACATTACTATGAAAACATGTTAAACTTTACTTTTCAAGCCAGAGATTTACACGAAGATCATTTTATGGTGATTAATGATGCAAATAAAGGCGTTAAGTATCATAAAGGCAACTGGACTTCTTTTTAGGGCTGTCGCGACTGAGGAATTCCCCCTGCGGTGAGTCAGGGCAGCTCAATATTGCGATATGCGATATTATTGCACCTCGTTTTTATTTATGTACTTAGCAAATTTGTTTGTTAATTACTAAACTCATGGCAATATTTCCTTTGAAACATTGTGCTTACACATTTGAAAAATGTTAGAAAAAAATACATGGCCATTTTTAACACTTTATTGAATGCAGATCGAAAGGCAGTAACGGCATTCTCTGACTGAACTTAAAAACAACATTCAGGAGGTTTAACTTTGAAATGCAAATTTGGCTGCAACATCTAACAGAAATAAAAAAAAGTGCCCTACTATCTCCTCGATCAGCGCGGACTTTACCTCTCAGCATGCTCTGTTGCGAGATTTAATCAAGTGCGGTAATTGCGGTGGCACGTCATGCAGCGCGGTGGGTTTCTTAATATCGCGATATATTGTTCTTGCGATTATTGTGACAGCCCTACTTCTTTTGTTATTTGTTTCCTTTCTCATCCAAAAAGCTTCTTCCCACCTGATCATGGGTTGGGAGTTTCAGACTTATGAGTCTTTAGAGAAAAAGTCACGTTACCATTAGATGAATGCTTAACCCTTAGGACTGCCACATCCTGGAAGAATGAGAAGCTGCACCAATGCATTTTATGAGAATTTCATTAAAGGTGTGGGACACTCGTTTAATTAATGCATTTGTAACGGTCTCCAGTAGGATTGAATGCTTTGAAAATCATACTTGGGCGTGGGAGAGCTCGGGTGCGCTTGTTTCAGGAACTACCAGGATGCCACATAAGAGGAGAGCTTAACACGGCAGAATTTGGAGTTTTATTTCCTGATATTTGGACATCTTGCCTCGGACTGGCTAAAAGCAACACGACTCTTCCACTGACTCTGTTTGCGCTGCAACGTTGATGTTTTGTCTCCACCAATAACACAAGCCTGGAGGAGTTCTGCGTGTGGTGGATATGCTAAAGCTAACAGTTAGCTTCTACCAGTCGAGACATTCTCTGCTGTTTCCTGTACACTAAACCAGCGACAGCCTTCCCCATCGGGAGCCGGGTTGGGTGAGTCCATGAATGGACAAACAGCTGGTGTCTTGGTGCAGCTGCAGCAGCCTGGTGCTAAATGCACAGAAGACAGCGGAGGTTGTTGTGGACTTTAGGAAGCGCACAGCCCCAATAAACTTGTCTGACACTCCCATCACGATGGTGGACTTGTGTCGCTTCCTGGGCACCACCATCAGCCAGGACCTGAAATGGGAGCCCACCATCACCTCCATCACAATAAAGGCCCAGCAGAGGATGTACTTCCTGAGGCAGCTGAAGAAATTCAACCGATGAGGCACTTCTGCACCGCAGTCGTCAAGTCCATCCTCACCTCTTTAATCGCCATGTGGTACGCTGGAGCCACTATCAGGGACAAGAAAAGACTGCAGCGTGTCGTGCTCTCTGCTGAGAAGGCTGCAAACTCCCCTCCATACAGGAGCTGTACGCCTCCAGGACTTTGAGGCGTGCAGGTCGGATCACAACTGACCCGTCTCACCCTGGACACAGTCTCTTGGACTTGCTCCCATCTGGCAGGAGGCTCTGATCCATTTGGACCAGAATCTCTCGCAGCAAAAACAGTTCCTTCCCCTCTGCGGTCTGACTCATTAATGCCAATCGTGGACCTGCCCACTCCAGCTGCTTTGTTTCAGTCACACGCTCCCGTGTTGTGTTTGCACCTGAACTGACTCGCTCTAACCAGCACCTACACTGACTTGTATAAAGTAGCTGCTTCTCTAATTATTGATTCCCTACATTATCATCATTTCATTGTGTTTATTTCTTAATTATACGTTTGCTTATCATTTATTCTTCTTGGAACAAGTACCGCAGCAATGTGGTGATTCTCACATATATGGCAACAAAACCCTTCTGATTCTGAATGGCAGTGACAGCATGACGTAGATCTGTCAGGATTTTCTGATACTAGAGTTTCACCGCCTGTTTTCTAGCAGAAGCTAACGCAGGAGATAGGTGTAGGACTCAACCCTGGTCCTCAAGGCACACTGCCCTGCATGTTTTCCATGTTGACCTTACAAACAGCAGTGTTTCCCTGCTGCCACACACCTGACTTAAATGAATATCTGCAGCACCTGATGTCCTCCAGGGGAGGCGATGCAAATCAGGTGTGCTGAAGCAGAGACATGGAAAACATGTACGGCTGTCATGGTCTGCGTCTGTCTTCCTTCATGTGTCTCCTGATGTTTCTCCATCCCTCTCTAGACTCCCTTCTGTGTCTCATAGCGCCCTCATGTGTCTTTTGTCTGCGTCTCAGTTAAGTGTCTTCTGTTGTTACCCTTTTTAATCATTCCTCCCAGGTCAGCTCCAGCCCCTTGTCCCCAACTCAGAGTGTGTGTGTGTGTGTGTGTGTGTGTGTGTGTGTGTGTGTGTGTGTGTGTGTGTGTGTGTGTGTGTGTGTGTGTGTGTGTGTGTGTGTGTGTGTGTGGGTGTGTGTGTGTGTGTGTGTGTGTGTTTATGTCCTCCTCCAGGTGTGTGTGTGTGTGTGTGTGTGTGTGTGTGTGTGTGTGTGTGTGTGTGTGTGTGTGTGTTTATGTCCTCCTCCAGGTGTGTGTGTGTGTGTGTGTGTGTGTGTGTGTGTGTGTGTGTGTGTGTGTGTGTGTGTGTGTGTGTGTGTGTGTGTGTGTGTGTGTGTGTGTGTGTGTGTGTGTGTGTGTGTGTGTGTCCTTTCCCAGTTAGGTCTGGTGTCCTCTCCTGCTCCTCCTCCCTGATTAGTTATCACTTTCACCTGGTTCTCTCCCCTCACACCTGCAGCTCATCATCCTCCCATTTTGCCCCAGTGTAAGCCCTGTCTTGTCTCAGTGTCTTGGCGGTCCATTGTTGTTTGTATGTCAGCGTGTTCTGATGCTCTGTGTGAGCTTTGTGCCTCGTCCCAGTTTTGTGCTCTAGGTGAGCTTTTGTTTCTTCTGGACGTTTGGCTCGCTGCCATTTGGATTTATTTTTGTTCTCTCTAAAATAAAAGGATTTTTACTTTACATATCAACTCCTGCCTCGTGCCATCCTGGGTATCTGCATTTTTGGGTCCAAACCATCCTCATAACGTGACGACAGTGTGCCTTGAAGACCAGGGTTAAGAAACACTGGTGTAGGAGACTATTTTCATGTTCAGCGTGCATGAAAATCAAATCAAATCAACTTTATTTAAAAAGCGCCTTCACATGCCCAAAATGGACAAACAAAGCGCTGTACACCAATACAAATCACAACAATAAAACAGACATATAACCATTTAAAATACAATAAGAAATCCCGAGTACAAGTTCATAATCCATATCAGTCCTTTTTCCAAAATCAGATCCAGACACATTCAAAGTGATGCCGCCCACACAATCCCTACTTCAATGTCCAAACGCCAACGAGAACAGATGTGTTTTTAGTCGGCTTTCAAAGGTCTCAAGTGATTTGGCCTGCTTTACGTCGGCTGGCAGCTCATTCCAAAGACTTGGTCCGAGCACTGAAAAGGCACGACTCCCACGAGACTTCAGGCTGTACCTGGGCACGGTTAATAGTCTCTGGTCAGCTGACCTAAGGGAACGCACCGGGACATGTCGGTGGATGATGTCAGCAAGGTATTTCGGTGCCCCTGAGTTTAACGCCTTAAACACAAACAGGCTAACCTTAAACCTGACGAGATAGGAGACAGGGAGCCGATGCAAGGCACCTAGGACTGGTGTGATGTGTTCAGACCTCCTGGTAGATGTTGACAACCGAGCAGCCGAGTTCTGAACCGCCTGGAGGCGTGCTATCGGAGCTTGCCTAAGCCCCGCATTTAGCGAGTTGCAGTAATCAGAGTGACTGATTGTAATCAGAAAACAATCATTAAGATATGTTTTTTCAGTGTTCCACACCTTTAAAATCCACCTGATGATTTAAGAGTGACGGTGGTAACAAATAAGGCTGGCTCCAAGAGTTTGTGACGAAGTTTAAAAGAAAATCTCAATCAGTTAGAGCCAGGACGCTCATGATGTTGATCAGCTACTGTCACAAAGAAAGTTAGCTCAACATTTGTAAATTCAAAAGAACGTCTGCCATTTTATTCTCATCTGGCCTCCTGTTGCTCCTGGCTGAGCAAAGAAGAACACGTTCTGGTGTAAAAGATTTTATAATTCCCTGACTGCATTCGTACAAGACTCGGTTTTTCAAGTCCTTACAAAGCTTCAGACTCAATAACAACAAAGCCACAAAAGCCCCTTACCGGTTAAATCTCACATTTTCCAGACTCAGATTTGCAGCTGTTACTGGTTTCAAATGCAGCTTCAGGTAAGAGACATGTTGGGGTGTGTGCTCCCCATCAAATGACTCACCTCAATAAGCCAGGGCTTCAGTTTGTCATCAATAATGATGTCATACCCGTAACACTCAAAACAGTGCTTGTCATTGTTCATCACGGGCTAGGGAAGGAAAACAGAAACCGAATCAGGAAAAGGAGACGTCAAAATGTCTTAAAATTTCAATAAAAATATCTGGCAAAAAATAAGTGGCCTGAATTTATTGCAAATGTTTTAATGCAACGCTTCCGGACTCACAGAAGAAGGATATTAGCACACAGTCAGACTATGAATACACAAGCAGTTGTAACGGTTAAAGTAACCTCAGCGTTTAGGCCTGGAGAGGAAGTGAGTACGATCACTCAGGAGAAAAGAGAAGTGAGCATTAGATGGAAAGTTCTGTTGTTCAAACCAAACCATGGAGGTGCTTTTTGCAGCTATTTATTTCATAGCGTGAGACTGGCCAAATCGATAAACCCACGCACTTAATACACGTCACTGTTCTGATCCAATTTAAACTAAGTTCTCTGTGATTATTCCCATATGGTCTACAATATTTGGGGGATTTTAGTTCAGGAAAAGTCTGATATTTGAAAATGGCCTCACGAGAAGAGATTCCAGCAGCCGAAAAACAACAAGATCTGAATGTAAGGCGTTGTGCATGTTAGGCCAGTGTGTACATGCTGTTTTTATAACAAATAAATGTTTTATAAGTGAGGATATATAACTGAATCTAGTAGTTTAATACATTTATCAGGTTTTATTGTCTTATTTGTTGAAAATTCCAATCCTAATTTACACAAATAAACGACAAAAGGCCCAGTTATTGTGAGATTTGTAAAGTCTAAGGATGTTTGTAAAAGTCTAATGATCCATTAAACAGTAGAACATCGTAACAAAGCGCAATTATTTAATCAATCTTGTATTTTTGCTCTTTGATAAATAGCAGGAAGTAGCAACTTTATCCCATGAACTCACTGCTACGGCTTTCAGAGACTGCACCACGATCCAGTGGATCTGGTCAAACAGCCGGTTGGTCACGTCCTTCCCTCGGGTGCTCTCCAGGTACAGACGGAGGTTACTGACTGTCCACTTGCCTCCATGAACGTGGTTGTAGTCATCCTGCACAGAAAAAAAGATGAAATATTTTTATATTAGCTTACATGAAAAAACGATCTACATTCTGCTTTTAGGAGAAAGAAAAGCTGAATTAAAGGGCTATTTCAGACATTTTCTGATTATAAGATTCTAATAATTGCCATCTACACACAGCAGGTCAAATATATTTATTGCTAAGTCTCAAGCAGAAAGAAGGGTTATTAGTAATAACCTGATTACCACTCACCCCGTGTTTTTGTATCGCCACATTAGTGAGGTGAACAAACATGTTGTCCAGTTCACTGGTGCTGGGTGTGTACTTCACCGTGCAGAACCTGCAGAAACCCAGTTTGTACCTAAAAGCCAGAAACATGTACACTTTATTTTGGATTTAATCTAATGAATAAATATTAAATACATTTCCTGGGTGAACAATTAATGACAAAATATAACATTCTTTTCACAGATTTCCTCACGCTCACATGTAGCATTTAAGAGGCCGATATGTGGTCACCAGGACGTAGAGGCGCAGGTCAAACTTCTTTCCTCCTATCAGGAGAGGGTTGTCGATGTACAGAGAGATGACATAAGCCTCCTTCCCGCTGGAGGCTGCCACAAACCTGGGAGAAAAATAAAAACAAAGATTTACTTATATGCAAACCACACAAAAACAATAATAAAATCCTTCCTGACTCACGTTGAGGTGCGGCTGTCTCTCGACCACTTTTTAATCTGAGACAGCTTGTTGATGAGGAAGATGCCTTTGCCCTGGGCCTTCCCGCAGGGCTTCATGATCCAGGTGCTGGATGGATTCTTACGAAACTCCTCCACAAACAGATTGTAATCAGCAGGGAGCATGAACGTCACAGGCACAAAATCTGCACAAATAAACATATCAAATAAATAAAAGCTGTGTGCTTTTCTATAATGTAAGGGTAAATAAAAGAGTTTATGTTCGTCTTTTTGTGCCCAATATCATAAAAAGCACCTAAATAAATATATTTTCCATTCTCGTCCTTCTCTGCAAGCGCACTGCTTTCTTTTTCGAGCTCCTTGCGGTAGCGTTTGATGTTCTTGATCATCAGGTCCTTTCTGGTCAGCTCGTAGTGGTTGGGGAAGTGGTTAACCATCTGGTCATCTGACAGGCGGTAGCCGGTGTCCACGCTGAACACATTCCTGATGGTCTGGATGCTCATCCTGCAAGGTGGTGTAAATAAAAATACATTCATAAAGAAAAGGTTTGCAGCTTGTTTGTGATCTAACTGTTTCTGATTCAACAGATTCAATGTACTTGTGTTGGTTGCGATAAAACCCAATTATTATTTACTTTGTTGATTATTTTCCTCTTTGATGCAAAAAGAAAAACTCCATTAGATTCAAGTAACTCAAATAAAATGTAATCAACCATTTTGTTCCTTTGTTTTAAAAAATATGTTAAACCTACCAGTAGAAATTCCAGTCGTCGCTCTCTCTTACTTGAATCCATTCCCTTTTCTCAAAGTTATTGACGAGCACTGATTTTTCAATATCTGTCACCCACTTCACCTTACCGGCCATGGTGCCTCCCACTAAGGTGGGGCACAAAACAACAGGTAAATAACACCAAATAAACAAACTAGAAGCATTTTCTTCCTGCTCCTTCACACCAAGACTAATATCTGACCAGCTACCTGCAAATCGTCAGGAAACAGCCTGTCATCAGCATCTGCTGGTCGGACCGTTAGCAGGCTACTGGTCTGGATCCTCCCCGGGACTGCTGCAGAGGCTGGGCGGCCATCACCGCGTCAAGCATGGACTCTCATCTGAGATGACTGATGCTGAAGCAGCTTCCAGCCAGTTTGTTAGCTTCACTAAGAGCTACCACAAGCTACTGAACACCGTTACACCGTGTTGATGCTAGCAAGCCTGTAGCCGCCATAAAACCGGGCTACGTGACGGCAACGCCCAGAACAGTAAAACTACAACACTAAAAATCGATATTAAACGAAATAAAATAAAATGTGTATTATTAGGACGCGTGGGTATTTGGGAAAATATTTCACATTGAAATGTCCATAAAACTCAAAGATGTCATTACGTTACCTCCTTTTCCGGGAGAATAACCTAGCAACGGAGGACGCAATGACGTCATGTACAGGGAGTAATTACTAGACAGCACCAGAGGGGGTCAGTAATGAGCTTTAAAATGGTTTTTTACTTTTGTCATTGAGCGATGTCAGGAAATATTGGCTATCTGAGGCATAATTTTACAGATTTGCTCATTCTGGGACTGAAATTTAATTCACTTTTAAAGTAGTGAAATTCCGTCGTGTTTGCGTAAAATACCGTGGAAAAGGCCATTTATTTTTTTGTTTTGCTTTGAGAGAGCAATATAGCTTTTTATCAAAGAGCTTTACAGAGACAATTTCACTCAGTGTTTTACAATGAAAACTAAATTTCTTAAGTCCGGCGACTATATACAAATGTCACATTTTAACTGTTGTAAATCTATTCAGTATTCATTGTAATCGTTGTTTCTCCCTGCAATTCACTGCACAATTTCTGTATTGATACTTTCGGCTGTCATTACGTCACACCTGTCCTGACCATAGATCCTGACAGGTCTCCTTTGAAAAAGAGGTTTTCAATCCCACTGGAACCTTCCTGGTTAAAAATGAATTCAATTCAATTCAATTCAAAAATACTTTATTAATCCCAGAGGGAAATTGATTGCTGTTGTAGCTCAGAATAATAATAATAATAAAGTCATCAAAGAGTTGTTGTATATTACAATGGCTGTTGGCAGGAAGGATCTCCAGTAGCGGTCAGTGTTGCAGCGAAACTGAAGAAGCCTCTGACTGAAGACACTCTTCCGTTGTCGGACAGTCTTGTGAAGAGAATGCTCAGGGTTGTCCATCATTTTCTTGATTCTCTGGAGAATCCTTCTTTGCATTATCTCCTTCAGTGGTTCCACAGTCGTCCCCAGAACAGAACCAGCCTTTGTTATTAGGCTGTTGAGCCTTTTCAGGTCCCTGCTTCTGATATTGACCAGCACCTGATTTATCATTGCCCATTATGATCGATGGAAGAGATGGTTTGAATTTCTGCTTTCTCTGTCTCAGTTTTGGTCCCGCTCTGCACCCATACTTCTTGCGTTTTAGCTCATTTGGTATTTGTGACTTAAGTTGAGGTATTATTTCAACCTTTCCTATGTTAATCAGCTGCTCCCTATTGTAAACCAGCTTGTTACCATGGTTACGCATCATAACAAATGCTCAAAAAGTGAAAAAATTGCAATAAAAATCCTCTAAGCTTACCAGCACCAGAAACAGAAAAGTTAAATGTCAAAAATATACCGTTTGTCTTGAGAAACTAGAAGAAAATTTCCAAAAAAAAAGGGCAAAGCTTACATATAGTCAACAGAGCTACTCCAACATGCAGCCACCCAGAGCAGCGCAGTTCCGGAAACAAATAAATAAATACTCCTGAAAAGTGTCCATGAGAATCATGGGCCTATTGGGAAGAAAATTACGATGTATTATTTATTCTTATAAAATATAGAAATATAGAAAATGAATTAGCATATTCAATAAAAAATACACAATAATATGACTGTCAAAACAGTAATCATTTTGTCATACCAATGTTTAAAAAATTTGCATTGATACCCTTTACAGAATAAAAAATATGAAGTCAGTAAGTGACATAAAAACTAAAATGCAATGGAATACCAAATTTCAAGAATACAAAATATTAAAACATGCATGCTTAATCCAAATTCAGAGAAAGTAGTCTAAACAAGCATGTGAAACGTACCTGCACTCGTGGTGAACTATACAGAACACATCTTTTCACAAATATAAAGACACAATAAGAAACTAATCGTTTAAAATCGAAGTTTAATGGTGTTTTTAATGTTCTGATGATTTTAAAAATAACAAGGGACTCCTCTTTTCCGGGGCTTCAGTTGCCCCCTGGTGGCCATTCTTGGCAGAAGAAGGTAAAGGCGTGGCTAATTCCTATTTGCAGCGGTTACCTGAAAGCAACAAAATAAAGGACGCTGCTGTGAGTCCGGACATATTTCGATGATTTTTTAAAAATTATTATTTTATTCTCAACCATTAGGATTAATTATGTATCTGTGTTTGTTGCAGGGCGGCGTCCTCAATCATCTACACCAAAGGTAGGTCCACTTTTTTTTTTTTACTCGTGTGCACCTGTTTACCACTCTGTCTGCGATGTTGGGTGAATGGTAGATCAATATGAAACCAAACAGCTTGTTGTTTCAGCATAATGCAGTTTTCGCGACTGATATTTAAAACGTAAATTAAAGTAGCTGCGTGGTGTGTGCCTCTAATCCAACATGTGTGTTCTTTCAAACGTCCTTTGTTTGCTTTGGGTGAGGATGACTTCATCTTTTTGTTTTGACAATATATGGAATTAGTATCGGCAATAATACATCGCCATTACTTTTAACTTTAGTTGTTTTGTTAGACTTTTAGACTCAGAACTAAACTTTGAAGGTGTTTTTCTTATGTAGTATAAATGTAGTAAAAACTGTAATTACACTCAAAGCCTGCATTTCCATTCTGGATTAACTGGTTAGTTGACTTGACTAAAGTTTGTAACCAGTTAAATATTTGAAGTTTTATGGGAGATAATCATGAGTCACTTTATTTTTATTTTGTTAGTGGGGATAAAAAAAAAAGGCCGTTTGGTTGATTTGAGTTATGGAAATGTGGCATTTGCATCGAGGGACAAGAGTACAATTAATATGATCTCATGTCAGGTGCTCGTAGGTTTACAAACGTTCAAACAGAATGTGACGAGTATCCATTACACCCATAAAAGCCAGTTAACGCGACTGCTTGATGCATATAAAAGCTCCAAACATGAAGGAAGTAAAAGATAACTCGTCATCCCCTTTTCATATCTGCTTTTCCTCTTCGTTTATAACGTGGACTTTCTCCCTGGCACAAGCGCCACCTGTGCAGGTCACATGATCTGCTATTTACACAACTTGTTTTATGAACGTTGGGAGTCAGGAAGAGGTAAAACAGAAGCACGCAAAGCTTTTTATCTGCTCATTAAAATGGAAACTGTGCGTGTTTATCTCAGAAAAACACAATGGTGGAACAAACGAGACGCCCAAATCCTGCGGTGACGCCCCAGGCTGGACCTGGAGGGGTGGACACCAGCGCCCTGTTGGACATGAACCGCAGGTACATTTCAGATCTTCTCTGCTTCTCTGGCAACAACACAAGGGATGGGTTGTGCCAATAACAATCAAAAGAGGCTTAACGTTTGGAGAACAACCCACATCTATGATGTGTTTTTATTCCAAAAAAGAAAACAGAAGCTAGTATATTAACTTCTGATCCTTTAGGATCAGGGACAGGGATTCAAGGGTCGTGGGTCGCCAGTTGGCCATCATTGGAGACAGGTTAGACCGGGAGTGGACTAGGACAAACCCAAACTGGCCACCGACTCCTCTACACCTGCTGAGACCTGTCCAGACCCTGACACGGACCATCTACCGGTACACTTATCGGTTGTAATCAGATTACTCTAATTGTATCTGTTGGCTGTAAGCTGTCGTGTCGTTACAGGGATGTTCACAGTCACATGTGGACATTTCGGGGCCTGTTTGCGGCTGTGAAGGCCTGGATTGTGAGCACCATGCCTGGCCAGGGAAACCCGACAGCTGAGGCCTTGACAGCCTGGGTAACTCTAGACATAAAACTAATAGAGCAGTGTTAGCTATTGTGGGTCTATAATAAACATCAGGCTGCGATTGGAAATCTGATTTTTGTGAACACTTGGTAAAATCTTCCTCCTGACTCGTTGGTGTTGCAGGGGTCCAGTTTCAAACCGGCGACCTGCCCTGGCTGGACCGCAGGAGCTCTTGTGGCTGTTGCGCTGTTGGCTGCAGCCAGCGTTTTCAGTGCACTCTGGGTGGAAGCGAAAGCCTAAAGAGGCGACGAGTGAGCCTTTGCTTCAGCTAATGAGTTAAAATTACTCCTGATTTGTGTTTCTGCTGTTTACTCTGACTTCTCTTTTTTTTTTTTTTTTACTATTCTAAGATGCGGTGTTGGAAGTTGGCACTGAAGGCAGTGAACAACTTCCTGGGTGAGGTAAACAAAAACAAGTAAGGATAAAAACATGCGAGGAGTGGCTTCGATCCGTTTTACAGAGGTTGCTCTGGTTTTTGTAGCAGAGGAAGTTGGTTCACAGTTGTATTATTGTCAAAAGGAAAAGTTTCTCGTGACTCGACTGTTGCTGGCCTGCAGTCCTTTTGTTGTTTCTTACTGGTTTAAGAGGCCAAGATTTTTACATACGACACGTAGCCTTGCTTGTGATAAAATGATGGGAGCTGGACTTTCTGTTGCCGATTTGGGAATGCTTTTTTCATGTGACGCAAATAAACTTTAGAATGACAGAATCCGACTCCCTGATTGGTTAAAAAAGATCTTTAAACACTGACAGCATCCATGTTTCAAAAAGATTTTTCAACAGTTCTCGAGTCCGGATTTCTCCGTGATCATTCCTCTGTCGCGACGACTTCTACGGGTGTGTACAGTTGAAAGGCCTTCCGGTTGCACTTTTTAAGCGTGGCGCCCAGCTGCCTCCCTGGCCCGACCTCGTAGGTCTTGGGGAAACTCTTCCCCTGCGTCCTCTCGTAGATCTCGTGCAGAGACTGCTCCCACTTCACGGGCAGCGTCACCTGCTTCACCAGCTGCGTGCGCACGTGGCTCGGATTCATGTAGCGTTTTCCGTCCACGTTGGAGTGCACTCTGATCTCGGGTTGGCGCACCTGGATCGACACGTTTAAATGTAAACAAGACACGAAACTGCAATAGTTGGGAAAAATAAACCGTTGTATGGGTGTAATATTAATTAACTCATTCACTGCCAGCCGTTTCCTGATCACTAAAGGCCTTCGCTGCCAGCGTTTCTCACCGTTTTTACTGTTTTTTGAAGAGTCACAGAACGTTGCGCGCTTGCATGATGTCGATGCCAAAACAACCAAAACAAAGAGGAGACTCACCTCTTACGTCAGGAAGAAGCCGCGTGTTTCGAGCGTTATCCGTTCTTTCATAATCCGTTGTCGAATTGTGATCGGCAGACGCTTTTCCGGTTCGCGCCTCACTTTTTTTTACAGGAACGGCCCAAAACGATCTCCAAACACATGGATGTGTTGCTTCCTGATCATGTGATCTGTGACGTATGCGGATGAAGATCGGCTTCAGGGCTGAGATGTTTGTTCTCTCAGCGCGGGGGCTCGTTCCGATGCTCAAACAGTAAAAAAATGCAAATGACGACTTTAGTCGTCAATGGCAGTGAACGGTTGGATCTAAAATGACGACTTTAGTCGTCAATGGCAGTGAATGAGTTAATACAAGAAAAAAGCTGATCTATGAGATGTCGGCTGACGGACCTCCACCTGTCTCAGCACCTCTCTTAGGGGCTCGGTGGCTAGCTCCATCAGCTCGGTGTGGAAAGCACCGCTAACAGGTAGAAGTTTGGTCCTCGTGAAATGTAAACGCCGTGCGTTCTCCTGGAGAAAGTCCAGAGCCTGAGAACACAACACGACTGTGATCAAAGCAACGTCACAGAAACACAAATAAAAATCTGTTGCTTTGAAGCTTTTTACGTAGTCCTGCCCCGTACCTGCTGATGCCCTGCAATGACCCGCCCATCGGGGAATAAATAGTTGGCCACGGAACAAACAGGCTCCCGGATCCCCAGACTCCTGCAGTGCTCTTTAGCCTGCAGACAGGCGTGTTTGTACTGAGCCTGAGGTTTACCGATGACTGACAGCATCCCGCTGGGAACCAGTTCAGATGCTTTCTGCATGGCCTCCGCACGCACCTTCACTGCATAAAGAGCTGGGACATCAGACATAAGCAGCTCGTTACAATGCTCTTCATAGCAGATGTTGAACCTTTAGTCCCCCAGCTATCACGATAAGAGACACATGTTTACCTTCTGAAAAGTTCATGGCACCAGAAAATACCAGAGCAGCAAATTCTCCAACGCTAAAGCCTGCAGCAGCAGCACAGCTCTCGATGGCCTGATGGGAAAAGTGGCAAATACAGCAGCAGTAAACAACATTACATAAATAATATAATCATTTGAAAATTTTACAAAAGGTTTTGGGGATTTTTTTTTCTGCAATATCTAAATGTTCAACCATACAGAAGCAAAAGTAGCTCTTGTTGGCTGAACGAGCAGAACAAGAAACAAATGTAACCTTCCCTGAAGAAAAATTAGTTTTTATCAACTTTTCGCATTTTAAATTGAAAAAGCAAAAATACTCTCTTACACTGGACTGCTTCTGGTAAAACATATGAGTCGTGTGACGAGGCTGAAGTTAGCTTCCGATTCCAGCTTCCGATTTGGGAAACGGCTAAAGGGCCAATACACCCAATTTTTCTCTACTCTGACCATCTTTAATCTGCGCTAGCTCAGAAACTACAACAGCCACACTGTTCAAACTGGTTCTAGATTATTCTACAATAATAGCAGATGGCATACAACCTTGGTTGGGATTTGTGAAACCTTTCCCTGATTTGTGAAACTTCAGCAAAGCATGATTTATGCGTTTTTTTCCGCATCTGGCCAACGATGGAACAGCTGTAGCTCAAGAAGTACAGCCCCTACACTATTCAAACCTGTTCTACATTATTCTACAATAATAGCAGATCAAATAAAACCCAGTGTGGGATTTGTGAAACCCTTCCCTGATTTGTGAAACTTCAACACAGATTGTATTTTTTCGGTGACATGTAGCACAGTTACACAACAGCCACAACTATGCAAAAATTACTTTGTTTGCGTGTCTTAATTAAAAACAAGCATAAATATTCAGCCTCAAACTTTTTTATTCTCCCACATTCCAGAGAACTTCAGATAATTGAACGTCTCTCCATTTCTGTTTTCAGTTTCATGAGAAGTTCTGATTTTTTGCTGCAAAAAAAAAAAAGAATTTTTCAGGTATTATATATTTCTCCATTCCCAAAGACACACAAAAAAATATTTTCCTTGCAGATATCTTTCAGTGACTCAGATTGTCTTACCTCTCATCCATCTCACCATGCTCATTCTTTTCCACTGCCTCAGTCCTGGTTTCAGAAAGGTGACACTCTGCTTTTCAGAGGTGTACGATACATTACAGTAATATGACGGAGTTCCTGTCTGAGCGCCGGCCCGGGAGAAAAGGACTACGCTGTTAGAACAATGGAGGAGCAGAGGAATTGTTTTGGAGGCGTATTTTCAAGATAGTCGGACTATCCGTGCTCGTTGACGTGCTATGGGGCATGCGCAGACCGATTTTTTAGGGCTTTGTTGAAGTTTCACAAATCAGGGAAATGTTTCACAAATCCCACACTGTGTTTTATTTGATCTGCTATTATTGTAGAATAATCTAGAACAGCTCTGAACAGTGTGGCTGTTGTAGTTTTTGAGCTACAGCTGTTCCATCGTTGGCCAGATGCTGAAAAAACGCATAAATCATGCTTTGTTGAAGTTTCACAAATCAGTGAAAAGTTTCACAAATCCAACACTGGGTTTTATTTGATTTGCTATTATAGTAGAATAATGTAGAACAGGTTTGAATAGTGTAGGGGCTGTACTTCTTGAGCTACAGCTGTTCCATCGTTGGCCAGATGCTGAAAAAACGCATAAATCATGCTTTGCTGAAGTTTCACAAACCATGGAAAGGTTTCACAAATCCCAAACAAGGTTGTATGCCATCTGCTATTATTGTAGAATAATCTAGAACCAGTTTGAACAGTGTGGCTGTTGTAGTTTCTGAGCTAGAGCAGATTGAAGATGGTCAGAGTAGAGAAAAATTGGGTGTATTGGCCCTTTAGCCGTTTACCCGAATCGGAAGCTAACTTCAGCCTCGTGGTCGTGTGCCACACACTCAGCTTTCATAGCAACATTAAAGTTTTTGAAGATAAAATTTAAAAAGCCCAATGTAGTAATCTAAACACCAATTTAGTTGTCTTGGAAATGATCTAAATGTGTTTTTGTTGGGATGCTGCCTCTGAAGTGTTTTGGAAATAAGTAAATGTGTGATAATAAAAAAAAAAATTGAGAACGGTATGTTAAAAATGGTAAATGTGTAATATAAAGGGTAAATGGCACATAAGTTAAATTTCGAGTTAAAATGTTGTTGATGAACGTATGAGTGACCTTTGGGTTTTCATGGTGCAGCCTCTCCACAGCAGCCAGGGAGGAGACAAACACCGCCGGCTGGCAGTGGACCGTCTTCCGCAGCTCCCCATCGGGACCCTCCAGGCACAGAGACAGGAGGTCGTAACCGAGGATCTTTTGGGCAGCTGCGAACATTTCTCTCACGTTGGGGTACTTTAGGAGTCCTCTGCACATGCCGGCAAACTGGCTCCCCTGCCCGGGGAAGAGGAGCACCGAGTAGCTGCTTGGGTCTTTCCTGGGTTTGCGCTCCGGGGTTGCTAATGGCTGGCTGCCAGGGGGAGAATCCGATGAGCTAGGCTGCTGGGTCGACAATCTTCGGCTTACAGAGACCAAAGACCTGACCTTCCCTCCGGAGGCTGCTGCCATGCTAACAGCCTTTGGTCCTAACATGAGCTAAAGGCTAGCGTTAGCTGCTGCTACCTAGCAAAGTACCGATTTAAGTAACAAAAACACAAACCGCCTGGGAAAACTGTTGAAGGACGAAAGTTGTTAACTTGTTGTCTTAAATGTTCTCCTCTCGGCATGACGACCCAATGGAGGCCGTTTATATTTTTCTTCTGGTCAAAGCCCAGTCGCTTCTCGCGCTGCAGCGCCACCCCTGGCCAGGGGATGCAATTGTTCAATAAAATGTTCCTGAAAATTTTTTTCTTTTCAATCAACATTTCACGAAAAGAAACAAAAAACACAGATAATCTATTTTTATATTATCAAGAAATCTTATTTTTATACTTCTAAAAATGTTAAGCCAACTTGTTTCCTTTTTATTCATCCATCCATCCATCCATTGTCTTTGCCCGCTTGTTCTTGCAGGGGGGCTGGTGCCTATCTCCAGCTGTCTCTGGGCATGCAGGCGGGGAACACCCTGGACAAAATTGCCAGTTCATTGCAGGGCAACACAGAAACACACACGAAAATCAACCAAGCACACACACACACACTCACATCTAAGGACAATTTAGAGATACCTAACAGTCATGTTTTTGGACTGTGGGGGGAAGCCGGAGCGGCGGGGAACCCACGCATGCACAGGGAGAACATGCAAACTCCATGCAGAAATACCCCAGATTGGGATTTGAACCCAGGACCTTCTTCCTGCAGTGCAACAGCGCTAACCACTGCACCACTGTGCAGCCCCTCCATGTCATTCAACTGAATAAAATTTCTAATGAAAATTAAAGTAGTAATAATATACATAAAGGAAATACAAAAAAATGATATAATCCACCATTAGATGTGGCTTTCTTTAATGGTTTTTAAATGGTTTTAATAAAATTAAACTGCATCTTAGCACACAATTCAAATATAAATATGATACAACGTTTTCTTGTTTAGAGCACATTGAATAGTTAATTAATTTTTAGTCCATTTGATTACAACCTTCTCTTGGGTTTCCCTCGCGAGTCGTCTGCAACCCCAGGAAACCTACCATGAATCATCTTTCAATTTCTTTAACTGTAGATGTATATTATAAATTTATCTTGAGTCATTCTGTTTCAGGTATTTAAAAATGCTGAAACACAATAAAACGCCTAACAGTCTGCTTCATCTGACATGTGGGCGGCCTCCATCCGCTCCTCCAGTTTCTCCATTTCATCTCCTCCTATCCTGTTGCTGCGATCGTGTCTTATTTTATATTTAGAGATGAACTCGGTGCTGGCCAGCGCTCCTTCCTTTTTGGGACAAATGTTTTGCGACAGAAGCCGACTTTCCAAACGCTCTGGAGAAGAAAAGCATAGTGACAATAATGTAACTGTCCTTTATTTGTGTGAACATGCAATCGACCTATAGAGGCTTCAAGCAGAACAAAGAGCTTGCTGCACCTGCAGGAGTGATGGGAGTCATCAGGCGGTTCAGCTGGACATTCCAGTGTCTCACATGCTGGGTGGCATTTCTCAGCCTCTCCTGCATCTCCTGTAAAACAGAATGTTTGTGTGTGACTTCCTTCTGTTTTATTTCTTGCTGCACACGGTCTTTTCATCACCTCCAGGTGCTGATGACTCCTCTGACGAGATGCTTGTAAATGCTGAAGCTCCAGAGAGGCTGAGTAAAGTGCTGATGGGGTGGATTCACTAGGTCTGCCGTTTGAGGCCTCCTGCCTCTGCAGAAACCCCTGCTGCTCCTGGAGGAGCCGAAACTGCCTCTTCTTCTCGTCCTCAGCCTCCAGCAACCTGAAGAATGGATTGAAGAGAAGGAGCGAGTTCAGATCCCGAAGAAGCATTCGTGGATATAAAAAAGATCATAATTAAAAATGGATGCCACCTCTCCAACTCCTGTCTGGCTCTCTCCTCCTCCATCCGAGCCTGGATCTCGATGTCAAGAGCAGCCTCCAGTTTCTCCTGCGTCAGCTCCAACTCCTGGATCCTTCTCTTTTGCTGCTCAGCCTTCTTTTCCTTCTTCTGCATCTCGGCCTGTAGGCTTTCTCTCATCTGGAACATAAACCCAGCAGCATAGTGGAATTAAGGACCCACTTTCCCAGGAATTTCCTAACCATTCCTCTAAACTGCAAATGTTAAGCTGGAATTTTTAGAAAGTCAACCCTCAGTAAGGTCTGTGTCCATGAGCTGTAATTTTGACATGCTTCAGAAGAACTAAACAAATGATCAGAAAATAAACGTTTTTTTTTACCACTTCAGCCTCTTTAAGTTGTCTCTCCAGCTCCATCTGCACCTCCTTCTGTTTCCTTCTCTCACTCTCCTCTGCCTCCCTTCTGCGAATTTCTAATTCCCGTGCATGCTGCAAAACACAGTTTGATCACTTGCTTTGAGAGACATTGTGATAAACTCCTCTCTTCATAATTTTTTACCTGGATGATGTTTTCGATCTCTAAATCCTGTTTGTCTTTCTCCATCCGGTCCACCTCCTGGATGTTGGAGTCGTCTGATTGGCTGCTCCGGCTACTCCGGCTACTCCGGCTGCGCTCACGGGTGCTATTTTCCCGCTGAACTCGTCTCTTTAACTTTAAATCATGATGAAGGAAGGATTTTCCTTCATGCTGAAGACGAAGGGCTCTTTGAACCGCTAGAGAGGGGAAGATAGAAATCAGTTTATTTATTTCGAGTTCAGCCTTATCATGCAGTAAACAGCTTTTATCATACTTATTTCATACTCATATACTATCGTTAAAAACATCTTGCAACCACAATTCGCTGCTCTGAAATTATATTAAATGTGGTTCATTCACCCATCGGCTCCTATCTTTCCTCTTTATCACGCTTCCTTTTTGCGAAACACGTCGACTGTCTTGCTTGAGATTTTGCACTTTCTTCATCAAACTTTCAGAGCAAACAGAAGCTGCTCTTATCCACGCACAACAACCTTCTCTCAGGTTTAAATCCTGCCATGCAGCAGCTGTGTGTCAATATATGGAAAAACTCAAATGTTGGCGTAATGGATGGAGGATCAGGAGGAAACTTAATTAAAGGTGCATGATGTAAGAATAAAATGAGAATTTTACAGTGAGAAAATCCCAAAAGAGTCTACTGTTTCAGTCATTTTGGAAGGAAGATTATGTTGAAACACATTTCATATTGAGCTGGCTGAGGGGGTTGTCAGTTTTTCTCCTTTCAAAACAAAGAAAGGAGGGACGTAACTACTGTTTACTATAAGTGAGTGGGGTTTTCGTGTCTCCTGCGAGCTAATACTGTAGCGCCAACAATTGTAATTTGACAACAGCCGGCAAAAAGCTCCAGAGTTGTGTTTGTTGTAACCAGATGTTACCACAGGATGTTATTTTTACATAATTTCTACATAATGTACCTTTAATAGAATAATAATGATTAAAGAGCAGGTCACCACCAAATCAGCTTTTTTTTCCTGATAAACTATATAAATGCATGTCTAATCGTGCTGCAGACACGTGTAGTCAATAGTTTTGCACTTTAGTGCATTTTAGTTAAAATTTTAATTTTCTGCCTAAAACTGTCAGTGTTGTGCAATTGTCAGGTAAAAACTCTACACTGCATTTGAATTTAAATCTGCCATCGCTATTGGCTAAGAGGTACCCTAGAACATTAGCTGGTACCATATGATGTCACAATGTCATTGTGAGCCTGTGTGTGTGTGTGTGTGTGTATTTGTTAGCGGCTCCGCCCTCTTGGTCTGCTAGGCAACAACATTTGTTGCATTTTTCAAACGGGAAGTGGGAGTGGAGTAATACTCTGGTAGGTGGTGACTTGCTCTTTAACTGAGTGCTGAGTGAGCAGGAAAGGCAGTTTTAGATTAAATCTTTTTTTGTAGAAATTCAAATTTAATGCTGGATATAAACAGAATGTTTTAATTTGTTTGTTTTTTGGGTTGTTTCTTGGTCACACCAAAGATTCAGGAACGAAGTGTGAGGAAAAAAAAGAAAAGACCAACATGGTGATAATAAAAAAAGTTTACAGAACAACTTTATTTATATCTCTGGTCACCAGAATGGACTCAGTAGTGTTTTAAATCAGCCTTTTAATGGTAAATTCAGCCTTTTTGAGGCAATCCTCTTCAGCCATTTTTATGCCTATTTCAAAGGTGCAGTTTTGTTTTTACCTCCTGACAGTTAGCTTGTTACTCTGAACGACTCATTTAAGAAAGTAAAACGCCATGTCTTACTCATTATTCACCTCACACTTGAATTTTACTCTAATAATGAGTAGTTGGTAATTTGAAAAGGTAGCTTGAGATATTTTTAGAGCCGACTACTTGCTTCTTAATTCACCGTTAGCATTGTTAGCTCAACATTAGCCTCTAGCCTTCTTTACCCGATATTTGAGTAAAAACATAAAGATGCCGTGGCTTCTTAGGGGTACAAGAAGAAAACGTTTGGGTTGCTCATTACTGGCTTAGATTCTTTAAACAACTCTGGAGCTTTGCTGGCTGTAGTTGAATTACAAATTTGGTGCTGCAGCCCTAACTTGCAGGAGACACGGTCGGTACAAGATCTGCTCGGGTGCAAGATCGGCTCGGGGTCCGTCGACTGCCGATGACGTCAAAGTAGTTGATTGGCTGCACATGAACCTTACGGAATTACGTAATCACGTTACGTTGTTATCACATTACGATGGTTCAGGCAAATCTTTCTGTTGAAAAGATGGACAACATTTACAAAGAAATTCATCATTACCTCTTTGAAAATACACTTTTAGCATAGAGCTGCATGTATATTAGGGCTGAACGATTAAATGCATGTGCAATTAAATTGCGAGGTGACAAAAGGAGATTTTCTAATCGCAAAGACTGCAATTTGGCAGCGAGTGGTTAGCGCAATGCTAATATACGTGGAAAACCCCATAGAAATGCTAATGCTAATATCACCGATTACATTATTACAAATTATGAATTAGAAACGTGCCAAATGATTACATTTGGAGTCTAATAGAAAGTAAAACTACCATCAATCAAATAAGTACAGACAGGTATTTTAGTAAAGCCGGAAAACTTAACTCCAGAGTTTTGGATAGCAGCTATATGAGCGTAACTGAACTACGCATGGACGTCAAACTCTAAACACAAAATACTTCAATAAACGGGACACACTTCTTTCCTGCAAATACAATTTCACAGGTGTTGCTAATACCTATGATCCTTCAAGGGATGTGCTCAAAGAGGAGTTCAACATTATGAATATAATATAGTGTAGTATATAGTATAGTGTATAATATAGTGTTTTTTTTACTCCTCCTTGAACCGTCACCTTATCGTGGTGGAGGAGTTTGAGTGCCCTAATGATCCTAGGAGCTATGTTGTCTGGGGCACTTAGTGCCCCTGGTAGGGTCTCCCATGACAAAATGGTCTTAGGTGAAGGGTGAGACAAAGAACGGTTCGAAGGATCTTTCATGGCGGTTAAAACGAAGAGTCGGAGAACCCGGCCCGGAGGGTTACCGGGGTCCCACCCTGGAGCCAGGCCTGGGGTTGGGGCCCGTGAGCGAGCGCCTGGTGGCCGGGCTTTCGCCCATGGGGCCCGGCCGGGCCCAGCCCGAACCGGATACATGGGCTCGTCCAACTGTGGACCCACCACCCGCAGGAGGAACATGAAGGGTCCGGTGCAATGCGAATCGGGTGGCAGATCAAGGCGGGAGCCTTGGCGGTCCAATCCCTGGACAAGAAAACTAGTTTTTGGGACATGGAACGTCACCTCGCTGGCGGGGAAGGAGCCGGAGCTTGTGGCAGAGGTTGAGCGGTACCGGCTAGATATAGTCGGACTCACCTTGACACATTGCATTGGCTCTGGAACCCGAGACCTGGAGAGGGGTTGGACACTCTACTTTGCTGGAGTTGCTCCGGGTGAGAGGCGGAGGGCTGGGGTTGGCTTTTTGTTAGCCCTGAGACTCTCTGCCTGTGTGTTGGGGTTTACCCCGGGGGACAAGAGGGTAGCTTCCTTGCGCCTTCGGGTCGGGGAACGGGTCCTGACTGTTGTTTGTGCTTATGGGCCAAATATCAGTTCAGAGTACCCACCCTTTTTGGAGTCCCTGGGACGAGTGCTAGATAGTGCTCCATCAGGGGACTCCATTGTCCTGCTGGGGGACTTCAATGCTCACGTGGGCAATGACAGCTTGACCTGGAGGGGTGTGATTGGGAGGAACGGCCCACCTAATCAGAATTCGAGCGGTGTTTTGTTATTGGACTTCTGTGCAAGACGCAGTTTGGCCATAACGAACACCATGTTCGAACATAAGGATGCCCACCGGTACACTTGGTACCAGGGCAGCCTAGGTCACAGGTCGATGATAGATTTTGTAGTCGTATTATCTGACCTGCGGCCGTATGTTTTGGACACCCGAGTGAAGAGAGGGGCGGAGCTGTCAACTGATCACCACCTGGTGGTGAGTTGGATCAGATGGCAAGGGAACATGCCGCGTAGACCTGGCAGACCCAAACGCATAGTGAGGGTCTGCTGGGAACGCCTGGCAGAAGAACCTGTCAAGACGGTCTTCAACTCCCACCTCCGGCAGAGCTTTGACCACGTCCCGAGAGCAGTGGGGGACATTGAGTCCGAGTGGGCCTTGTTCCACTCTGCGATTGTCGAGGCGGCTGTTGCTAGCTGTGGTCGTAAGGTGGCCGGTGCCAGTCGTGGTGGCAACCCCCGTACCCGCTGGTGGACACCGGAGGTTCGGGGAGCCGTCGGGCTGAAGAGGGGGTCCTACAGGGCGTGGCTGGTCTGTGGGTCTCCGGAGGCAGCAGACAGGTACCGGATAGCCAAGCGGGGTGCAGCAGTGGCAGTTGCCGAGGCAAAATCTCGGGCGTGGGAGGAGTTTGGTGAGGCCATGGAGAAAGACTATCGATCGGCTCCAAAGAGGTTCTGGCAAACTGTCCGGCACCTCAGGAGAGGAAGGCAGCAACTCGCTCACACTGTTTACAGTGGGGATGGGGAGCTGCTGACGTCAACTGAGGCTATAGTCGGACGGTGGAAGGAATAATTTGAGGAGCTCCTCAATCCCACCAATGCGCATTCCGAGGAGGAACCAGAGCTGGGAGGCCTGGGGACGGACTGTCCGATCTCGGGGGCAGAAGTTGCTGAGGTAGTCAAACAACTACACAGCGGCGGAGCCCCGGGGGCGGATGAGGTTCGTCCTGGGTATCTCAAGGCTATGGATGTTGTAGGGCTGTCATGGTTGACACGTCTCTACAACATTGCGTGGTCATCGGGGGCAGTTCCTAGGGAGTGGCAGACCGGGGTGGTGGTCCCCATCTTTAAGAAGGGTGACCTGAGGGTGTGTTCCAACTATAGGGGGATCACACTCCTCAGCCTCCCTGGAAAGGTCTACTCCAAGGTACTGGAGACGAGGGTCCGATCGATAGTTGAATCTCAGATAGAGGAGGAGCAATGTGGTTTTCGTCCTGGCCGTGGAACTGTGGACCAGCTCTATACCCTTGCAAGGGTGATGGAGGGGGCATGGGAGTTTGCCCAACCAGTCCACATGTGCTTTCTGGATTTGGAGAAGGCTTATGACCGTGTCCCCAGGGGCACCCTGTGGGGGACGCTCCAGGAGTATGGGGTGGGTGGCTTTCTGTTAAGGGCCATTCAGTCCCTTTACCAGAGGAGCGTGAGTTTGGTCCGCATAGCCGGTAGTAAGTCGGACCTGTTCCCAGTGAGGGTTGGACTCCGCCAGGGCTGCCCTTTGTCACCGGTTCTGTCCATCACTTTTATGGACAGAATTTCTAGACGCAGCCGTGGTGTGGAGTGTGTCAAGTTTGGTGGCAGGAGAATCTCGTCTCTGCTTTTTGCGGATGATGTGGTCCTCCTAGCTTCATCCAGCTCTGACCTTCAGCTCTTGCTGGGTAGGTTCGCGGCCGAATGTGAAGCGGCTGGGATGAGGATCAGCACCTCCAAATCTGAGACCATGGTTCTCGACCGGAAAAGGGTGGCTTGCCACCTCCGGGTCGGGGGAGAGGTCCTACCTCAAGTGGAGGAGTTTAAGTATCTCGGGGTCTTGTTCACGAGTGAGGGTAGGAGGGATCGGGAGATCGACAGGCGGATTGGATCGGCGTCTGCAGTGATGCGGACGCTGAGCCGATCTGTCGTGGGGAAGAGGGAGCTGAGCCAGAAAGCCAGGCTCTCGATTTACCGGTCGATCTACGTCCCAATCCTCACCTATGGTCATGAGCTTTGGGTAATGACCGAAAGAACGAGATCGCGGATACAAGCGGCCGAAATGAGTTTCCTCCGTAGGGTGGCCGGGCTCAGCCTTAGAGATAGGGTGAGGAGCTCGGACATTCGGGAGGGACTCGGAGTAGAACCGCTGCTCCTCCGGATCGAAAGGAGCCAGTTGAGGTGGTTTGGGCATCTGGTCAGGATGCCTCCTGGACGCCTCCCCGGGGAGGTGTTTCGGGCATGTCCTGCCGGCAGAAGGCCCCCGGGTCGACCCAGGACACGTTGGAGAGGTTACATCTCCAATCTGGTCCGGGAACGCCTTGGGGTCCTGCCGGAGGAGCTGGTGGACAAGGCCGGGGAGAGGACGGCCTGGAGCTCCCTAGTTGGGATGCTGCCCCCGCGACCCGGACCCGGATAAGCGGAGGAAGACGAAGACGAAGCCGAAGACGAAGTTTTTTTTACAAATACCATTATAAACACAAACGTACGTCTTAAGGAACATTTTAATAACGAAACTGCTAAATTCTTTCCAACAGTATAGATGTGTAGTGTATTTTGTCTGAGTGGGTTTGCCGTACTTTAACGTCATCGGCAGTCGAAGGACCCCGAGCCGATCTTGCACCCGAGCAGATCCTGTACCGACACCGGCAACCCCACACTCAGTGATGGTAAACAGTAGATACATCCCTCCTTCCTTTGTTTTGAAAGGAGAAAACTGACAACCCCCCAGCCAGCTGAGAATGAAACATGTTTCAGTTTAACCTTCCTTCCAACCTGAGTGAGACATTAGACTGTTTTGGGAAAAGATTATTTCCTTTCCGCCAAGTATAAAAATGCTAATTGTTTATTTAAAGTTAATCATAATCAAATCCAGCTTGAGTGTGTTCTGAACTACATTACATTATCTCAAAAATATGAATAATAATTTTGTGTTGGGCTGCATATTAGCAGTGCTACCTCACAGCAAGAAGGTTGCCTGTTGGAATCCCAGCTGTGATCTTTCTGTGTGGATTTAGTATGTTCTCATTCGTGGGCTACCTCCCACAGATCAGAGACATACATTTTAGGTTCATCTGAGATTGTCCCTAGGAGTGAGAGTGAAAGTGAATGGTTATGTGTCCCTATGATGGACTGGTGGCATGTCCAGAGTTTTTCCTCCACCTGCAGGAGAGACACACCAACTACAGCACACCCTACTATGGAAAAGCAAATAAGATGTGGCAAGGTGAAGTAACGAGAGCCCGGGCGGGATTCGATCCCCAGACTCCCGGGTGAGAGTTGCGCTAACCAGTCAGCCAAAGGGACATCACATTGGCCAAGTAGCCAGCGTGCATTATTAATCGGGACACTGACATTATGCTCACACTGCTACATCTTCCCCCCTCTTTCCACAAGCATGTCCTCGTGCTCCCGCGCAGGGTGCCACAGTCTTCACATCCATGGACCTACTTGACAGTACTACATGGATCCTGCCAACAACGCCAAATGTGGCAAGGTGGAGTAACGAGGGCCTGGGCGGGATTCGATCCCCAGACTCCGGGTGAGAGTCACACACGCTAACCAGTCAGCCAAAGGGACATCCCATTGGCCAAGTAGCCAGCGTGCATTATTAATCAGGACACTGTGACATTACAATTCAATTCAATTCAATTCAATAATACTTTATTAATCCCAGAGGGAAATTGATTGCTGTAGTAGCTCAGAATAATAATAATAATTAAGTCATCAAAGAGTTATTGTATATTACAATGGCTGTTGGCAGGAAGGATCTCCAGTAGCGGTCAGTGTTGCAGCGAAACTGAAGAAGCCTCTGACTGAAGACACTCTTCCGTTGTCGGACAGTCTTGTGAAGAGAATGCTCAGGGTTGTCCATAATTTTCTTGATTCTCTGGAGAATCCTTCTTTGCATTACCTCCTCCAGCGGTTCCGAAACTGCCAAAACTCTGGCTGAGTCCTTGAAAGGGCTTGGAGTTCCTCCATCTTGTTGGCCAGTGATCTCACATTGACCATCATGATCGATGGAAGAGATGGTTTGAATTTCCTCTTTCTCTGTCTCCGTTTTGCTCCCGCTCTGCACCCAAGCTTCTTGCGTTTTAGCTCATTTGGGATTTGTGGCTTCAGTTGAGGTATTATTTCAGCCTTTCCAATGTTAAAAGTGAAAAAGGCTAAAAAAATAGCAGTAAAAATCCTCCAAGCTTCACAGCACCAGAAACAGAAAAATAAAGTGTCCAAAAAAATACAGTCTTTCTTGAGAAACTAGAAGAAAGAAATGTCCAAGAAAAGGCAAAACTTACATATAGTCAACAGAGCTACTCCAACATGCAGCCACCCAGAGCAGCGCAGTTCCGGAAAAAAAATATGTGCTCACACTGCCACAAAGAAAATGAGTAAGAATGGTTGTAGTACTTTTTTTGTGTTGTTGTTCAGACAGCAACACTAGAGGAACTCGTTGAATCCTAATTGGCCTCGTTTCACGCTTTAAACTTGATAAATGTACTACTTTCCAAAACTAATGCCTGAAAAGGTTAATTTCTACAAAAACAAGGTAAAAAAATCAGAAACAAATCATGCTAAACCTGATACGATGATGCGTCAAGGAAACCAGGGAATATTTATTCTGGGAGTTTTGATAGATGTGCACTGATCACAACAGAGATCGGCCAAAACCAACCTTAACCCTAAACTCAAAACAAGAGATAACGATCCGGATATAACAGATGACAGCATCTTCAGTAAATTTGGCTCAATTTATTTTTATCTTTCTCGTCTAAAAAACTATAACAGGCAAATATTCAGATACATTCCACCTGAAAATATGTAAAATCCACTTTAAAGTGTTTAATGCTGACATTTGGCTTGTTTTGTTTTTATCTGCATTTAGATGCTCATCAAATGACTCTGAATTCGTAAAACTCAGGTCAATATGCTGATTTGCAAATACTTCACCATGTTTTAAGTTAAGGACGAGACAAAGATCACATCTTCTTTCCAGAAACGGGTTTAACGGCTGCAATATATAACTTGGAGGCTCTGAAACAAACAGAAGCTATTTCTTCCTCCTTGCAATAGTCTCAGGTTGGACAAAACAACTTTAAGAGAAACTCTCTGGTGCAGGAGTGGATGAACATCTGACTGCATGGACCATCATCACCAACATGACAGTTTTGTCACCTCAACAATTGACTACTGTAATTCACTCCTGTTTGGTTTACCACAAATGTTCCTCCATAATCTCCAATTGGTTCAGAACTCAGCTGCACACATCACTTCCAAAACCCAAATGTGTCACCAGATCAGCCCTGTCCTCCAGCAGCTCTACCGGCTTCCTGTCAAACAACGCATTGAATTCAAAATCCTTTCCACCTGTCTGACCTCATTCACACTGTCTCTCCCATCCAATCCTTCAGACCATCATCCTCCATCGACCTCTCTGCTCCAACTTTCTGTCTCAGCACTACGGGGAGCAGAGCTTTCAGCTGCTCTGCTCCTCGTCTCTGGAATTCTTTCCCTCAAGCCACCTGTAACTGTGACTTGCTCTCCACCTGTTAATCTAGACTCAAAACCCACCTATTTCAGACTGCCTACTGCTTGTGACACCTCTTCCAGCTGCAATGATTTTAATATCTAGTTTGTATTTTTAACCCTCTGGAGGCAGGCGTTTCAGATTTGCAACAGTTAAAACCTACCTATTCAATTCAGTTCAATTCAATTTTATTTATATAGCGCCAAATCACGAAAGAGTCGTCTCAAGGCATTTCACATAATAAACATTCCAATTCAGGTCAGTTCATTAAGCCAATCAGAAATAATGTTTCCTATATAAGGAACCCAGCAAATTGCATCAAGTCACTGACTGGTGTCAGTGACTTTACAACAATCCTCATACTAAGCAAGCATAAAGCGACAGTGGAGAGGAAAACTCCCTTTTAACAGGAAGAAACCTCCAGAGAATCCCGGCTCAGTATAAGCAGCCATCCTCCACGACTCACTGGGGATCGAGAAGACAGAGCGCGCGCGCACACACACACACACACACACACACACACACACACGCACACACGCACACACACAGCTGGAGGAGGACATAAACACATACACACACACACACCTAGCTGGAAGAGGACATAAACACACACACACACACCTAGCTGGAGGAGGACATAAACACATACACACACACACACCTAGCTGGAAGAGGACATAAACACACACACACACACACCTAGCTGGAAGAGGACATAAACACACACACACACACCTAGCTGGAGGAGGACATAAACACACACACACACACACCTAGCTGGAGGAGGACATAAACACACACACACACACACCTAGCTGGAGGAGGACATAAACACACACACACACACACACACACACACACACACACACACACACACACACACACACACACACACACACGCACACACGCACACACACACAGCTGGAGGAGGACATAAACACATACACACACACACCTAGCTGGAGGAGGACATAAACACACACACACACACACACACCTAGCTGGAGGAGGACATAAACACACACACACACACACACACACACACACACACACACACACACACACACACACACACACACACACACCCACACACCCACACACCTAGCTGGAGGAGGACATAAACACATACACACACACACCTAGCTGGAGGAGGACATAAACACACACACACACACACCTAGCTGGAGGAGGACATAAACACATACACACACACACCTAGCTGGAGGAGGACATAAACACATACACACACACACCTAGCTGGAGGAGGACATAAACACATACACACACACACCTAGCTGGAGGAGGACATAAACACACACACACACACACCCAGCTGGAGGAGGACATAAACACACACACACACACACACACACACACACACACACACACACACACACACACACACATACATACACACACACACACACACACACACACATACACACACACACACACACACACACACACATACACACACACACAGTTACCTGGTTACTCCACATCCGTATTTCATGAGCATTGTTTTACTCTGAAGTACCCCTGAAGGATTTAGTTTTTTGTCCTGTTACCAAAACTGAATTTGAGCCTGAGAGGGTTAAAGTTTCTATGTATTTTTTTGTTGTTTTTAAACTTAATTTCTTTGTTGTTTGTTTTAGTGCTGTAAAGTGTCCTTGTGTTTCTTGAAAGGCACTTACAAATAAAAAAGCATTATTATTATTATTATTATTATTATTATTATTATTATTATTATTATTATTATTATTATTATTGAACACCATTGAAACAAAGGAAACAGTGATTGACTTCCAGAGAAACACTCCTCCTCACTCACCAGTAAACATCCAGGGAGCAGACATTGAGGTGGTGGATACCTTACTTGGGTGATCATCTCAACAGCAAACTGAACTGGCCCAACAACACAGATGCTCTGTATAAGAAGGGGCAAAGCCGCCTCCACCTCCTGAGGAGGCCAAGGTCCTTCGGAGTTAATTCCTAGCTGCTAAAGTCCCTTTTTCACTCTGTTGTTGGGTCTGGTATTCACCCTGCTGGTGTCTACTGGGGTGCAGGCAGCTCTGATTGAGACAGAAAAAGACTGAACAAGCTAGTTAAGAAAGCTAGCTTGGTTCTGGGCTGCCCACTGGAGTCTGGTGAGGTTGAGGAAGTGTGTGACAGAAAGATGTGGGTGAAGCTGACCACTGTGGAAGCCGTGGACAGCTCTTTTAGTGGCAGATTGAGACACCCAAGACATAAAACAGAATTCTACTGCCATTATCATTTTACATGCTAACATCAGAGCTATGTATGCAATACCTGTGCTATACTCGGATGCACATGCACGTATTAGTGTATATGCTGCTTTAACGAGTGAATTTCCCCACTGTGGGATCAAGAAAGTCTATTCAATTGTATTCTGTCTAAGTGGGCTGTGTTCACACACACCTTGTGTCCACTCCACCTTCTGCTTCTGGTCAGACGCACTCATCTCATAGGTTTTGTTGTGCGTTTTCACACAGAACAAACAGCGCTTTCCTTCCCTGTCCGGAATGGGCTGAAACAGAGAGAGGAAGCGGTCCTGCTGAATCTCCACTCGTGTGAAATCCGTACTCTGGACGGGTCAAAAGATCTTTCCTCACTGACCTCTACGACACAGCTCTTATCCAGCTGGATTTCCCCTTTCTTGTCCTTTAGGTCCTCGCTAGCATAGTAAGCCATAGAGGAGGGCTTCAACACAAACCAGCGCTCGGTCCAGTTCCTCCGCACGTGCCCCTTCTTCCACATGTAACCCTGCCAAACCGGGAACAAGCTGAAGATTTAAAACCTCCCTGTGGAGGACAGAGATATTTCCAGAGAGGTTTCAGAAGGACCCACCCTCTTTAGGACGTTGTGATACATCTCCAGGAACACCTCGTTCAAAGCCAAGCTTAAAGCCTCAGTGCTGGTGACCCTCAGCAGTCGACCCGTTCTCATGTGCTCCAGAAAGCTCCATACTGACATTCCCTCCTCCAGCACAGTAGGATCCTGGGATATAAGGTCCTCCAATGGCTTTTCATCCCACTCCTGGCTCATTGCTGTGCAAAGTTTCTTCAGAAGATACTCTACCTAAAGAAATTATTAAAAAGTAGCACTAAAAGTGAGCAACACAAGTAAAACAGAGTATTTCTGTAACTTTCCAGGTGAGCATAGCTTAGCTGAATGCACTAATGAGGTTTATTTATATCTCCGCCTTACAGGAAACCCAGAGAGTCATGGAGGAAGTGCAGGAAGGAAGAGCCTCATTAGCTTTACTTTTCCTTCTAGCTTTGAAAAAAATGCAAACCCACCCACAGAAGCGGCTTTCATGTGCTGCAGCGTTGTGCCCAAACACCTAAAGAACATCTCTTTCAGTGCAAGCCTGAAAAGAACGTGCGTGTATGAACATCCACAGCACAATTTTAGATACATGCCGTTGATTAAACCTCCACCAGTCTACAAAATCAAACACTGCGTCTAAAAATGTGTCCTAAAAGAGTAGGTTAATCCAAGCTTTGGCTCAAATTAGCCATCGTCCCTAAAGGCAACGTTTCAGATCTGACTGTGAACAATCACAACAAACTTATGACAGCTGGAGATCATGGAGCCACAAACTCCTTAAAAACCCATCTTTTTCTTGTAAGAATAGCATCATTTTTTTAAATAAACCCAGATTAGGTATGAGTCAAGGAGCTAAATAAACTCCCTTCCAGGTTCCTGTTCTGTGGTTTACCTCCTCGGTGATCATCACCAGTGGATAGCGATCCTCTGACAGGAGGTTGAATAGACAAAACAGCTTGAAGCAGTCTCTCTCGGACAGCAGCGAGCCCTGCAGAGACTTGTTGAAGTTCTTCTTCATGGTCATCATCCAGCACAAGTCATCAAACTTCTCTTTATCAAACATCCCCTCCTTTACCTGGAAGCACATGCAGAAGTGTTCAGGTGAACTGAATCGAAATGTTGAAATGTGCACGCGCGCGCACACACACACACACACACACACACACACACACACACACACACACTCACACTTAAAGTGAAATGAACATCATCGATGGGCAAATTTATAACAAAACCTCTATTTTTCACTTTTGTTTCTGTGGTTAAACATTTCCAATAATGTTACACACGTTTCTATTCTATAGCATTATTACTAAAGATATTATAGATGTGTCAGATTATAGAGTGTTGAGTGTAAGATGGAGTTTTAGGGCAACTGAAAAGACAAGAATCTAAAATGAGACAAAGAAGTGTTGAGAAAATTAAAAATATTATTTGTAGAATATGGCCAAAATCCTATTTCAAGAATAGCTGAAGACAGAGAGAAGTGTGGGAATATTAAAATAAGTTTCTGATGTTTTGAGCAGCATGTATATGTTCGAGACTCTTATTTTGAAGGATTGGAGGAAGTACTTTGAGTTCTGCTATGGATGCTGCTGTGAAAGTAGCCAAACAAGGGTGAAACCTCATATTCAATTTCTTTTTAAAGTTAAAGGTGCAGTATGTAAGAATATAGTAAGAATTTTACAGTGAGAAAATCCAAAAAGAGTCTAATGTTTCAGTCATTTTGGAAGGAAGGTTTTACCGAAACATATTTCATATTCAGCTGACTGCGGGGGATTGTCAGTTTTTCTCCTTTCCAAACAAAGGAAGGAGGGACATAACTACTGTTTACTATCAGTGAGTGTGGGGGTGCCGTGTCTCCTGCGAGCTAATACTGCAGCACCAACAATTGCAATTTGAAAACGGGTGCCAAAAAGCTCCAGAGTTGTTTAAAGTGGTTGCAGTAACCAAATTTTACCACAGGACTTCATTTTTACTACATTTCTACATAATGCACCTTTAAACAAACCCAAAGCTCTGTGTTAGCTTAACTAAAAATAAACAAATTCAGTCGAGTTTACGATGGCATTCACTTCATTCAGCTGTTCTTGAAATTTAGACTTTTTCTCATAATAGTGCTCTTGAGTTTTCTGTGACTTTTAGACCTTAATCCAGGGTCCAGAGCTTCTTTTTTCCTCTCAGCGGCCCTAAAACGCCTCCATATGCAACTTCTAGAATATCATGAACACATTTAAGTCAGAACGTCACATTTCTGAAAGATTTTGCTCCAAAAGCTGTTTATGAGGCCTGTTGTAAACATTTTAGGCTGCTGTATTTACAAAGTATTTATGAATAACTGATCTACTTGTTGATTATGTCTTTTCTGCCATCATTTCCCATGAGCCTTAGAGAAAACAGGTCACCTTATTCAGGATGTATTTATTTAGGTAGGGCATGTATCCATGATTTGAAACCGGCCCATCGTCATCATCCTGGAAGTGCTCCTCCAGGGCCACAGGGTCGTGTGGGATGTTCAGCACTGTGTACAGGTTGTGAGAAAGCACCTGAGGACACACACACACACACACACACACACACACACACACACACACACACACACACACACACACACACACACACACACACACACACACACACACACACACACACACACACACACACAAGCATGCATGGAGGTCAGCACTTCCTGTGGTCTCTAACTTCAGCACACTCCCATGTTTCCTCACACATCCACCAACAAGCTCAGGCAGCTTGTCCTCTAAGCAAGTCAGAACAGCTGCTTCCCAGATTCCTCAGAGTAAAGGAGGCGTGTGAGGACTGGACAAGGGCAGCTAACACACTGAGCTGGAGACAGAGGCCTGACTGATGAGGTGGTATTTTGTTTTCTGGGTCAGGACAAAAGGGTTGGACTTTGATCTCGAGATAGCAGAATAAACGTTTTCACGACTTTGACATTTAGGACTAGTGCAAATGTTGCAGCGGTTTTGATGAGCTCGCCCATAAAGCAAGGGAGGGAAAGAAGAACAAAAAATGGGACAACACCTGAGAAACTGTTTGGCTCTGCTGGAAAATTTCTCCTGCTTACCTTCAACTGCGACTTGGACACTTTCCCGCACCTCTCCACGTCCAGCGAGGTGAAAGCGTACCAGATGGACTTGAGAAGTTCGGATTTTAGGTCCATTTTGGAGACCGCTTTGTGCGCAAAAAAAAAAGCTACATTTCCGAGCGGAGCGCAGCGGCTTTTACGCAGCTGGAGCGCAAACACGGAGCTGCGCTGGAACCCCGCCGGGGCGGAGAGTAGAGGCAGCACACACCTTTTTCCTCCCCCCACAGCTACAAACACATTTCTCACGATTCAAATGATCTTTTAAAGTTGCAAGGACCAAATCAGGGTTTTAACTCTTTAAATCCACTGAAGTCACACCCATTTAGCCCCGGGTCATGTTTTACTGAACAGGAAAAGTTCAATCACGCCACAAATGGTCACTTTTACACAAATCTGACTTCAGTTCTGGACTTTAAAAAATGCCAACAACATTAAAGTGTGCTTTCACATTTTTAGTTTTACAAATATGTCTTTCTTAGCTTTATTATGTCTTTCTTAGCTTTATTTATGGAAAGGTAAATGCAGGCAAGCCAAAAAGTCCCTCTGGGTTTCTTTTCTCACTTCAGATGTTGCTCAGATGTTTCCAGTTTGTATTCCCTCTTTCCTATTCACACTCTCTCTTTCTTAACATTTTTTATCACAATTGTCTATTTCTTGCTATTTTAAATATTTTTTTAAACCATTTTCAAAATTATTTTTTATATTTTTCCATTTTTTGTTTCTGTGAAGCTCCTGGTGATTTTTATCTTGAGAGGCGCCATAGAAATGATATCTTCTTCTTATCTGGTGAAGAGGGGAGAATAAAATAGGTCAAAATGGGCGGTTGTGATCAAACAGAAAGCTGGAACACAATGTAGGCCAATCAATGGAATAATCAGATCACGAGAAATGGTTGAAGGCCACTTCCTGCTCACAAACAGAGCTCTAACATCAATCGGTGGGTTAAAATGTGAACATCTGGGTCTTTTTTTGTGTCATTTCACAGGGTCAGGCTGTCTTTGTGTCCTTTTGCCTTCCTGGTCAGGTCTAATTACTGCTGTCTCAGGTCTAAGGTTTAATTAGGGGGTCATTCAGTCAGCCACATCTCAGAATTACCCGACCAGAGATCTCCACAATGATTGACTTTAAATGAGAATTTACAGCTCCAGTCAACACCTTCCCCATAAAACAAATATGCTGCCTGTACGTTTTAAAAGATGCAGCCAGGAGAGCAACATCCGGCATGTTTACATGTATTAAAACACATCAAAACACAAGTAACTATTTTATTCTGCATACACGTAGAGTACTAACGCTGAGTTCTGCTGTCTGCATATTAACACCGAGTGTTGCTGCTATTTATACATTTAATACTTTCAAGGGCAGCAGACCTTGACATTTCCATCCCTGGTGTCTAATCAATATGCTGTAATGAAGCAAAGATTTTTTTCGTTTATGCTCATCTATAGTTTACATTCTCAGTCATGCTGCTGATAATTTGAACAATACATCAAACATGGCATTTCTGAAAGCCAAATATACATTTGTGTTACATTTACAATGCGGTTATAGGAGCAGTGAGGAGGTCTAACTCAAATAAAATCAAGAGGGTGCATCTATAACATGAAGCTTAGTGCATAATTACAGAGTACAGGAAGTGTTTGTGTGAAATATGTTTACATTTCACTTAAAATGCATGAAACAAACAACAGCGAGCTCATCTGGTTACATACATTCATGTGGTTCTTGCTAATCATGCTATCATGCAAACGCCAGTGTTGTGCTTTATAACATCTAGCAGGGATACATATGAAAACATGGTCTGACAAAGGTTTATATGTCTACACTGTAGCAAATCTATACACAGCACCAAACACCAGCAGCGACTCTAACAAAGCGCATTTCTAGGATGATGTCCTCTCTGTTGAATGGAAAACTAAGTGATGCAAGCATCGGCCAGACTAAATGTAAGACGGGGAATGTTCTCGGTGAATGTTCCTGCAAATTCTGCCTCAGGAGGGTCCAGAAGGCTGGGATAAACCCATGTGATGCTGCACACATGCATACATCTGAAGGACTGGACTGTTTCAGAACTTCAGCTGGGGGGGGGGGGGGGGGTATTCTGGTTCCATTGGCCCTGTAGAGGTTTGTTATTGACGCTTAGCAAGCCTGAAAAGCAGTTTTTAAACACATACAGTGTGACCGATGACTCAGAAATAGCTTAAGCATGGTTGCTAAAGCCCAACCAGATCTGTTGACTACCTCACAAGGCTGCTGTTGACCCCAGTGGACCAAAATGTCCAAAAACTGAGCCCAAACTGTCCCCAAATTTAAAAGATTTACCTGAATCTATAACCACGAAAGAACTAATTGTTGCCTCAGTCGGTCCAATTTCCACAACAGACTTCAATCGTTTCTTTTCTATATTTGCATGTTTGTTGTCTCTTCCTGAATCGCGTTTGTTGGAAGTCTTTTAGGATTGAGTTCAATGAGCCTCACAGAAAGGCTTCTCTCTTACAGTAAAACGATACAGACCTAATTCTTTACTTCTAAACACAGAAGTATTCAGATTATTTCAGTCAATAAATTGGTGGATCTGAAGAGCTAGGATTAATCCTCAATGTGCGACGACCCGTCCATGTTGTCTGGGAGTCAGTTTGTTGGCTAGAAGGCACGCCAGGGTGATGCCTCCGATCTGCATGAACGCCAAAGCCAACACGGTGGCGGCGATGTGGAAGACGTTGTCGTTGACCAAGCTGAAGACCTTGCGGAAGCAGCCCTGTGGATGGATTCCAGCGTCAGTTGCTTCTTCGTTGTCGTCTGACAGAAGAGGACGATTCCTACAACCCTTCCGCCTCACACAGCAGCTGTCTGGAAGAGAAACCGAAGTGCCGTTCTCAACTGGAAGTAGCATCATGTGCTGAAAAGCCCAGTCCGAAGTCAGCCAGTCACGCCAACCCTCGCCTCCGCAGCACTCCAAAGCCCTCTGCAGGCTGTCTAGAGCGTCGGCACGGCCTTCATCTTCCGTGTAGCCTGCCACGGCTCGCTGTAAGCCGCTACGAAACCCTCCGGCAATCTCTTCACGGTAGAAGAGGCCTGAGAGTCCAGCTGCCAAACCGGCTACAAGTGTGGCAAGTTGAAAGAACCCATAAGCCCTCAGAAGGCAGGGCAGGTTTGCAGCTACTCCGAGACACCCCAAGAAGCCCCAAGCAGTGACGGCAGCACCTGTGGACAGGAGGATGAGTGGAGCGTTGGGGTAACGATTAGCTGACAGCATCATGTAGTCCGCCAACGAGATCTGAGCCCATACGCCCAAGGTGAAGATCGCCAAACCAGCCGCCCAGAAGAGGCAGCTGAAGGCAAGGAGACCCAGACGCAGTAGGTGCATGACTCCCACTGGGCGACAGCAGGGTGGGGCAGCTCCTACCGGCGGAGGGGCAGGGGGCGCCAGGGAAGCCTCTGATCCCACAGACAAGGATAGACACTGCTGCTGCTGCTGGTGGAGCTGCTCTTCGTGCTCCTGGTAAGGAGGAAGCAGGTAGCCGGGGATGGCAGAGGGTCGGCGAGGTAGAGGAGTGAGCAGGTTCACCCCAAGCGGAGAGGAGAGTCTCCGCACAGCTAGCTGCTCACGCTCCCAGTCCAGAGCTCGCCTGGTAGGACTCGGCCGGGCTGACAGCGAGTCGTAAGACAGTGCAGAGTTCATGGTTTCGGTTCTGGCTTTATCTGCTCCCCTCTCCCTCATTTACACCCCCCCTTTGTCTTCCCACCTCTATCAGCGCCTTCACTCCCGTCCTCGTCCAGCTCGCACGCCTCCTTCCTCCTCTTTATGGATGGTTATTAATCCGCCAACTGGACAGTAAATCACAATAATGGCTCTGGCGCTGTTTGTTTATCTGCATCCACAGCTGTTCCATTTATCTGCGTATTTTGAATGTTTCTTCCACCTGCGTCGTCATCAGAGCTTCGAATTCTTCCGCTGATAGTTTCATCTTGACGTCTGTCGGCTCGCCACTGCCCCTCAATCCAGTCAGGTGATTGCAGATGGAGAATAAACCAATGGACACATTCTCTCTGTGTGGGGGAAGCAACCTTGTGAGATGTATCACTGCCCAGGCTGTTTCAGTATAAACGCTGCAGAGAATTAGACTCAAACGCATTTCCTTTAATTTGGTGCCTGAAAAGAAAACAGTAAAAATATTAATAATTCAAATCAAAGCAAGAGAAAATAAATATTTACTATCATGTATAATTAAATTGTTGTTTATTTTCAAAAGAAAGAATATGTCTGAATGTAGAAAAGCACCTGGTTTAAAAATAATGAATAGACTACATGTTGAGCATTATCAGGTTTAAAGTACATCACTACAAGTACTCTGATTCTGAGATCTGAGTGGTGATGGTGGGCAATACAAGTTAAGTGCCCACCCCCAGGAGGTGGCAGGTTTGAGCCCCATCTGTTGCAGTCGTTGGGTCCTTAGCCAAGACACTTAACCCGCCTCACCTGCTGGTGGTCCGAAGTACTAGTGGCGTATGGCAGCTTCGCCTCTGTCAGTGTGCTCCAGGGCAGCTGTGGCTACAATGTAGCTCATACCCACCAGCGCGTGAATGGGTGAAGGACTGATTGTGTTGCGAAGCGCTAGCCTGGCCTGCCAGACGCGTCCTCTGTTTAATTCTGCACAGGTAACTCACAGGCTGAGAGGCACTTGAGGGGCGGGACTAGGAAGCTCAAAAATGACCAATCAGAAAAAAGAAGGAAATCCCGACTGTACCGCACGACGCGGTAGATTTCTGGTTGTTGAAAAAAAAAGAAAAGCGTCTGGCAACGGCACAAACATCTTTTCTTTTTTATAGAAGAAATGCTTTTAGCGCATCTACTTGTGGTTTTAAAGACATCTGAGTCATTTAGAACAGAGGAAAGAGCCACAGCAAACTCCGCCGCTGTCTTCGTTGTCTATGAGAAAGTGAGCGTCGCTGTGTGTGATGTCTGCGACGCTGTAGTTCTTTTAGCTGTAGTAAAAATGGAGTCTGGCGACAGCGCAAACATCTTTGTTTAGAAAAAAGGCTTTTAGCGCTTCTACTTGTTGTGGTTTTAAAGACATGTTCAAATCACTTAGAACAAAGGAAAGAGCTGCAGCAAACTCCACTTCAGTCACCATGTTCATGACAAACTCGGCGTTGTGGTGTGTGATGTACGATACTCAGCGCTGATTGGCACGGTTAGAATTCTCAGGGGGTGGGGTTATTTGAATAGAAGAGTTCCCAGACTCTTTCTCTGTGCAGAATTAAACAGAGGAGGAGTCTGGCAGGCCAGGCTAGTGAAGCGCCTTGGGGGGGCTGTAGAACCCTAAGAAGGCGCTACACAAAATACAGGTCATTTTTACCATTTAATAAGTACTTAATCATTATTGAGTCATATTTTGTGTTTGTCTGACTTAAAATATAACTGGTATAAAAAGAGAACTTGGTATAAGCCCTAATGCATATTATTTTATTATTCATTAACATTAAACCCCTCAATGTTTACTATAAGCTCCTGAATGTGTAGGGTAATATTGTGTTAAAGGTGCAGTGTGTAAGAATAAAGTAAGATTTCTACATTGAAATTATCCCCAAAACAACCTAATGTCTCAGTCATGTTGGAAGGAAAGTTATACTGAAACATGTTTAATTTTCAGCCAGCTGAGGGGGTTAAAAGTTTCTCCTTTTAAAATAAAGGAACGAGCATCGCACGTAGCTACTGTTCACCATCAGTGAGTGTGACTTTGCCATGTCTCCTGCAAGCTAACGCTGCAGCGCCGACATTTGCAATTCGACTACAGATGGCTAAAAGATCCAGAGTTGTTTTAAGTTTAAAGTAACAGAGCGACCCAAAAGGTTAATCTTGTACCCCTAAAAAGCCACAACATCTTTTTGTTTTACGCTAACATAAATAAGCTATCGTCGAACTAACAATGCTAACGCTAAGTTAGAAGCATTTAATTGTCTGCTTTAAAAATATCTTGAGCTAATTTTTCAAATACTAACAACCCAATATTACAGTGAAATGCTTGTGTGAGGTGAATAATGAGTCAAATGTGGGATTTTACTTCCTTTAATGAGTCAATCAGAACTGTAACAGCAAGCTAACAGCAAGATGGTAAGCAACACTTCCTCTATGCTGGAGGCATATTACCGTAATAAGTGTAGTAAGTGCTCCCTACTAGAGGGGACCTGTCCTTTCAAAGCTGTAGCTCCCAGACTTTGGAATGCCCTGCCCTTGTTTCTTCGTGTGGGCAACTCTGTTGATTCTTTTAAAAAGCAGCTGAAGACACTTTTATTTAGATAAGCTTTTATGCAAGTTGACCTTGTGCTCCTGTCCTGTTTTGCCTTTTCATGTATGTTGTGAAGCACTTTGTGATTTTATCTGTGAAAAGTGCTATATAAATAAAGTTTTACTTACTTTTTACTTACTTACTCCCTACCGTTAAACACCCAAGAGTGCTAGCACCAGCTATGACAATGTATTTATTTATCATCTTACTGTGTCTGACTCGTGCTTGTCACCTTTAGAATCTTCTGACGCTGATCCATAACTGGCAACAGCCATCAAGCTCACAAAACAGGAGTGAGAGAGAGCTTGCTGTAACCAAATTTGACCACAGGATGTCACTTTACTTTATTTTTACACACTGCACCTTTAAGCCATTCTGGTTTCACCAAAATAAAAATAAATATATATAAATATCTTTACAACTGACTTTAATTTCCATATTCTCACTTCATCACGCTACCCTAACTCACTATGTTACTGGCATTCTTTACAGGCAGGAACACACTTAAAACACAAGACGAGCTAAAAATAGAAATCCAATTTCAGTTCAGTGAGCCTTCTCCAGTTTTATGACACGTTTATTGCACTGTTTGGTTCACTAGGCTACACAGATGCACGCTTGTCATCCACCAAAATGGGTAGGCTGGTTTTACGATGGTGATTCCTGCTTGGCGCCGGCTTTCCCCCAATCAGCTATCCACCAAGTCACAGATAATTAAAATCTCCCAGGTAATTAAACACATTAAATTACTGCTTCATTTTAATAAGAAAACCCAAATACTGACATAATGACAGATAGGGGATATGCAGACAAATGGTGGGTCTTGTATTTTTCTGTTCAATCACTATCTGTTTGTTTTTCCAAATTTACTGAGAATGAGAACAGATTGAATACAGTAGCTCATTAGAAATAAAGGAAGAGATTTGAAACGTCATTTCTGTTCATAAGTCAGAGGTATGAATGATAATAAAAAGGGTCAACATTAAAGTTTAAGTGTGAAAAGTCCACATATTCAATTTAGCTAATTAAACCTGTTCAAAGCCACTTACCTGGTAAAGTAATAGGAATGTGAGTGAGTGGGTTCTGATTGTCATAGCAGAGGAACAGTTGTATCTATCAAGCCAGTAAACTGAAAATTTAATGTCCAAATCAGTTTATTTCCGTGCATTTAGTAAGAATGGGAATATAATATGTTGTAATGGCTGCATGCCCAGTCAGCTTTTGTTGGAAAGTTTGTACTGAAACAATGTTTTATTGTTTCGGGATGCTGGTTCAATGACACAACAACCTGTTCATTCATAATAGTGTCCCATTTGTTTTTGTTCATTTATTTTTACCAGTGAGGCAGAATACCAAATCCTAACTAAAGCTATTAAACTTTTTGTGGCTCTTTGTGGGAAACTATGCTTTATTTTTAAAAATTGTGTTGCTTTTGGACCGATTTATATCCATGTGATGCTTTTTCTCAGCAAACGGAAACCTCAGTTTTGCATGACACCTTATGAATGTGAAGGGGCATTTACGCCCCCCAGCGGCAACAAGACAAAACTACCCACAAGATTTTGTCTGTGATGATGTTGAGGTTACCAAGATTATATTTGTAAAAATCACATTAATAAAATCCCAATAACACATAAACTCTGTAAGAGCCACAACGCTGTATGTCTGTATAAAGTTTGTAATTATTCACTTTTAATTGTTTGCACGCGGGTAGCAGTTGGGAGGGGCCTGGCTCGTCTAGGACACAGGAAATGAGGTCCTTGTGAAAAGATGTTGGGAACAATCCAGCCTTCTAATACAGGTGAAGCTAAATAAATTCCTAATTGTTGTCCTCTTGGGAGCATTAATAATGAGGAAGAGCAGATGGAACTACATTTTTAAAGTTACTATAGATATTTAGAAGAAACACTTCTTGGTAATTCTTTCAAAATAAAAGTCTACGGTATTTGTGGTGTCTTTTTCTCTTATTTAGCTAAAAATGTAATTAAAACCATGTTTGTGCAACAGTGTTACTTGCAGCATTTGTTAGAGCTTTGTGGCTCAACACCCACAGTAAAAGGCCAAAAATGCAGTAATGCAAAAGGAGGCTCACTTTTAGTGACTCGTGTACTGTTTTGCACCAGAAGAGGGGATCTAATTCTAAAGATTGTACTCTAGTAGCTTTACTGTAATAAATGAATAAGTAAACAGAAAAACTCCAGCAAAAGTAAAGATAAAACTGGTAAAAAGGCAACTCAAAACTAAATGTTTGACCATAACAGCTGATTTATTTTGTTAAAACCTAATCAGATAAAGCTAAATGCTAATAAATTAATTTTAAGATTACAAATGAAGGTAGAAGAAAACACATTACTCTGTAAATGTAATCAGATTAAAAAAAGGAACTTAACATACATGGAGTGAAACAGTTTTGTTAAAATTTTACGTGTCTAGTTGTTAAAAACAGTCAAAGTAATAACATAGTTAGATGTGAAGTTTTAGGAATCGATTTGCCATCATGATTTACTCAAAGGTCAGAGGTCATTTCTATTAATTCATCACCTAATCACATTTGATAAATCCCAATCAAATAAATACAAATTCAAACACGAGAAACTACCGAACTACACGACTCGCTGGAGTTCGCCGTCGGTGCAGCCTCTGCTCCATCGCGTGTCTCCATGTGTTCCTTCAGCTTGGCCGTGGAGGCGAACGTTTTCCCGGACGGCTCACGGGACAGCGTCACCCTCTTCGATCCGGAATGGCTGCGTTTGTGGCGCGCCAGCTCCGACGAGCTCCTAAACCGCAGCTCACACACGCTGCAGTGGTACGGCCTCTCCCCCGTGTGGATTCTCTGGTGAAGCCGGGCCTCGCTGAGGGTGAGGAAGGACTTCTCGCAGTGTCCACATGGGAATGGTCTCTCTCCTGTGTGCACGAGGTTGTGTCTGGTCAGAGCGTAGGGCTTGGTGAAGCACTTCCCGCAGACGGTGCACGGGTACGGTCGGGTGCCCGAGTGAGACACGGTGTGTTGCTGCTGGGATGTTTTGCTTTTGAAACGTTTGTCGCACTGAGGACAGGCGTACGGCCGCTCGTCCATGTGGGACCTGTGGTGTTTTAAAAGCTCCCCCTGCGACAGAAACCCCTTCCCACATTGAGAACAGAGGAACGGCTTCTCTCCCGTGTGCATCCGTTCAAGCCTGGCCAACACGGACACCAGCGTGAACCTCTTGGAGCAGTGGGAGCACTGGAATGGCCGCTCGCCCGTGTGAACACGAAGGTGTTTCGTGAGCATAAAGCGGACTGGGAAGCGTTTGCTACACTGGGTACACTGGTAGGGTCTCTCCCCCGTGTGAACGGCCAGGTGTCTTTTGACATCAGATCTGCGAGTGTACGTCTTCTCACAGTGAGGACATTTAAACTGCCGCATCACCCGATGCACCCGTCTGTGCTGAGAACGTGCGAGAAGGGAATCAAAGCCTTCGCCGCACTGCTCGCAGGGGTAGCGTTTGCTGGTGGTGTGCGTCTTCCTGTGCTCCAGCAGCTCCGAGGCGGTGGGAGAACTCTGACTACAGATGGAGCAGATCTGAGGGAGCCGACTCTCCTGCGAGTGGCTCTTCCTGTGATGGATGGTCAGTGCTCGCAGCTTGGGAAAAGAGCTGCCACACAGCTGGCAGGAGAAGGAAATGGCCACGCCACGATGTTTACTCTCGTGCTTTGACAGATCCCAGGAATGCTGAAAGGTTCGGTCACACTGCGAGCAGTGAAACGGTCTCTCCCCGGTGTGCGTGAGCTGGTGTCTTCTGACATCCGACGTCCGAGTGAACACCCTACCGCACGTTTTACAGGTGAGCGATTTCTGCCTGCTGTGAGTCTGAGAGTCGTGATCCTGTTCTACTTTGTCCTGCTCCGTGTTCCCTTTAGGGAAAAGTTTGATCGACGTGAAGATTTCATCAGAGCTCGAGGGGGACGGCGTAAACGTGCCGCCTGAGAAACTTCGGTACTCTTCCATGCCGACGTTTTGCATGTGGAAGTGGGGGGGGCTGTTCTCCGACGAGTTGTGGAAGGGGCACTGGGAGCAGGTGAAGATGATGGAGATCATTTCATCGGAATCACCTGCAAATAAAGGATTTCAATTAGCCAAATCAGTGATTTGGAGTTTAAAAGACGAACATGGTGTCTCATCACCTTTCTCTGTCCCTTCGATGGCGATCACAGACGGAGCCACGGGCACATCGGCTGGATTCCTGGTGAAATAAAATCTCACGGTTACAATTGTAGAAATGCTTTGTCGGATTTCAGAGGGAATGCTATCGGGGGTTTTGATAAACCAGAGTGACAGTAGGAATATTTTTGTACATTTTTGATTCCTCGTTGCTCTCTCTCGATGGCGTTGTGACGTTCCACATCTCCTGACAACTTTGCGACGTATTCTTTTGTAGACGTGTGGATCTGCTAACATCAGACTTCTGAGTTTCACACTCAGATTCCCAGTTTTCCTTCAGGTTGGTGTTTATTTTTGAGGCGTCTGGTCGGACCTTTTGCACCACCTCTGCATCAGTTTGTCTTGTCTCAGGAATTTCATTCATCCCCCCTCCTTCTGCTGCACCTCCTGGACCGAGCTCCTCACTATGAGGTGGTTGGGAACTCTGTCCTGTCAGTGCATCTTGACCCAGTCTCTCCTTTCTTAATGAAAAGGTTTTCGTTAATGTTTCCAAAGCCTTTGCAACACCCGCCGTTTCGCTCATCTCTGCAGCCTTAGAGCCAATGGCATCTTCTCCAGCGGTGTTTTCCACACTTAGAGCCATGATCTCCTCCTCATAATATTCTGTCTGAACTTGAACCTCCGCTTCGTCCACCTCTGACGCACTGATCTTCATGTCAGCGCAGTAGGCCACAACACCGAAGTGACCCGCCCCACCGAGAGTGACAGGAGTTAACGCATTAGCATAGTTATGGATTAATTCTTGCTCAATGGCTATGTTTGTCTTTTGTGAGGGCGGAACTGATAGAGCAGACATGATGCAGCTCCCAATGCTGCAAGATGGTCCATCTGTGAAACAAAGGCATGATCAAAGTTCTCAATATGTTTTTTAGGGGAAAAATCATTACTTTTAAAAAAACTTTATCGTTTCAGGTTAACTTACGCATCATTTTCAGCAGTCCTAAGCTGTTGTAGTGCTTAAACACAGAGCTCAGCTCCTCGGGAGATGGCTGAACACATTCCTCCAAAACAGAAGGAGCAGAAGAAAGCCAGGCAGTAGTCTGCAATCAAAACCAAACTCAGCTAAAGTTCCTAAAAGTTTCAAACATGTAAAATATCCTGAATATAACAAACCTGTTTAAGGTCCGGTACTGGGAGCAGCATTTCCAGCTTTGACAGCAACTCCCACAATAACACTTGCAGTGCTGAATCATATTGTGGCCCGTATTCAACAGGAAACACCTCCTGTAGCACCGAAAATGGTCTTTTAAACTCTGAAGTTCAGTCAGATAAGTTTGTTTTAAAAAGTTGCCTCACCTGAAAAAAATATGCTCTTTCAGCCGGATCTTTGAGCAAGCTCTGAACAAGTGCAATAAAAGTGCACTCGGTTGTTCTCACCTCTGTGTCCACAGTCTGCAAAAAAAATCATATCATATCACTCAGAGAGCGCTCTTCAAGAAAACATTGACATTTGCATCAAGTATCATTAGTTTACATACGTCTGTGGTTGCAGAGGTAACTGGGAATCCCTCCAAGTAGGTCTGGATCACATCAGAATCAACATCGTGTCGAGCAGAACCCTTGCACAACTCCAAAATCAACTGAAATATCATCAAAATATGTTAATGCACGACTGAGACACCAAAACAAGAACGTTTGCATGTGAAACAAAACACCATTCACCCTGGCCTTCAATCCGAGAAGGAGATGCGCTCTCTGTCTGTGGTTGATCAAACCAGGAACTGCTTCTGTCAGCATGGACACAAACTCCTGCAGCTTCCCATAGTTCATCACATCTTTCCCCTTCATCAGATTCCACATAGCAGCAGACAGAAGATGCAAGGGAGGCACCAGGAGGCGAAAGGAGGGCAAAGGGAAGTTTGGGTCTGAAACATTAATGTGTAAAGTCAGAAATGACCGATGGAGGGCAGTAACACACCCCCTAATTCAGAGAGCATTCAGAGTACTTGCAGGAAACAGCAGGTGGATAAAATTTTCACGATGTGATTTTGCAAAGTTCTCACATTTTACACATAACTGAAACAGTTATTGGCTTCATACAGATAATTAAAAACAATCAAGCAATAAAACAATCACGTGATCTGTTACATTGTTGTCTGTCATTTGCTTGCTTGCTTGCTAAAGTCACTGAGACCAGTCAGTGACTGGATGCAGTTTGCTGGGTTCCTTATATAGGAAACTTTTTTTCCTGATTGGCTTAATGAACTGACCTGTATTGGAATGTTAACTATGTGAAGTGCCTCGAGACGACTCTTGTCGTGATTTGGCGCTGTATAAATAAACTTGAATTGAATTTGAGCTACAGGCTTTTGAACTGGAGAAAATCCTGGACAGATCTTTAACATTTTAGATACACAATCTGGAAAATGTCCACAGATGTTACTCAAAAGCTTCGCAACTTAGTTAAAACAATATATCGCGTAAGAGTGTCTGTACATTTAACAGCAAGCTAACTTCCACTGCGCAACAACAACAGTCTGCCAAATAATGAACATTGTGGTTCCTTTAAATAGACAGAGCCCACTGATAGTAAAACAAACACGTCTCCAGAAAATATCAGAAAGGCAAACTGGTAACATACATACCCTCCATTTTTTCTTTTGATTCCACAACTTCCATTAAAGCATCCCACCAAGTGAATTTGAGGAATCTGTGTATATTTGTGCTGTTTGTTTTGGTGGCTAATGCGCTATTAGAGCGCAAGCATCGCTTCCTCAAGTATTCACTCAAGTTTCCGCTTTTCAAAATATATGTCTGAAAGACGTGTTTTGGTGTTTTCTAATGAATTTCAGAATGCTATTATTTTCAAGTTCTTTTTTACTTCAAAGCCAATGACTAGATAAAGAAAAAGTTTAGAAAATTTCGACAGCTCGAAATATAAAAGTGTGAATTCGAGTGCATTGATGCCTCTTCAAAATAAAAGTTAATCATTTCCTTTTCCTAGAGTGACGTAATCACGTAGCCAGTCACACTGCTCAGTGTCACGTGAAGCCTTCAACGGTGTAAATGTTTTGTTTCATGTCATTTTTTCTTTCAAATTTCGTGCCATTAGACCTGAAACCACATTCCTATTCACAGGAAGTGTAAAACGCTAACATGGACGAGGACGGCCTGCCGTTAGTCGGGTCAGGAGTCGATCTTACGAAGGTTTGTGTTTCTAACTGGTTAGCTAACACTGAAAACCTGAGAACCCAAAGCTATGTTTGTGCTTTTTAACAAAATATATAATCACTAATGCAGAGAAAACTGTGGCCTTTTTCTAACTAATTTCACCTACTTGTAACTGTTTGCCTAGTCATTTTCCTTTTGGTTTGTTCTAAAGAAGTATCAAAAGAGGAAAGAACGTTTTCTCTCCGAACACTGATGTTCTATTTGAATACATCATTCATTAGATTCTATTACCGGTGTTGTGCCGAAAAGAGCTTGTCTGCGAAAATGTGCATCCCCTGCGGGAAGGCGCGTATGAGACCGCTTTTTAATAAATGTGTACAACATGAGCTGCATCCTTCCTTACAAAATGATGGTTTATGAGCAAATAAGTAAAATAAACTACTGTTTATAACATGTTTTATTTTAAGTAATATAATGCACATATAAAAGGTTAGTCATTTTGAGTCTGCTTTTTTAAACCAACAAAATTGTTTAATACTTGCTAAAACATTAGTGTCAAACGTGTTGAAAAAGGTCAATTATTTAATCATTATTTCATCATATTTGTAGTCAAAAACAAAATCTTTTCAGGAGAAACACGGATTAGAAACGTGTTCAAATTCTGAATTGCTCATAATTCAAATTCTTCTTCAATTTGCGTCTTTCGACGGGGATACACATTTCGGTAGGCGTGCTCTTTTCGGCACAACACCTGATATACAGTAGTCTGTTATTCCAAATGTTTTTCCTCCACACCGATTTGCATCCATTATATGCAAAGTCAGACATGTGGGTAGAGTAGCCAGAGATTATACTCAAATAAGAGTAGCATTACTTTCATATATGTTTACTTGAGTAGTTAAAAAAAAGTACAAAAACTGTGTTTGCAAAAAAGCTGCTCAAATAATGAGTAATCATAACAGCTCCTTTAATTTATAAAATCCATTCAAACAGATAATAGTATAATGTTATATGATAAATTATATAATGTAAAGACTTAATTAAAATGTTGCATTTCTTTTTCCTAAAAATACTCAAGTAAATATAATTAGTAACTACCCAACACAGAAAATCAGATTTGATAGTTTTCATCATTCTTTTTGCCATTAGCATTTTGTTTGATGCAAGACTTTAAAGGTAGAACTCAGCTGCTTTTAAAATTCTCTCAAATACTTGAAACTTTGCAATAATCCACAGGTTACTGTATGTTATTGTGTTGTTTAAATAACACTGCTAACACATGACCCTGGTCTGTTTATGTAGATGTTGTTTATTCTCCCTGGTGTTAATTGTTGTTTTGTACTGCTTTGTTTCAATAAAGATTTACAAAAAACATTTTAACAGCAGTAGTTAAAAGTCATTTTAGAATCCCCTCAATATTATTTAAAGCCATAACATTCAAAAATCAATTATACTAGAGGTTTATGTTTAGTAAAATAAACTATAGTAACACTTGGTAAGTTTTTAATTATACTGCTTTTATCTTTTCTCAGGTTCCTGCAATACAGCAGAGACGAATCGTTGGATTTCTCAACCAGTTTGTTGTGCACACCGTACGATTTCTTAACCAGTTTTCCACCGTGTGTGAAGAGGTTTGTGTTTGTTTGTTTGTTTTTTACTCCTTAATGCTTCTTCTGCCTCAGAATATGAACTCAAATTATGTATTTATTTATTTTTTTTACTTCTCTTCACAGAAACTTGCAAACATTTCTCTTCGCATACAGCAGATTGAAACCACACTCAGCATTTTAGAGGCTAAGGTAACTTGTGAGACCTTGATACCGTTTCTGGATGTTGTCTTTTCACTTATGCAGTGACATTGTTCTGAGCAGCTGTCCTCTATTCCTGGACTGGAGGACGTCACAGTAGAGGGCCTCAACCAACAGCAGGCCTCCCACACTAAAGGACCCAGTACTATCGGTCAGAACCTAACTAACGGTGTAGCAGCAGGACCACCTTCTTCCTCAGAGGTAGGAGTTCAGACCCACCTGCAACAGACATGCAGGTTCAATCGGCCACGATGAATGCCAAAACAGTCTTTGTGTCTTTTTTCTTGTTTGGGAGTCTGTGATGCCAAAAATCGGCAGTTGAACTTTTCTTTTTAAGTCGGAATGTAGATTGTCATCAGCTCTTTGGTCGATGCAACAAGTAGAAACCTGCCGTCAACGCAACTGTTGTTTTGTTTTCTTTTGGAGTTTACGTACAAAAAAGGCTCAACATTCCCCTCCTGTTGTAAAGGATAGACTTTTAGTTTTGAGAACCTTCAAAGAAGTATGTTTGTTACTGGCTGCTTTGTTTGCATAGTGATCGGATTGGATTTTGATTGTCCTCCTCACACTCTGACAGGATTGTAAAATCCTATCCAGAAGTGTGACGTTACATATTTACAGTGAGAAAGGTGGAAAACCTTCAGGGCAGATTTCCTGAGTCTGCAGCACAGAGTTCAGGCCGAGGTCAGTAAACAAGCCATCACTTTTGGTTAAAACAGTGCACCAGGTCAGCTCAAACACCTCCTGTCCTCTGTAAAGCACGGTGGCAGGGGGCTGATGATTTGGGCTTATTTCTGCAGTGACTGAGTCAAACATGAACTCCTCTTTACACCAAAGTGGTCAGACTTAAACTGAAGTATAGATTGGGTCTCGCTGATTAATTCCCATCGTTACTGTGCAAACAAGACAGGCTTGCGCCATTTGTGATGAGATGTATGTCATGTTTGCACAATGACGCTGCACGTTATTCAGCGATCCACTGTCCACGTCCATTTTGGAAGTATTTTTAGCTGTGAGACACCTGATCATAGAAGATAAGATAAGATAAGAACAACTTTATTTATCCCGAGGGAAATTCTTGTGTCATGTACATGCTCAAAGCAGTCGGAGAGACAAAGGAACGGGTGAAATAGAAATATGATATACAATATATACATTAAAAAAATGATCTACAGTAGTACCATGTAGGATAGTGCAAAACAAACAATCGCATATCTCAATAATTAAATACATGACTGCATCCTTGTGAATAAGTAATTAAGCCGTCGGTGCAGGCGATTCACAAAAGTGATTAAAGTATCGTGTAATAGAATATGGCAGGGATTCCCAAAGTGTGGTGCGCGCACCCCTGGGGGTGTGCGAGCTGCCGCTAGGGGGTGCGCGAGGTGAAAAGTGTAATGGCTGCGGAGCTCAGAGAAGTCTGTCATATGTCACCATTAGCGTAGAAACTCATTTGTGGGTGGGCCAAAGAAAAAGTAAGTGGGCCCAATAAATGTAAGTGAAAACAAGTATATTTTTGCGCGCGTGTGTGTCCTCCACATGTGTTCTAGCTTCATAATAACAATACGCCGAGCTTCAGCACTCTGGCCTGCGCACGCCGATATGTTCTGTATTTGATCATTTTTAACGGTGTTGGAGGAATCTGAAGGTGAGTCATTCTGGCAGATTGTAATTAACACCTGTCTCATGCAGGTGTTCTGACGTTGTAAACCTCACACACAGAACATCGTGGATGTAACTAAATAACAAGAAATGATTCCCATCCAGGCTATTAACAGCGCGCTGACGATCTGAAGTTCAGAGTGCGTCTGTCAGAGGTCAGACGCGTTCCGGCTGAACCACGGCTCACGGGTGCACAAGTGAGCACATCTGGGCTGGGCAGAAGTCATTTTACAACATTGGTTTTAATAGCGCGAGACGCGATGACTTGAGCGGCTGTGCCGCGCGCGCACACACACACACAGATTCAATATGCGCACACGCTGCTTTAACTCCGGCGCGCTGTCAGACTGAAGGCAGAAATGAACGCTGCCTCCACCGTGATAAAAACTTTTAAGAGGTTATTTTTCATTCAAGGTCAAATTAAGATATTAGCTTCTGGGATGAGTCGGGTCCGCTCCAGCCAGTGACTCCTCATGAACCTGACCACAAGTCCTGTTACTGCAGCATGTTATTCCGGTCCGCATGACAGCGGATCGCAGATTCAGCCACACCATAAAACAGCAATAAGTCGGTCTGAGGCAAAAGTGAACATCATGGCTATATCTTGTCCCCTATTGACATTTGATTACGCACAAGTAGGTGATCCGTTCAGGTTTACGCAGAGCAGAGGGAAGGAGAGCGCTCTGGCCGCACAGGTTAAACGTTCCTACTTTAAGAAAACCGTTAAATTGCATTGTTTATGTGCTACCTGGGCACATAAAGGAAATTGTAATGGTATCAAATGTTTATTAATCACTATTTAAAAAATGAAAGTGATGGGGAATTTTTTTTAACCCTTTCTGTTTAGCTTGACATCTGATATATATATATATATAGAGAGAGAGAGAGCCATGCCCCGATGTGGGGGCTGGGGGGGGGGGGTCGACATGGTCGGGACATAGAAGGGGGTGCGCGGCTAAATAAGTTTGGGAACCACTGGAATATGGGTTTGTAGCAGCATGTGATATGATGGGGGGATAAAAACATATTTACAATCAGAACTCTGGTAATATTGCACAGTCGGTGAGGGCACAGAGTAACCTAGGTAACAGCATTAGGAGAGTCACCTACAGCGTGAGGAAGAGTTAAACAATCCTATTTTGCACCGGTACGAAGGACTTCCTGTGGCGGTCAGTTCTGCATTTCGGGACAATGAGTCTTTTGCTGCGTGTGCTTCGATGGTCCATCATGTGGGCGTGCATGGGGTGGGAGGGGTTGTCCATGATAGAGAGAAGCTTTTTTAGCATTCTCCTCTCAGACACCTCCTCCAGGTTCTCCAGTCTAACACCCAGGACAGACCCAGCCCTTCTAATCAGCTTGTTCAGCCGGTTGGCATCAGCTGTCTTCACCCCACTGCCCCAGCACACAGCTGCAAAGAACACAACGCTCTCCAACACCGAGTGGTAGAACATGGTCAGCATTTTCCTCCCAACATTGAAGGACCTGAGCCGCCTCAGAAGAAAAAGCCGACTCTGCCCTTTTTTGAAGATAGCATTGGTGTTCTTAGACCAGTCCAGTTTACAGTCCAAGTGTACACCCAGGTACCGGTAGTCCTCAACGATCTCAACGTCAGCCCCTCTTAAGCCGGGCGTACACTGTGCGACTTTTTCACTCGCAGCGTTCAGCTTCAGCTCAAACTGTACGACTTCCTCGCAGAGCAGATCTCACGAGTCGTGTGCTCACACTGTACGACCCAATTCTCGCATGCGACCTGACTGCTCACACTGTACGTCTGGTAGCAACACGTCGGCCCTAAAATGTGCTAAAAATAGCAGTTTTTACACAGCACGTCAGACTTTTTTGTCTTGCCTGTTGTCCTTCGGGAGTGCTGCAGGAGGACACACAGGGATTTATGGGGGTTGGATGAGGAAAACGAAATAAAGAAAGTGAATCTGTGTTTTATGATCAGTTTAATTTGACATGAACACGACAAACACGCTTTCTTGACAATCTTTGTGAGTAAAAAAACGTGTAGAAACAAAAACGAACAGCGTGTGTTATTAGGGAAATAGCGAGCGACCGGCCGGTGTTGTGCCATAAATCGACTCGCTGCCAAAAAATGATTAGCCACTAATTATGGTGACAGGAGTAGGAGGTGGGGCCTGCTTCCTAAAGTCCATAATCAGTTCCTTAGTCTTTGTGATGTTAAGTTGTAGGTGGTTTAGCTCACACCACTCCACAAAGCTGTCCACCACACTCCTGTACTCCACCTCCTGACCATCCCTGATACAGCCCACGATGGCAGAGTCATCAGAGAAGTGCCCTCTAGACTCAAATCTGTCTGACTTTCTGGTTGAATATGACCCAGAAATAAATGTATGGTAATGTGTTTGTTTCTAAATGTGCTTGGTAACAGTCTCTGGCCTCTCCCACAGCCTCAGCATGATTATTTGCATTTTTAATCTTGCAGCCTGCTCAGAGTTTGCCAGAAGCTGCACCTGCACAAAAAGCAGAAGTGGCTGCAGAGAACGTCATGACTGTGGCTAAGGACCCAAGTTATGCCCGTTACCTAAAAATGGTTCAAGTGGTAAGTTGTTTAACCAAGAGAAGAAGAATTTAGTTTTGTACATTTACTACATGTCTTATACGTTTTAGGGGGTACCAGAAATGGCCATTAAGAATAAAATGATCATGGAGGGTTTGGATCCCAATCTGCTCCAGTGAGTTTTACTCTCATGACTATTTGTTGTCTTGTTGCCAACTCTTGTTTCACGTAACCAATCGTTCCTTGTTTGCTGACAACAGCACGCCTGACGCTCCTGTTCCTGATGGTGCAACAAGGACCACAGGCGATGGAGATGCCGCTGCCACCAGCTCTGACAGCGAATCATCATTCAGCGACTGAAATCTTCTCCGCTAAGCTCTAAAAGTTCCTCCACCACCACGAGTGCTGCTCCGAGCCTGCTGCGTGTTGCAGAGGCTGCGTCGTGCCCGAGAGCCACGTGAAGAGTAAATGGGCTGCAATGGTTCTGCTGGTGGTCACTGGGATGTTCACGGGAAGGAAGCCCTTTTTGCAGACTTGATTGTATTATACTAAAAATGTAATGTTTTTGCGTTGACATCAAGCATCGCCGTAACATGTTATTAGATAATTTTATTTGTAAAGTAAATCTGCTTTGTGCTTCTTGGCTGTTTCGTGTATTTTCGTAAACAAGGCGTTAGTGTTCACACTAAACCCGCCGTCACGCAGACGACTGATCTGGGCACAAATGTCAACTGAGAGGTTTTCGTCTCAGTTGTGTTGTCAAAACGAAAGATTCTGTAATTAAATCTGACAGAAAACTCCAGAAGATGTAGAAAAAATATTGGAATGTTTAATCAGTTTGGAAAGCACTTTGTTTAAGAGAACTGTTTCAGGTTTATTTTTTCACGCTAATAAAGACACAACTTGATATTAAATATGTCATTTATTATTCTGATCAGTTGTGTAAAAAGGATCTCACAGTACCTCATGTCACAAACAATAATACTAAACAGTTTTTCTTGTAGTTACAGTAAAAAATGTATTAGCAAAAAACATAATACAGAACACTGGTATAAAGTTGTTTATATTTTATTTGTTAAAATCAATTAAGCACAAAAAGGCAACCGTATAGCTAGACCTGAGTAAATTTATTATTAAACATTTTAAGCTGTTTTATAACCAAACAGTACTTGAGAAATACTTTGTTTGTCGATAGAAATCTTTAAATCAGCACCAAAGAGTAAAAATTCCCACCAGGAGAGTGAGGAAGCAGATGTGTGCCTTCTGTAGGAACATTTCTGATTTGAGGAGCTGAAGATGCATTTAAAAAAACGTTCTTTCACTTTTAGTTTTCTGCTGCCATTTACATTTGATGGAGCCTTAAAACTTAATAAGAAATTTAGACATTTGTAGCACCACAGAGCTTTTTCCCACCGAGTTGCATCGGTTGGACAGATGACTTGGACTTGGGGGAGAAAAAGTCTCGTTTTTGAAGGTGTGGAACACTTCACAATCAATACATGTGCAGTGGTTTCTAGTCGTACTCGGGAGAAAAACAGAAGCAACATTTCCAGGAACTAAAAGTGAGCCACATCACAGCCGAGCTTCAGACGGCAGGTCTTATTTCCTGATATTTGGACATCTCGCCACAGATTGGCTAACAGCAACACAACTCTACCGCTGACTTGAAACGTTGCTGTTTTATCTCCACAGATAACACAAGCCTGAAGGAGTTCTGCTGTGTGGTGGAGTTGCTAATTCTAATGGTTAGCTTCTCCTAGCGGAGATGTTCTCTGTGGTTTTCGAGATGCTAAACCAACAACAGCCGATTATATTCAGAAATAATCATAAAAATATGTTTTTTCAGTGTTCCACACCTTCAATTTTGTTTAATATATTTGTATTTCATACTTTATATCCTACACAAAACTTTGGTTCATGTGGTTTTAAGTGTGAAGCAAAAATAAACTTTGACTTGACAATACTTGGCACCTTCTTGTCTCGTCTGAGTAATTATCACCTGACATAAAAGATCATAAAAATCATCTGACAGTTGGTACAGTCCTCAAACAGCTATGTTGCTTTGAGTTTCTATGAATCCCCCAATGAAGAGAACATTTTAAAGCTTTTAAACTAAACATCACAATTGACAACCACAACCCACTTTATGGAAGTAGACAACTTCCCCTATATGGAAGTAGACAACTTCCCCTATATGGAAGTAGACAACTTCCCCTAGATGTGAAACATTAAGCTTTGTGATCTCAGCTTTATGGCAGGAGATCCGAAGCATCTTTATTACCCCAAAGCACATAAAACAAAGCTCTGATTCCCATAAAATTCTCACTGAAACGGCACTAAAATAGAATAGCACATGTAAGCATATACCCTTCAGTATGCACACAGACAATACAGAATATCCAAATTTTGTTTTCAGTATCAAAAGAAAGTTCTGAAAAAATTAGGCAACACTTTACAATAAGGGTCCTTTTATTATTAATTAATCATTTCCACCATTATTAGGTGTCCTTAAAGGGACTTTACGGAATTTTGAATTTTTATGCTCGCGATTGCCCCCTCAGGCCAAAAGCGTAACGGCAGCTTCAATAGTAGGCTCGTGCACGAGGCGCGCATGCTGTACGTGCACACTCCTTAACGAAAATAACAGCTGAGACAGTCCCTTATGTATGTGTGTGTGTGTGGCCCGGAGGACAGAGGATAGGAGAACGTGTAGCTAATTAATTAAATAATTTGGTTCTGTACCTTTTTCTTCAGCACAGCTGACAAAGGTTTATGATGGGTCAGTCCTCCTGCATGCTCAGATCATTCCCTTCCCTTGCTTGAAAAATTGTTCCAGAATGAAAGTTGAACACACATCTTCTTTTATCTGTGAATTCAATGCCGTTCGGCGAGTCTCAAATAAAAATTTGGGCATCTTACTGTAAAAAAAATATACCATTAATGTAAAAAAGAAACTAAATAAACTATGTTCACATCCAGAATCGAACACAGGACTGCTGCACAAGAGTCCAACATTTTACTAGGTGAGCTAAAGCGCCAGTAACATTTGATCCATCTGTAACTTTTATATCCTTGATGACAGCTGAAACAACGTCAAACCAAAGAACGGTTCGGAGCGAAAATGGCTATTTTTTTGCTAATTTGCAGGAAATATCTAGAAGAAAGTTCTACAGAAAGTAGCTAAGGGTCCTCAGAAATGTAGCTAGGTTCATCACTAGGCGTTAGGAACAGCGAAAAAGAATAAAGCTACGGATAGCAAATGCTACGGGCTATGCGTGAGCGTGAACGAGCATGAAGCAGCCTGCTCGACCCGAGCAGCTCTCTTTTTCTGTGATTTTACAGAAAAACAGGCAATCACAGTAAAAATGCCAGGGCTCATCCTACAGGACCAGGGCATTGCAGGAGAATGTATGAAGAAGAAATTTATTATTTCTATACATGTTTTGGCTCTCAAACTTCCATAATGCCCCTTTAAGGTTAGGACAAAGGGTCAGGGGGTGTCTGCTTAGTAATGCGTTACATAATATGTTAAACAGTTGTTAATACTTTATTTAATGGTTTATTCATTCTTAATAATGCAATAAGTAATGTAAATAAAGGGACCCTTATTGTAAAGTGTTAAAAAATACAAAAAAAAAAAGGCAGCAAAAATTTCTGTCTTATAAGTACCTAATGTAAAAATACTTCCTGCTTCTAACAAAGGGCTTTCCCTGTTTTCCCTCGTGCACTGAGATCATGTGTTTACTGGATGATGGATGAACTTTTTACTGGTCACAGGTCTCAGAGGAAGTGCCACACTGATGTGGCAACCGCTGATCAAAGTGCAAAGTGATGTGGCATAAAAAACTCCACAAAATCGCCAGAAATACTGAAAGTCCTCTTTTGCTGGTGAATGTTCACAACTACCATTCACACTCTGTTCTCACTCGCATGGTAAACAACTGTAGGAAATAGGGAGGAAAGACTTTTTGGAAAGCATATAAAAGGAAACAAATAGCACTTTAATTTAGGAGAACTGATACTCACTTTGAAATCGTCGATATATGTGTAAAAATAGAAGACAAAGCTGAAGGCAACAATCCACTCAGAGATGGAGCTAGCCAAGTGGGAGCTGTAGCTCTGAATACATTCAGGAAATAAACAAGATTAGTAAAGTTAAATTATGATTGGCTACATGTGAAAAATCGTGGAAAATCAGAAATCTGAATCAGAAAATGATCTGTTGTCCTGTTAAACTCTGAGGAATTTGCTAAGTGTTGCGCTCAGCCAACATGCTAACTAAAATTACAAAAGCAATCTAGCCACATCACCTTTCTCTTAGAAGGCTGTATGTGTAGAACTGGTTTAACAAGAAATCGACACCATTGCAGTAAACAGTAAATATTTTTTATAGGCTGGTGAATGGAGGCGGAGTTGGACAGAAGTGTTGTGAAATCTTGCAGGAGTGACCAACAGCTGGTGGGTGGTAATGATCAGAAAAGCAGCGAGAGTAGTCTAAAAATATTCCCTCTGTTTGATTTATTTTTCCACCATGTGACTCATGAAATTCTAATTTGAAACAGAGTATACAATAAAATACAATAAGTAAAACCCTTTTTTTTAAACATCTTTGGTGTGTTCTTGCTGTGTTTAGTTTCAAATTCCATCTTTCGGTTCTTTTTAAAACACATAAAGGTTTTAATTACCTGCAACGTTTCATTTGCGGCTGCAAACGTCATCAGGCTGACGCTGATGGTGGCGTCACTTCCTTCGTTTATCCGCGGGCAGCAGAGGACGTTGTCGCCCTCTGCTGCCCGCTCTCCCCTCTCCAACGATGCAGTCCCATGCGCGATCCAACCAGTAAACTCCATCGTCTCTGTTCATGGTCCCACATTCACGTCTCCTTATCTCTATAGCTTCTTTTCTCCATCTTTTGTATTTCTGTTGTTCGGTGTTAATGATCCTTGTGTTGTCCCAGTCCATTACATGGTTTTCTCTTATGCAATGATCTGTTACGGCTGACTTCTTTATTGTGCTTTATGCTTCTTCTTTCGCTGCTCTTGTGTGTTTTCGACTTGTTTCTTTCTCGCACTCCTTTCTTTGTTCTATTGTTCGTGTGTTGAGTTGGCGTCCGGTTTCTCCTAAGTATGTTTTATTGCAGAGTTTGCATGGGATTTTGTAGATGACTCCACATTTATGTCCAGCTGATATTTTATCTTTTGGGTGTACTAGTCTGTTTCTAACTGTTGTGTATGGCTTTGTTGGTGTGTTTATGTAGTGTTTTTTCATTGTTGCTCTTATTTTTCCTGTTATGCCTCTGATGTATGGTAGGGTTATCACTGGTTTTGGTTGTTGTCTTTCTGGGTTTCTGGTTCTTTGCTTTGGCTGTTTTTTTTCTTTCTGTTGTTGTTTGTTGTTTTCCTTTGTTTATTGCCCATGTCGGGTACCCGCAGGTCTTTAAAGCATGTTGTATGTGTTTGTCCTCTTGTTTATGGTCTCTTTCTTCTGTTACCGTGTTTGCTCGGTGATACAATGTTCTGATTACTGATATTTTGTGTATGGTGGGGTGTTCTGATGTCCATAATAGATATTGGTTTGTGTGTGTTGGTTTCCTATATGTGTTTATGTTTCGGGTCCTGTCGGTCTGCCTGGTTATGTTCATGTCCATAAATGCTATGCTGCCTTCTGTTTCTGACTCATAAGTGAACTTAATGCTGCCTCTGTCGTCAGTGTTAATCAAGTGTTGTGTTAGTGTTTCTGTTTGTCCTTTTGGTATGATTTCCAGTATGTCGTCTACGTAGCGTTTACATAATTTTAGAGCAGCAAAAGGAGCAGAAAGCACAATAAAGAAGTCAGCCGTAACAGATCACTGCATAAGAGGAAACCATATAATGGACTGGGACAACACAAGGATCATTAACACCGAACAACAGAAATACAAAAGATGGAGAAAAGAAGCTATCGAGATAAGGAGACGTGGATGTGGGACCATGAACAGGGACGATGGAGTTTACTCGTTGGTTCGCACATGGGACTGCATCATCGGAGAGGGGAGAGCGGGCAGCAGAGGGCGATTACGTCCTCTGCTGCCTGCGGATAAACCAAGGAAGTGACGCCACCATCGGCGTCAGCCTGATAAAGTTTGCAGTCGCAAACGAAACGTTGCAGGTAAATAAAACCTTTTCTGTGTTTTAAAAAGAACTAAAAGATGAAAGTAAAACCCTGTTGACTTTGGGGTAGTAAGAAAATGTTAGCATGCTGAGTTTTTAAAGAGTAAGTCACCCCCCTTATCAGAGCCTTACTCCACCCATATTTCCCATTGGAAAAATGCACCACAAGGAGACGTTGCCTGGCAGATTGGGAGGGCGGAGATATAGTGAGTGACAGACTGCTTTAAATAAGATGTATTAAATGCCTAAATAATGTCTAGACATGTCTACAGCACTTCAGGAGCAACAGTGGTAGAGGAGATAAGACCCCAAAAGGGACAATATCAAATACAAGCAATTTATCATCTAGACACTCGTTCATACAGTTCATCAGCAAACAATGTTGTTCTGGAATGGTTCTATGGTCATTACAAAACATGTCCATGGTGTTCTTTGCACAAAGTCCCTCACAAAAAATGATTTTATTAGTTTTATTCTCAGGCCTCTTTTACTTCAAGAAAACAAGCTGGAGCTGGCCACGCCCACCCCACCCCCACTTGGGCCCCCTTAAGCTGAGAAGCTTCAATATCTGGGAAGAGTAACCACTGCTCCTCCACCCGGAGCTGTTCTCCTGCATGTGAAATATGCTAATTTACCCATTTGTGACATCACAAACAGGGCCGTTTTAGAAACAGCTGTTTTTAGGCACACAATTTCTATAAACCAAACATTGACAGAAAATGGATGGATGAGGTTTTTTGTGTTTTTAGGGGAAATAGAGACTTGTATAATGTGTCACCTTTAAAAATAAAGGCATTACATCATGGTGTTAGCAGTTAGCTTACTTCCTGGTTAGACTAGAAATCCAACTTTCCAGATAAATATTCCAACTTAGGTAGTCATTACAGTTTCTTCTCTCCAACTTGGTACTTTGAGTTTTAGATTTCCAAGAACAGAGGGAACTAACCAAGGGTTCATTTTTATGCAGAGGACACAACAGCAGAATGAATGGGAATGAGCTGGGATCTAACCAGCAACCATGCACTTACTGAACAACCTGCCCTACTGCTTGAGCACTAAACACAAAAAATACATTACTTTAAACATTAGTTAGAATTAAATGAATAAATGAAAACCTTTTGAAAGGGGAAAACAAGTCTATTTTTAGTTTGTGGGTCGCGTTCTACTGTTAAATGTCAGCCAAGGGTCATTTGGCTACTCTACAAAAAGGGATACAGCATTATTGCTTCAGGACATTTCTGTTCAAATATGAATGCTTGAGTTCTTGTTTACGTTACAGACTCACTAACCCAAACATTTAAGTGTATTCATTCTCCATTACTCAGCTTCATTGCCACATATGCAAACTATTTTTCTTTGTCTTCCTGGATATCTGTCAGCAGTTACAGCTGACTCATGGTGACTCGTGTTGAAACAGTAGCTTTTTTTTAAATTGTGGCATCAATCAATAATATAATCAGTAATAGTCAATCATACCAGCGTCTGGACTCAACGAGAAACCATGTCTTTGCATTTGAACTCTGCCTTCAACACCATCACCTCCTAACTGTTGCTAAACAAGCCCTCATAGCTCTGTGTTCCCACCTGCAGGTGGATCACTGGCTCACGTGATGCAGAGACATTGTGTCATTATCACTTGTAAGTCGCTTTTTACAAAAATGTCTGCAAAATACATAAACATAAATGTTTGGTGGTGCTGAAGGCCACAGCGGGCTAAACTTGGCACTTTCTAGAGATTTGCTTTTACCTTCTTGCTGACAGGTTTTGGCTACATCTGTAGCCTTCTCCGGAGCGTCGCCAATGTTGGTGACATCACCTCCATCGCTGTTTGTCTGAGGGCAGCAGTGTACAAACAAAATGAAGGAGTGTATAGGAGGATTTTTGAGACGTCAATGTTTATATTTCTTGCATTGCATCATGGGATTGTGTGGCAAGAAATGGCCTATAATTTGACTGTTTTGCACGTTTGAAGGAGGATTTCGAGAAGCAGGTGGATCATTCTTGCTGTGTGGTTTGTTATTTTGACCCGTGGGAGGCTTGATAAAAAGTTTTAGTGTAATTTCCTCCGTAAAGAACCACAAAATACGAAAGAGATGTTTGTTGGCGACCCAGACTCTCCAAAGAAAGCCTGGATTCCTGCAGCAACAGACAGTATTTGTTAATTAGAGAAGATGTTTTAAAAAACATTCATCTTTGTGTATTTTACGTCTCAACCCGCAGTCATTATAATAATAGTTAATAAAAAGGCCACAGATTAATAAAGATTTACCCAGCTTTGCAGACCCACAGGTGATGTGAATGACGCTGTGGCTTTGCTCGTCGGAGCTGACTGATGCTATTCAATTCAATTCAATTCAATTCAAAGACACTTGATTAATCCCAGAGGGAAATTAGCACGACCACGGCTTTCTGTTTTGCAGAAGAGATCGGCCCAAATTTCCTTGAAACAAAACAATCGTAGTCTTCCAGATGTTTGAAAGTCTAATTTTTCATGAGTGAAGGGTCCGGGGCTTTCTGTTAAATAGGCATAAATGTCTCCCCAGCAGATTTGTGATAAAAACACCGCTGAATCAGACCAACGTTTTCCATCATCCCAGAGCTCAAACAGACTTTAAATAACTTTCATTTTGACTTCAATACCGATTTTACGCTTCTCTCTAAACCTCCTCCTATCTTTAGAGGGTAAAGTGTTTATATATCGGGGATTTTGTCCGTAAACTCTCTGAAGTTCCTAATGCGTACTGATAGCAGGCCATATTGTGTTTGTTTTTGCCACCCAGCTACGCACGCATGTGCACAAAGATGAAAAAAAGATGTCAACAAAGTTCCTCCTATACGCTGGACAGCTCATGGGACATGCTCATCAATGAAGAGGGCTCAGGCAGTAGAGGGAGACGTCCTCCTCTGCTGCCCACAGAAAAGCGGGGATGGAAGTGACCCCAACAACATCGGAGACACTCAGAAGAAGGCTACAGACATGGACGTAATTTTTTTGGGGGGGGCATGGGGGACATGTCCCCCCCACTTTTTCCAAAGTCAAGTTTTGACCCCTGCACTTTTTACCATTCAAAAACAATATTACTTTATTTTAAATTGACACTGGTTGAGCTCTAGGACCAAGCGGAAAACAACCGTGTGTTGAAGCCTGTTTCCCATTAGAACATACTGTAAAAAATACCCCCCACCCCCCACCCCACCCCCCCACCCCCCCGCACTTCTAAAGTGAAAATTACGTCCATGGCTACAGATGTAGCCGAAACTCGTCAGCAAGAAGGTAAACAACAACTCAATTACTCTGTGTTCATAAAAGAACAAACAAATAATGGAAGTACTTGTTTGCATGAACCTGAACATGGTGTTAAACCTTGCTGGTGCAAGTTGAAACGAGGAAGATGATGTGGAATGGAGTTTAGGTTATTGTTCTGTTTGTTTTTGAAGCACACAACTGAACCTCTGCAGCTTACCTTATCACCTCTGTGCCAGTGCATTTTACTAGTAGAGTTAGGGTAGAATGCGCAAATCACAGCTGAGGTGTTATTTAAGGAAACTATTTTCACAAAGAACACATTTTAAAACATTTAACAAAGAACACAAAACCAACCCTTGTAGATGATATTTTAAAGGATACTGGGGAAAAAAGCAATCACAGCAAAAAGTGTGAGTCCTGTACGCACTAGAAGCACACTCTTGGAGGTGTTGTATGGATAGACTTTAAATGACATCACTGACTGGAGGATTATGTAGATGATTCCAGTGGAAAAGAACAGCAACGCTCCTAAATCATGAGCCCACCTCACCGCTGTTTCCTAAAACAAAACAAACAAAAAATAGTTCATTGTCATGCATCGAAGAAAATACATTTAAGGACATTTACATTTGCCCAAGTGGACACACCTGAAAAGTTGCAACAACACACATCCCAAAACAGGAAATAATCCCTAACCAAAGGGAGGCTTCGTTTAGGCCCGGTTTCACCAAATTATTCTCCTCAATCTGCTTCTCCACCAGCTTGTATCTGGTGTATACGGTGGCTGTTCCTGCACGGAAATCACATATATGAACCACATGATCGTTCCCAGTCATGAATGCTTTCATTTTTGTCTGAAAAAGAGGAAATATGAAAGACATCGTGGGAAAGCTTCCTCCCCAGGAGAGCCCGAAGTTACCCAACAGAGCAGATGTTCACAGTGAAATTAAAAGTACCTGCAAATGCAGAAATAATAGTCATCAGGCCAAAAAGGCAACTCTCTGGTGGGGTTGCACCCGTGTCACTGAGAAGAAAAATATTACAGTTAGATGAGTTGTTTTTGTAAATTGTTTTTCTTATTTCACATTTATAAAGACAAACGTAAATATGCATGTTTCATTAATTGTTTGTGCAGCATTATTGTTATATTATACGTCATAATAAAAAGCTGTACAGCCTTTCTTTCTGTTATTAACTAAACACCATTTAAGGCAAAGTAGAAAATATTCCTCCTATGAGCATTACCTGCTCAGTGGCCTAGTGGTAGAGTGTCCGCCCTGAGACTGGGAGATCAGGATTCGATTCCTGGTGGGGTCAGACCAAGGATTCGAAAAAATGGGACTCAATGCCTCCCTGCTTGGCACTCAGCATTAAGGGTTGGATTGGGGGGTTGAACCACCAAATGGTTCCCGAGCTCGACTGTGTCTGCAGCTCACCGCTCCCCCAGGGGATGGGTCAAATGCGGAGAACAAATTTCGCTCACACACATCAGTGTGTGTGTGACAACTGATGGGACTTTAACTTTTAACTTAACTTTAATCATCTAAAGCTGTTTAAAGCAGAAGCTCTAAATCGTCCAGTCTGGAGATTTTTGACTTCTTAAATGTTTCAACTCAAAATCTTAGACAATCGTTCAGATTTTATCAAATGTTTAATCAAAAGAGTGAAAAAATTCTCTATTGTCACTGCTACATACTATTAACAACACAGTTATTCTTAAAGAATGCAGGGAAATAATGAGAGATAAGTCCGCACTGATCTTTCTGTCCTGTCAGTTGAAGTGGAGGAAAAGCGAAACTAAATCTTTTATCTGTTGTTCATCTGAATCTCAGAGAACAAGTGTCACCCGAGCTTTGCTGGAGTAAAATGTGAGATCTTACCTGATGTAGGGGAAGATCACATCGATGTCGCGTCGATAAACAGCAAAAACAAAAGAGATGATGAACGTGGCGGAGGACCAGGAGACCAGAAACGCAGGCAGGAAGCAGAGACCTTGTCTGAACCAAAACATATTTTTCTTCTTTACGCGCAAAACTTGCTCGGCTCGGAGCGGATTAACCTCCAGAGAGAATGAAATAATCTGAATCCTGGAGGAGTTCAGCTGCTCCGATTCCCTTAGATCGTCAGTCACATGTGTGAACAGGAATTAACTTCATTACAGTCACCTCCTCCCCTAAAGCGACTCCCTGTGGGCGCGCCTTTACGCAAATGAGCAAGCCGCAAAGGGGCGATGAACGGGTCGCTGGAGATTCAGTTTCAATTTCCTGCTATTTCAGCTGTTAACTTTATTTTTTCTCTAAGTGTTTTTCTCCCCAGAAGAAGCTACAGTGATGTTCTGCTGAGCTGTAGTGGCTTCATGGAGGGGGCCATCGGATTGAACACTATTGCTAACCATTTAATCTTTCTCCCTCTCCTGATACACTGTAAAAAGAAAAACCCTATTGAAATTAAAAAAATTGATGTCCAATGGTCACATCCAAAATATTTGACTTCATAGAATCCAAATTGAGTCGCTTGATATGACCTGATACTTTTATGTTGATATAAACAATATTACTAGACTAGACTGAAACTTTAAATTTTGCATTGATTGAAATTGATTTTTTTACATAGAACCATATTTTAATTATTGAACCAAGCTAATATATTGAAATTTAACCAACCTAATGTATTCACATCGAACCAAATTAACATGAACTAATATGTTTGTGTTGAAGCCAGGTAATTGATTTACATATATTCAAACTATATTTTTTTTACATTTCATTTTATTTCAGTTCAAAAATGCTCTGCATTTCCTATAAAAAACAAGACAGTTGGCCAACCAATTATTTCCAAATTATTTATTGTTCCAAGCCATTTTAACTGTAATCAATAGAGAGGATTAGTAATATAAAGATTTAGTGCTACGGCAGAAATGATTAGAGAAATGTTTGTTTTATAAAACCTGCAACCTTTTGAAAACCAGAATAAAACCTCCAATCTTTTTAGAACTGGTATAAAACCTGCAACCTGTGTAAAACTGGCATAAAACCAAAACTCTTTTTAAACCAATTTGCAAGTACTCAGAAATGTTTATATGTGCACTGTGCCTGTACAATGTAAAAAAAAATCTACACATGTATCAATGAAATCAACTTAAATCTCCCTTTCAAATGGGTGTTCTTATAATTTTTGAATGTAGAATACCACTGCAGGCCAACCAAGCAAAATAACCAAGCACACATGCACATGCATGTGCACATACACATGCACACATGCATGCAAACACACTACTGTGCAGTGTTAAGTTCACAATTAAGTTTGCGAATCTTAGAGGTCATCTTTTTAAAGTCAAGCTCCATCATAATCTTTTGAAGAGCCTCAAAGGTGAACCTGAATCCTCGTGGATATTCCATATTAAGAGCATAACAGAGTCCAAAGACCATTGCCACTCCAGCTGACACAGAAGGCAACTCATTCAGGACTTCCACACCATCAATGATTATCCCGATGTCTCGAGGCTGATGTAGGAGGCTTGAGTTGTCCCTGAAGATGAAGAGTGCCATGGTGGTACTCTGCAGCTCTTCCTCAGCTTCATCTTTCTGGGATATCTTGAGGTAAAATATGGAACAAAATGTACAAGTGAAGAACTGAAGTCTGGCACACATGAAACATCTTTGACCATAATAAACTACTATTTTGATAGTTGTTTGGTCACAGACTGTTAGAACAATTATTTGACTAATCAGATTGTGAATTGCATAATTATTAAATTTAATCAATGGTGGAACATTTTCATAAATGTTCCACAAAGCCCAAGAAAAATAAGAAAACAATACAGAACCCTAAGATATTAACTTGATGAGTTGATTAATCGTTGCTGTTCTACATTAATCACTGCATTTAATAGCAGAGTTGTCAAATTTACATCAAGAGACTGCATCTCATGTAGAGACAGAACAGATATGGACATACCATGTATTCTTTTATCAAGTCCTCAACACGTTCTCCAAGGTAGATTATGAGAGATTTAAGTATACACTCCCTCCTAATGTCAGCATCCTGCAGGAACAGTTAAAATTGTTCCTATGCAATATGGATAGTATGCTGCATGAAAGGATTTTTTTTCACCTCTCAGATGGAGCGATCTGTGGTTTTGAAAGCATACAAAAAAAATAATGTTACTTCTCTATAAAACACATAACATAGAAAAAAACCAAGAAATACGTAACATGACATACACATCCTTACAAAAAGCTAGTACTATAATTTGATTTAGGTTTACCAAACAGTCTACAGACCAGCCATTAGCAACTAAGTTTGGCATAGGGTCAATGTTTTGCTGTTAAAATTAAAATTTCTTCAGAAAATGCACATTTTTCTGAGCCGCGCCTGAAAGTCATTTGAAGGAATTAGTCTTATGTCATTCATCTTATATGCTGGCGGGTTATTTCTGTCTCTAAATCATGTACATTAATAATAATTATAAGATATTTATATGAAGAGAGACAGAGACAAACGTGGGCGCACAAAGACAAGCTTGTGTCTAGAAACCGCGAGATCACCAGAAAAATTCAAATGAAGCGGAGCACAGAGTTATACTATGAATGTTATGAACTATGAATTTATGCTAGCTAGCTGTATCCACCACCGATGCATCGTGGTAACGCTAGCTAGTTAGTAAAAAAAAAACGGCTGGTAAAAAAAGGCTATTTGCCTAACTTGCATTCCCTACTAAGATGGTCGGTTGCTGGTAACCAGTTCTAACGTCGTGTCGGATAGCTAGCTAGCTTGTAGCTAGCAGCTACAATCATGCAAAAATTGGGGGTGGCTGTCGACCTAGCTTAAATGTGGTTATTTTCTGCAATTTTGGCAATACAAATTATAAAAGCTTTTGTAACACACTTGGCTTTACTTACATTTATTTTCAGATGAAATTAATCAAAGATGTGACACGATGTTTCCAGCAGCCATGCAGAACAAAAATGGGTCCCGGTTTCTGGTGGGCTTGTTCAAGTGCAAATCACTTTGACTCAAATGAAAGATATTATCTGTTCAACATGAAAAGAAATATATGTTTTGAGAGAAATCAAAAACTTTGTGTTTTGTCCTTTGTACAGAGATTTAGTTTCATCCAAATGAAAAGTGGTAATTTAAAATGCAAAAAGAAAGGGTTTCACAATCAAATCAATGATTTTATTCTGTTTTGAATGGCACTTATTAGATTGAATGAATGACTGCATGTTAGACTTTTTTCAGTGTAATAACATTTTACTCTCTTTGACGTTGGATGTGCTACTACTAGTTTACCCGTTTAATTATAGATTCACTAGGATAAATACAATAAAGTTCATCTCTCACTAAATAGAATATTTACTAAGAAATCACAATGTAACCATAGTTGTGTGTGTGTGTGTGTGTGTGTGTGTGTGTGTGTGTGTGTGTGTGTGTGTGTGTGTGTGTGTGTGTGTGTGTGTGTGTGTGTGTGTGTGTGTGTGTGTGTGTGTGTGTGTGTGTGTGTGTGTGTGTGTGTGTGTGTGTGTGTGTGTGTGTGTGTGTGTGTGTGTGTGTGTGTGTGTGTGTGTGTGTGTGTGTGTGTGTGTGTGTGTGTGTGTGTGTGTGTGTGTGTGTGTGTGTGTGTGTGTGTGTGTGTGTGTGTGTGTGTGTGTGTGTGTGTGTGTGTGTGTGTGTGTGTGTGTGTGTGTGTGTGTGTGTGTGTGTGTGTGTGTGTGTGTTGATGGACCCAAAATGCAGTACCCAGGATGACACGGAGGCAGGGATGAAGATTTTAAGTAAAAGGTCTTTATTTTGTAGGTGAGCCAAAAACCAAGGTAATCCAAACTGGGAGTCAAAATCCAAAAAAAAAAAAAAAAAAAAAAAAAATCCAAAAGGTCAAAAAGCAGATTCTTATCTGGGGATCAAGAAACTCTGGTTAAACATGGAGGGACTAATCTGACAGAATCAACAAACAATAATGGACCGACACAAGACAAAGACAAGACAGGGCTTAAATAGACTGGGAGAGGCAATCAGGAAAACAGGCAGCAGGTGTGCGGAGTGAGCTGCTGGAGGGAAGGCAGGTGACAATAATAATCTAAATGGGGAAACAGAACAGAGAAGGGCAGATAACCCTAAAATACAACATTTAAACCTAACGACTGAGGGAAAGGCTCACACAACTATCTGGAGGAGGACATAATACACACACATATACACACATACACAAACACTAACTGGGCAGGACACACACACTGAGCTGGGGACACGGCTGGAGCTACAGACTGGAGGAGGCTGACTAAATGAAACACCGGACCTGAAGGGATATGATGACGACCTACAACCAGAAGACACAATATAGAGACGCAGACCATGACAGTGTGTGGATGTGTTTGTGTGTGGGTGGGCTGGTGTTGGTGTATGCATGTGTGTGCTCTGTCTTCTCGATCCCCAGTGAGTCGTGGAGGATGGCTGCTTATACTGAGCCAGGATCCTCTGGAGGTTTCTTCCTGTTAAAAGTGAGTTTTCCTCTCCACTGTCGCTAAATGCTTGCTTAGTATGAGGATTGCTGTAAAGTCACTGACACCAGTCAGTGACTTGATGCAATTTGCTGGGTTCCTTATATAGGAACCTTTTTTCTGATTGGCTGAATGAACTGATCTCAGGGTATCTGCAGGTTTAAGGGAGCCAAATTTAAGACTTTTTAAGGCCACTTTGACCAAATTTTAAACCTTACGTTCAAGACTGAAAAATGTAATGTGACGAGTACGACCTTCAAAATAGTTCTGTCCAAACCTTTAGTGGAACTGAAAGTGATGAAAAATAACACAAACATCAAGATAAGAGAATCTGTGCATATATTTTCCAAAAACAAAATGCAGTACCAACAACTCTGAGTTAAATAAAGTGAATATCCGTATTTAAATAAACTGAGTTTACATGAATGTGTAAAATGAATACAAGTACCATGTGTCACCACATAATCTCCTCTCCCCTAGCGTAGCTGCTACTTACCAAATGGCCAGATTTATGGTGGCTCTTTCCTTCTATGGGAAGTTAGCTGAACTTACAGCCCTTTTCCCTCAGTTTTCTACGTTTCTGGTTTGATGATGTCACTTTTGTGAAGCGCATTTGTAGTCCTGGACTTACTTTCACACAAAACCTCAAAGAGCATGTCCCCCTGTTCGAAAATATGTGCGTTCTTGGTATTAAAATGTGTCTTTAAAATTCACGGGCATCATATGTGAATCCATGGCGCATAACAAGCGGAATTAGAAAATAGCGTTTTTAGCCCCAATGACTTGCATTCATTTTTTCGTTTTATCCGGGAACCCATCTACAAGAAGTAGACTTAGTCTCCCTATATATATATAGGGAGTAGAGGGGAGGACTCAAGATGGCGGAATGAGACGCAGCTCTTTGCAGGTTCTGTGAACAAGACTGTTTTATCTCCATTTTTTTTTTTTACCAAACAACCCCTTAAACAACACTGAAATCCAACTGTAGGAATCCCTTTTCCGCTCTTTTGCCTCAAATTCCTCAAGAATTTACCTTTTGTGCTTCTCACACCCGCAGCTTTTCTTCTTTTCGGAAGCCGAAACAGAGAAGCACGTGGCGGACCGTAGCTACAACGATGATGCCCTACGCGAGGCCTGCTACGACAGCGAAATCGACAACATTGAGGTAGATGAAAATACTTCCAAAGAGAAAAAAAAGTTGATACGAATCATACTCCAATTAAAAGCCCAAATCCCCAAAAAAATGAGGGTAAAAGAGAACAGTAAGTAAAATGAAAATATAAACGCTGCCATTCTTCATGCAGTCCAAGTTCTAACCAAAAAAGCGGATAACCAAACTGAGTTGTTAAAAACGATCGACAAGCGTATCGAGGTCAACGCAATGGCTATAAAGGAAAACAAAAGAGAAATTAGCCAGCGGAAGGAGAAGACTGCTATCCTCCAGAAAGAAGGCAACATGCTTACAAAAGCGTCCAAGGAGCATGACCGATACAAAAGAAGGTGGAATCTGAGGCTGACGGGGCTACCTGAGACAGAAGGAGAGAACACAAGAGAAGTCATCATCGGGATCATCACTAGAGTCATTCCTATATTGGTGGACCCAGTGTGAGAAACAGTGGATATTATCCATCGAATGGAGAAACCTAATGACGCAGCTACCTCCAACAACACACAGAGGGCGATCAACATCCAGTTTGGGCTACGCACTGTCCAGGATGAAGTACGGAAAAGATCGAAGGAAGCGAGGGTGTGCAAAGAAATGCACATTCGATTCAGAGACTTTTCCAAAGAGGACAGGGAGGCTCGCTCCAAACTATGGCCGCTGGTTGCAGAGGCTAGGAAAAGGGAAAAAGAGCGTTCCTGAAGGAAGGATACGCTCTGATTGACGGTCGCCGGGTGGATCCTAATTAAACAGCCTTGACATTGCTGGTTCAGGTCAGGTTCCATAATTCAGTTTGTTTCCTTGAGTGTTTGGACTTTAAGGGTTGTTGCACTACAAATTAATACTGGAATTTGCTATATAGAGATACACGTGCCACTCATTCCTGCTTATCACCTATTAGTGAATTCTCTCAAACTTGGAAATGTTATCTTTTCTTTCTTTAAATGTTAGGGGTTTAACAATAGTGTCAAACGTAAGGCAACTTTTCTTTTTTGTAAGGAGCAGAAAAGCAACATTATTCTTTTACAAGAGACTCATTCAGTGGAAGAGATAAAAAACGTTTGGAGTCAACAATGGGGGGACTATGCTTTCTTCAGTCATGGAACGTCTCATTCGGCTGGAGTCATGATCTTGTTCTACAAGTTTTCTGGAACCTTATTCGACCACAAAAGTGACACCAACGGACATGGGCTAATGATGGTGATTGAGTTTAACGATGTTAAATATATCCTGATTGGTGTGTATGGATACAACAATAGGGCACAGAACAAACAATTTCATTTAAAGTTGATCAAGTTGCTAGAGGGATGGACAGTGATCTATAATACTGACAAAGTAATAGTGAGTGGAGACTTTAATCTTGTACCTGACCTTTATATGGATTGTCAACCTCAACGAAAACAGAGAAATTATTATGAAGAAATTTTAGAAGATTTTATGACTAAAGGTAATCTAATTGACTATTGGCGAATGAAAAAACCCAAATAAAAAAATTACACATGGTTCAATGCGCCAATAATGGTCAATGCTCGAGAAAAGACTTTTGGTTAATCTCCACTAATTTAATAAATGAAGTCAACAATGGTAAATGGCCTGTATTTGATATGGCGCCTTCTAGAGTCCTGGAACCCCTCAAGGCGCTTTACAACACAGTCATTCACCCATTCACACACACATTCACACACTGGTGGTGATGAGCTACGATGTAGCCACAGCTGCCCTGGGGCGCACTGACAGAGGGGAGGCTGCCGAGCACTGGCACCACCGGTCCCTCCGACCACCACCAACAGGCAACGTGGGTTAAGTGTCTTGCCCAAGGACACGACGACAGCGACAGACTGAGCGGGACTCGAACCTGCAACCTTCTGATTACGGGGCAAGCACTTAACTCCTGTGCCACCGTCGCCGCAACAATTGTGAAATTAAAGCTTTCCCCCTAACTGACCATTGCGCTATTTTAATATCCTTTAAACAATGTGGAGTGAAAAATATCCTTAATTATCTATGGAAATTTAACAGCTGCTTTCTCGAAAATGAGACCTTTTGCAAAGAAATTAAGAAATTGTTAAATGAAATTAACCAATTAGATATGTCCCCCTTAAATAACTGACTGTGGTTGGACAAGTATTCTTACACAACAAATGCATTTTACTAAAAAAATTTAGGTAAAGTCCTCTTTTTCTTTCTTCAAATCGATGACTAATTTTTACAGATCAGCAAAAAGAAACCGAACACGTGAGGATGACTGTTGCTGACGGATGAAGAGCAGCATCATTCAAGAATAATTCAAGAATAATTTACAGCAACAGTACAAAGCGACACAAATGTGGAGGTTTAGATTGATTTTTATTGTAATGAAAGTCTGCTGAAACACACCGCCTGTGTGTAATTATGATGAATCTAGGGTGTCAGCTGATACTGACCTACTGCAGGGGTTCCTGCTTTACTCCTGAGATGTATCAATTTATTTTCTCAGGTCTTTTGTTCCTATGGAAAATGTTTGATGGTGGAGAGGAGGCGAGGCTGAACATGCCTACAAGACATTCCAGGGTCATTCTTGACTTAAACTCGATCAGTGGCGCATTTCAACAGTCCTAAAGCTCAATTTTCACGCGCTCACTTCCACCTTTTGAAGCCTCATACCCAATAAGATCCATCTTTCCTTAAAATCCTTGTGACTGAGTCCAAACACTTTGACTTTGTGGTGTGGACACAGAAAGATCTCGTTATTCCAGTCATACCTGATGACTCTGAAGCAGGCGCAGGAAATTTTTCTCAAGGTTTCCCTCCCTGAGCTCATTTACTGTCACTACACATGAAATGCCTCCACACCACTGCTCTCAAAAGTCCTGGCTGCCAAATCACAGAAAACCAACAGTCCAAGAGGTAAGACAAGAGGGAACGAGGGAGGAGTTGGACGACATGGCTTGCTGTGACAACAGCGACTGTGAAACGCAGTAGATCCACCTCAACTGTGTTGGACTTGATGCAACCACTGGAGCAGACGACTCCTGATTTTGACTATAATCACACAGCTTAAGGCCCAAGCCAAATGTGTATGCATATATTGCAATGACATTTGTTTATAGCATGGAAAGAAATGAGAAACATCTAGATTTTATTAACTGCACAACCTCCCTTTTGTATTAGTTTTTAATGTAGTCATTTCTTTACAGAGTGTATGTATACATAGTACACAGTCTAGGGAAGATTTTACACGTTATTTGTTGCATTTTGCCTCGAAGCACCCATCTGCACAGTTCTGTGTTCTCAGGTTGCACTACTTGGAAATGCACATCATATAATTGCGACACACGCATGTTTATTGTTAAGTTTATAGATATGGATGCAACAGACCCTTGTTGCTCTACAGTTATTTCAGCAGAATAATCGGGCTCATGTTTGTCAGAACACAACATACAGACACAACCTTGTCAAGGAATGTCACGTCTTCCTCCTCGCATGGCAACACCATGTGAATTGGTACTTCTGATGACAAAATAGCGTAACTTTTGCTAACGATTCCAAACAACCTTTTCGCATGAATTCTGAGGTGGGCAGTTTTCTTTGTGCTCTCCACATCTCTTGTTTCCAGCTGTCCATTTGTGAAGGCGTAGATCTTCACCTCCGCACACACCTGTCCCACCTTGTTCTTTGTGTCAAAGCCGCGGCCAGCGAACACCAAATCTCCAGGTAATAATTTGTCCAGAACACCACAACTATCAGTTATGTCCTTATTACTGACATACCCCGCACGCCCCTTGGAAACGAACGAAATGGAACCCTGCGGTGTAACACCGACAAGGTACTTCATAGTTGTGCCCAGCTTGTGGTGGGAATGTGACTGAGCTTGAGGTTTAAGTGTTGACTGATTCTGTGTGAAAATCTCGAAGCAGTCAAGAATAACAACGCCACGCTCCCCAAAGGCCTCCACAAACTGACTGGGCATAGTTGCACGCATAGCATCTCGCCCTGGCCAGTTAATCAATGGGCTGATGCGTGCATGCAAAACATTTATGACCTTACTAAAAGTCTTGGAAGCAGTTGTTCTCTCAACACTAAAGATGTGGGCAATGTGCTGCATTGGTAAATTTAGTCGAAGGCGCACGAGAGTCAGGAAGAGCATCTGAAAAGGTGAAAGGATTTTACTGCGCTGTGTCACGTATGGTTCAACCCTGGCTAGAAGACCCATGAGAACTTCAAAGTGTGGAAGTCCAGTGTAGTACTTCACTTTGACGTGGTCATCCTTCAGGAAATGTTCATCCAGTTTTCTCTGGCTTAGCTCACATTTCAGGGCCCTGTTCTCTTCCAGCAGCCGGTTGATTTCATCACGCCGAAGCTGACAGAAGTCACATTCTGTTATCGGTTTCTGGTCAGGTTCATCCTCTGGTGGAGGTGTTTCCACTGTGGATCAGATGAGGATTGCTTGAGCTCAATGTGCCACATGTAACTTCTACAAAAACAAGATAAGGTCTCGAATCAGCAGGCTTTGTAATACTTACCTGGTGGGATAAGGTCACCTGGGTCATCTATCACTGTCTCATCCACCACTGGTTTACTCTCAGTCTTTGGACGTTTTCTTGATTCCCTTCTTTCATATCGTGCAGTATTTGTGGGCTTAACCTCAGTGTGGCCCAAGTGAAGCGATGGTGCCCAATCCGGATGAGAGGTATACATTTCATAAGCTGGTTTTCCTAGTAAAACAATCAAAATTGTGTTTCAGTGCATTAGCATTAGCATACCCGTATGGTGAGCCATAAGTCTCCTCCCCTTCCCATAGCCCCATTGAATTGAGGTATTTCTCAATGTCCTTCCTTAGTCAAAGAAAACGGTTAAATGGAACAGACTTACCACATGTGACTTTGGCTGCCCGCCTTTTGCTTACGCGCTCTGTTTACATCCCACCCATCATAGTAGCACAGTAGCATAAGAACATTTTTAAGTTAAAGTCAAATTTTAAAAGTTTCAAAGTTAAAGTGCCATTAGTTAAAGTCACACACACTGATGTGTGTGCGGAATTTGTTTTCCACATTTGACCCATCTCCTGGGGGAGCGGTGAGCTGCAGACTCAGCCACGCTCGGGAACCAATTGGTGGTTTAACCCCCCAATCCAACCCTTTTTAATACTGAGTGTCAAGCAGGGAGGCATTGGGTCCCATCTTTTTAGAGTCTTCGGTATGACCCAACCAGGAATGAACCCCGATCTCCCAGTCTCAGGGCGGACACTCTACCACTGGGCCACTGAGCTGCCACCCTTCTTTCAGAAAAATTTCTGAACAAGGAAAGGCAACAAGGCACCTCCCATGTATTCTCGGCCAGTTAGCTAAACGGCAGACAAACGGTGGACAGACGCCTCCGTACCACATGGTAGTGCTTAGTAGTAGAGCCCTGCACTGAAGCCCTAGGCCCGCGGGCCGGCCCGGCCCGATGGCCCGGCTTCGGACCATCGACTGTGTAATTACCTCGGAGACGGGCCGGGCACCTTTATTTTTAATCGAATTCATAAAAAAAATAAATAAAAAACTGAAACACTTGAACGCAGCAGCACCTGCCTGCTTCTCACGCACCGGCACCCGTTAGCTCAGTTAAGGTCTGTGCGGTTTATAAATGCGCCTATATAAACAAATTCTCAAACTGCTTATTGAAACATGTGCCCCTATTCTAATATGTCATTTTATGTCCACTTTGATGTCAGAAACCATTTGTTTATTCTCATGAAAACGGCAGCATTCTCTTTTTCTGTGAATAAATTCGCTCTGCAGTTAAAAAAAATACAGCAGTCATTGCTGGTTTTTTTCTAACTGGAGAGCGCATTTTCAGGGCGGCAGGTGAAATGTACAAACGCTATATTAATCGGGGGCATTTATTTAATCTGCCGCTCTGAAAATACGCTCTGCAGTTAGAAAATTAGAATGCTGCTTTATTTTCTAATTGCACAAGAGCGCATTTTCAGAGCAGATTAAATTTACAAACGCATCCAATTAATATAGTGTTCGTAAATTTCATCTGCCGCTCGAAAAATATGCTCTGTTAGGAAAAAAAAGCTGCATTAATGCTGTTTTTCTTTCTTTTCTTTTTTTTTTTTTTAACTGCAGAACGCTTCTCACAGATAATTAGAGTTTGTTCTATAAAGCTTCTATTAAATCCACTGTGCTGACATATTTTAACAAGTTTCCTCTACGCTGCAGGACAAAAGTTTACGTTACGGATTAAAAGTTTGGCAGACGCGTTTGTTTATATTTGGCCGCTGCGCGCGGGCGGGGTGGGCTCGGTGCTGCACACAGACAGCTGGTGTTATTAGCTCTGAAAAGCGTTTATCTCAATTTGCAGATCACGTTTATTTTTCAAGGAGATCGGCCACGGATTCCTCTGAATGCTGCTGCAGCATGGAGGTGTAGTTCTCAGTCATCCTGGACATGATCATCCTGAGAGTTTTGGCTGAAAACAGCTGGACGTTTCTGGATATGTGGGAGACATTTAGCCTCTCATCCCAGAGGCTTCTTTGGTTGTGGTCAGAAACAAACACACTGGCTGTGCTGCAAGTATTTTCCTTTTTTTCTCCAGAACATGTTTTTGTCTAAATGAAGGTGATGTTATTGTTCATAGAATTAAAATTCATGTTGAACTTAAAATTATTTCATCAAGTAGGACCTGTGGTTAGCTGGCTCATGTAAAACATGTCATGTCTTCAAAGAATCGAAATCGGGAATCGATAGGAACCGGAATCGAAACGAGGAATTGGAATCGGAATCGTTCAAAAGCAAACGATGCCCAACCCTAGATGAAAAGTCCCCACCATCCTGTTTATTCTGCATCCTGCAGCACTATGGATCAGAACTGCTGCGGATACGAGTCACATTACTGCTACAAGTCTGCTCCAGACGCAGGAGCAAGAAGTACGGCAAGCTGTTGTAGTATATAATTCACAAATGCTTCTATCTTTGAACATAATTTAAAATGGATTATTGCCAACCCGTACATAATAGACATGCCACCGTTACAGAGTTAGCAGCAGAAATTAAATGTTATTACCATTTCCAATACAAATGCATGTTAATGAAATGCATTATAATTTACTGGATATATTCATGTGTTAGTTTGGCTAAGATGAGTGTTATTAATACAAACCTAAAATGTTGCTGAAATGTAGGTCAAACATTTAAAAATATTTTAACTATAAATATCAGATGGGAAAAAGGGAACCAAACACCTGAACTGATCCACCGTCCATTTGAAAATACTGTGCTGTAATCTGGGAAATTTTTGACAGAGAGAAGGCAACAAGACGCCTCCCATGCATCCTTGGCCAGTTAGCTAAACGGCAGCCAGACGGAGGACAGAAGTCTCTGTAGCACATTAACATTGGAACTTGCCTTGGCAGTTCCTGGTGACGAATCTTCTAGGCCAGTGTTTCCCAACCCTGGTCCTCGAGGCACACTGTCCTGCATGATTCAATGTAAATCAGGTGTGCTGAAGCAGAGACATGGAAAACATGCGGGTCAGTGTGCCCTGAGTACAAGGGTTAGGAATAACGGCAGCTGGGGCAAGACCAAGACATCAAGGTGAGGTTCCTTGAAATTGAGGCCCAATCCCAATACTCGCACTGCGCCCTACGCTGTTCTGTGAAGTGCATGTGGAGGAAGTGCGCAGTAAGGCTTCGAGTGCGTGGTACACAAGTGTGCAAATAATTGCTGAATTGGGACAGGGAGCATTGCCTCACCGACCGCAACAAATGCCGGGATGATGGTCGCTGTGCTATTTTATTTATTTATTTTTTTTTCTTTTATTAACAACTATCAAACAATTATTGAAAAAAATGACAATCATTGCTGCTTTGTCTAAAACACATAGAGCAGGGGTGTCAAACTCATTTTAGCTCAGGGGCCACACTGAGGGAAATCTAGTCCCAAGTGGGCCGGACCGATAAATAAAAAAAAACTTCAGATTGTTTTCTTTGTTTTAATACAATCAATATGAAATAAGGCTGGAGCCTGAGGACAGTGTAGTACAAGTACAACACCTGAAGTGTACTTGAAAATTTGAAAAAAATAAAAAAATCAATCAATAAAAAATACTTTTCTTAGTGATTCAAAGAGCTTACAGATCACATGGCTAGATCAGTTTCATGCAGCACTTAAAGTATATTTGACTCATTTTACTTTACATCTTTTAGCTTTCACCAGCACATCAATATCAGAAGTCACATCCTGAGTGGCGGCCAACTTCAGGATGTGATTCAAGTTCTTGTGTGAGCCTTGAGCGCAGCTTTGTTTTATTAATACTCATTACAGAAAAAACTTGCTCACAAAGATACATTTCTATTCACTCTACACTGTAAAGTATGAAAATAAAGTTTACACAACCATCTCGCGGGCCGGATTTAACCCGCTTGTGGGCTAGATCCGGCCCGCGGGCCGCATATTTGACACCCTTGACATAGAGCATCAACTGTCCATCCTAAAATGAATAACTTTCATTTGAAAATAAATTATTTCAGAAGACACTTGAGCCTTTTCTCTCATAGCAATGAATTGTGGGTAACACCCTTCGTCCAAGTCTGCATCGATGCGGAGATGGGTGAAGTGCTGATCAAAGGTGCAACAAGGGGCGTGATCAATGTCCACACTTGAGAATCGGGACACCCTACGCATGTGCATCCCTGGCAGGGGCCAGTCCCCATATCTGCACTGCATCCTGTGGTCTTCAACAAAGTGCACTTGGAGAAAGTAAGTAAGGCACAGTAAGGCTTTGAGTGTGTGGTACACAAGTGTGCCAACAATTACCGAATTGAGACAGGGAGCATTGCCTCATTGACAACAACGCATGCCGGGATGCTGTGCTACTTTTATTAACAACTTTCAAACAAACAATCAAACAATTATTTGAAATAACATTTGTTGTTGCTTTGTCTAAAGGTTTTAGTTTTAACTAGGGCTGCACAATATATCGAAAAATTATCGTCATCGGGATAACAGGACGTGTGATAGGTCCATCGCAAAACACGTCAAAAACGGCGATAAATGTTTGGTTCAACCTTTCCATCCGTGTCATACATCCACTTTTTGTAAACCAGCTCATTTTTTTACGCGGAACTATTATATGACCAATCAAATGTAGCCCTTCTGATATGCGGCCAATCAGATGGGTCCGTTCACGTAATACGCCCGCCCCCTACGTAGACCCTTAGGATGGGGGGAGCGCAACACCCGAACTGAGTTAGCGGCGCCGTTCCCTTGTTCGTCATGCTGGCTCAGAGCAACGAACGCACTTTGTGCTGAGGTTTCTGGAATCAGCGCTGCTTTCAAACGTGAACCATTTATTGAAATTAATTGTTGTGATCCACATCCTCAGTTTATTAGAAACTTCTGCAGATTATCTGGTTGCTACGTTTTTTTTCCTGTCAATGCCACTCATATGTACTGGTGGAGATAAAGGGGAAATAAAAGGACGCAAACATCTTTTGTTGTTATTATCTTTAGTGAAAATTAAAGACATCTGCATTATTACTGAGATGCAGATGGCCTTATTCTGTGATAGCCACGATCATATTGTGTGACCTTACTGTAACTTCAGTTATAATGACTTTTACATCACACAAACTGTCTCTGGTAACTTCTCTGATGATGTAGTTTATAAAAAAGTGCATTTGACCTCCGTCATCTGCATTATTACTGAGATGCATATGGTCACATTCTGTGATAGCCACTATCATGCTGTGACCATGGTCCGCGCCGCACAACTTCCTCATAGTTTACGTAGTTTACGGTTTTAACGTAGCATCTTCTTCTTTTATGCCAATTCAGGACGTACAGACGCAACTAAATGCAACACTGCCCCCTGCGGTCACAAATTGTGACTGGTCGCAGAATTTGGTGTAACACCTGTTTCAGCTGCTGCTCTCACACCGGAATGAGAAGATCTCTGAACGGTGACGCTCATATAAATAATTAATGTAATTTTAAGACACGTAATCGTACATCGGAGCATTAATATTGTTAATAATTGTCTCACTTTACACTACAGTGGACGGCGCGCATCCTCCGTGGTGAAATACCCATCCACCAGGATTATCAATAACTAGTATAAACAAACGCATCCATGGGCGTAATTCACGCGGAGTACGCGTGGGAAATGTCCCCCTCACTTCCCATAACAGTGCCCTCTGTCCCCCGCACCTTTTTTTCAGCCGTTTATATGGGGAAACGTATTTTTCCGAGCCGTCTTTAAACGCACCTTAGGCTAACACGAGCATCCAGTGCTGACAGGTGCTGCTGAGTGAACAGAGTAGCAGCACAATGTTCAGCAAACCAGCCAGACAGCAAAAGGCAAAAACCTTTGCACAGTTTTTTCCAACCAAACTGTGTAAGTTGAGTTATGCTTTTGCGTGCAGATAATGTTAGTTAAATGATAACTTGGTAGCCTAGCAGCCAACATCATGTTAGTTAACAATGCTGTGTTTCTCCTTTGCTAGTTAGTTATTGCTGGGAATAGACCCAATTCTATTTTATTTCTGTGCTGAACTTGTGCTCACCGTGACTTTCCGCATGTTTGATAGAAAAAATACTGTCACGATAAACAGGAGAATCAGGGAGGGTCTGTAGGTAAAACGAGAATAGGATAAGTTGCTGAGAAATTATGGCATAAAGGGACTTAAGACATTTTCTTCCCACTTTCACTGTAACCCATCCTAGTTCAGTGTTTCCCTTAGGAATTTTTCCAGCTGTGTCAAGGGGGAGGGGGGGGGGGGGGGCTTGGGGAGAAATTATGACACGTCTCTAAATAAAGTAAAAAATTTCCAGTGCAGATTGGAGACAACCCATAGAAGCACTGATTTGATCTCATTTTAGAGAAATATAGATCAGGTTATATGCACCTAATAAATAAAATTACTAACAAACTCAGGAATCTTTCTTTGCTTCACTGTTCTGGTGCTGAAAATATCACTAATGCGGATCAAAGGAGATACACAGATGAATGCACCTCTTATTTATTATTTGGAGACTACATTTACTGCAGCTGGCAGAGGCAGAGATTTTTTCTATTGATACACGGAATTTACAGAATCATTTTAAATTTTAACAGAGGTGTTATTTTCCCGCTTCAGAAGAAGCGTCCAACGTGTTTTTTACGCTTTCTCCGAGACATGTCACGTCGCTAAGTTGTTAGCGCCGCGCGCTAACACGTCAATAGTGCAGCGTAGCCTGCTGGAGGTTTTAAGGGTTCAGACGAAAACACCCGACCTCTCAGGCTGCTCACACATCGATCTTAAGTTGTCGCTGTTGCGCTCACGCCGTAATACAGTATTAGATGCGGTTAAAGTCAGACATGAAAAAATAAATACATTTTACATGAATAAGTGATGCTTAGCCTGGTGGGGGGAGGAGAACCTGGCCTAATAACCACTGGAAGAAACCCTGTCAAGATCGTCAACACTCGTTTATCTTAATGCTACTGAAACATGTAAACCAAAATGCATTATGTCCACTGCTACCTTTCTAATTTTAAACTCAGTAAGTTATGCTGTAACTTCACCTTGCCCTGCCTGCTCCTTGCTACCCGCCGGCTGTGATCACAAGCGACAACATAGTAGTTCCCGCTGCTTCTTCGGGAAACAGCGCAAAAATAAAAAAATAAATAAAAAACTTGGGATCTTGTAGGCGTGGTGGTGGGATTTCAGCCGTGGCGGGCCGCCACGGCTACGCCTATGTAAGGGAAACCCTGTAGTTTTATGTTACCACTTTGCTTTCCATATTTTCTATTTATTTGTCATTTGGTCACACAGACAGAGCAGTGTGAGGGAGAGTCTGTAGGTGAAAAGATAATATAAGTGGCTGAGAAACATGGCATAAAGAGATTTTAGGTTAATTTCCATAGTAATGTTACTGGTGCTTATCCTAACTCTGTTCCAATATTTTATTTTCCACCTTTACCCATATAGCCACAACAGAATGAGCAGAGTCAGGGAGGAGACATCAGACCAAAGGACAGCATCAGGCATGGTAAGAGATGGGAGAAACCAGGCAGGCCTTAGGAAAGGGTTTCCAAAGATCATTCAGAATTATTCTCATTAACACTTAATTTTTAATCTGTAATTTAATAGGTAGCCCAGGAAGAGTACATGTTTTTATTTGTTTATTATTTATTTACAGATATAATTTGACTACTGCATTATGTCTATCATCTATCTATCATTTTTATCATGCCATTTTTCTTTATCTTGATTATTTTTGCACATATGTTGTCACATTTCACTACAATGTTGTGTTCAGTGTTGTGTGACTTCCTATGTTAATCCATTATATATTATATGGCTTATTTTGCAACACTCATTAAATTTTATGTGCTAGGCAATATTTTTTTCCAGCACTGTTGTTTTGCTGAGCATTTTATACTCAGTGTTGTGGTTTGGCCCTTAATGATCTTGATGGATCGTTTTTTTCAACTGAACCCGAGTTTGGCGGCTAAAATTAACATTTGTATTATTTATAGTTTAAAGAACTAAAGTTGGTTCGCTGGTGCTGTGTGGCTGTTATTAATGTTGGGTATTCAAGAATCTTTTTTTATTATTGGAAAAAATTGCCCACTACTATTTAAACTGTCATTTGTTCATGCTAAGCAGGTGGCGCCCAGCGATTCCTCGGTTGGTGGTCTGTCATGTGCTGCGCCGTCTTGCTGGCAGTCAGCTGACACATCGCTGCCGCTTGTAATGTTTATTTAAAATTAAATAATAGTATTAATCATTACTGTCTTTGAACCACTTCACTAATAACTAAACCAGTGATTAAATGTTTTTTATCAACTATGAAATGTAAGATCGAATTCTGAAAAAAAAATTGTCCCCCTCACTTTTGAGATGATGGTTACGCCCCTGAACACATCACATTTATCCCTGTCCGTCTTCCTCGTGAAATAAATGAACATTAATCTTACCCGGTAAAAACATGTTCGCTGCAAATCTGAGGACTGCTAGTCCGCTTGATTGATCATTGCAGTTCATCTCCGTCCTCAGTCTCCATCAAAGTTATTAAAAAAAACAAAACGAGTTGAGTTTACATCCTTGTCTGTTAGTGCAGCCAACCACGCAGCAAGCTAAAACCATTTTACTGTCGAATCAACTAAATAAAAGTGATAAAAGTCTACAAACTGGCTTGTTTTGACTACCTTCCCTCGAGTTTCAAAGGGTGTAAACGGTCTTTTTGCCGTCCATCATGGCGAAGGCGGCGGTCTCATGAGTAGCGTGACGTCACGTGCAAAAGGTCAATAGAACATGTTTACAATTTGTAATTTACCTGAATGAAAATGCAGACAACACACCCTCATCGAGACCGGGATACTGTGAAAGGTGATGTTTGGTCGCCTTACAGCAGCAACCCAAGCGAGCCGACGAGACTTTGTTATGTCGGATACTAGCTCTCCTTGGTTATGTCTCCAAGCAGGAAAACGGTGAAAAGTGATTCCGTGTTCCAATTTATTTTTCTTTCTATCATGGGTTGCGCTCTTGCACCCCGCAACACAGCAACTAGTTACCATGATTGAGTAATTAATGTAACCGATCAAATGAAGGTGAGAGACTGAGCGCGCTGCTGACCGAAGAAACAAGCGACGAGGCTTCCAACATGGCGGGCGCGCCAGGCGATGACGAAGATATGTTCCGTTCCCAAGCCCTTTCCACCAGGGGGCGATATAATATCTGAACGTGGAAACAGCGCAGCGATTCCTCCGTTGGTGGTCTGTCATGTGCTGCGCCGTCTTGCTGGCGGTCAGCTGACACATCGCTGTCGCTTGTAATGTTTATTTTTGCTTGTTTAGCCAGCGGTTGTTTTAACTTTTTTAATGAATGCGTCGCTATGCTTCGCCCCGGAGAATCATGGTAGTCGTGAACTCGGTATTGAAGCTGTTGCAGAGGCAGACGTACACCTGTCTGTCCCACCGATACGGACTCTACCTCTGCTTCGGGGGGCTCGTCCTCATGATTGTTTCCGCCTTTCAGTTTGGAGAGGTGAGACTCTTGTTTTGTAACTCCGGACACATTCGAGCCTGCTCGTTCTTTTCTGGGATCAGCTACATTGGCATCATTTCCCCCAACAGCTGTTATCAGCGTAGCAGGAGTGTTGGGAGGATCCGATTCAACCACGGTCCACTCAAAAAACCCGCCTTTTGAATGTGATTTAGCTGTTAGGGTACAGGAACGTTATTTTCCCAACTTGTTTGCCTTACACGAATCTTTGTGGTGTAACGAAAAATTCGTCCTAATAAATAAAGTGGTTGAACGTTCTTTACTTGTAGGGGGAGTTTGGAAATGTGTCATTCTCTTCAAAATAAAACCGGAAGCGATTGCAGCTGTGATTCTGACCTTGTTTGGATTTGAGAGAATACATCTTCTCTTGTCCTTATAGGTGGTGGTGGAGTGGAGTCGAGATCAGTATCACGTGCTGTTTGACTCTTATAGAGACAATGTGGGTGGGAAATCCTTCCAAAGCAGGTAAAAACACATTTATTTACATATTGATGTGTTAAAATGGTCTGGAGTGAGGATCTGTGTATAATTGTCCAACTGTGAAGCCGTTTACTAAATAACTCAGTTTCTGCTGAAGTGGTTCCAGATCTGAGACGAGGCTGTCTTTATGTCCTCTCGGGAGAAACTAGAAAAGACTGGATGACATGTAGTCACGAGTGACGCATGCACTTGGAAGGAAAACCTTTCACTTAAAGTTAGAGCTTACAGATACGTTTTTTTTCCTTGTAGGCTCTGTCTTCCAATGCCTATAGATGTGGTGTACACATGGGTGAATGGCACAGATGCAGCTCTGCTGAAGGAACTGAAGATGGTCAAAGAGCAGATGGAGGAGGAACAAAGAGCTCTTAGGTACTTCTAGGTCCACTGAACATGTTGTGGAAAAGCTCCATTGTTTGCTTGAAACCCATAGATAAAGTGCAAACTCTTATGTTTCTGTAGCATTTAGTCAAAGTGCACCCCAGTGATGTCAGAATAATCAACACTTTAAAGTAGGGATGCAACGATACCAATTTTCTCCAAACCGATACGATACCGATACTTGGATCTGAGTACTCGCCAATACCGATTACCAATACAGATACTTCTACCACACAAAAAAATGCAATGAATTGGAATACAGGTTTTATTTTCTTCTGTTTTCAATAGGAAAAGACTGTGAGGTAGATAAAAGGTAGTATAAGTGATCACAAAACTAAAATATTAGGTGAACAGAAATTACAAGTTACAGTGAAGACACTTTCAAGCAACTGCATTGGTATCAGTTACTGGAATCTATTAACTTATACTGATACTGGTATCAGTATCTGTATCGGCACCGATACCAGTATCGTATCGGTGCATCCCTACTTTAAAGCTCATTTAGCTAAGATTAAACCAGAGAGAGTTAGTCTGACTTGATGGCGAGGATACATCCTTTCCTTGTTAGAATACACCGAAGACACAGAGCTGACTGTTTTCTCCCACACAGGGAACGTCTGGGGAAAAACACGAGTGACATTACTGAAGTGCCAAAAGATAGGTGAGTACACAGCACCTCTGCACCTTTATGAGGCTCAGTTTCTGCTGACATTTAGCCCAGAAGCTTTGATTCATCTGTGAGTAAGGTGATGACATTAAAACATTTGTGTCAAATCAGTCGGTTTAAGTCCAAACGGATGAGCTCTGAGGATGATCATTTCAGAGCCAGAGGACTCCAAAGCGCTTTATACGACAGTGCGTCATTCATCCGTTCACACGCTGATGGCTACAAGCACAGGTGCCATCAATCCCTCCAGCCAACACCAGCAGGCAGGGAGGGTTAGGTGTCTTGCCCAAGGACACAACAGCAGAATTCAGTCAGAACCTGCAACCTTCCGATTACTGAACAACCCGCTTTACCTCCTGAGCTACCGCTGCCCCCAGCAGAAAACCTTTTTTGCATGTTTTAAATGTTTAGGTGCGTTCTGTGTTGACCTAGCAGACGTAGAAGCTGCTTGGTGCAACTCTCCAGGTTTGCTGCGTGTGTGACCTTTGCTAATTTCACACCTATGAATCATGAGTGTACAAGCACACCACAAAGGAAACGCCCATCGAAACGCATAAGGTGCATTTGTGTTTGCTGAAAAAAATGTTCTCATGTGTTTCTGGTCTCTTTTTGCAGCGAAAAGCTGGAATGTCTGCTGTCCCACTGCATCATCGCGCCCATGCTGGCTCTGGACCCCTCTCTGCCCGCCAACGTGACGATCAAAGAGCTGCCGACGCTCTCTCCTTCCCTTTCTGCCGCCAAAGAGCTGCTGCTCATGAGCAAGCCATTCCACCCACCCGTCACCGTCTCTGTGGTCGTCTTTCACTCGCAGGCTGATGGTAACAAAGCCGATCTCAGGCGAAGAATGTTCTCTAGAAGCAGTAGGGCGTAATGATAGCAAAGTTTTTATTTTTAAAGGTGTGAAACACTGAAACAATTTTCTAGTGACCATTTCTGATTATAATCGGTCACTTTGAGGTTTTCATGCAGACTGAACTTGAAAATAGTCTCCTACACCTATCTTTTTCATAGACCCACCCATCTTGACTCGCAACGGGGAAGACTGTTGTTTATTTAGCATCCAGGAAACCAGAGAACGTCTCAGCTAGCAGAAGGCTAACCGTTAGCATTAGCACCTCAGCCACACACCAGAAGCTCCTCCAGGTTTGTGTTGTTTGTGGAGATTAAACGTCCACGTCGCAGAGCAAACAGAGTTAGTGGTGGAGTCGCGTTGCTGTTATCCAGTCTGAAGCAAGATGTCCAAATATCAGGAAATAAGATTCCAAATCCTGCCGTGTTCTGCCACTCTCTGCTCCAGCAGACTTCTCCGTGCTGATCCAGGCGCTTCTGAGGGTTTTTTCCCCCCTGAGTACGACTTGCAGGGCATTAATTCCTATTAGAGACCACTGCAGGTGTATTGATTAAACCAGTGTCCCACACCTTTAAGTGATGCTTTTGTAGTAATCAAAAGAGAAATTACTCATAAAACTTCAAAAAAATGGTTTTTAATCTAAGATATTTTCTTTACTGTTTCAGCTGATAAAGCCTATAAAGACGTCATGACAGAAGTCCAAAAATTCTCAGTTTCCAGGTGTTACTTGGTGAGTTTTAAATCCGTTTCACTCGGTCTTTTGATGGTGTTCTTGTCCTGTTTTACATGTAAATTACACGAGTCGTTTTCACTTTTAGGGGGATCATTAAACCTCGGATGTATTTTATGTTTATTCAAGCCCGCCTTCTCGTTGTGTGCATTTCAGACGACGGATAAAGAGGCTCCGGGTCTGATTCGCATGCAGACGTTGGCCTATCTGAGCGGATTCCCGGCTTCCTTCAAAGAGACGGAGCAGCTGAGAGTCAAATTGCCGTCAGTCATAACCGGCAAAATCAAACAGGTAAGACGGGGTTTTCCCCGAGTTATTTCCCTAACCCTGGACAATTAATTTTCTGCAAAAATGCGGCAGAAAAAGTGAATGCATTATTATCGTGGTAATTAATTATTTAATGCTGATGGTTATTTTAACAAACAGCGTTAGTTTATTGTTTAGTTTTGTTCTAAAAGTCTGTTGCTTGCTGGGTTTGAACAGACAGATGACCCCTGGGTCACAGCTGGGCTGAGATCTTCATCACAATGAATGGATGGATTTGTTTTTGTGTTTTATCAAGATGAGTGACTCTTAAGTCCACGGAGAGCCCTAAAATAAAATCTGTGCACCTTTTTAAATAGTTAAAAACACAAAAAGATTCAACAAAAGTTTACACCAGCAGGGGGCACCATAGCTCCCTGGATCAATGAGCTGCAGCTCTTTTTGCTTTTAGCCGATTGTTTTCCACATAATTCAGAAAATATGAGTTATTTCCTCACAGCTTGTTTTATTGTGGAGTTTTAGTGAAACTTTTTGTGCTGTCTGTGGTAATCCTGCATTTTCAGGAGGTTCGGTTTCTAATTTTCCACATTCTTTCAGTTAAATATTGAGACATGAGTGCAGGACTTCTGCTTTTGTCTGCGCCTGCTGACAGTTTAAATGTTCTGAGAGGAGCGAATGTGGTGAAATAATCTAAACAGATGTAACCAGGCGCCGAGTGATCCGAGTCGACTGTCCTGTCCTGGTTCTACACTCACACGACTGCTGGGAGGATAAATTAGATGATGCCTTGCCTTTACAGATGTTCAGCATACAAACAGATGTTACACAACAGGCTTAGAGCTAAAGTGTTACCATCCCAACTCTGGAGGAAAAACATAAATTTGTGGACCACGAAAAAAAACATTTTTTTAAATCTTACTCCTGATTACAATCAGTCACTCTTTCATGCAGGCTGAACATGAAAATAGTCTCCTACACCTATCTCCTGCATCAGCTTCTGATAGAAAATAGACGTGAAACTCTAGGATTAGAAAATCCTGACAGATCTACGTCACACTTAACATTCATGGACTCATCCATCTTGATTTTGACGTGGATGGCTGTTGTTGGTTTAGCGTCCAGGAAATGGCGGAGAATGTCTCGGCTAGTAGAAGCTAACGTTAGCATTAGCAACTCCACCACACAGCAGAACTCCTTCAGGCTTGTGTTATTTGCCTCAACGTTGCAAAGCAAACAGTCAGTCGCAGAGTTGTGTTGCTGTTATCCAATCAGAGGCGAGATGTCCAAATATCAGGAAATAAGACTCCCTATCCTGCAGTTTGAAGCTCCTCTGATGTGACTTCTAGTTCCTGAAACTGGTGCACCAGAGCTTTTTTTCCCCTCAGTTCCTTACAAGGCATTCATTCCTACTGGAGATCACTGCAAATATATGGATTAAACGTTGTCTTCATATATAAGACAATCCTGGGAAAGACGCCTCTCTAGGGGTGTAACGGTTCATGAGGGAACGTTGAACCGTTTCTCTTTGGCCTGTTCGGTCCGGTCCTCTTGCGTACCGTTTCGGTTAATTGTTTTCCGTTAAATAACAAATTTTTATTTCCTGGGCGAGTTTCTGCACAGACGCTGTAATAAGCGACGCATGATGGCTGCACACGCCCGATCTCCGTTTAAAAAAATGTGATCTGCAAATTCTGATCAACGCCTGTCAGGGCAGGTCAAACAGCTGGCTGTCGCTGCTGCTGGAGCCCGTAGAGACGCTGAAGGAAGCGTTGCGTCGCTTCGCCCCTCCCTTCTCTCACACTGTGCGGACACGCAGCGGCAAAAATGTAAACAAACACGTCTGCTGAACTTTTCCCCTGGGACAGCCGATGTAGCGTTTTCATCCTACAATGACAAATACGGCGTGGAGGAAGCTCGTTATTTAATGCGAGTTTTAGAGATGAAACTCTGGGTGGTGTGAGGTGAGTTTTTAAGGCGCGCTGCAGAAACTAAAACGCGGAGCATCAACAGTCAAACACAACACTTGTCTGTATGAGTGCGACACTCACAGCTGCACAAATAACCTGTGAAATGATTAAAGACATCATGCTAGGTCAGCAGCCTGTGACGACACCTGGTTCTGCTCACCATATGAGCCGCTTCAGATAAATAAATGTAATAAATAAATCCTGAAAATTAATCGAACCGAGCTTTTAAAAACACTGACCGAACCGAATCCGATTTCAGCGTACCGACTACTCTTAACCCTTAGCAAACAACATGCTATCAAGTTTAGCACCCCCTCCCCCAACATCAACCGCCTTTGAAGAAGAAGAAAATATCATTTCTATAGTGCCTCTCAAGATAAAAATCACGAGGCGCTTCACAAAAACAAAAAATGTAAAAACATAAAAAAAACATTTAGAAAATGTTTAAAAATATATTTAAAATGTGCAAAAGTAGACAATTGTGATTAAAAAAATGTTAAGAAAGAGAGAGAGTGAACAGGAAAAAGGGGAATCAGTGGATCCTGAGGAAGGTGGAATAGGTGGGGAGAGCAGAACAAGGAGAGAGAGGTGAAGAAGGTCATACAAAACCAGCTTGAACAAGTGAGTCTTCAGTTGCTTTTTAAAGGAGACCACTGAGTCCACTGATCTCAGGCTCAGGGGGAGAGAGGTCCAGAGTCTGGGGGCCACAGCAGCAAATGATCTTTCATCTTTGGTCTTTAGCCTGGTGCTGCACAACCAGTAGGCTTTGATCACTGGACCTCAGGGACCTGCTGGGGGTGTAGGGACTAGACATTTGGACATAATGCCTTTCGCTTTGTAGCAGCACACGACTGGAATACGTCCCAGAACACCCTCAAACTTACATCCCAACCTCCAAGTTCAAGCAGACCATCCAAAATACAATAGTTGACTTTTGTTCCTGCTGAGAATACCGAAAACACACGCACACACACACGCATGCGCGCACACACATGGACACACGACGGGGGCGACGGTGGCACAGGAGTTAAGTGCTCGCCCCGTAATCGGATGGTTGTAGGTTCAGTCTGTCGCTGTCGTTGTGTCCTTGGGCAAGACACTTAACCCACGTTGCCTGCTGGTGGTGGTCGGAGGGACCGGTGGCGCCAGTGCTCGGCAGCCTCGCCTCTGTCAGTGCGCCCCAGGGCAGCTGTGGCTACATCGTAGCTCATCCCCACCAGTGTGTGAATGTGTGTGTGAATGGGTGAATGACTGATTGTGTTGTAAAGCGCCTTGGGGAGTTCCAGGACTCTAGAAGGCGCTATATCAAATACAGACCATTTACCATTTACCATTTACCACACACACACATATTGTATACATTGTCTGTTATACTTATTTATTCAGCCTGTTCACCAGGTCATGTTTGTAAACGAGAAGTGGTTCTCAAACTGTTTACTTGGATAAATAAAGGTAAAAAAAAAAATATATATATATATATATATAAACCTTTAACAATTACTGGTTTTACTAAAGAAATCAACACTTAAGGCTGGACAATAATTTCAATAACCATATATATCGATCGATAGACGTGTAGTTCAATAAAAAAACTGATCAATAAAAACAGCAATAAAAAGTTTCCTTTTTCCATTATAGCCTGTTGGGTAGCTTCATACGAGTCATTCCTCACACCCAACAAATCAAAAACACACGCTGCCCTCCCCTCACAAACCTAAACACACAGATGGGACCTAAACAAGATGTTGCAGCAAGGAGAGGTGGAAGAATTATGTCCTAAAGAAGATTGCATTAGTTCACCAGTGTGGCAACATTTTCATTCTGACAGCAATAACAACAGTGGTTTAGTGAAAACCAGGTGTGCTAATGCAGCCAACTTGTCTTATTATAACGTTATTACATGAAGCAGCCAGGGCTGCACTTCAAATGTATTTTCTACATTTTTCATATACTTTTCAATAATAATTTATCGATTAAATATTTTTTATATGAACTTTTTCTACATCGTCCCGCCTAACTTGAATAAAAAAAGCTTTTTTTGTTTTATAGAAGATTAGATGAAATGATCGGTTTTTAGGTAAACTTTCCGGTAAAAATAATCTGTATTTTAATTAAATACCGCCGACAGGATGCAACAGTTTACTTCACATTTGAGTTTGTCTTGAGCAACATAATCCTCACACGCAAACCTAATTTATCCAAAATAACTTGTTTTTATTTATTATAATAAATAGTTAAAACCTTTTATTTCTTTTTAGTTACATCAGTTAGAATGTCTTAATGGGACATATTTTTGAATGAACTAAATTTCAAGGCGATTTCTCTTCCACCACACATCTAAATAAAAGAGTCTGTGAGTTGGCAGAGAATATCAGACGGTTTTATTTAAAATATTCTCTGATTTTCACTGCAGGTTTATAGAGTTAATGACAGCTATTTTATTTATTCTTGGTCATTTTGGAGCAGAAACATTAGGAGATTCTGTGTAGAAACAGCTGCTGGGGATCTTTTTCACTCTAGTGTTGTCTGTGATGAGATGTAGGTTAAACATGTCTAAGCCACATATCATCATCATCATCATCATCACCACCACCACCAGACCTGAACCTGGTCTCTGTGCTTCTAGCTATGTAGCCTGATGGTCATGTGATTAAAAATGACTGATGTTGGTGCTGTAATGGGAGCTGAAGGGGGGGTTAACATTAGAACAACTGTCAGGAGGAGCGTGATGTCAGCCAGCGCGCTGAAAGGTCACCAGCATTCTCCTGAACCTGTCTGAACTCCGAGGATCCGTTCTGTCATCTTAAATCCTCCCATTGTCCAGTTTTGATGATTTATTGAAGCTTGGAGGGCAACGGTCGGGAGGCTAGAGGATGTCGTTTAGATCTGGCCGAAGTCAAAACCTCCAAACAATAAACAGTTTAGATTTCGAGCTGTTTCCTGGTGTCACTAGGGCGGTTCTGTGAAAGAGGACTGAGGGGCGGGGGGTGGGTGGGGTGGGGTATTTATAGCTGGTGTTAGACCGACTGATATGGTGATGAAAGCTGGACTACAACACCGATCATCTGCTCGTGCTGTCGCCTGCCGGATCCTGCTCCTGTGTCAGTCTACCAACCTGCTGTGCTGATCATTTTTTATTGGTGTGTATTTTAAAACATCCCAGAAAGCCTGGTAGGGTCAAAGGTCAGAAACCATTGTTATGCTCCATAGATGCAGGAATGAGTGAATAGGATTAGATGAAAATGTAAAATGACATCATTCAAAGGAAAATTTGCTGACATTTTTTTAACGATGCAAATAAAGCTGAACAGTTCAGTCAGAGCGATCTAGCGTTTTAGACGTAAGAAGAAAAAAAAGAAGAAAGTATCATTTCTATAGCGCCTCTCAAGATAAAAATCATGAGGCGCTTCACAAAAACAAAAATTGTAAAAATATAAAAACTCATTTAGAAAATGTTTAAAAATATGTTAAAATGAGCAAAGTTGGGCAATTGTGATTAAAAAATGTTAAGAAAGAGAGAGAGTGAACAGGAAAGAGGGAAATCAGTGGATCCTGAGGAAGGTGGAATAGGTGGGGAGAGCAGAATAAAGAGAGAGTGGTGAAGAAGGTCATACAAAACCAGCTTGAACAAGTGAGTCTTCAACTGCTTTTTAAAGGAGACCACTGAGTCCACTGATCTCAGGCTCAGGGGGAGAGAGGTCCAGAGTCTGGGGGCCACAGCAGCAGATGATCTGTCACCTTTGGTCTTTAGCCTGGTGCTGCACAACCAGTAGGCTTTGATCACTGGACCTCAGGGACCTGCTGGGGGTGTAGGGACTAAGAAGATCACCAATGTAAGATGGTGCTTGTCCATGTAAGGCCCTATAGACCAGAACCAGGATCTTGAAATGAACCCTGAAGTTGACTGGCAGCCAGTGAAGCTGGAGGAGAAGCGGGGTGATGTGGGTGTGTTTGGAGGACTTGGTCAGAAGCCGAGCACAGGCATTCTGAACCACCTGTAGACGGTTCAGGGACGTAACAGGATGCTAAAGATAATAAAATGGAAACAAATGAAGTAAAATAGCATAAACTACTGTTTTGGTCAGCTGGACCTTCCCTTTTATTACTCCTGTTATAGGCTTTGGCTTCTGTATTTTGTTGGACCTTATGGGCCACCGTACAAATCTTATTAAACACGCACAGATCAAGTCGCACACGCACAGATCTAGTGACACAGGTCAAGTTGCACACGCACAGGTCAAGTCGCACACTCACACACCTAGTGACACAGATCAAGTCGCACACACCTAGTGACACAGATCAAGTCGCACACACCTAGTGACACAGATCAAGTCGCACACGCACAGATCTAGTGACACAGGTCAAGTTGCACACGCACAGGTCAAGTCGCACACTCACACACCTAGTGACACAGATCAAGTCGCACACACCTAGTGACACAGATCAAGTCGCACACACCTAGTGACACAGATCAAGTTGCACACACCTAGTGACACAGATCAAGTCGCACACACCTAGTGACACAGATCAAGTTGCACACACCTAGTGACACAGATCAAGTCGCACACGCACAGATCTAGTGACACAGGTCAAGTTGCACACGCACAGGTCAAGTCGCACACTCACACACCTAGTGACACAGATCAAGTCGCACACACCTAGTGACACAGATCAAGTCGCACACTCACACACCTAGTGACACACGCACACATCTAACATTGTGTGTTTGTTGTTAGCCCTCAAGGGCAACCTGCTGGTAGTTTTACTATCAATAGCGCCACATGCTTTGCTGTAATTATTCCTCATTGTTAACTTGAGAAAATGCCCATAAAGAGACAATGTGTGTTTTTACTGTTAATCTCTGTAAATATCCATCAAAATGTTGGTAAAGATTAATTAAATGATGCCCAGTTGTTGCTTTGTAACACGTAACCATAAAAATCAGGTCTAAAATACACGGGAGCGGGTCTAAGTCTCTGGGTGACACCATATCAGACACCATGTTTCCTTCTACGGGAGCCCCTGAGGACAAACCACATTTACTGATTTGTAAAAAGCGGTTATAGAATGTCACCACTCATAAACGCTGTTTTACACATTTACCTCTTCACTCGTTACCAGTGATGAAAGGGGGTCTGATGTGCTTGGCGTTTTGCTGAAGTTTGCACTCCTCTAGGTGTTTTGACCCTAATGAGCATCCGTTGGTAAGGTCTTCCTCCAACATAAAAATACTGCTTGCTTGCATCGGTTTAGGTATCTACTGCCTCCTAATGCCAGGTAAAATACACACTGTCACTTTAAGTATTGCTGTTGGGTATTTTGGTTAAATTCTTCAAAAATGAATGTTAAACGACTCTGATGTGTAATTTCATTACATGTAAAAAATATTCCCTAAATTATTTTGGATCTGTGCGTGTGCAAACTGCAAACTTTCTGAAGTCTCATCAATATTTAGCAGAATAAATTGTTATTTTGCTGCATCTATGAATAAAATAAATTTATTTTAGGTCACACAGGGAAATATTCAGTAAGAGTGGCTCGGGGAAGCAGGTTTACGTTGGTTCCTTCTGAACGTCACGGCATCGGTTCAGACCAAGCTTCCTCCTCCTCCAGAGTCTACAACCCAGCTGCCGTGAGAGCTCACTCACCATTTCATTCATCAGTTCACTCGCACAGTTTTTCATGTCTAATTACATTTCGTTAGCGTTTGCAGCAACATGCAGGCCACAGCCATTGCGGTTTGATGTGATGAGAACAAAATCCACATGGGGCATGTTTGGACCGTGGTGAGGAGAAACGTCAGCTGCTGCCTGGATGACGAGCTGATAGACCCTGCTGCATGAGGCGTCCGAGCTCCTCCGCTTGAACTCAAACACGCCTCTCAGGATTTACTTTTAGTTTGAAAAACACAATCTTCTATATTTAGAGCCTCAGGGGAAACTTTGTGAGTTATAGAAACATTTTGCTTACATGTTTCTTGTCACAAATCAGCTCTCAGCTGTTTATCTTGGCAAGTGTTGAAGTCAGATTTTGAATGACATCATCAGAAAGCCATGTTAACTTTAATATAAACGGTCAGAGGAGTCGTCGTCGTGCAGTCGACAGTTATGATATTGGTTTTAATACAAAACACACGTTCTGTTAAAAAAACAAACATTAATTCTACTTTTTATTTTATAAATTCTGACACCTGGTCTGTACATTTTGGCATCGGTTGGCTGTTAAAAAGACAAACTGTAGTTTTTAGGTTGTCCTACAAACACTTTTAGTCCTAAAATTGATCTTTAGGAGAAAAATGTATAGATTTTTTAAGGCTTGTGTTAAAATAGAGAATAGTTTTAAATGATAGAAATCATCCCTAAAAGGTTGAAGTCCGCTGGGATTTTATGTCATGCTTACAAAACAGAGAGAGGTCCTACCTCAAGTGGATGAGTTTAAGTATCTCGGGGTGTTGTTCACGAGTGAGGGTAGGAGGGATCGGGAGATCGACAGGCGGATTGGTTCGGCGTCTGCAGTGATGCGGACGCTGAGCTGATCTGTCGCGGTGAAGAGGGAGCTGAGCCAGAAAGCCAGGCTCTCGATTTACCGGTCGATCTACGTCCCAATCCTCACCTATGATCATGAGCTTTGGGTAATGACCGAAAGAACGAGATCGCGGATACAAGCGGCCGAAATGAGTTTCCTCCGTAGGGTGGCCGGGCTCAGCCTTAGAGATAGGGTGAGGAGCTCGGACATTCGGGAGGGACTCTGAGTAGAACCGCTGCTCCTCCGGATCGAAAGGAGCCAGTTGAGGTGGTTTGGGCATCTGGTCAGGATGCCTCCTGGACGCCTCCCTGGGGAGGTGTTTCGGGTATGTCCTGCTGGCAGGAGGCCCCCGGGTCGACCCAGGACACGTTGGAGAGGTTACATCTCCAATCTGGTCCGGGAACGCCTTGGGGTCCTGCCGGAGGAGCTGGTGGAGGTGGCCGGGGAGAGGACGGTCTGGAGCTCCCTAGTTGGGATGCTGCCCCCGCGACCCGGATAAGCGGAGGAAGATGACGACGGCGACGCTTACAAAACATTCATCTCAGAATCAAAACCTCACAAGAACCCTAAAGGGGATACAACTGAATGTTCGGTACAGAAAGAGAAATCTGTAGATTTTTGGTCACAGACTGAAGTAGGTAAATTGAAATAAATGCGTAAACGTTACTGAATGTAGTGGCATAAACCTCTAAAACAGCGGGACCACCTGGCCGTTCAGTGATTTATTTAATTTTTGTTGCTGTTTGTTTTCTTGCAGTTTGAGTTGTATTCAGAAGCCAGCATTGCTCTGCTTCACCTGAACACTGCACAGGATTTCGCTGATCTGACCCAGCAGGCTAAGAAAAACCTGACTCTAGATGGGAAGGAGTTAGCTATCAGTCCAGCCTACTTATTCTGGGACCTTGCTGCCATCTCTCAGGTACATTCTTCTTTCACATCTTCTCAAAATGTCACCAGACCAGAGAAAGCTGCTGAAAGTGGAAAACACAGACCGATGAGAAGCTGTCTACGGCTTCGTGGACAGCCGTAGCAACAGTAGATGTTCTTATTAAAATCAGAAACTCTCCCTTCAGTCTAAACAGGATGAAGACGTGTCAGCCAGCCGCTTCGAAGACAACGAGGAGCTCCGCTACTCGTTGCGTTCTATAGAGAAACACGCCCCCTGGGTGCGACACATCTTCATCGTAACAAACGGACAAATTCCCTCCTGGCTGAACCTCGATAACCCCAGAGTTACAGTGGTCACACATCAGGTAAACCTAAGTCCTAACCCTAAAAACCTGCTTTAAACTACTGATGAAAACTCTTTTTTTCAGGATCTAAACCTGGTCAGTGCTTTATTTTTTTCTCTTCAAGGCACTCAAGGAGTACAGACGCTTCTCTTTTGCTCCCGTATCTTTTTTCCCAAGGCTCTGTCCTGTCTGCCCACAGAGCGCTTCTCTGCATTTCTTCTGAGAAACCCTATTTTAAACCATGGATTTGATAAATTGGTCATTCAATGGGTTTGATAAGATTTTTACAACAATGAGAACGGAGCAGGGGGCTCCCACATGTCCACAGGGGACACACCCGGTGGGATATATGCTGGATTCCTGGAAGGAGTGGAAGATCATATGCCTCTCCCAGCTGTCCATTGAGGACATCGAAGACGTGTTGATATTCGTTCTGATGATCACTGGATTTCTCCTGATTGGAGTGGGAGGATATCTGGTTTTCTGGAAATTTGGGAAGACAGGAGCGATTGGAGGGCGACCCGCACCCACGGAAAGCACCGTCCGTGTGGAGACTTCTCAGACTGGGACGTTACTCGAGGTGTATCGTAAGCTGGACAATGTTCTAGCTGCGATGCCGGTATTAGTGTGCTAAATGGATGTCATCTCGGAGAGAGTCACCGGACAGTATGGACAGGTTTAAAAACCCAAAATTGGCTTCACTGAAGGACTGGAAATGAGCAATTTAAAGACTGAAGGCAGAGAGGAAAATTATCTCAGCCTTACCGAAACAAATTCTTGTTATCCGAATCTGACGCCCTGGTGGTCTTGAGCGGTGAGCAAAATAAAACCCCCACGAAGGAATGCAGACAGATGCTGTGAAAACCCGACCTAACCCCCACCCTTCGCCCGCCTTCGAATTGGAGACTTCAGCCTGGCGAGGTCATCAATCTGCAGGAGTCAATGTACTCTTTGCTTCTCCCAAGATCTCCCTCCCACCTGTGACTGTACAGTAGATGAGCGCCGTAGATGGCTGCTCTCGCTGGGTGAAACAGGATTCCCCCCCCCCCCCCCCCCGCCTTCCTATTGGAGTCTCATGTTGTGTTGTGTTGTCTGAAGTCCGTTGCATATCTGTTGAGGTGTTTTTTTGCAGAGCAAAGCTGCCCTCCTGCTGGAGGGTAGCCCTGAAGTGCCTTTTTCCCTCCACCTGAACCAATCCTCATGTAACTCTCTTATCTCTATTAAGGTAGCGCGACTCGGGTTGCGAATGACCACAGTCACCAATTCTTGTCATGTGTCTTGCCCATGTATGTCTGATCTCTGAATTATGTGTACTGAAACTCTAATTTCCCTCTGGGATTAATAAAGTATTGATTGATTGATTATCTTCCAGGATATCTTCTTGAACCACACCCACCTACCCACTTTCAGCTCTCCTGCCATCGAGACCCACATCCACAGAATCCCGGGCCTCTCCCAGAAGTTTATTTACCTGAACGATGACGTGATGTTTGGCAAAGAAGTGTGGCCCGACGACTTCTACAGCCACTCCAAAGGACAGAAGGTGCCAACGTTTCAACAATAAAAGTTCTCAAAAATGTCACTTTCATGCTCATCATGTCTCATCATTTCCTTCCAGGTGTACCTCACCTGGCCGGTTCCCAACTGTGCTGAAGGCTGCCCAGGATCCTGGATCAAAGATGGATACTGCGATAAGGCCTGCAACAACTCTGCTTGTGACTGGGACGGAGGGGACTGCCTCGGTGAGGAGCTGGACTGCTGCGATCTGTGCACGAGGTTGTGTTGGCTTGTTTTTAACTCGTTCCCTCTGACAGGCGCACCTGGGAACAGGTTTCCTGCAGCTGCGGGTGGGGGCGGGCCCGGTGGAGCTGGTGGGCAGATATGGCAGTTTGGTGGGGGTCTGGGAGGAGCTGGCGGGACGTTATACTGCAATCAAGGCTGCGCCAACTCATGGCTGGCAGACAAATTCTGCGATCAGGCCTGTAACGTGCTCTCGTGTGGCTTTGATGTGGGCGACTGTGGCCAAGGTAAGTTTGTACGCATATTTTTTGCTCTACATGTTGAATTTTGTTTAATTTCTTTCATGCTGCTGTTTTATTTGAGACGTGGTAAATCCTCCATAACACAATCTTTTTTGTGCAGAACACTTTGGCGAGCTGCACCAAGTGACCCTGCGGAGGAACCAGAGTCTCTATACGCTCCCTCTGGGCGAGACCAGGCCGTATTTCAGCTTTGAGAAGCTGGCTCGAAGAGTCTCCGAGGCCCACGTCGGTGACAGCGCCGTGGTTCGACACACTTCCGTCGCTAACAAGTGGAAGACCATCCACCTACTTCTCCATCCGGGATACAATGCCACCCAGATCCACTACAACGTTACCTTCCAGAGGGATGATGACACAGAGTTTAAGATGAGCTTCAGTGTAGCGGTAGACACCTGCGAGGTTCCTCAGAAAAACGTCTCTCAGCCTGTGAGCAAGGAGGCTGGGAAAGATTCCCCGCTGTCCCTGACTCCCGAACCTGTTTTTCCCTTTTCTGATATTCCCGAGGAAAAACGAGGGCCAAAGATCCACAGGAGGAAACCTGGCAAACATGAAGCCGTCATTCGGGTTCCTTCAGTCAATGTGTCACTTTTACCGGCGGCTGTCCGGAGTGAGCTCCATAAGCTGGAGGAAAAGCTCCTGATTGGTGACATCACTGTCAAGGGTTACAATCTCACCAAGGCTGAACTTCTGAAACCCTACGAGCTGCTGGAGCCAAAGCAGCAGGATGCGGATGTACTAGCAGGCCGATTCCAGGGGAAGCCCTACAAACACTTAGAGGGAGTTCAGTTGGAAGGGAAGAACGAAGCCGGAAAAATCATCCGGGAAAGTCATGACTCAAACGTGATTGTTCAGAATAAAGCCACTCCTTCCATCCCGGTTCGCATTGATGATAAATTAAGAAATGGTAATTCTTATCTACTGAACGCTGTTATAGCGTCACCCGTGATTTCCAAACTTTTAGGTAATATTTCCATTAAAAAGAGCGAGGAGTTTCCAGCAGAGCCATCTGGGGCTCCTGCGGTCGGGAGGAAACTCCAACACTTCACCTCCTCCGATCGAGGCTTTCTGCCGTGGGAACGGAGGAAGTATTTCCAGGCCTTGCTGGAGGTGACTATACTTCAGAGCTCGGATGTTTAGGCAAGCATTCCAATGTCTTCAGATGTCCCGTGTTTTGTGCCAACTCCACAGGAGGAGGAGCGTCTCCAGACGGAGCTGTCCTACAGGAGCGACGGTGCAGCCGCAGGGCGAAAGCTTCAAGACACGTTCGCCGACTCGCTGCGCTACGTCAACAAACTGCTCAATGGTCAGTTTGGCTTCACATCTCGGAAAGTCCCAGCTCACATGCCGCACATGATCGACCGTCTCGTCATGCAGGAGCTGCAGGACACGTAAGGATCACAAGGGTTACTGGTTCTGTGTCGTTGATGTGGCAGCGTCTTTAACCGGATTACGTCTCCCCGCAGGTTTCCCGAAGAGTTCGATAAAACATCAGGCCACCGTGTGCGGCACTCGGAGGACATGCAGTTTGCGTTTTCCTATTTCTACTTTCTGATGAGTGCCCAGCAGCAGCTCAACGTCTCAGAAGTGTTTGATGAGATCGACACGGATCACTCGGGCGTTTTGTCCGACCGCGAGATTCGAACTCTGGCCACCAGGATCCACGAGCTCCCGCTCAGCCTCCAGGTTTGTCTGAATCTCAGACTCGTCACCGGATCCTCATTAGCACGGTTCAGGTTTCTAAGTTTCTGTTATCCATGTGAAATCTAGGACTTGACGGGTCTTGAGCAGATGTTGATCAACTGCTCTAAAACACTCCCGACTAACTTGACCCAACTCCACCTGGCGAATCCCACCCAGGAAGCCTACTACGACCCCAACATGGTGAGTTTCTAAGGCGGGTACTTAATTTTTTCCTTTTTAAATTTGCCAAAATGAAAGATGTTCCTCCTTTCAAGCCTCCTGTTACAAAAGGTCTGGTCCTGTTCTGCAAACCAATCACTGAGCGGATCCATAAAGCCTTCAGAGACCAGAATAAATACAAGTAAAACCATAAAAATCAATTGTTCTCGTGGAATTTTATGTGGGTTTCTAATAGGATTTTCTTTGTTTAATAGATTTGAGATCATGGGGGAGGAGGAGATCGCTTTCAAGATGGTGCGGACCAACGTGTCCCACGTGGTTGGCCAGTTAGACGACATCAGGAAGAATCCCAGGTGAGGGAAAACTCATTTAGTGTTTTGGCCGATCGATTGTTCAGTCTGGGTCACCTTTACGGTCTCCCAACAGGAAGTTCATCTGCCTGAACGACAACATCGACCACAGCCACAAGGACGCTCCGACAGTAAAAGCGGTGTTGAGGGACTTCTATGAGTCCATGTTTCCTCTGTCTTCCCAGTTTGAACTTCCCAGAGAATACCGCAACAGGTTCCTGCACACGGATGAGCTCCAGGAGTGGTGGGTTTGATTCTTGATGCTTGTGTTGGAGTTCAGGACTGGAAGTTTTTCTAAAGGAGCAACTCTGCTTTAATCACGGATTCTTCCTACTTGTGTGTGAATTTAAAATGTAAATTCTCAGGTTAATTTGGATTTAAACGTTGGGACAGTTCATTTTTACTTGTACAACTTCTGATTATTATCTAGCTGAAGCTATTTGATGAATTAACATCAGCATTAATGTTTTTTCATTAGCATATTTATGTAAAATTGAAATCAAATCTTAAACTGGTAACGGGTAAATCTGTTGACTCTGGCTTTTAAAAATAATTTTGGTTTCAGCCAAGAAACAATAGCTTCTTGTGAGTCATCTCTCACCTCTATACCTCCACCTCTCGCTGCCTTGCTCGCTGTCAGGAATCATTGGACCGCTAAACTTTTCCACACGGCTGACTCGAAAGAGGCAGGGTGGTATTCCAGCTGTGTGTCATTTATGTGTTCATTTGGTTGTAATTTGCTTTAAATGATCATTTTCTTTGTGCTTTTATCAAGTCGATCATTTACTCCTGCGGCGACTTTTTGTTTTCTTGTCGGAGTAACGGGAATCCTTTGGATTTAAATCCATCCCTCCATTCATCCATTTTCAGCTGCTTATCTGGGGTTGGGTCGCGGGGGCAGTAGCTTAAGCAGGAAGGGCCAGACTTCCCTCTCCGCAGCCACTTGGGCCAGCTCCTCAGGGGGAATCCGAAAGCGTTCCCTGACCAGTCGTGAGACATGGTCCCTCCAGCGTGTCCTGGGTCTACCTTTAGACCTCCTCCCGGTTGGACGTGCCCAGAAAACCTCACCAGGGAGGCATCCAGGAGGCGTCCTTAAGCCGGGCGTACACTGTGCGACTTTTTCACTTTTTTGAGCTGATTTTCCACTCGTGCGATAATCCACGAGATCGGGGCGAGTTTTGCGCTGAGCGTCGTGTAGTGTACAGGGGGTTACGAGAGGCGATTAACACACGTGACCAGCTACCGATCAGCAATCGTGAGCTCGCACGGACTTCTGGCGTGTTTAATATTTTGCTCGTCCCTCGTGAGGGTATCGCACTGTTGAAGCGGCGCTGCAAGCAGCTGCGACCCAAAAAGTACCAGAACCGCTCACGGCGCATGCGCAATCCTGCATCAACGCCGCTCGCCCGCTATTTCCCTAATAACACACGTTGTTCGTTTTTATTTCTACACGTTTTTTTATTCACAAAGATTGTCAAGAAAGCGTGTTTGTCGTGTTCATGTCAAATTAAACTGATCACAAAACACAGATTCACTTTCTTTATTTCGTTTTCCTCATCCAACCCCCATAAATCCCTGTGTGTCCTCCTGCAGCACTCCTGAAGGACAACAGGCAAAACAAGACAAAAAAGTCTGACGTGTTGTGTAAAAACTGCTATTTTTAGCATATTTTTAGGTCCGACGTGTTGCTACCAGACGTACAGTGTGAGCAGTCAGGTCGCATCCGAGAACGGTGTCGTACAGTGTGAGCGCACGACTCGTGAGATCTGCCCTGCGAGGAAGTCGTACAGTTTGGGCTGAAGCGGAGTGCTACGAGTGAAAAAGTCGCACAATGTCCGCCCGGCTTAATCAGATGCCCGAGCCACCTCAACTGGCTCCTCTCGATGTGGAAGAGCAGCAGGTCTACTCCGAGCCCCTCCCGGATGACCGGGCTTCTCACCCTATCTCTAAGGGAGAGCCCAGCCACTCTGCAGAGAAAACTAATTTTGACCGCTTGTATCCCTGATCTCGTTCTTTCAGTCACTACCAAAAGCTCGTGATCACAGGTGAGGGTAGGAACGTAGATCGACCAGTAAATCGAGACCTTTACCTTCTGGCTCAGCTCTCTCTCCACCACGACGGACCGCTACAACGCTCGCATCACTGCAGACGCAGCACCAATCCGCCTGTCGATCTCACGCTCCATCATTACCTCACTCGTGAACAAGACCCCGAGATACTTAAACTCCTCCACTTGGGGCAGGACCTCGTCCCTGACCCGGAGAAGGCATTCTACCCTTTTCTGAGTTAAGACCATGGTCTGGGAGACCGGATTTAAATGAAAACTTTAAATTGATCCGGAGCTGCTTCAGACGTGCAGCTGGATGTTCTGAAAGCCAGATGTGACTTTGCCACCCTGCTGCTCCTGCTGCTGCCTCACAGTAACCAGATGTAACTCTTAACAAACTAAAAAGGGATTTTGTTCTTTTTCTCAGGCGGCTGTATCGAGACAAACTGAAGTTCTGGACTCACTGTGTGCTTGTGACATTGGTCGTCTTCACTGTCATGTCCTTCTTTGCTGAACAGGTCTGTATGTCGATCTCGGAAGTAAGGGGCACTTTTTCTGATCTGTTCAAAATCATATACCACTCACCCACCCTCCCTCCCTTACTGCACTCTAAACATCCCCAGAAAACTCACAATTGTAGATGATGACAAGCTAACAAGGGACAGCCAAAGGCCAGGATTTAAACCTACAACCTTTTTGCTGCAAGGCCCCACTGCTACCAACTGCAACACCGTGCATTCTGTACCAAATCCTATAAAAAACAATCTGAGGAGTTGTTGAAGAACCCCGTTAAGAATCTGAACTGCTCAAATCAATCAAATCAAAGATACTCTATTAATCCCAGAGGGAAATTAGAGTTTCAGTACACACAATTCAGAGATCAGACATACATGGGCAAGACACATGACAAGAATTGGTGACTGTGGTCATTCGCAACCCTGAGTCGCGCTACCTTAATAGAGATCAGAGGGTTACATGAGGATTGGTTCAGGTGGAGGGAAAAAAAGAGGCACTTCAGATTTACCCTCCCACCAGGAGGGAAGCTTTGCTCTGCAAAAAAAAAAACACCTCAGACAGATATGCAACAGACTTCAGACAACACAACAGAAGTGTCCACTAGGTGGGGTGGTGCGTTGGGACTATCCCTTCAGTTCCTGCAGCCACGATAAGCAGCGCATGTCACCTCAGTGTGGATGGGGGGAGGAGCATTGAGGGTTGGAGGGTTGCAGTGACCGGAACGTTTCAGCGACCTTCCCGCAGTCCCGCCCAGGCTGGGATAGGAGACAGAGTTGAGTTGCCATAGCGACGGCACATTCCACATGTCTTCTGAGGGAGGAGTTTTCGTTGGAGCCTTGCAGGCTCAAGGACGCCAGATTCCGATTAAAAATTGTTTTGGGGCCAGACAGAGATCATTTCCTCTCTGTCTTACAGTTTGTTGGTCCTCAACCTCTCAAAATCCCAATAATGGACATTAATCTATCCCAATCCGTGCTGATTTGTCCACTCTCTCCTTGATGGCATCCATCGTTTGTGCCAATGAATGAATCTCGGCCAAAGTTCCAAGCTTACGATTCATCTCGACAATTATGTGAGTCTGTGAATTCACATTGCTGTGCAAACCATCTCTGAGCTCCGGGATCATGCCAATATTCCTCGACAGCTCGTTAATTTTCCGGTAAGCCGGGTAGCCTCCAATGCCGATCAGCAGGAAACCCGACACCAACACCACGAATATCCACACGTCTTCAGAGTCCTCCACAGACAGCTGGTCTGTCCTGGAGGGGCATCCGGGAGCCCCTTCTCCCGTTCTCATCGTTGAAAAAATGTTATCATCCGCGTTGAGTGACCAACTGATGAGATCCATTTTAGTGAATTTCAGTTTCCAGAAAAAATTCAGAAGCAGGCGTGCACCCAGCACACACAGGCAAAGGCCTTGAGGATAAGATATGGAGGAGAGGAGAAGAAAGCTTCTGCACCCTCCAAGAGCCAGAAGAAGAAGAAGAATGCTGATCTGCATCCTAATCCGAAGGTTTCCAGTTGCTCCTCAGAGAAAGATTAATAACTGGAATGACCTTGAGGAATCTCTCCCACAGCAAGCCCAGTGGCACCAGTGCTCCCAGTGAGGAACGTGTCCGACTTGTCCAGCGTTTGTCACCGCTCTGTTGATGTCTTTTTGGCAGCAGATGAGTCTGGTTACCTTGAATTATTCAGGTACAATCTAGATTAAAGGGCTCCTGAGTGTCCTCGCTCCCCAGGGAGACGAGATCTCCCCAGGGAGATGGAAGTCGGAATTCTTATGACCCTGGAAATGTAGGCAGGATATTTATCATTCCAGTTGCTTTTCAATAAGATGAGTATCAGGCATCCAAACATCAGTCTAGCATTAAACAGTTTTATATCTTTTCAGTTTATTTCTGAATATATAGTTAAAATCTTGTTGGCAGGTTCTGCACTGTACCTTTGTAGATTTAGAGAAAGTGTATGACCGGGTGCTGAGAGAGGAGCGGTGGTGCATGGGGAGGTCTGGAGGGAAAGGGACGTACATTGGAGAAGTGCAGAACATGTGAGAGAGTTGTGAGGCAGGAGTGATGAGGAGTTCAAGGTGGAGGTGGGACTGCATCAATGATTGGCGCTACGCCCCTTCTGGATTACTTTGGTGATGACAGATGATGTTAGAAGTCTCCATGGACTCTGATGTTGTGATGAGGGAGGACACGAAGTCCGCTGTTGTGAGGGTAGAGGATGCAGAAGATGGGACTAAATGGAGACAGATGAGTTGATGTGACCCCTGAGAGAAGATTTAAAATCCTGTTTGCGGTTCAAGAACAGCAGTTATTCTCTAGAGAGAAAAACTGCTTTATGAAGCAAAATTTTCCATTTTTTTCCTGATTGCATAAAGTTGAATCACTTCTCCTTCCTTCTGCAGCTCATTCTCCTGAAGAGGAAGCTGTTTCCCAGACGCATTGTGACCAGAGACAGTAACCCTGAGCGGGTGTGAAAGAACTCTTCCTGCTCTTCTTCTTTCTGAAGGGTACGGTCCACCTGTCCTCATCCTCAGTGGTGAGGATAGGGATGGAGCCAGACTGGGCAGAAACGGGGATCCGTCTGGTCCTGAATCCCATCGGTGCAGATGGAGGCTCATGTCTTCTTTGGAGGTGATGGATGGAGACAGCTGGTGAAGGAACAGGCAGCTAGAAACTTCATACCTGTACTGTTTGTCTTCGCTGAGGGGATTTGAGTCTTGTCATACAAAACACTCCTCCCGTCCTGCCATCAGCATGTCGCTGACAAACGTACGCTCCACCCTGGAACTCTTTAATCAGGAGACTCACACCGGTACAAACCGCTGAAGGTGTTTGTCATTTCTGCGTTCAGGATTTTTCTTTTTTAAATTAAGTTCAAATGTTTTTGTTTGAAACCGAAGACTTCAAATGTTTTGCTTGAAAGCAAAACAGGATGCTTTTGAAGTTTATCGGAAAAAGAAAGTAATGCTTTCACAAGTCTTAAAATATGGTAAAATCGGAACAAATCATTTAAATTTTGACTGTTACACATTTGAAACAAGTGCCTTTGTTGTTTTTTCTGGAGGTTTTTCTTCTAAACGTTGAGAACCTCCTGATCTCTTGGTTTACATTAGGAATGAATGGGACGCAGAATGAGATGATTATTAATGCAGTTGAGATCTACTTGATTGTTTGAGCTGCGAGTAATTCTGCAGCTTTCACAGCTACCTGTGTGTGTGTGTGTGTGTGTGTGTGTCCGTCCCCGTGGGACGCGACAGGCTCACTGCTGTCTGAGATTCAGACCTCCTCGGCATGTTCAGTAACTTATTTCCATTGTGTTGTGATCAGTGCATCCATTTTGATTGCCAGAATGTAAACGTGTCTCATTAATGACCACGTCCTCAAACTCTTCTGAGAGTCAGTTTTAAAGGTTTTCTTCATTACAGGCAAACGAACACTTGAGCGACTACTAGAAGCTGGTGTGATGTTGACCAAGGAGGTGAACAGAAGCGTTATGGAACGCATTTGAAGATGGGATTTTAGTTTTTTTATTTCAGGGTTTGTTTACTTGAAATAAATTTGAGTTCTATTATTTTTTTGTTCCGCTCCATTCACTTTGTTACTCAAAGGAAGAAACTATTCATTTTTTTTATGTTTCAAAGTCTTACGTTTATCTAAAGGGCACGTTGTGATCTGTGGGGGAACCGGGAGGAAACCCGCGCATGCGTGGGGAGAACATGCAACTCGACGCAGCCGAGTTTCGAACCTGCAGCCTTCTTGCTGCGAGGCAACAGTGCTAACTACTACGCCACCATGCAGCTAACCATTAAGACTGAGATCAATACAGCGTATCGTCTCCCTTGTATTGTGACCAATCGTATCGTCAGATTCTTCCCAATACAAGCCATCCCTGTTACCCTACTGAGGAATGTTAATGTGCAGCAGCTCAGGAGGAAGAGCAAGTTGTTCAGAAATTGGAAGGTTGTCAGGGTATCTGCAGGTCCTTAAAAAGTCTTAAATTTGCTTTTCCAAATTTAAGGCCTTAAAAATCCTTAAAACTGACAAATAATCCTTAAATAGTTTCCAAAGGTCTTAAATTACCAAAGACCCAATAAACAAGATTCTTTCATTTCTATAAAATTTTCATGAATTTCTAGTTAGTTCAGCATTACTTGTGTACGATATTGGCGTAAGCGGAACCGTACACATTCAGTTGGTTGTGAAAGGGGGCTATTTTTAGATGAGCATGCTAGTGGGAGTTTGCGCCATGGGGAAGTGCAACATTAATGGCAACTGGATGGCTAATCCCACGTTCAAGACGTGGTTAGCACCGGATCCAGGCAACAGCTGGAAATTATAGCTTAAATTTAATTTAAAAAAAAAAAAAAGCTTAAATTTGGTCAAAGTGGCCTTAAATAAGGTCTTAAAAAGTCTTAAATTTGGCTCCCTTAAACCTGCAGATACCCTGGTTGTGGGCTCCATCCTGGCTCCTGCCAGTAACTGCTGCTGTTGTGTCCTTGGGCAAGACACTTAACCCACCTTGCCTGCAGCTGGTGGTCGCAGGGACCGGTGGCGCCAGTGCTCAGCAGCCTCGCCTCCATCAGTGCGCCCCAGGGCAGCCGTGGCTACATCGTAGCTCATCAACAGTTTATGAATGTGTGTTGTAAAGCGCCTTGGGGGGTTGTAAAACCTTAAGAAGGCAGCACTATACAAATACAGGCTACTTTACCATTTTACAGCATGTCTGCCACAAAAATCCAGAAAAAGAACATTTTTCTCCAAAATAAATCTCGGACATTTTTACCACTTAAATATTTTTAATGACTTAGGGGAAAAAATCCCTTTAATCCCCCACAAAACTGAATGTCAGATTACAACAGTGATATTTAGTCATTGTACAATTACTGAGAAGGCAACAACTGATTCAGTCATTCATACATGTGAACAGTTAAAAAAACAAGAAAACGTCCAGTTGTTTTATTGTAACTATGGTTGTATCCGTGGGAAAAATAACACAAAAAGCTGTTTTAAATATTCACAAGTAAAACAGTAATTACAACCAAAGGTATTTAAGGCGTAGTCAGTTCATCTGTACAGTCGTACATAATTAAGTAATAGCCCTTTAGGGAGAAGAAATGAGAGCAGAACGAGTCGGGCGTTGATGCTTCATCGGTCAGCGGTACTCGAGAGGTCAGAGTCGGTCTGTTGTCTGATCTGGGACAAAAATAAGTAACGGGAGGTAAAAAGCTCTCGAATCTGGAGTGATGTTCGTGGAACAACTAAAACGAGGACCCGTCATCTTCAGCATCAACGTGTGACCTTTAACCTCCACAGAGCCCATCGACAACCTGCCAGTTCACGCCGGAAACCTCACTGGAATTTTTCTTTTTGAGGTTTAAAAGTTTTTAAAATACAGATTTTAAAGCCCTGTTTAGTCAAATTAAACCATTTGGTAAACAAAAATTCTCAATGTTTTTTTTTTAGCTTGGTAAAATTTTAAGACTTTTGGTGATTTTTGTGTTAATAAATTTCTATTAAATTAATTTGACAATTTATTTCAATTTAAAGCAGATAAACATGGTTTTGAAATTTGCCAAAAATTGTATGAAATACATAACTAAACAATAACTTTTGGTATTTAAAAAGCACAAAATGTCCCTTTCACTTCTGAAAACATGAACCAATGTTTCATTTAAAACCTGTTGGGAGTCTAAAGCTAGGATTTCTAAAAGTAAAACTTTTTTCCACTTAAAAGTTAATTCAACAGAAACGTTTTTTTTCTTTTGGTTTAGTTTGAATCGCTCCTTTTACCGGGTGAGGCAGTTTTTAATCCGAAGTTGTTACTTCATCAAGGCTCTGGGTCGAAGGTCTTTCCTCCTCCTCGTCTGCTTTCAGGAGCGGGGTGAAATCTGCATTATCCCCCGCCTCCTCCCGCCGGGCAAGCCGTCAGTCGCGGTGGGGATTGGCTTGAGGCGTGATGCTGAAGACTTGGATGCGCAGGTGGGAGGCGATCTGAAGGCACACACCTGTGCAGTAGCGTGTCAGATCCAGAAGTGAGAAAACCTGGAAAACATGTTTTACTTATTAATTTTCTGTATCTTAGACACCAGCTGAGCTGATCTGAAATGAGAAAATGAAAGAGAAACTGAAAACTTCTGCAGCAGTGAATGCTGCTTTAGATCAACACTAGCTGGCTCCTCTGAGCATGTTTTATCAGGACACCGTGTGATTCATAAAAGTAAAATTGAACAATCAGAATTTCTAGACTAAAGACAAAATTAACTACAAAAGGCCTTCTGAGAGTCCTCGTCACATCAGAAGTCTGGAAATTATTATTTAAAGGTGTTGAACACTTGTTTAATCAGTACATTTGCTGTTTACTCTGGTAGGAATGAATGCAACGCAGGCCGTACTCGGGGTAAAACCCAGAAGCGCCTAGATCAGCCCGGAGAAGTCTGCTGGAGCAGAGAGTGGCAGAACACGGAAGGATTTGGACATCTCACCTCAGATTGGATAACAGCAACACGATTACCACTGACTCGGTTTGCTTTGCAACTCTGATGTTTCATCTCCACAAATAACACAAGCCTGGAGGAGTTCTGCGTGTGGTGGGCCTGCTAATGCTAACAGTTAGCTTTTACTAGCCGAGGCATCCTCCGCTGTTTCCTGGATGCTAAAACAACGGCTTTCCCCGTCGTGAGCCAAGATGTGTGAGTCAGAGCGACAGCCTGTTGTAGATCTGTCAGGATTTTCTAATCCTAGAGTTTCACCGTCTATTTTCTATCAGAAGCTAAGGAGGTAGGTGTAGGAGACTATTTCATGTTCAGCCTGCATGAAAACTCAGTGGCCCATTATAATCAGAAATAATCATTAAAAATGGTTTTATAGTGAATCTGCTGGACAACTAGTGCACTACAGCACCTTTACATTAAGCCAGTTACCCCGTTGTCTTATTACCATGTTTACATTTATACTTTTACCTTTTTTGCACCTTAAACTGGCTCTGTGTGTGTGTGTGTGTGTGTGTGTGTGTGTGTGTGTGTGTGTGAGTGAGTGAGTGAGTGAGTGAGACAGACGTCTGTTTTAGCCTTAATTTATTTTACTACTGTAACGTCCAAAAGGGTCAATTTTCACCTATATATTGACCAACATAATAACCTTTCACCTACAGCATAAATCCACTTTGTTTGGCCTTTCAGAACCAGAAGGTTCTGTTCAGCGCGTGTTGACATACATGAAGACAAAACATTCAAACAAACATTCTCTCCCAAGGTCCTACACACTCTGCATGAATGCCAGACGTCAGCATTCTTCACTCTGAACAAGTGATTACGGTATTATCACTTATTAAATTAATTAATTAATTAGGTTATTTATTTATTTTATGTATTCTTTCTTTATACATGCTATTTTTAAACAGTTTTTTACCATAGATTTATGATCAACGTTGTTATAATATCTATGTAATTTTTTATATTACAATTCTCATTTTAGCTCTTATGATTTTATATTTTAACCTTAATTTAACCTTTTTCCAGTGTTTCCTCTGTGGGAGCCCTCTGCCCTGGGGGCGGTGGTCGGCTATGGCGGCCTGGGTGCTTTACAGGTGTGTCTGGGTGGAGGTGGGGGTCTCCACCCTCCCCGCCCTGGGCGCCCTGTGTCAGTGCCTCGGCTTCTGCTGTGGATCTGCTGCTGTTGAGGCGGATGGCTCCCCTGATGGTGTTTCCTTATCCTTATCTTAGCTGGTCTGGCTCATCTGATCTGATCTATGGATTCCTGATATCAGAGATTCACTCCACTGGCAGTGACCAGCATCGACCCCCCGATCGAATGAGAACCTCCACACCAAGGGTGCATAGACGACAGATTGCATCTGACGCTGCTTTTAATAAACAACTCCCTAGTTTATAACAAACAACAAATTCTTTTACACCCAGAGTTCACATTTTCTCTCAGATACAAAGAACGCTTGCTACAACATCTTAGCCTGGCAAGCCAGACTAAATAAATGTATTATTTAGTCTGGCAACGCTCCATTGACGGCTCTCGGTTGTGGGGCGGGTTCTACCGTTGTCTTTCAAACGATCTCCGCATTCTACTGGCCAATGAATGTGACATACTCTTGTTTCACTCTGTTGCATCATCCCACCCACCAGGCATATAGAGTGCCCTGATTGGCCCACAAAGCGGATAAAGCTCTGTGATTTGTTCACTAAGCAGATAGAGCACTATGATTGGCCCACCATTATGGACCAATCACAGCTCTTTATGTGTTTGAAGCCCCTCTAGAGAGCTGTGATTGGCCAGCCAGAGTCCTGGTAGGAGCTGTGGAGGTTCCAATGGAGCGTGCCTAGAACAAACTTTGCAAAGCAAGAATTTGGTCTAGCTCACTAGGCTAACAACATCTAGCTTCCATCACAACACCTCACATCCACCACATCACATCTTGTCATGTATAAATTATTAGTTTAGGAAAAAGAATTTAATTCATTTTATAAACTATATACTGACTGTCTGAATTAATACGAAGTGTGTTTATGGTCCCTAAAGAAGTAAAGAACCCTCGAATCTTCTGATTAAGCATTCAAAGATCAATCCGATTGATATTTCATATTTATATGGAAAATCACATCTTATTGGTCATAATATGGAATAATTGCTACATATTATGGCGAGCTAAACCAGTCCTCATTACGTGAGATCTCTTTAGTGAGCGCAAAGTCAATTTTGCCAAACACCTGTGCAATGGTAATAAAATGATCTTGAATCACACCATTAATAGTTAACTGACTGCAGAAAAAGTGTAATATTCTCCTTTCTAAAAACTCAAATCTAGTTTATAATGATATCTTTACGGCACCAGTCCTCCAAAAGAGGTCTAGAAAACCAGTGTGTAGATAGGCAGCGTAGAGTAACCCAACCCCCTAAAAACCCAATCTAGTATTTATTTTAACCAATTTCTGGATACTGACCATGGCGATCCAAAGGACGATGTGTTCATCAATGAAGCTGTTAAAGTACTGGTTGAGGAAGAGGAGGCCAGGCCCGATAAAAGCTGTATCTGGAAGGTATAGCTCACTCCTGGTCATGTGCGCGATCTTTAGACAAAAAAAAAAAAAAAAGGGAAGTCGATTGGGAAGTTTGAACAGTTAAATGTGGAACAGGTCCATCAGGTTTTCCCGGCTAAGCCTTGTCTCCAGAACACAGGAACATGCAGAAAAACATCTCCAAAATCACAGGTCGTACGTACCACCAGCTTATTGGAGATCTTGGAGGCCACCATGCCAAAGGTGAGCAGGTAGAGACACGGGTGGTGCTCAAATAAATGGCTGGACGATTTCTTGAAAATGATGAAAGCCAACGTGATGAAGAGGCCGATGTGCAAACCAGGACTCAGCACGCTGGTGTCCTGAACAAACAGGTTTCTTAGAACGTGTAACGTTCCACGTTTTGGTGTTTAAGTAGTGACCATTTCAACTCCACTTACAGCCACAGTAGAGCCATTCTTGCCAACACCTCCGTTCAAAATCACATAGAAGTAGTTGTAGCAGGAGTACAGGGCACCCCCGATGATGCCAAAGATGGGGAAGACATTCAGCTTCAACCCAATCACTGGTAACTATGGAAACACAGAAGGCTCAAATTAAATACGCCACAAAGAGCTTCCAAACAAAGACACAGGTTCTTATATAGGAGCTGCAGCATGCCGAGCGTGATGGGAGCGCAAAGCAAAGTAAACAAAACAAACAAAAAGATGCAGGTGACATCATCAGCTTTTTGAGCCAGATCATGTCCAGTAGATGACCTGTTGCCATGGCGTCGACTACCCATATTTACCTTCTCATTTCTCTCATGTGATGTAAAGTCAAGCCTCCAAAGGCAGCACAGAGTGAAAGTAAGACACAGATTCTATTTAAAGACAACTACAACTAGAAACTGTTCGTTTTTCTTCACTCAGGTGAAATGAAAATGTCCCTGTGACTACAGTGTCGTCGCGCGTGAGACGGTGAAACGAGTCGTTTGTGGTTACCGTAGTGTCCCAAAGGCTCACGCCTCCAAAGGCCGACATCAGATACATGATCATGATGGCAAACTGCACCTCGGTGACGTCGACGCTGTGCAAAGATTAAAGGGGGATGCTGGCTTTGATTCGGGCATTCAATAAAATGACTGCTGGTGAGAAATGATGTTTAGAATAAGTGAATGTGTGACTTACAGCCCAAAGCGAAGAGTCCCCGATACATAGGTCTGCCAGTGGGCACAGAAGAACATGAACATCCCGACGAAGCCACAGAACCACATCCAGTTTGGGTATTTTCCTATTCCACACGAAACACATGTTCCCACAGCAACAACAGCTGACAAACAAAAAGACAAGAAAGGGCATAAAAGTCAGGAAAGTTGTTTTTAACCATTTGAACAGGAGTCTCGTGTACAAACGGTGTGTACACAAAACCTGGTGTTTGTGCTTTTCTGTGGAGAAACAGGTGCATAAATGACTAAATGACCAGCGTACCCACAAATCTACCATTACCAGTTTGATGGCAACATGGCATAAAAGTGATTTAAGGACTGTCTCACTTGTTTAATCAATACATTTGCAGTGGTCTCTAGCAGGAATTAATGTCTTTAAGTCACATGGGGGAGCTCAGATGTGCCTGCTTCAGGAAGCACAAGTCAGCCAGAGGAGAAAGTAGCTTCAGACGGTGGGATTCGGAGTCTTATTTACTGATATTTGGATATCTCACCTCGGATTGGATAACAGAAACGAGACTCTACCACTGAATCTGTTTACTTTGCAACACTGATGCTTTATCCCCACAAGTATCACAATCCTGAAGGAGTACTGCCATATGGTGGAGTTGCTAATGCTAATGGTTAGCTTTTCTTAGCCGAGACATTCTTTGCCGGTTACTGGATGCTAAACTAACAACAGCCTTCCCCGTCACATGAGTCCATGAATGTTTGTGACGGTGTGACGTAGAGCTGTCAGGCTTTTCAAATTCTAGAATTTCACCGTCTGTTTTCTATCAGAAGCTAATGCAGGAGATCGGTGTAGGAGACTATTTTCATGTTCAGCCTGCATGAAAAACTCAGAGTGACCGATTATAATCGGAAATATTTATTGGAATTTCTTTTTTTGTGAGCCACACCTTTAATGATTAATACATGTGTATCACGCAGCTGCTGAGCACACTGGAGTGTTTCAGAGGGAGCTGGCAGACCAGCGCTGTATTCTGTCAAGCAGCATGGCTGGCAATGAACTAGCTGCAAAAGTGTTTATTAACTCCACACGATGTGCATGAAGTCCGTCTTCATGAGTCAGTAACATGTATAACACCACCAAACACTACACATCACATTTTTTTACGGTAAAACTACGATTTCAGCACATTCTTCCATAGTTTCCACGTATTCACAGTAGTTCTATCAATCCCATGCAGGACTTATTTGCATCTAGTTCACCATTTAAACGGGCCGTGTGAAGATGAGTCTGGTATCCCCTCATTTGAGCTCAGTTCCATGTTGATTAGGATGTAAAAAGGGAATGAATTTAGTTTGGATACATAATGTACGCGCAGTTCAAAACATTTAGATTTGTCTATGTGTACGGGATTTGTACAGGAGGCCTCAGAACACCACAGTTTGGGTGAAGCACCTGTTGAGACGGCATCACAGCCATGATCAAAGAGTTCTCCAAGAGGTGAGCTGCTGTTTGTCCTCCTGGCCTGTTTCCCATCAATAGCATCCAGTGACTGATAGATGAAGAGGCCCAAAGCCGACAGGATGAACACCCACGATGGAGCCTGAGGAAGGGAAAAGGGAAATGTCACAAATCTTTTTAAAAAGTCTCGGGAGAACTTCAATTTCTGTCTCTGTTTGGGCTGACCTTCAAATAATATTACACACGGTCAGGAGAAACTGTTTTATTTCACTATTATTTAAATCTGCATTGAAAACAAAGTGAACTTGCCTTTGGATGTGTGAAAGTCTGATATGGCTAAGCAGTATGTGATGTGAGATTTCATACTATAACTGACTATAATTGATACTGATAGTAACTCATTCCATTACCCTAACACCCTTTATAATGCATTGGTGTGCACGCTAAGGCTAAAGTCTGCCGAGGGAGGTATTCCTGTACTGCTACTCCTACTAGGGTGAAGGTTACTAACCATCTGCACACTGAGCAAAGCCAACACCATGTGGTCACAAGAACAAATTATGTGTGCATCATTATAATCAGTAGACACATAGCGAACAAGAATTTTACGTTTCTCCAAAAAGCTGCAGTGATCCCACACAAACTAAATCCAGCCTCTGGGACAGATTCTGCTTGCGTGGGTTTATTATTACAAGGACAGCTTTGAACAGTATCTGGGATGTGACGGTATCAGCAGACAGCATGGACTTTGATTCATCTGCAGTTTTTTTTTCAGAGACAGACAGGATGAAGCCTGATTAAAAACACTAACTTGATATAAATGTGTGGTACAGTATAATGAATCTACACTAACACATTTAAAAGTCAACTTTGGACTCAGCTTTATGCTGAAAGGCCTTTTTCTTCTTTATTTTAGGTGTAGAGTATGATTTTTATTTACTTCGTGAGCCTCTTCTGTGATTGTGACTTGCCCCAACAATGCTGCATCTCTAAAAGATCGATGGACACGTCAACGCTGAAAACTTTCCAAAATGCGCTAAAACATCATCTGACCACCGCAACAGCTAAGTGGTCTAATGCGAATACTTAATTCCTCATTTTATGAGATTAGTGAGATGTCATACAGGTGATAACTACAATATTCCAATTCCAATTTTATTTATAAAGCGCATTCAACAAGGCATTACAACCAAACAAGGCGCTGTACACTAAAAATGTTAGTTAATTAAACCGACGTTATACAATCATGTCGAAACACAGATACTGGATGATTGTACGATTATGTCCAAATCGGCATAAAATTCTTACCCAGAACAATTGTCATTTTTTCAATTTTCCTTAAATTTACAAACAATAGCATTTTAGCTAGCATCAGTATCCAAGACGTTGTTTGAGTATACGAATGGTTTTCCAACTTAAACTAATGCCGAATTAATAAATTGAGTTTATGTATTCAGATAAAACTATAGTTGTTTGTTTTTGTTATGTGTAGATGATAGAGGTGGCAGCAAAAACATTTCTTGTGAAATTTCTGAACGTAGGTCGCCATTATGTCCATACAAAAAGGGCACATAATTAGCGCTGGTCTCCGTGTGGAAACTTTAGCCAATGTCGCTTTACTTACCTCCTCTGTTGCCGTGGGGCAATAATATACAAGCACCACGGTGGACAGGATATTGACTAAGAGTCCGACAATAGTCAGTGTGTTTGGAGCGATCCATGTTGGTATCTGCTGGACCAGCCAGTTCCAATAAATCTGACACGGAGGCTCAAACAGCGAGCGACCGGAGGCGCTGTATTTATGTTCCTCTAGGCGCTTGAGTTGTGCGGGTGACAGCGGCTCTGGCCACAAGAAATGTGGCATTATTCTTCTATATCGTCACTCCTCTTAAGTTCCGTAATAAACAACCCAATTCTACCTAAGCCCGGTTGATGACTCAAATATGTATTCTCTCGACCGACTCCTAAAAAAAGGCAGCCGCAGATCATTTGGCATTTAAAGCCGCAGACGAGGCCATTTCTACAGCGTAACCAAAAGCTGACGGAAGGTTTACGAGGAGGTGCATCTGTACAGGAAGCGGAAGTAGAACGTGGCTGTCTACTGGGAAGTTTAAAACTGTCTGGGTGAAAGCAAGTTTTAAGATGTGTTTTCTTTATAAAGATTTTTAGCTGTAGTGTGTTTACATTTATCTGAGACCATGGTCTTGATTCGGAAAAGGGTAGAATGCCTTCTCCAGGTCAGGGATGAGGTCCTGCCCCAAGTGGAGGAGTTTAAGTCTCTCGATGATAGGGTAAATGAAAAAGAAAGTTGTCACAGACTCTGCCCAGCAGCAGGAGGCTATATTCATTCTGAAGCAAACTACCGACCTGATTAATGATTAGCTGGCGCCGGTAACTGAGAGGCTGGCGCTGCTTACTGAGAAATAGCACCTTTACCGGCGTTACTACTAGATACGCTAGGGACTAGCAGCCCTCGGCTGGTCATTGACTGGTTCACACACTCCCTCTGCGGTCTGTTAGCATGGATAGGCTAGCGTTAGCCTGGACGGTCTGGTGTTAGCAATGGAGAGGCTAGTTATTTGCGAACCTAGGCTGGCCACTAGATGGATTTCCTACCTCCTCGACGGACCATTAGCATGGATAGGCTGGAGTTAGCATCGGAGAGGCTAGCCATTAGTGTGCCTAGGCATGCCACTAGCTGGATTTCCTACCCCCTTGACGGACCTTAAGCATGGATAGGCTGGCATTAGCATTGGAGAGGCTAGCCATTAGCATATCTCGGAGAGTCACTAGTCAGCTAGTGGCCAGCCTAGGCACGCTAATGGCTAGCCTCTACGATGCTAATGCCAGCCTATCCATGCTTAAGGTCCGTCAAGGGGGTAGGAAGTCCAGCTAGTGGCATGCCTAGCCACGCTAATGGCTAGCCTCTCCGATGCTAACTCCAGCCTATCCATGCTAATGGTCCGTCGAGGAGGTAGGAAATCCATCTAGTGGCCAGCCTAGGCACGCTAATGGCTAGCCTCTCCAATGCTAAAACCAGCCCGTCCAGGCTAACACTAGCCTATCCATGCTAATAGACAGCAGAGGGAGTGTTTGAACCAGTCAATGACCAGCCGAGGGCTGCTAGTCCCTAGCGTATATAGTAATAACGCCGGTAAAGGTGCTATTTCTCAGTAAGCAGCACCAGCCTCTCAGTTACCGGCGCCAGATCATCATTAATCAGATCTGTAGTTTGCTTCGGAATTTTTATAGCCTCTTGCTGCTGGGCAGTAGTCTTAATTGTGGCCCCCGTACCGCGCCATACAGGGAAACTTTCAGAGCAGGGTTAGGGTGAGGGGTGTGTGTGTGTGTGTGTTCCGTTTTGCCTTTGCCCCCAAAATGCCTTGAATCAGCCCTGGGTGTGTGACTAAGTTTTGAAGGTGATCTGAATTGTATCAAATGTATAAATATTACATGTGCATAACTTATTGTTGCAGGTAAAAACTTGTTGTGGAGATAAATCTACCTACATTTAACTTTTCAACACTTTAATTCCATTTGTGGTTCTTTTTTTTAAACACAGAAAAGATTTATTTGTACCTTGCTTGCTGACGTTTTTTTTAATTGAACATCAATCGCATTACACTTTAATAACAAACAATAAAACTCAGTAGGCAACCAACAACTTTCATCAAATACAATTGGAAAAAAGTCTAAGCAGCCGAAATAACCAGATTTATAAATAATAAAGTATAAGGTAAAGTAAAGTAACAGACAGAGGACTTTAGTTCAAAAGATCTTCAGTAAAACTGACAAGTTAAACAGCCTGTATATTATTTACCTTTTGAAGGGGTTTGCAAAAACAAATCAAATCATTTTTGAAAAAAGGCAGGCTTGGCTTCACTTTCATAAAACGGCATTTGTGAATAAAGAATTTCCCAAAAATTATTACATTGTTAACAACAAATTGAATCTATTTATTTTTCCCATATAACACAACTGTATAATTTTATATGTGAATAAGGGGATATTTTAACTCTTTTGGGATAATAGCAAATTGTATAAATCCGACCAAAAGGTATGTACCGAATTGCAATCATAGAAAAGGTGTTTCTGAGTTTCAATATCACTATTACATGTGACACATAAATGATCTTGTATATTAAATCTGATATTCAATAATTCTTTACATGGATATATATTATTAATCGTTTAAAAGTGGACTTTCTTCATTTTGGGGAGAAGAGGATAAGAAAGAAAACCTGTTCTTATGAATTTGATATCTTAATTTGAGAGAATCGGAGAAATAATTTTCCTTCTGACAGGAATAGGGAAAAACTTGTCTGACAAGACTGCTCTTAGGTAAGCGTTATTACATTTAGGGTCTGTAAAACACAAATCAACTATAAAGAATTTAGGAAGCTTAGGTGTACTTGCTCCATGTTGAATACTTTGACTGATCAGCTGACCAAACGCTGGAGAAATGGCCTTTATAACTCTAGAGTATTCCGTTACCGAACAGTCTAGATTATACTTCATTTTGAACTCATTATGCTCCAGAAGCTTGCCATTACTGTCCATCAACTGAACTATGGCCCAAACCCCTTCGTCCATCCAACTTTTATAATACATCGATTTCCGTTTATACAAAACGAATCTGTTATTCCATATAGAGGAGGAATGTGGGCTAAAGTTATGCGAGTAGATCATTTTCCAGCAAGTTAAGACTTGTTTAATATGATTAGAAAGTTTGATGAGTAATTTAAGAAGATCAAAATCACATTTTAACAGAAAGTCTATACCTCCAATCTTCTCAAACAGAAATGAAGGAATTCTGAACCAGATTGAATTTTTCTTAATTAGAACATTTTTAAGCCATTGTAATTTAATTACCCCATTCATTACTTCAAAGTCAATGACATTCAGACCTCCTTCTTCAATAGGTTTAACTAGATCGTTTTTCCTAATCAAATGTTGTTTATTATTCCAAATAAAGTCATATTGTGTTTTATTTCTTTTCTTAACATAGTGGTCAGGGATAGCTACTGAAAAAGCAGGATAGATTAATCTAGAAATACTCTTCGTTTTTGTTAACAGTATTCTACCAAAAATTGATAGATTTCTTTGGACCAAACTATTCAGAATCTTTTGATTTTTATCAATTATCGGTTGGATATTGTTATCAACTCTCTCCTTAAAGTTTTTATTAATTTTCATACCCTAATACTTAATTTCATTCTTAATATTGATATCACAAATATGAGAGTCCTCAGTATCATGAATTGTTAATATTTCACATTTGTTTGTGTTCAACCTTAACCCTGAGGCTAGTGAGAACAGAGACAGCCTTTTCATGGCATTAGGAACTTCCTTGGCACTACTCAACAATAATTCAGTGTCATCTGCTAGCTGAATTATTTTAAGTGAATGTCCTGCCATTGTTAACGGTTTAGATGACTGATCATTTGTAATTAGTAAAGTCAACATTTCTGTTGCTATAATAAAAAGAAGTGGACTAATTGGATCTCCTTGTCTAATTCCTCTATTAACTGGAAATTTGGGCGACGTACCCGAATAAAGAAGAACTGCATTTGATCAATCTTTGTATAGGAATGTAATAATATCAATGAATTGTTTGCCAAATCCAAAGTGATGAAGTGACTTTATAATGAATTGATGTTCGAGACTATCAATGGCTTTAAAAATAATCTAAGAACAGTATAGCACCATCTTCTTCTACTAAATTTTCATAATCTAATAAATCAAGAATCAGACAAATTTTGTTATGAACAATCCTATTTGGGAGAAACCCTGATTGAGTTTCACTAATGAAATCATTTATGCCATTTTTTAGCCTGTTAGCCAATGCGCGAGTGAATAACTTATAGTCCACATTCAGTAACGTAACAGGTCTTAAGTTATCAATAACTGTTATGCCTTTTGGTCAAAAGTCAGTAGTTAGTGCATAATCTGATAAAGTTACGTAAGCAAGGTGATAAATAAGTTCAAAGTTAAGAAATGTGTGATTCATGCTAAAACAGTTAAAATGTGTGGGTTTGAAATTTGCTCAGAGTGAGACATTGTTATTACAAGCGATCTTTGTATTGTACGTGCGGAAATGGGAGCGAGTGAGCGCTCCGATCATTCACCTATCTTTGACGTTTTTTCTCCGCGAACGCTTTAAAAGTGCTTCGGCAGTATTAAAACAGTGAAAAAGTTAATGTACACGCTATAAGTGCCCTACACGCTTGTACCTTGGGAAACGTTCGTCTTTGTAAGTATTAATGTGTTCAGAAATAACTTATATGTGTTTACATGGAGTGAACTGTGATGCTAATGCAATGTACGTGTTAAACTAGGCTAATCTTTAAGTTATTAAGATGTGTATTAGCTAGCAATTTATTTTCACTCTCTGTATGTTTCAGTTACAAGTAAGCAATAGCAAGGAGAAGCCTTGAGAGAGATAAGGCTTCACGTGGTCACGTGTCGTGAGGGCAGCACAATAACATTTGTCTTTGTTGGGTTTAGGTATCAATATTATTATTCCTTATTTCATCATAGTTAAGAGTGAATTATTCCGAATACATTCTTGTAAAACTTCAAATAGTAGCTCTCAAATATCCGTCCAGAAGAATTTATGAAAGTTTGTGGTTAATAAGAAATAGCAAGGAGAAGCCTTGAGAGATAAGGCTTAAAAAGATCTTCAGTAAAATCAAGAAAAGCAAGCCTTGTGTGGAGATCTCGTCTATTTTGTTCGCTGGCTGTCTAGCTTCACATGGTCACGTGTTGTGAGGGCAGCACAGTAAAAAAACGCATACTCAGCGGGTTCAAGCATACAGAGCTACTTTAAGCAACATGAGTTTACGCTCAGGAAGAAATTATCTAAAAGACTACGCTGCTGAAGACCGAGACGAAGCGGCCGGTGAGGAACAGCAACGAGATGTCGCCACTCAACCAGCTACAATCCAGCAGCGGTCTCAGCCATTTGACACCAAGTCGCAGCAATCCAGAACATCGACAAGGCGGTCTCAACGGACATCCTCATCAACAGCTTCTGCAGCTGCAAGGGCTTACGCCAAAGCTCAAGCAGCACGAGCTCAACTGGCCTTCGCTGAAAAGGAAGCCAATGCAATGAAACAGAGAGCTGAACTGGATGCTCATCTGTCCTCCAGTGCCAAAAAACAATAGCCGTAGCTGAAGAAGAGGCCTCAGCCCATGAAGAAGCAGAGATTCAGAGCGGGGAGCTCTATGGAGATTTTTGTGAGGAAGTTGAGCCCATCAGTACAGTGCACCGCACTAACGAATATGTTCAACAACAACGTGAGTTACTCTACCCAGACACTCAGCACGACCCAGCACAGCCTCCTAAAGGGAATGACAATGAAGTAGATGTACAAGACAGTACGCAAATAACTAATCCGTTTATAACCAACACAAACAAAATCACCACCTGTAAACAGAGAAAGGAAACAGGAGCAAACAGTGAACACGTGTAGTCGACACATACTGGTCCAACTCCCCAAAGCACACCCCCAACCTTAACAACTGCTTACCTGAATCAAGTGAAACGCAGCAGTGTGCAAAATACCTAATTTGCAAAGTGCTAGTCAGCACAGGTCTTTTGCAATTTGATGACAAACCTAAAAACTATTGGGCGTGGAAAACTTCATTCATCAGCGTAACCAAAGACTTAAATATGTCACCAAGAGAGGAATTAGACTTGCTAACGAAATGGTTGGGTCCAACATTATCCGAACAGGCTAAGCGGATTCGTGCTGTACACACCTTCAGTCCTGCTGCAGGTGCAAAGATGGTCTGGCAATGACTTGAAGAGTGCTACGGCTCACCTGAGGCTATTGAGGACGCACTCTTAAAAAAGGTAGAGGACTTTCCCAAACTCACAAATAAAGACGATGTTAAGCTGCAAGAACTTAGTGACATCTTATTGGAGCTACAGTGTGCTAAACAAGATGGCGCACTCCCAGGACTTGCTTACCTGGATACAGCTAGAGGAGTCAGGCAAATAGTAGATAAACTTCCCTTCAACCTACAGGAAAGGTGGACAACTGTTGGAACACAGTACAAGGAGACTCATAGTGTGTCATTTCCTCCTTTCTCAGTTTTCACACAGTTTGTCCAACGGCAGGCGAAAATGAGGAATGACCCAAGCTTTGCTATGTCCAAGGCCAACACCCACGTCCCTTCTCCCACAGAAAAACTGAGGGCATATAATCGCAAACCTACTGTCAGCACACAAAATGGTCATTACGGCAGAGCCGGAGCAGAATAATCTCAGTCCAAAGAAAATAGAGGAACCAGATCGCCAGTGCCCAATCCACAAAAAACCACATCCACTCAAAAAGAGTAAGCTTTTTAGAGACAACCCCATTGAAGAAAGACAAGCCTATCTCAAAGAGCAGCACAGATGTGCTACAGATGCTGTGGGTCTGTCCAACACATTGCAAAAAACTGTAAAACAGTGGTTAAGTGTATTGAGTGTGACAGCCTTAAATACTTATCTGCAATGCATCCTGGTCCTACTGCCCCTAAGAGTACTACACCAGCAAACAACGACAATGAAGAGCAAACTGAGAGCTCACCTTCAGTCGAGTCGAAGTGCACAGAAGTATGTGACCAAAGTGATAGCCCACGTTCATGTTTTAAGATCAGTTTAGTCAAAAGTGTATCCCACAGGCCAAAAAGAGAGAGCTATAAAAATGTATGCAGTAATCGATGATCAGTCCAACAGGTCACTGGTTAAGTCAGAGTTTTTCAGCCTTTTCAAAATCAATGCCAGACCCATGCCGTACATCTTAAAGACTTGCTCTGGCAGAGCAAAAACCTCAGGTAGGAGAGCTGTAAACTTCTCCCTCGAGTCCTTGGATGGAGAAGTCAACATCCAGCTACCTCCTTTAATTGAATGTGACTCTGTGCCAGACAATAGATCTGAAATACCCTCCCCAGAGATTGCCCAGCATCACTCACATCTTCTTTCAGCCGCAGATAACATCCCACCTGTCGACCACCACGCCCCTATCCTTTTGCTCCTAGGAAGGGACGTCTTCAGGGTCCATAAGGTACGCGAGCAAATCAACGGACCCAATGATGCACCGTACGCCCAAAGGCTAGACCTCGGTTGGGTTATTGTGGGGGAGGTGTGTCTAGGAAAAGTGCACAGTCAGTCAGAGGTCAATATCTACAAAACACACACCTTAGATAATGGATGTGCATCCTATTTTGAGCCTTGCCCAAACACAATTCACGTTAAAGAGAATTACGAGGTCACTATGAATGCAACCTGCATGACAGATGATTTAGGACACTGTGTTTGTTAGATCTGGGGGTGATAACAAACAAGCCATGTCTATCGACGACAAAGCATTCCTGACAATAATGGACAATGAAGTTTATCAAAACCAAGAGAACAGCTGGGTTGCACCTTGACCCTTTCGCTCACCGAGAAGGAGGCTCCCTGACAACAGAGAGCACGTCCTAAAACGCCTCTGCTCTCTCCGAAAGTCTTTAGAGAAGAGACCAGAAATGAAAGATCACTACATCCAATTCATGCAAAAAATGATGGACAACGATCAAGCCGAGCCTGCCCCGCTTCTGCCAGAAAATAAAGAACATTGGTATTTGCCTACGTTTGGTGTATACCACCCACAGAAGCCACAACAAATACGAGTTGTGTTCGATTCAAGTGCAGAATGTGATGGAATTTCGCTCAGTCAAGTGCTTCTTGGCGGACCTGATTTGAACAACTCCCTGTTGGGAGTGCTGTTGTGCTTCCGCAATGAGCCCTGACAGCTGACGTGCAGCAAATGTTTTACTGCTTCGTTGTATGCGAAGACCACAGAGATTATCTGCGTTATCTGTGATATGAGGACAACGACATTACAACGAACATAGTTGGGTTTAGAATGAAGGTCCACGTGTTTGGAAACAGCTCGTCGCCCGCTGTTGCCATCTACTGCGTGAGACAGGCAGCACAACAGGGTGAACGAGAACACGGATCCGATGCAAGACGTCTTGTTGAGCGCCAGTTTTATGTTGACGATGGGCTCACATCAGTCGCCACGCCAGAGGAAGCAATCAATCTGCTCACAAGAACGCAAAACATTAGCAGAGTCTAACTTGCGCCTTCACAAAGTGGCATCAAACTGCAGTCAAGTCATGGAAGCTTTCCCTGTTGAGGACCGTGCAAAGGACCTGAAAGATTTAGACTCAGGAGTAGACCCTCTTCCAGTTCAGAGAAGTTTGGGACTCTGTTGGAACCTACAGTCTGACAGCTTCACTTACCAGGTATCAGCTCTACAACGGCTCCGCTCCGGTGCGGAGACCTGAGGTGCGCAAACAGGCATGCGCGGGATTTTCGAGATCTTGCGATACAGTCCGAGCAATGAACGTGGAAGTTAGATCCAAACACCCGTTGTGTGGGAGACGCATCAAAATGAACTGTTTAATCTGCCCATCATTTGTGTTGAGAGATCAGCAGTGTTTGGATCAACAAAGGGTGACTACTTTGATAGTAGAAACTGTATTTATGGCTTATTTTTGTGCATTTAAAGTTCAACCGCCATTGATAGTTGTTAAAAGTTGTTAAACCTGTGCATATGAAACAAAAAACGCTTTTTGTTTATCGATTTATTGTGAAATAACGGAAGTTGTGCTTGGTCCTTTTCCTGTTGGGCGGTTGTGATTTCTGTCCATTAACTGCGGAGGTGCTCCGGCGTCCGGCAAAAATAGAATCAATCCTATTTTTGCCGGATGGCGGAACGGCCGCAGTAGTGGAACAGCTCTGATTGACTACAATGGGACAGATTTTGCTGCGGAGTTCGTGCCGGAGCGGAGCGCAGCGGAGCAGAGGTAGTGGAATTTTGGGGTCAGTGTCCATGATTAAGCTACACAGGCACAATTTTATTTCTATATGTTTCCTTGCCCCTAATTGTCTGTGCTTCGTGATCACTCAGTCACCCAGTCCTCGCCACACAGCAGAACCTGCTTGCGCCCCGTGTCAGCAACATCTGGCGCTGATCTCTCCCAGATTAAATAAGCGGGAGTGGCTACCACTCAGGCCCTGGGCCTGTCACTTGGCTTAGGAAAAATACAAATCAGATAGTACACAAATGGCTCCTACAAGCCCCATGAGAATGCTGCTGCCTGGAGGGTGGTCCCTTGGTGTCTTCCATCCAATTGCCTCTATTAAGGCTCCCCCTGGGTTTGTCAGTTGAGGGCTTTCAGGGGAGCCCATCACCCTTTCGGGGGTGCCGGGCTTCCTCCAGCTACCCCGTAATTTGAACCCTGATTACAGTCATTTTTTTGGCTATAGTTTATTATAGCCAAATAGATTGGTTGCATTGTTAAGTAACTAATTAGTTTACAGATGGAGATGTTCAAATTTATGATAAAAATCAAGATGTATACCTAATACATTTCCATGTTGAAGGAATGCCTCACGAAAACAAATTATATTTCATTAGAGCTGGCATCTCAATAGTGCCAACGGTAATAGTTTATCATATATTGTGCCTATCTTTGCTTTGGAAGGTGTGAAATAGCATAATGCGGGAACTTTAAAAGACCAAATGAATGATAGTTGTGGTAAACAAGTTTCCTTGTTTATGGAGTTCAGGAAAGGCAGGAGGTTAAAATGATTTTAAGTAAAAATGTTGAAATTAGACAAATACTCTACGTAGGTGTATGGCCTATTTCATATTTTAGACATCAAATATTAAAATGTATTTCCCTAAGAGTGGGTCTTTGTTTTGAATATGGTAAATTAATGTAAAAGGTCATTCATCTGACCTAAGAGCGTAAATCCTCAGTTTAACTGGTACTGGCATTCATGGACGTCATTTTCGCTTTAGAAGTGTGTGTGTGTGTGTGTGTGTGTGTGTGTGGGGGGGGGGGGGGGTCTTTACGGTATGCTCTAATAGGAAACAGGCTTCAACACAAACGGTTGTTTTCCGCTTGGTCCTATAACTCAACCAGTATCAATTTAATACAGCATAATATTGTTTTTGGATGGTAAAACGTGCAGGGGTCAAAACTTGACTTTGGAAAAAGTGGGGGGACATGTCCCCCCTGTCCCCCCCCAAAATTACGTCCATGCTGGCATTATGCAGTTACACAATCACATCAACACAATGCAATTTTCAGTATGTGCTCATTATTGCGCAATACCAGATGTATGTTTGTTTCCCTTGTGGGGCGACGGTGGCACAGGAGTTAAGTGCTCGCCCCGCAATCGAAAGGTTGCAGGTTCGAGCCCCGCTCAGTCTGTCGCTGTCGTTGTGTCCTTGGGCAAGACACTCAACCCACGTTGCCTGCTGGTGGTGGTCGGAGGGACTGGTGGCGCCAGTGCTCGGCAGCCTCGCCTCTGTCAGTGCACTCCAGGGCAGCTGTGGTTACATTGTAGCTCATCCCCACCAGTTTGTGAATGTGTGTGTGAATGGGTGAATGACTGATTGTGTTGTAAAGCGCCTTGGGGGGTTCCAGGACTCTAGAAGGCGCTATATCAAATACAGGCCATTTACCATTTACCATTTGTGCTGCATAGTTCTGGAAACTCAAGATTTCTTTTTCTTTGTTGTTTTTAGTGGTCGAAGGTCACAAAAAGAGCTTACTGCCTTTGTGTGTTTACCTGTAATCTTCTTATTTTTCTTCTTCCTTTTTTTTAAGTGTATGTGGTGCTGTAATGAGTGCATGTCCCCACTGTGGGATTAATAAAGTCTATTCTATTCTAAAACAGCAAAGAACAGGAAAATAGACCAAGTTACTCAGCTTTGAGTTTATTGTTCATTCTTACAAAGAGGAAAGCATGCACATATGGTTGATCTTTTATTAAACGTTGTACCAATATGAATCGCAACATCTAAATGTGTCATGCAGAATGTGAACTGTTATCAAGCATCTACATTTTCTTATCTGTTGGACAAAAATTTAATTACACAAAAATGTTACATTCATATGTATATTGGAAGGCTTGACATGCCCTTTTCCAACATTAGTCAATGCTATTTTATTTAGCATAGATGTACATCAACACAATAACAAGGCTTTTGCATAGTTTATACATTTTTAGAATCGAATAGAACAGACTTTATTGATCCCACAGTGGGGAAAGTCACTTCTTATCTATAAGCTTCCAGAAAACAATCACTTTCGCCAACATCTACCATTAGAAATCCACTTGTAAATACTGTAGATGGAAGTCTTGTGCCAATTTTTCTGTTTTTTTTTTACACACGTTACTAATGAAATGCATCTTGATCCAAAATCCTCTCAACATGCATTTTAGCTGAAACAGCCTTTCAAACATCACAGTTTCAAACACAAGATGAACTGGCTATTGAATTCTACATAAGCTTCAAACCTGCACACAGCATACCACTCCATGTATCAGTACACCAACACCCCATCCATTTGTTTCACCAGACCTCCATCCTCAACCCATCTGCTAATCTCAAAAGGTGATAGAAAAGGGTCTCAAAAGGCGACTGACATCTACAAATGTTCTTATTGAACTGAAAGTTTTACTTCTCTTGATCAACAATCTTCGCCTCATTCACGTACTTATCAATCAGGTGTAGAGGTACTCCACGTCGCATGAGCTCGTAGAAGGTGAAGCCTCCTAAAGGGGAAAAAGAAAGTTACAATATTGGCAGGAATGATAGATATATTTGGAGAGGACTAAGCAAGTAGAAAAGGTAAAGGACAAGTCGTGAAAAGCTTAACAGCGGCAGAGTGGGTGGCATAATAAAGAAAAAATACAATAACTGAGAAGAAATGTGGTTTGAATTGCTCTGCAAAATGCACATTCAACTCCATTTTCCGTCCGTTTAACAGTTTCAGATTATGCTCTAATAAATTTTTTTGCATCGTTTCTGCTGAAATATTGTAAGAGTTTAAAACCATGCTGGTAATTTTGTAAGGGTGGAATAAAGCACAGTTGTATCTGGAGTTAAATACTTCCAGTGTGGTAACAGCAGCAACAGAACATAATGGACATAATAAACATTTGGGATGTTATTGCTAAAAGACATTTGCTTAGCATGTTGGCATGTCACGTTGAGTGTAGGAGGTGCAAGATGCAGAAATTCCCAGAACTACTTAAGGCAGGAGAGGTTTAAAGAAAATAATTCCTTTATTAAAGGAGGATGTGCCGAAATCCAAAGCACAAATAATAAGACTAACTCTCAAAAAACTCACTGAAAACTCAAAAACAAACAAAAGCTCACGCATGAGCACAGACTCGGGAAAACTCGAGAGGGGAACGAGCAACGCAGACACATACGACAACGAACCAACAAACACTGAGGGACAAGACAGGGTTTAGCAATCAGGGGAACAGGTGACAGGTGTGAGGAGTAAGGTCTAGAGGGAGGACTGGTGAAATCAATTAACTAAGGCCCTGTCCACACGTAGCCGGGGATCTGCCAAAATGTAGATATTTTTCTACGTTTTGGCCTGTCAACCACACGAAAACGGAGTTTTTTCACACGAAAACGGATCTTTTTTAAAAACTCCGGCCAAAGTGAAGATCTGCGTTTTCTCCGTTTTGGGTGTCTGCGTGTGGACAGACAAAACCGGAGTTTTAAGGACCGTAACGTCACTTTCCGCGACAAAAAAATGCTGACATCACGTGTGCGACCTTTGTTTACACTAGCCGACTGCATGGATGCCCTCAGAGCTGCGCTCGCTTTATCAATTGTCCAAGCGCTTTTTGCTTGTTTGTCTTTACAAGCGGAATTACTGCTCCTTGCGGAAAACCACAGACGAAGGACGAGGTTAAGAACGGGGGAAGTACTGCCATCTACAGGTCTGGCATGTCCTTAACAACGTATTTATCCGGGTACGTGTGGACAGAGATTTTTTTTTAAAACGAGGTGGTGTGGATGCAAGTTTTTGGAGGGGCGGATATTTGTTTTTAAAAAAAAACCCGGCTACGTGTGGACTAGGCCTAAATGGGAAGGGAAGAACCAAGCAGAGGGGAAGATAACATAACCTATAAGACACTAAATAACTAAACCTAGAACTAAGTGCAGAAGTAAACAACTAGAGGGGTGAGGAGGACAAATGCAAACAAATGGGAATTACAAGGGAGTGACTGGGAGGGAAACATGAGGAAAGCCTAGAGGGAGCTGGGGAACACAAGAAGACACATAAGGAGAACCTGAGGGAGAACAGGAGGGGGCTGGGGACCAAGGGGACACAGAACATGACATGGCGTGCTGCAATGTAAAGAAAAACAGAAATTATTAATAAAGGCTTTGGTGTATATATTAGATAAATGGTCATGTTAGAAATATTCTAAAAGCATGAACTACATCCTATCAACGCTATGGTTGCATGCATGAAAAGGTTTGGTGGTTTATTAAAAAATAAATAAATAAATAAAAACAGCTAAACTTGGGTATATAGGTGGAATAGATTAACCAGCTGAGTTTATTATTCCTCATTCTCTCCGGGCACGCGAAGCAAGCACATGCTTTCCTTTTTACTCCTGCCCCTTGTCTTCCCAAGGCTCTTTTCTGAGAATGAATCTTTGGATTCTTTCTGGAATTATATTTTTAAAATGATGAATCTGGTCAACTGGTCACAGAACAACATTGATGAAATTTTTGCAACATTCAAAACGGAGGAGGGAGCTCCATATTCCTGCACGGAACACACCAGGTTGGATGCTTTTTGGATTCCTGTAAGTGGATCATCATGTGCCTTTCCCTTCTTTCCGTTGAGGACCCAGAAGACGTACGGTTTGGATTTATGATTTTCGGGTACCTGCTGACTGGAGTGGACAGTTATCTGATTATATCGGAAATTTAAGGAGCTGTCTGGGGCTATTGGATAAAACCCTGAGCTCTGGGAAGGTTACTGCCGTGCGCTGGGCGCTCAGAGACGTTGCTGCAGGTGAATCGCGAGCTGGATGCTCTGTAGAAACCTGGGGACGAATCTTCAATTCGCACGCGGGGATGGATACCATGATGGAGAATGCAACTGCACGATACAGATGGAATTAAACCCCATTATTTGGCTGACTGGATACTCCTGAGACCAGTAAAACTGTAAGGCAGGGAGGAAAACGTTAAATGTTATCTTAGGCCCTGTCCACATGTAGCCGGGGATCTGCCAAAACGTAGATATTTTTCTACTTTTTGGCCTGTCATCCACACGAAAACTGAGTCTTTTCACACGAAAACGGATCTTTTTAAAAACTCCGGCCAAAGTGAAGATCTGCGTTTTCTCCGTTTTGGGTGTCTGCGTGTGGACGGACAAAACCGGAGTTTTAAGGTCCGCAACGTCACTTTCCGTGACAAAAAAATGCTGACATCACGTGTGCGACCTGTGTTTACACTAGCCGGCATCATGGAAGCCCTCAGAGCTGCGCTCTGTCACTACCCGATCCTGGTCCAAGCGCTTTTTGCTTGTTTGTTTTTGCAAGCGGAATTACCGCTCCTTGCGGAAGACCACAGACGAAGGACGAGGTTAAGAACGGGGTAAGTACTGCCGCCTACATGTCTGGCATGTCCTTAACAACATATTTATCCGGGCACGTGTGGACAGAGTTTTTATTTAAAACGAGGTGGTGTGACTAGGCCTTAACCTAACTCCCCGCTCGACTTTGCCTGCAAGAAAACAAAACTCCCCGTAGAAGGAATACAGAGACTCGTTCTCTCCACCATCCTAACCTACTCCTGACGTGGAACTGTGGATCTGACTGGAAGGTCATGGAACCATGAAGGACTCACTGCTCTCTTTGGCCTCTAACCTCCACCCACCCCAACTATTCTTGTGGATTTACATAATCGTGTTCTGCCTTCACTCTCTCTCTGCCCCGCCCCTGTAGGGAGCAGAGAAGGGGCGCATGTTATCACCCTCGCCCCTCCCTTCTCTCTCTATCCCTTACCTCACCCTCTCCTTGCTAAATGTTTTATATACTGTCCAGGCTGGCCACCTTCAGTTAGTTTTCTAGTTTTAGTCAGCATTAGTTTTAGCTTGTCACCGTACACCTGTAGCTTAATAATAATAATAATTATTATTATTATTTGTCACCTTACTTTATCTTAATAAATGTTTTCACATACTCCTGGCTGGCTAGTTCACTACTCAGTGTTTAATTGATCTTCCAGTTTTAGTCCAGTGTGGTTTTCTGTGGTTCATTTGACCTGTTTCACTGTCAGTTTTATTAGTTTAATCAATGCTTTCACACTTAGCTATTCCTGGCTGACCACTTTCTGTTATCTCTCCAGTTTTTGTCACCTTACACTAAGTAACCTGGTTAGCCTTCCTACCCATTCAAAGTATTGAATTTCTGTTGGTTACTAATTTCAGTCATCACTGTTTGTAGGACATAGTACTAGCTTTAAATGTATTAGTTCTAGTCACCAGCCTAATCAGTGCTTTCACTTGTTTAATAATTCATGGCTGACCACATTGTTATCTACTCAATGCCTCCTTAGTCACCTTACACACAGTAACTCCTGGTTAACCTTCCTACCTGACCTCTGTTAGCTTTAATTATATGTTAGTTTTAGTACTAGCTTCACGGCTTTAGTCCTGGTCTGCAGTTCTCCTTACACAGTATTTCCTGGCTGACCACATTTAGTTCTTTTCACAATCTTTAATTGACATTATGTCAATTTTCTAGTTTTTGTCTTCAGGGGTTTCATTTTTTGTAATCATTGTTTATTTTTGTGTTGGTTTTGTCTGTCTTTACTGCTCTAAAGCACATTGAGTTGCCTTTGTGTAGGACATGTGCTATATAAATAAAGCTGTCTTGTCTTATTCAGTTAAAAACTAAACTTGGATATAGCAGTGGTATATGAGAATCAACTATATGTCACATTTCATACACAGAGCTAATTAAATGTGCTTATTCCTTTGTACATTTTGTGAAATAGTATGGTAAATCTTACTCTGCATGAATCACCTATTTCCTGTTTCTTACAAAATGAACTGGATACTTTATCTGAGAGAAACTTTTTTATTAGAGTAAATTGGTGATGCCTATAGAATTGATAATTATTAGTCAGATATGCTCATACTGACCCGTTGTTTTTAAAATCACAGATTATGAAATTAGAAGATCTATATTATTATAAAATAATGCAATTTATGTTTAGAGTAAAATTAACGGCTCTGCCAAAAAATATACTAATGTTTTTTGCAAAGAGGGAAAGTAAATATGATTTAAGAGGTGTATGTAAGTTTGTTCTACAAAAAGCCAAAAAGGGCATGAAAAGTAGATGTATCTCTGTAATGGGAGTAAAATTTTGGAATGAGGCTAAAATAGAATTAAAATGAGCAACTTCTCTTTCAGTTCTTAAAAAACTTATCAGTAAAAATATTTTTGAAGAGTATTAATTTGATGTTGATGGATGGATTTGTGTTTTATTTTTATTTGGGTTGTTGGTTCATTGCGGGAAATTGAAAATTTGTTTTGCAAGTAGGTTAGGCAATTATATAAGCTATTGCTTCTGCCTAAACCTATTCAGTCATGAGATACCAAATAGACACCATATACAAATGAAAGCATATGTTAGTGAGAAATGGTATTTGTATCTATTTGTATGACATGTTATTGTACATTATCTTAAGATGACTGACTGAATAAATTGATCATTCATCATTCATTCATTCATTCATTCATTCATTCAGATAGACTTCAGTGTGTGCAAGCTGAGGGAATTGCATCCAGTTTTCTAAGGTTTTAACCCTCTCGGGCTCAAAATAAGTTTTGATAAAAGGACGAATAACTAAGTCCTTCAGAGTTAAAAAAATGCTCATGACTAACGTATGTGGAGTAACCAGGTAGGAAGGATTTAACGTTGCAAAGCCTGCCTCCAGAGGGTTAAAGGGTGTGCCCTATGGACATGTCCTGGGGCCACTCCTTCTCAACATTAATCATGGTGTCACCAATGCAACATTTGTAGCAGATGACATGTTGAAATGCTGCTGAGCATCTTCACCAGATTGGGCTCTAGGGCACAACATGCTTTTATTATCATACAATCTCAAGACTGTAAATCTATCATTATCTTCTAGGGTTCTGAGGTTCAAGTAGTATTTTTTTTTTTTTCATAATTACTTGGGCATCGGGATTGAAGATGGTTTTATTTTGAAACTTCATGAAGAGCAAGTGGTGAAGAAGCTAAAGTTAAGTAGGACAAAGTTTTGCATAATCTTCACTGAGTGATACGGTGTGGGTTGGTACACTACTTTTTCTGTTTTCTATTGTAAAAGCAGCCCAATCGACCAACCCATAGGCACACCAGATCATAAACACACAGAATTCAACAGTCACACACAATGCAGGTCCACAATTCAAAGTAAGTTTTGATTTCTTGTCTGAAAACTGTATTTAGTCATCCATCAAGCAACAGACCACTAGAGAAGATGTTTTTCATATTCATACATACAGCAAATAATCTGCAAAGCCTATAAATCCTATGAGATCTATTTTGGTACAGATTTTCAAAGATATTTGAAATTCAGCAGCAGTGCTCATGTTCAGAACAAAAATGCCACCCTGAATTTCTCATCAAAGGTTAGAAAAGTAAAAAAAAAAAAAAAAATTAACTACTCACCTTGTCTCCGTCACAAGCTACAGGAGTAGTTGCTGAGTTTTACAGCAGAAAACGGTTAAAATCTCCAAAACTGAGTAATTCAAGTGAGGATTTCACCTGGTGAAAACTGTCATGCAAATGCAAAATTTGTGTTTTTTCATGGTTTCTGCTTTCATGCGGAAGGAAAGCTGCTACAGGCCCACTAACGGAGACAAGCAAGGTTACACAGGCTATCTGAAAGATGCATAATGAATGACATAAGCTTCATATGCCAGAACCATATGAAAGCTTACCTTATCTTACATGAGAACATACATTCACAATTCTTGAGTTGGGACTGGGGGAGAGAGAAGAGAAGAGGGGTTAACAAAATGTTTACATGGAGTTATATGTGTGCACCAGGGACTGCCATTGTGTTATTACTGAACTCTTTATATGAAGAGTTAACTGAGCAGCAAATAGGAGATGCTGAAAACTTGGGAAAATTGTTTAAGATGGAGGCATTAAGTGATAAAACATAAGAACATCACCAGTGTGTACGCTGAGACTGTGTGCTGTGATGATGGACAGGATGGCCAGATGGTCGGGGTTGGGGATACGAGGGAATTAAATAGGTGTCACCAAATATGTGCACAGATTGTTATCATCTTTATTATTACTATTATTATTAGGCCATGTTTTTATCGATTCAGAAAATCAAGAATTAGTTGCACCAGATGTTCATAAATTCAAATTTAGTAATTTACAAAGCAATAGACATTGTTTTATTGGGCAAATAACTTAAGACTTAGATTGGGTTTTGTTTTGCAACAGTTCCTTGGTTTCAGAGAAGTGAGATTTTTTGTTGTTGTTTCACTTGAACCAATGAACAATAGTCCCTTAAAGGTTGAATATTGAACACCATGTAGAAGTTGTAGTTGCAACAATAGAACATGGGGTGTTTCTCAATGTCAAGGCGCCTGGCCTCGCAAGACATCGCCTTGCGAGGCCAGGCGCCTTGCTTATGAGGACACTGTCCTTCCTTGGTCAAAGAAAACGGTTTAATGGAACAGACTTACGTCATGAGACCGCCGCGGTCACATGACACATGAGGTAACGTTATTTTCTATACATATAAGTTTTAATATAAATACATAACAAGGCATTTACGTTTTAAATTGTGTAAATATAGGTAAAATTAAATATGTTAGTTACTACCTGCTAGTCACCGAAGCTGCAACTACTAAGCAACAAACCAACAATAGATAACTGCTTTGGATACAAAGAAAACCATTTTAGATATCAGCCTGATAGCTACAATTAGTTGACTTACATTTGAACTGCAGAGACCAGGTGGTTGAGGTCACCGTAGGAGGGAGTTGTGAGTTTAAGTGTGCGGAAGCAGATGTCGTAGAGGGCTTCATTGTCAATGCAGTAAGTCTCATCTGTGTTTTCTACAAGCTGATGAACCGACAGTGTGGCATTGTACGGCTCAACTACTGTGTCAGAGACTTTGGGAGAAGGCACCACGCTGAACGTGTTCATGATGCGATCTGGGTATTCTTCACGGATCTTACTGATCAGCAGGGTTCCCATACCGGAGCCTGTACCACCACCGAGGGAATGGGTGAGCTGGAAACCCTGCAGGCAGTCGCAGCTTTCAGCCTCTTTCCTGACCACATCCAGAACAGAGTCAACCAGCTCTGCACCTTCAGTGTAGTGGCCTTTAGCCCAGTTGTTACCAGCACCACTCTGACCAAAAACAAAGTTGTCAGGCCTGAAGACTTGTCCGAAAGGTCCGGACCTGACGGAGTCCATGGTTCCTGGCTCCAGATCAACAAGAACAGCACGAGGAACATATTTGCCACCTGAAGCTTCATTGTAGTAGACATTAATCCTGTCAAGCTGCAGGTCACTGTCTCCGTGGCATGATCCAGTTGGGTCAATGCCATGTTCGTCACTGATCACCTCCCAGAACTTGGCACCAATCTGGTTTCCGCACTGGCCGGCCTGAAGATGCACAATCTCCCTCATTTTGATAGATGTTCACTTCGAGACGTCTAGGTCGGGCTTTGGCTTTCTCGTGCTCCTCCTTGAACCGTCACCTTATCGTGGTGGAGGAGTTTGAGTGCCCTAATGATCCTAGGAGCTATGTTGTCTGGGGCACTTAGTGCCCCTGGTAGGGTCTCCCATGACAAATTGGTCTTAGGTGAAGGGTGAGACAAAGAACGGTTCGAAGGATCTTTCATGGCGGTTAAAACGAAGAGTCGGAGTACCCGGCCCGTAGGGTTACCGGGGTCCCACCCTGGAGCCAGGCCTGGGGTTGGGGCCCGTGAGCGAGCGCCTGGTGGCCGGGCTTTCGCCCATGGGGCCCGGCCGGGCCCAGCCCGAACCGGATACATGGGCTCGTCCAACTGTGGACCCACCACCCGCAGGAGGAACATGAAGGGTCCGGTGCAATGTGAATCGGGTGGCAGACCAAGGCGGGAGCCTTGGCGGTCCAATCCCCGGACAAGAAAACTAGGTTTTGGGACATGGAACGTCACCTCGCTGGCGGGGAAGGAGCCGGAGCTTGTGGCAGAGGTTGAGCGGTACCGGCTAGATATAGTCGGACTCACCTCGACACATTGCATTGGCTCTGGAACCCGAGACCTGGAGAGGGGTTGGACACTCTACTTTGCTGGAGTTGCTCCGGGTGAGAGGCGGAGGGCTGGGGTTGGCTTTTTGTTAGCCCCGAGACTCTCTGCCTGTGTGTTGGGGTTTACCCCGGGGGACAAGAGGGTAGCTTCCTTGCGCCTTCGGGTCGGGGAACGGGTCCTGACTGTTGTTTGCGCTTATGGGCCAAATATCAGTTCAGAGTACCCACCCTTTTTGGAGTCCCTGGGACGAGTGCTAGATAGTGCTCCATCAGGGGACTCCATTGTCCTGCTGGGGGACTTCAATGCTCACGTGGGCAATGACAGCTTGACCTGGAGGGGTGTGATTGGGAGGAACGGCCCACCTAATCTGAACTCGAGCGGTGTTTTGTTATTGGACTTCTGTGCAAGCCGCAGTTTGGCCATAACGAACACCATGTTCGAACATAAGGATGCCCACCGGTACACTTGGTACCAGGGCAGCCTAGGTCACAGGTCGATGATAGATTTTGTAGTCGTATCATCTGACCTGCGGCCGTATGTTTTGGACACCCGAGTGAAGAGAGGGGCGGAGCTGTCAACTGATCACCACCTGGTGGTGAGTTGGATCAGATGGCAGTGGAACATGCCGCGTAGACCTGGCAGACCCAAACGCATAGTGAGGGTCTGCTGGGAACGCCTGGCAGAAGAACCTGTCAAGACGGTCTTCAACTCCCACCTCCGGCAGAGCTTTGAACACGTCCCGAGATTAGTGGGGGACATTGAGTCCGAGTGGGCCTTGTTCCACTCTGCGATTGTCGAGGCGGCTGTTGCTAGCTGTGGTCGTAAGGTGGCCGGTGCCAGTCGTGATGGCAACCCCCGTACCCGCTGGTGGACACCAGAGGTTCGGGGAGCCGTCAGGCTGAAGAAGGAGGCCTATAGGGCGTGGCTGGTCTGTGGGTCTCCGGAGGCAGCAGACAGGTACCGGATAGCCAAGCGGGGTGCAGCAGTGGCAGTTGCCGAGGCAAAATCTCGGGCGTGGGAGGAGTTTGGTGAGGCCATGGAGAAAGACTATCGATCGGCTCCAAAGAGGTTCTGGCAAACTGTCCGGTGCCTCAGGAGAGGAAGGCAGCAACTCGCTCACACTGTTTACAGTGGGGATGGGGAGCTGCTGACGTCAACTGAGGCTATAGTCGGACGGTGGAAGGAATGCTTTGAGGAGCTCCTCAATCCCACCAATGCGCATTCCGAGGAGGAACCAGAGCTGGGAGGCCTGGGGATGGACTGTCCGATCTCGGGGGCAGAAGTTGCTGAGGTAGTCAAACAACTACACAGCAGCAGAGCCCCGGGGGCGGATGAGGTTCGTCCTGGGTATCTCAAGGCTATGGATGTTGTAGGGCTGTCATGGTTGACACGTCTCTACAACATTGCGTGGTCATCGGGGGCAGTTCCTAGGGAGTGGCAGACAGGGGTGGTGGTCCCCATCTTTAAGAAGGGTGACCTGAGGGTGTGTTCCAACTATAGGGGGATCACACTCCTCAGCCTCCCTGGAAAGGTCTACTCCAAGGTACTGGAGAGGAGGGTCCGATCGATAGTTGAATCTCAGATAGAGGAGGAGCAATGAGGTTTTCGTCCTGGCCGTGGAACTGTGGACCAGCTCTATACCCTTGCAAGGGTGATGGAGGGGGCATGGGAGTTTGCCCAACCAATCCACATGTGTTTTGTGGATTTGGAGAAGGCTTATGACCGTGTCCCCAGGGGCACCCTGTGGGGGACGCTCCAGGAGTATGGGGTGGGTGGCTTTCTGTTAAGGGCCATTCAGTCCCTTTACCAGAGGAGCGTGAGTTTGGTCCGCATAGCCGGTAGTAAGTCGGACCTGTTCCCAGTGAGGGTTGGACTCCGCCAGGGCTGCCCTTTGTCACCGGTTCTGTTCATCACTTTTATGGACAGAATTTCTAGACGCAGCCGTGGTGTGGAGTGTGTCGAGTTTGTTGGCAGGAGATTCTCGTCTCTACTTTTTGCGGATGATGTGGTCCTCCTAGCTTCATCCAGCTCTGACCTTCAGCTCTTGCTGGGTAGGTTCGCGGCCGAGTGTGAAGCGGCTGGGATGAGGATCAGCACCTCCAAATCTGAGACCATGGTTCTCGACCGGGAAAGGGTGGCTTGCCAACTCCGGGTCGGGGGAGAGGTCCTACCTCAAGTGGAGGAGTTTAAGTATCTCGGGGTCTTGTTCACGAGTGAGGGTAGGAGGGATCGGGAGATCGACAGGCGGATTGGTTCGGCGTCTGCAGTGATGCGGACGCTGAGCCGATCTGTCGTGGGGAAGAGGGAGCTGAGCCAGAAAGCCAGGCTCTCGATTTACCGGTCGATCTACGTCCCAATCCTCACCTATGGTCATGAGCTTTGGGTAATGACCGAAAGAACGAGATCGCGGATACAAGCGGCCAAAATGAGTTTCCTCCGTAGGGTGGCTGGGCTCAGCCTTAGAGATAGGGTGAGGAGCTCGGACATTCGGGAGGGACTCGGAGTAGAACCGCTGCTCCTCCGGATCGAAAGGAGCCAGTTGAGGTGGTTTGGGCATCTGGTCAGGATGCCTCCTGGACGCCTCCCCGGGGAGGTGTTTCGGGCATGTCCTGCCGGCAGAAGGCCCCCGGGTCGACCCAGGACACGTTGGAGAGGTTACATCTCCAATCTGGTCCGGGAACGCCTTGGGGTCCTGCCGGAGGAGCTGGTGGACAAGGCCGGGGAGAGGACGGCCTGGAGCTCCCTAGTTGGGATGCTGCCCCCGCGACCCGGACCCGGATAAGCGGAGGAAGACGACGACGACGACGACATATGAACTGGAAATTTACCCCCAAAGTAGCTGCTGGCTCCTGATCTGCCATCCATTTGAAAATACTCCACTGTAGTCTGGGAAATTTTTGGTCAAGGCTAGGCTACAAGACACCTCCCGTGTATCCTTGCTAAACGGCTAACAAATAGAGAACAGACGCCTCATTAGAACATGAACATGGGAACACGCCTTGGCAGTTCCTGATGACGTATCTCCTAGGCAACCGGGGCGGGACCAAGACATCAAGGCGAGGTTCCTTGACACTGAGAAACACCCATGATTTCTAGCCATCGGGATACCAGGTTTGCTGCAGATATGTGAGGTGGCCAGCCAGCGCCATGTCCAGTGATGAATAGTATAGGGTAAGGAGTTATTTCAATTAATATGTTTATTATACAACAGCACTTAATAGGGAATAATTGAACATCTTCTGGGCTCAGAAGCAGCTGCTTGACTTGCTGAGTCCACCATTTTCCATGGTGCCAGCTGTGCTGTGTATATGTGCATATATTTGAGATTTAATCCTGTAACCCAATCTGTAGATCACTAGAATCTGTTATGGCTCTAGAAACTTTAACACTTAAATTTGGTGAAACATGTATGAATATCTGGTGTAACCTATAGATACTTACATGTCCACATCTTGTACCGTTCCTTTTGGAGACTGATATATCTTTGGAGTTGGTTTCCAAAAAGTAATAATTGCCTTTTTAGAGTCTTAATTTTTTATAAAGGATTTTTTTTGTGCTGAAATAAAGGCATATAATTTAGGAAACCAGGCCCAGAGACATATAGGCATGCATGCTGTTCCACACTAACCTTTGACCTCAAGCTTGCACTCCACCTGGGCCTCCCCCAAATCATTAATGGCCTTGCAGGTGTACATGCCGCCGTCGTAAGGACTGGGCTTCCTGATCTCCAGGGTGCAGACGCCTTGGTTGCTGAACATGCGGTAGCGTGGGTCGTCAATGATGGTGATTTTGTTCTTCATCCAGATGACTTTAGGCTGTCCACAGACAAATAGTGGGATTGTTATACTGCTGATACACTGTAAACCTGAATAAGTTCACTGAACTCAACATTTATGAGGAAACTGATTACCTAATAATTTTTAAGTTAACTTATCTAAAACCTATGTTTACCATAACCTAAAAATATGACCTGAATAAAATCAAAGCATTTAACTACCTCCAACCTATAACTTAGCACTTAAGCAACTTACAAAGTTTTATTTCACTAAACTTGCATATTTATTTTATTTGAACTTTATTACATGTTTTTACTAACTTAAATAATATAACTTATATGAACTCTAAATGGACCTATTAAACCCTAACCCAAATAAGCTGAATTTACTTAAAAGTGACAATGTGACAGGCTGGTGAAGGAATTAACTACCACCAGATCATGACTCACACACCCCTAGATGCTAACAGCCAATGAAAGTGGGACACTCAAAGTCAAGTCAAGAGTATCTGGTGTGAACAACCACAGTATTAATAACAATGGGACGGCACAGCATACAGCATTACTTTGACCAACCTCCTCACTTATGGGGCCAACATGATACAAAAAGTAACACCACATCTGCAACACTGAATGAAATAACTGAGAACAACAATCCTCCACAATGAACATGCATAAACACCCCAAAATAGAGCAAAATAACTGAAAATATGACTACCCACAATGCACCACGCCCAGCAGTTTATTGTTCCTTCAATCCATCAAAATTGCTAGTCTGTGGTTGTTTTTCCTGTAAATCCACTTTAAAAAAAAAGATACAAGTCTTTTCATCAGACACACTTTAGGGTTGACGTAAAGACGAATGGAAAAACATAGAAACATAAAATAATAAATCAATCAAAGTTATGCTTACTTAAAAAAGGAAATAGTTCAGATTAATTAAAATGTTTGAGTTCTATGTACTTAAAACAAGGAAAAGGTTGAACAAGCTCAACACATTTGAGTTCTAAAAACATCTTTTTTATTATGAGTTTTATCTACTAAATATATTTGATTATTTTGAACTTTTGGGTTTACAGTGTATAGTTGTGTTCCATTATACTGATTTACTCCTCGGTTCAGATTTTCCTAATTATCATCTTTAATGCTTTTGTTTGAAAACTCATTTGAAATAGCTGCATTTGTGACTTTGCTCATGGGCTCCATCCAAAGTGTGTCTTGTAGTTTAGTTATTATTTTGAAGCTTTTAGCTGTAACATGTATGCTTTTCCTCAACCACATTGGGCTCCTAAATTAAAGGTGCACTGTGTAAGAATATAGTGAGAATTTTACAGTGAGAAAATCTCAAAAGAGTCTAATATTTCAGTCATTTTGGAAGGAAGTTTACACTGAAATAAATTTCATATCTAGCTGGCTGCCGGGATTGTCAGTTTTTCTCCTTTCGAAACAAACTTAAACTTCAAACAGGAATTATTTTGTTTGCCCTCCTATATCCCAGAATTCAACACAACCTACGAGAAGGCATTTGGATTAAACTTGCACCCTATTTGTTTGTGTTGTGTAAGATTGAGGTTGCATCACATTACACTTCATACAAACCCAGGGGTGGACTGGGACCAAAATTCGGCCCTGACATTTTTACGAATTGTCGGCCCTCAGTCAGCCCTCCCCATTGGGAGAGAGTTGGGAGTAGGGGGTTGTTGCCGCCCGCGGACTCGTCTCTAGGCCGAATGTGAGATGTAATATGGACTGGGACTGTTAAAGTACAAGCAGGGCCAGACTACTGCGACCGGGAGCACTGGCCTTCCAGATCCACTCATTCTCCACGGGCGGAGCTTAGCGGGACATTAGCTACATGCTAACGCGGTAAAACAACTCCTCGTTCTACCGCGTTTTTCTTGCTAAAAATGCCTGGAAAAACTCTGTTAGCTTCAGGTTACCATGTAGCTAATGTTCTGCAGATCACCAACTGTGGAGTAGTGTCGGCCCAAGCTGGGCAAGCAGCCCACTTGGCTAAGCGGCCCACCGGGATGGTGCCAGAATGCCAGATAGGCCAGTCCATCCCTGTACAAACCACTCTGGAGATTGTTTGGAACCAAACTTGAACAACCTCCTCCAACTTGTCTCGGTCTTGGTTCTTTCACCCGATTCAGTTATGCAACCATAGCCCCCTTCAGACAGGCCATGAAAAACGGAAATGTTCAGGACTCTGTCTGTAAGACCTTTGTGTCTGAATACAAACATCCGGATAACGTTTTCCGTAATTAAACCGGACGATGCCCCTAGTAACAGGTCCGGACTTGTTACGGACAAGGTGGCTGCTTCAGACTGGTGAGGTCGAGTTCCGGACAGGGAGGAGGAGGGGACCGGGGGACGCTGTGCGCTCCTAGATAGCCCGCTGCTGTAGCATGCGGCAAACCATGGCAGCTCGCCTCCTACGGCACCGTCTAGACGCGCGAAGGAGCGCTTCACACCGCTTCACACCGCTTCCGTGATTCCTTTAACCATTGAGCACCATCATCCAGGTCTTATGCATCTTCGTGTGCGCAGAATTATGCTTAACATAAGTCCGACCCCCCCCCCCCCCCCCCCCCCCGACATCTGGAACTTTTCCCTGCTGTGTGAAGGCAGCCGAAGAGACAAGTTCCGGTACAAAAGTGGTGTGTCTGAAAACACAGTTCTGGTTAAAAACCGGACTGAATTGTCCATACATATTCCGGAATGTCAATCTGAAAAGGGCTCTAGTGTGATTACTGTGTTCACATCAGTAAAAATGAGCAGCACCAAGGGGCAAAACAGACCAGGGTTCAGTTTAAAGGCACTAAATACTGCAGAGGTTTAAACCAAGAGTGAAACCATCCAACTTTTACGGAATCTGAATAGTTTGGTAGTAAAACAGAATAATCTAATATCACATGGACAACCGTCAATTTTTCTACCTACCCTTGGGTTGGCACGAACACTGCAGTTCAGAGTAGTGTTGTAGCCAGCGACGGCAAAAGTGTTAATCAGTGGCTGAGTGAACTTTGGCGGCTCCTTGAAGTCGTGGTCACTGTACTCAGGTATCTTCATCTGTGAGCCTGTGGGGGTAAGGGTAAAGGAATGGGGTTGTGCATGATACTGGTGCTGAGCGGTATCATGTGGGGAATTCTCTATGTGATGAAGGAAAGACAACGTTTTTATTTATTCATCAGCTGAGGCTAGAACATCACCGTTACAAGGGTCTGTCAGTCATACACAAAAGTGTGTTAATTAGGTTTACTTCAGGGTGGAAAAAGATCACTGACAGGACCTTTTAGACATCAGCTGTGTAAAAATAAATATAGTAAATGTTAAATCCATTTTATTAACAGTGTTGCCTTGCTTTAATGTTTCGTTTCTGGAAACAAATCTCCCATTAGAAAGTTATGTAATGCCATCTAGCTCAATATCAAAAGGTAAGCCCTTAAATAAATAATTGTATTTATAAAACAAATAAATATGAGATAGCTTAAATGCTTTTTTAAATAAATGAATGCAAACATTTTTAATATACTCTTTCATAAAATATTATTATTATTATTATTATTATTATTATCATCTCATAGTTGTATTTATCATTGCTTAAATATGAGTGTGTTTTTATTTATTATTTATAAAAGGGTTCTCCTTCAACTTTGTTGTACCTTCTTTGACGATGAGAGCACTCTTTTTAGTTTGGGTAGCCGCTTCGCTCAGACCGCACATATTCTCTGAAAAGACCCTGAAAAAGTACTCGTTCCCAACCACCAACTCTGTGATTGTGATACAGGTGCGGTGGTAGTGCTCAATACACGTGAACCATTCCTGAAAAGCACCAAAAACAGAATGTGTGTATTGAAAAGGTTAATCTAGCTTTGGACTTTACTGTTGAGGATTTTGCTTTAGTTTAGCCTGTTTTTTAATTACCATTGTCTTCTTGTCTGCTTTTTGTATAGTGTAGCCAGTTATTGGGGCGTTTCCGCTGTCTTTCGGAGGGGTCCAAACTAGAGCTACATTTTCTCCCCAGACATCTTCAATATTCACGCTGAAAGGAGGTCCAGGCAGATCTGAAATCAGAAAAGGAAACTAGGTAAATGCCTAAAATTGCAATGTTTTTATTTGGGATAATCAGTTTGGGGAGCTTGAAGACTCACCTACAATTTGAATGTCAATAACTGCTGTGTCTGCATAGTTTTCAACTTGAACTGTCATCTCATAATTCCCGGAGTGGCTGCGCTCTGCTTTACGGATAAATATGATGCTATCACAGTCCGTGTTGCGGATACTAACATGAGAGGATTCTACAGGCTTGCCCTCCTTCAACCAGGTGACCTTTGGCCGGGGTTTCCCCTGCAAATACACAAAGAAAATTTGGAAAACCTTCACTTGAGGAACTCAGTATGTACCATGCACCCTTTTATGCATGCCCATGATTCCATTTGCACATAGAACCCGCATTAGCATGATTCTCTCAGCCTGCGACATGCAGACATGAAGATTACTACGTACCATGTGACAGGATCATAGTTTAGACATGAAATTAGGTTGACCAGTCCTGCTTCACATACTTGACCCATTCCACGAATATACTACCACCACACATCCCTATACTCTAAGAAAGGAAATGTTTAATTTACTTAACCACGTTATGTCAACTGCCTTGGTGTCATTTTAGCAGTGGACACTGGAGGTGTCCCCACCACTACAAAATATTGGGGGTTTTGTCCTCACCACTTTTGGATGCAATATTTCTTCATTCAGCACACCCTACCAATGTTGCCTTTCCCAGGATCCACTGATTACCCCTTTCTTAGTCATTTTCTCTTTCCCTTTCCTCATATTTTTTAATTACAATTTTTCATGTTTCTGACATTTTTTAATATTTTTTTTAATTTGTTCTTGTGCAGCACCTTGTGATTTTTATCTTGAGAGGTGCTATATAAAAGATTGTTACTTCTTCGAATGGACAACTCCACGTGTCCTCAAAGAGTAACCAATCCCCAAAATAACTTTTTTATGCTTATAAATTGTATAACCGGGTTTTTACAAATGCAATCTTTCTGTTTATTTAAGTAACTAAGTTTAGTGGAACATGTTGGAGAAAATTGGTTAAGTAAATTCATTTAACTTCTTAGAGTGTAGTCTTAACCCATATCTCCAATATTCTGGAATGAGGGTGATTGGTACCCAATCCTGGTCCTCAAGATCCCCTATCCAGCTTGTTTTATATCTCACCCTGCTGATTCAGTGGATAAATCACCTGTTCAACAGCTACAGGCTCTGCAGAACACTGCTAATCACCACTGATTCAAAGCAGGTGTGTTTAAACAGGGAAACTTCTAAGAGATGCTGGATAGGGGATCTCGAGGATGAGGACTGGGCACCACTGCAAGCATGGCAAATTTTTTACTGCAGCCCACTGCAATATCAGTTTGTGCATGAAGATTTACAAAAAACTTGCAAAGATTATACAAGTCCAAGAACATTATTTTTAAAATCACAGCAGAGTCCTCATTCTGTGTGAAGATAGCCTAACATTTGAGAAGGTGTGAGATTTACCTGGAAAGGCACAACAAGGTTGACAGCTTCTCCAACTCTGCGAGTGTATGTCTGCTTCAAGTGTCTTGGGACACGGATCTTGGGTGGTTCTTCACAACAGGTATAAGATTAGACAATCATTCATGTTTGATTGCTTCATTTGGATATAACTGTACACCAAGCTGAAATTTAGGATAAGATTAAAGGGCTTACCAACAACTTCCTTGACCAAGACAGAGTGCTGCAGAGTCCGTGGAGAACTGGCTCCAGCTTTGTTAATAGCTTTGACTCGAACTAAAATTTTACTTCCAGGAGTTAGCCCAGTGATGGTGTACTTAGTTTTCTCTGTCACCTCCTTGTTGGACACAATCCAGTCATTAGCTGTAGAGAAAACAGTTTAGCCTGCACAGCAGTCAACAGTCCAATCAGATCTTTGGGTTCTACAAAGTGACATCTGACTCACTTCCTTCAATGGAATACTCCACTAAGTATCCATCCAGCCCGGCAGCTCCAATGGTTTCAGGTGGACGCCATTTTACAGTAACCGTAGTGTCTGTGACGTCATCCACAACTAGCATTGTGGGCTCACTGGTCACAGCTGGTTTGGGAAAACGCATTTTAAAATCTTAAAAACCACTGCAACAGTCCCTTAATTGCTTTCTAAGGAGACAATGTTCATTCAGTCCTATCTACTCATGAAACAAAATACATTTCAATGATATAACTTGAACCGTCACCTTATCGTGGTGGAGGAGTTTGAGTGCCCTAATGATCCTAGGAGCTATGTTGTCTGGGGCACTTTGTGCCCCTGGTAGGGTCTCCCATGACAAATTGGTCTTAGGTGAAGGGTGAGACAAAGAACGGTTCGAAGGATCTTTCATGGCGGTGAAAACGAAGAGTCGGAGTACCCGGCCCGGAGGGTTACCGGGGTCCCACCCTGGAGCCAGGCCTGGGGTTGGGGCCCGTGAGCGAGCGCCTGGTGGCCGGGCTTTCGCCCATGGGGCCCGGCCGGGCCCAGCCCGAACCGGATACATGGGCTCGTCCAACTGTGGACCCACCACCCGCAGGAGGAACATGAAGGGTCCGGTGCAATGTGAATCGGGTGGCAGACCAAGGCGGGAGCCTTGGCGGTCCAATCCCCGGACAAGAAAACTAGTTTTTGGGACATGGAACGTCACCTCGCTGGCGGGGAAGGAGCCGGAGCTTGTGGCAGAGGTTGAGCGGTACCGGCTAGATATAGTCGGACTCACCTCGACACATTGCATTGGCTCTGGAACCCGAGACCTGGAGAGGGGTTGGACACTCTACTTTGCTGGAGTTGCTCCGGGTGAGAGGCGGAGGGCTGGGGTTGGCTTTTTGTTAGCCCCGAGACTCTCTGCCTGTGTGTTGGGGTTTACCCAGGTGGACAAGAGGGTAGCTTCCTTGCGCCTTCGGGTCGGGGAACGGGTCCTGACTGTTGTTTGTGCTTATGGGCCAAATATCAGTTCAGAGTACCCACCCTTTTTGGAGTCCCTGGGACGAGTGCTAGATAGTGCTCCATCAGGGGACTCCATTGTCCTGCTGGGGGACTTCAATGCTCACGTGGGCAATGACAGCTTGACCTGGAGGGGTGTGATTGGGAGGAACGGCCCACCTGATCAGAACTCGAGCGGTGTTTTGTTATTGGACTTCTGTGCAAGCCGCAGTTTGGCCATAACGAACACCATGTTCGAACATAAGGATGCCCACCGGTACACTTGGTACCAGGGCAGCCTAGGTCACAGGTCGATGATAGATTTTGTAGTCGTATCATCTGACCTGCGGCCGTATGTTTTGGACACCCGAGTGAAGAGAGGGGCGGAGCTGTCAACTGATCACCACCTGGTGGTGAGTTGGATCAGATGGCAAGGGAACATGCCGCGTAGACCTGGCAGACCCAAACGCATAGTGAGGGTCTGCTGGGAACGCATGGCAGAAGAACCTGTCAAGACGGTCTTCAACTCCCACCTCCGGCAGAGCTTTGACCACGTCCCGAGAGCAGTGGGGGACATTGAGTCCGAGTGGGCCTTGTTCCACTCTGCGATTGTCGAGGCGGCTGTTGCTAGCTGTGGTCGTAAGGTGGCCGGTGCCAGTCGTGGTGGCAACCCCCGTACCCGCTGGTGGACACCAGAGGTTCGGGGAGCCGTCAGGCTGAAGAAGGAGGCCTACAGGGCGTGGCTGGTCTGTGGGTCTCCGGAGGCAGCAGACAGGTACCGGATAGCCAAGCGGGGTGCAGCAGTGGCAGTTGCCGAGGCAAAATCTCGGGCGTGGGAGGAGTTTGGTGAGGCCATGGAGAAAGACTATCGATCGGCTCCAAAGAGGTTCTGGCAAACTGTCCGGCGCCTCAGGAGAGGAAGGCAGCAACTCGCTCACACTGTTTACAGTGGGGATGGGGAGCTGCTGACGTCAACTGAGGCTATAGTCGGACGGTGGAAGGAATACTTTGAGGAGCTCCTCAATCCCACCAATGCGCATTCCGAGGAGGAACCAGAGCTGGGAGGCCTGGGGATGGACTGTCCGATCTCGGGGGCAGAAGTTGCTGAGGTAGTCAAACAACTACACAGCGGCGGAGCCCCGGGGGCGGATGAGGTTCGTCCTGGGTATCTCAAGGCTATGGATGTTGTAGGGCTGTCATGGTTGACACGTCTCTACAACATTGCGTGGTCATCGGGGGCAGTTCCTAGGGAGTGGCAGACCGGGGTGGTGGTCCCCATCTTTAAGAAGGGTGACCTGAGGGTGTGTTCCAACTATAGGGGGATCACACTCCTCAGCCTCCCTGGAAAGGTCTACGCCAAGGTACTGGAGAGGAGGGTCCGATCGATAGTTGAATCTCAGATAGAGGAGGAGCAATGTGGTTTTCGTCCTGGCCGTGGAACTGTGGACCAGCTCTATACCCTTGCAAGGGTGATGGAGGGGGCATGGGAGTTTGCCCAACCAATCCACATGTGCTTTGTGGATTTGGAGAAGGCTTATGACCGTGTCCCCAGGGGCACCCTGTGGGGGACGCTCCAGGAGTATGGGGTGGGTGGCTTTCTGTTAAGGGCCATTCAGTCCCTTTACCAGAGGAGCGTGAGTTTGGTCCGCATAGCCGGTAGTAAGTCGGACCTGTTCCCAGTGAGGGTTGGACTCCGCCAGGGCTGCCCTTTGTCACCGGTTCTGTTCATCACTTTTATGGACAGAATTTCTAGACGCAGCCGTGGTGTGGAGTGTGTCGAGTTTGGTGGCAGGAGAATCTCGTCTCTGCTTTTTGCGGATGATGTGGTCCTCCTAGCTTCATCCAGCTCTGACCTTCAGCTCTTGCTGGGTAGGTTCGCGGCCGAATGTGAAGCGGCTGGGATGAGGATCAGCACCTCCAAATCTGAGACCATGGTTCTCGACCGGAAAAGGGTGGCTTGCCACCTCCGGGTCGGGGGAGAGGTCCTACCTCAAGTGGAGGAGTTTAAGTATCTCGGGGTCTTGTTCACGAGTGAGGGTAGGAGGGATCGGGAGATCGACAGGCGGATTGGTTCGGCGTCTGCAGTGATGCGGACGCTGAGCCGATCTGTCGTGGGGAAGAGGGAGCTGAGCCAGAAAGCCAGGCTCTCGATTTACCGGTCGATCTACGTCCCAATCCTCACCTATGGTCATGAGCTTTGGGTAATGACCGAAAGAACGAGATCGCGGATACAAGCGGCCGAAATGAGTTTCCTCCGTAGGGTGGCCGGGCTCAGCCTTAGAGATAGGGTGAGGAGCTCGGACATTCGGGAGGGACTCGGAGTAGAACCGCTGCTCCTCCGGATCGAAAGGAGCCAGTTGAGGTGGTTTGGGCATCTGGTCAGGATGCCTCCTGGACGCCTCCCCGGGGAGGTGTTTCGGGCATGTCCTGCCGGCAGAAGGCCCCCGGGTCGACCCAGGACACGTTGGAGAAGTTACATCTCCAATCTGGTCCGGGAACGCCTTGGGGTCCTGCCGGAGGAGCTGGTGGACAAGGCCGGGGAGAGGACGGCCTGGAGCTCCCTAGTTGGGATGCTGCCCCCGCGACCCGGACCCGGATAAGCGGAGGAAGACGACGACGACGACGACAACTCAGGGAGGTCCAAAGGTGACCAGAGGGCCATTCACAGCCCTTGGAGAGACTTTGTGCAGCCCCAACTTATCTTCTAGATTGGTGGAATTTTGTCACTCCAGCAGGCTGCTGATAGTATAGATCAACACTTATTAACAGCGCTAGGCTGGTTTAAATCCTACCTGTCTGATAGATTTCATTTTGTAAATGTACATGATAAATCTTCTTCATACTCCAGGGTTACTTGTGGAGTACCGCAGGGTTTAGTGCTTGGACCAATTCTTTTTACTATATATATGCTCCCAGTTGGTAAAATCATTAGACAGCATGGGATAAACTTCCACTGTTATGCTGACGATACACAGTTATATTTATCCATTAACCCTGATGAACCTAATCGGTTAGATAGATTACAGGCTTGTCTTGAGGACATAAAAAATTGGATGACTCTAAACTTTTTGCTTTTAAATCAAGACAAGACGGAAGTTCTCATCTTTGGACCAGAAATCCAGAAAAGGAAATTACTTAGTTAATCACCTGACCTAAATGGCATTACATTACTCTCCGAGAACAAAGTAAGGAACCTTGGTGTTATCTTCGACCAGGACATGTCATTCAAATCCCAAGTTAAAATGGTTTGTGTGTGTGTGTGTGTGTGTGTGTGTGTGTGTGTGTGTGTGTGTGTGTGTGTGTGTGTGTGTGTGTGTGTGTGTGTGTGTGTGTGTGTGTGTGTGTGTCTGTGTCTGCTCTGTCTTCTCGATCCCCAGTGAGTCGTTGTGGAACGCTGCTTATACTGAGCCAGGATTCTCTGGAGGTTTCTTCCTGTTAAAAGGGAGTTTTCCTCTCCACTGTCGCTAAATGCTTGCTTAGTATGAGGATTGCTGTAAAGTCACTGACACTAGTCAGTGACTTGATGCAATTTGCTGGGTTCCTTGTATAGGAAATATTTTTTCTGATTGGCTCAATGAACTGACCTGGATTGGAATGTTTATTATGTGAAGTGCCTTGAGATGACTCTTGTCGTGATTTGGCGCTATATAAATAAAATAAAATTGAATTGAATTGAATTAACATTTTTGTGACATTTTTACAAAGCCAATATTTTTACCAGTACAAATAAATAATTCCCTATATATTTTTCAATAAATTAATACATAAATCACATTTTTAATTTACAGTTTGGGCTCTTGCCTTGAAACGTTTGGATACTCTAGAGTTGCTTGAAAGTAGAAATCTTGAGTTGTAATCCATTTTTGTACATTGCCTATTTATTCTTTCTTGTCCCTTTGAAAGTTTGACTAGATTTTAAACATTTGTTTTAGTTCTGGATGTCTGCAAAATATTTAGACTAAATGCTGCACAGTTTTCTCTTTGGGCAAATTTGGATGTTGTTTTTTCAATCCTAAATATGATCTCTAGGATTGCTGTCTCTTGCTGGTATGCCATCAGCCTCCCTGCCTGAGCTCTTTAGTTCATTCTCCTACAGTCTATTCCTGTGTTCTGAGTCATATTTGACTCCTAATTCACTCTTTGACTCGTCTGATCCTCTAAACTTATAATCCGGAGATGATTTGGCAGCCATTAAAAAGACATATATCATATCCCCTAAAGCTCTTGTGTGTCCCGTGGAGGTCAAACTAAAAATGATAGGTATGTGGGGGAACAGCTGTGTTGCTGGGGCACCAAGCATGACCTCGCTTTGAAAATTAACCTATTATGAAATTGTTGTTAGATGAACCTTGTGTAAGAGTTTATTATTCTTTGCTGGATAAACTGACCCTAAGTCATAATTGGTGTTGCTAAGGAGATGCTTAAACCACTCACCAAGGGGCGTAAAGGCTTTGGATGGTTCACTGGGTTTGGACACGCCGATGGCATTGACTGCAAAAATGCGCACTTCATATGGCACTCCTTCAATCATCTTTTTGGGTTCAAATGAAGTTTCTTTGATGAGGTCAAAGTTCAGCCTCATCCATCTGGAGCTCTGCTTCTTTTTCCGCTCAATAAAATAGCCTTCAGAAAAACATCATAATGTTATCTAACACCTGCATGTATGTTCAGGCATGATAACTGGCTTGATGTTGTAATTACCTAATATGGGTGAACTTCCATCATATTTGGGTGGTTCCCATGTCATAGAACACCAGTCACCTCCAACAACTGGAACCAAAGGTGCATCAGGAGGGTCGGGAATGTCTGCAAGCAATGCGCAATCAGTTACAATGTTCAAGATGGAAAAAGAACAAATTTACATTTATGTTTGGGTTTCACACTGATTTTCTTACCGACCACCTTTATTTTGACGCTGGCTGTAGCCTCGCCTGCCTCGTTCTGCAAAACTATCTTGTAGTTGCCAGTGTCCTCCCGCTCGGTCACCTCAATTGTCAGGCTTGTCTGGTCTCCGTACGTTTCGGCTCTGACACGATGACCTGACTCAAGAATCACCTGAAACAAAAAAATGGATGCAAATTTAAAATTAATTTCATTTATATGTAATTTAAACTAAACTAAACCAAATGCGGGTTGTCTGTGGGGTAAAAAAACAAAACAAAGCATCACTCAATGTACTGGGTTTAACTTATGCTATAGAGTTAAGGGGTGTACAGTTAGATCACCAATTATAAAATGTTTTTTTATTTCTGGACAGGATGCTAGAAAAATGACGGTGAAGTTAAGTGGTTGTTCCTGTGCCATAACTGGAGGGTTACAGGTTTGTGCCTTGCCCAGTCTGTCGCAATTATATCCATGGGCAAGACACTTCACCCTCCTTGCCTGCTTGTAGTGGTCAGATGGACAAAACAAACAAACAAACAAACAAACAACAACAACAAAAAAATGGATGCAAATTATTAAAACAGTCATTCAAACCTTTTAAAGCAGGATTGTGAACAATTAGACCCAATTACGTTTGGAGAAATACAGATTAGTTCTTATTAGATTGATAAATTTATGGCTAGTCCAAGCGAAGTCAAGACCATTCTTAAAAATGATATAAGCTGCTTAAGTGATCACTATTTAAAAAGACTTAAAGATTAATTTTACAATTTTTGGTTTTGCACATATAAGCTAGCTGTGGCACTTATAATAATAATAATAATAATAATAATAAATTTTATTTGAGGGCGCCTTTCTCAAACCCAAGGTCACCTTACAATTAAACAAAGATAAAAACAATAAAAACAACAGAGGTTGATAGAGCAATAAGAACAAATAAGATACATACAAATTGGAAACATTCTAAAGTCTAAGTCTGAAGGGAATTAACTTGTTTGAATAAGTGGGTTTTGAAGTGTGCCTTGAATAATGGAAAAGAGTCCGTATTTCTAATGGCAGAGGGAAGTGAGTTCCAGAGCCGCGGAGCAGAGCAACTGAAAGCTCAGCTCCCCATGGTGGTAAGGTGAGCTCGGGGTTGGCTCAGCTCCCCATGGTGGTAAGGTGAGCTCGAGGTTGAACCAGATGAAGTGCAGATGAGGATCTAAGAGACCGGGAAGTGGTTGCAATAGTTAGTAAATTACACAGATAATGTGGGGCCATGCGATGGATAGATTTAAATGTGAGTACGGTAGTAGGATCTTGTATATGATCCTGGTTTCTATTGGCCACCAGTATAGGCTTTGAAGAACAGGAGTAGTGTGATTTCGTGAGGGGGTACCAATAATGATGCGTGCTGCTGAGTTCTGGAGAAGTTGGAGTTTATGAAGGGATTTAGTTGGGAGACCAAATAGAAGGGAGTTACAATAGTCGATGCGAGAGGTGATGAGACTATGAACGAGGACTGCAGCAGCATGAGGCGTGAGAAAAGGACGGAGTCTGTTGATATTGCGAAGATGGAAATATGTGACCCGAGTAACATGGTTAATGTGAGATTGGATTGAAAGTGTACCACCTAGTATGACATCAAGACTTTTTACCTGTAAAGATGGGTGCACTGTGGAGTCGTAAATATTGATAGAGAAACTGGGAGAATTTTTTAAAACAGAAGCAGTGCCAGTGAGTAGGATTCAGTTTTATTGTTGTTTAGTTTAAGATTATGAGTTAGCCAAGATCTAATTTCAGATAGACAGAGAGGGAGATTGGTGGAAGGGATGCATTTGGATGGGAGGAAATGTACAGCTGGGTGTCGTCAGCATAACAGTGAACACTTCATGTGCAGCCTAGGGCATAGTATGTTTGTAATTCTCATGGAATTGCCATGTAAGACCACATTTTAGTTTATGTAAATGTTTGTAAAATAGTGTTTGAATAGACTGCTTTGAAATTTCTCAGATTGGAGTTGTTTTAGGAACCTGTTTTAGTCTTTGCCTAACCATTTTAAAGAATACAATCGAAACTAATCTGGGTTTCTCCATATTGACATAATTTTAGTAGTAATTTTACAACATTAGCACAATATTTTTCTTTAGATATCTTTTCTGTAAAAATTCTCACATGACCCCTCTACGGTACATTTGAATGACCTCTTTTACCTAGACCACCTTTATGTTCATTCATTTACTGCACACTTTTATCTAAAGTAAATTTCAAGTGCCTAACATGCTTTTTTTTTCTCTGTGGGAGGTGTACCCAGAGAAAACACACACATGCATGGTAAGAACAAACAAACTCCGGCCAACTCCGCTCAGAAAGACTCCAGCCGCTTTTCGTACCCGCTTCCTTCTTGCTACAAGGCAACATTGCTACCAACTACACCACCATGCAGCCTGACTATTCCCTACTGTGACTATTGAATTCACAAACAAACTACTGCTTGATGTGAAACATCCAGGTGACGTATTAGCATTAGTACTTTCATCACCTGCCTTATCCAGTTCTATAAATGTCTACTGCCCTCAAGTGGACGATCTCTGAGTGACAAGGGACAATTTAATTTCTTTGTCACTGTTACAAATTACTAGGGTTGTAACAAACGTGTTTGCATTAGGATATTTTGGCACATAATGTTTGTTACGGCACAGACGCGTACCAAATTCCCACACAGACATAAAACTGTGTCCAAATTCAAGAGTTCCATCCTTTGAAGCCACTCCTTTGCTACTCGATTGACATAGGCTAGTGTAGGTGCCAGACACCAGGTCCGTTTACCGGGAAGAATGGAATCAGCAATATGGAACCCACCGTTTGAGCTAACCACTACTACTACCTACACTACAACCCGGAACTACTGATGTTGCACTGGGAAAGTACCAATACCCCAGTTTAGTCAACAGAAAATAATTGAACTGTTATAAATTAGTTATCTGTTTTATTTCCTCTGAGAATATTTTGTTGGAGAATTTACTGCAAGTAATATTTTATTTTAAATGTCATTAAACGTAGAGAAACTCATTCATGCATTGAGCTCAAGTATACTGCACTATTGCAATGGTCTTTTGTCTGGTCTTCCCAAAAAAGCTGTAAAGCAACTGGAGCTTATTCGGAGTGCTGCTGCTAGAGTCTTAACAAGAACCAAGAGCACCAAGCACATCACTCCGGCAATCTCTACACTGGCTTCCAATAAACTACAAAATTAATTTCAAAGTGCGTTTATAAATCATTTAGTAGCATGTGGCCAAAATACATGTCGGATTTCCTTCCTGTATTTACACCCAGCAGGACTGAGATGCTTAGGAAACAGTCAGCTTGTAGAAATCCGGGTCAGAACCAAACAGAGTGAAGCTGCTTTTAGCTACTGTGCTTCACACCAACACATTCTCGAAGCGGCTGAAACTGATGAAGGGTGACCAAGCGTTCAATGCGTCGGGAGGCAATGCACTGTGCCAGAGCGTCGCTTTCCAACGCCCGCGTTGAAACGGACATTTCACCAACATTTAACCTCTAACCTCTAGCAATTTAAACTTCCCCTTGCCCCCATCCTAACCTTAACTGAGTTTCTCTTTCTTAATGTCCCGTTAACCGTGTTTGAGAGGAATGATACAACAAGAAACACATTTTTGCATGCCCAACTGGTTAAGGTTAGGATGAGGTGAGGGGAAGGTTAATAGCAAGAGGGTAAGAGTCACAATTCGATTAATTCTCCGTTTTGCTGCGAGCGCTGGAAAGCAACGCTCTGACACAGCACGTCGCTTCCCGACGTGTTTGGGCTCCCAATGCGTCGGAAACAAACACTTAGTCACCCTTCGTCAGTTTCAGCCACTTCAGATGTGAGAATGCGTTGTGCACTCAGATGGAATCAGCTTGCTCATGACCTCAAATGTGCCCCAACTCTAGTAACTTTTAAATCAAAATGGAAAACTTTCATGTATTCATCTGCCTTTGAATGGTGTTTCTTACACTGCACATTCTTCACTGTAACAGCTCACCCCTCAACTTTGTCATTTTTTTCTTCTTAAATCGGAAATTAATTTGTGTGTATTTTAATTGTGCTGTCATGTGAAATGTTTAATGTTCATGCTAGTCTTGCTAACAAAAAGCACATTGAATTGCCTCTGTGTATGAAATGTGATATATCAATAAAGCTGCCTTGTCTAAAGCTGTACCCTTTTACTATTTATTCACTGTTTTTCCTCACCGTATCGAAAGTTAAGAAGAAGAAGAAGAAGAAGAAAATATCATTTCTATAGCGCCTCTCAAGATAAAATTCACGAGGCACTTCACAAAAAATGTAAAAATGTAAAAAAGAACTTAGAAAATGGTTAAAAATATATTTGAAATGAGCAAAAAATAGACAAGTTTGATAAAAAATGTTAAGAAAGAGAGAGAGTGAATAGGAAAGAGGGAAATCAGTGGGTCCTGAGGAAGGTGGAATAGGTGGGGAGAGCAGAATAAAGAGAGAGTGGTGAAGAAGGTCATACAAAAGCCAGCTTGAACAAATGAGTCTTCAGCTGCTTTTTAAAGGAGACCACTGAGTCCACTGATCTCAGGCTCAGGGGAAGAGAGTTCCAGAGTCTGGGGGCCACAGCAGCAAATTATCTGTCACCTTTGGTCTTTAGCCTGGTGCTGCACAACCAGTAGGCTTTGATCACTGGACCTCAGGGACTTGCTGGGGGTGCAGGGACTAAGAAGATCACCAATGTAAGATGGTACTTGTCCATGTAAGGCCCTATAGACCAGAACCAGGATCTTAAAATGAACCCTGAAGTTGACTGGCAGCCAATGAAGCTGGAGGAGAAGCGGGGTGATGTGGGTGTGTTTGGAGGACTTGGTCAGAAGCCGAGCACAGACATTCTGAACCACCTGTAGACGGTTCAGGTAGGTTTTGCTCAGACACATGAAAAGAGAGTTACAGTAGTCTAAGCGTGAGGAGATGAAGGTGTGGAGAACTGCCTCAAGTTCAGAGCGGGACAGAATGGGACTCAGCTTAGCAATCAATCAATCAATCAAAGCTTTATTTATAAAGCGCCTTCCGCAACCCTGTCGGGAAGCCCAAGGCGCTGAATATAGTACATGAGAAAGTTAAATATGGTGAATAAATAAAAAATAAAAGCAATTGAAACAAGAGGCCTTTGCAGCGCTTTCGCTGCTCGGGCCTAATTACAAATGACAAAAAAAGGTAAAGCATTCTAGTAGAAGACAAATGGGTCAAACAAGGGATAGAGTGAACCAATGAAAACAGGGAAATAAAATCAACATAAAAGAGGGCCAAAGTCAAACACTTTCAGGAAATGCCAAGCCGAAGAGGTGGGTTTTTAGGCAACTCTTAAAGACTGGCAGAGATGGGGACAGCCTAACTGAGGGTGGCAACTGGTCCCAGAGTGACGGTGCTAGGACTGAGAAAGCCCGGTCCCCGCGAGTACGACACCTAGAACGAGGGACAGCGAGCTGGCCTTGGTCAGAGGAGCGCAGAGCGCGTGATGGGGAATGTCTGTTCAGGAGTGTGGCCAGATAGGGGGGACCACCACCCTGGAAGAAATTATAAACAAAGACGAGGAGTTTAAAGTGTGAACGATAAACCGGAAGTCAGTGCAGGGAGGCCAGAACTGGACTGATGTGGTCCCGTTTCCTGGTCCCAGTCAGGAACCTGGCTGCGCTGTTCTGCACAACCTGTAGGCGACGCAGTGATGACTGACACAGCCCTGCATAGAGAGAGTTGCAGTAATCAAGCCTAGAAAGTACAAATGCATGCAGGACCCGCTCCAGGTGGGCTCTTGATAGCATAGGCTTGATTTTTGCAAGGTGTCTCAGGTGAAAGAAATTGGACCGAATCACAGAGTTGATGTGAGCATCAAACTTAAGTCCAGCATCAAATTTCACCCCCAAACTGGTGACAACTGGTTTTGAGTAGGGAGAAAGAGGGCCAAGATCAACATAACGACCCACAGCCCTACTGTTGGGGTGAAAAACAATGAGCTCTGTCTTTCCCTCATTCAGATGCAGAACGTTGGCCATTAGCCAAGACTTCAACACACAAACAATAGAACATAGAAAGGAGTGCGAGAAAGAGGCAAATCGAAAACACACAAGAGCAGCAAAAGAAGAAGCAGAAAGCACAATAAAGAAGTCAGCCGTAACAGATCACTGCATAAGAGAAAACCATATAATGGACTGGGACAACACAAGGATCATAAACATTGAACAACAAAAATACAAAAGATGGATTAAAGAAGCAATCGAGATAAGGAGACGTGAATGTGGGACCATGAACAGGGAGGACGGAGTGTACACGTTAGACCGCGCATGGGACTGCATCGTCGGAGAGGGGAGAGCGGGCAGTAGAGGGCGACAACGTCCTCTGCTGCCCGCGGATAAACGGAGAAGGAAGTGACGCGCCACCATCAGCGTCAGCCTGAGGAAGCCTGCAGCTGCCGGCGAAACGTAGCGACAAAACAGGTAACGAAACCGTTTCTGTGTTTCAAAAAAAGAACGACAGCATGGCAATCTTCAGCATAGAGATGGAATGATAGGCCATGTTTACGAAAGACTTACCGCAGAGGAAGCAGATAAATGGCAAACAAAAGAGGACCAAGGATCGATCCCTGCGGGACCCCCCAGCGGAGCCTCTCCCAAGAAGAAAAAACATCACCCAGTTTATCACAGAATGTCCTGTTGTGGAGATATGATCTAAACCAATCCAGAGCAGACCCTTTGATCCCAACCCATCGTTCCAAGCGATCGAGTAGAATCGCGTGGTCAACCCTGTCAAAGGCTGCCGTCAGATCTAACAACAGAAGCACCACAGATGTACCCTGATCTAGTGATAGATATAATTTAAGACCCTCAGTAGAGCCGACTCTGTACTATGGCCAGACCTGAACCCTGATTGGAAAACCTCAAACAAATCAGAGTCAGCTAAATGTGAGACCAGCTGCTGATAAACAACTTTCTCAAGCAGTTTTGATGTAAAAGGCAGGGTAGAGATAGGTCTGTAATTTTCTGTCACAAAGACATCAGCACCAGGTTTCTTCAGGGTCGGCCGAACAACTGCTGCTTTCAAAGCAGCTGGGACCACACCTATGCTGAGGCTCCCATTGATAATCTGACCAAGTGAAGGGCCAAGACATGGAAACGCAGCCCTCCAGAGACAAGGTGGCAGAACGTCAAGTGGAGAGCCAGATGGCTTCTGCCTTGCAACAAGCTAACTCAGCTCAGAATAAGAAACAGTATTGAGGGAGCTCAGGGTGGGTGGTGATGGAGGAACTGGAACAGGGTCAGTAGAGTTACCAGAAATAGCTGCTCTAATGCCTGATACTTTATGAACAAAGAATCTGTGAAAATCTTCAGTTTCCAGCAGCTGTAGGAGACATGAAGGTAGGCTCCTGATACACCAGAACAGAGTTTAGTGTTTTGTAGAGCGTCCTGGGATTCTTGGAGTTTGTTTCGATGATGCAAAATAGGCCGTTCTGGCAGCCCTCACAGCATCCTGATAAGCAACCAGAGATGCTCTGAACAAGTCACGCGAGACCTGTAGGCCATCCTTTTTCCACTTTCTCTCAGATGATCTACACGCCCGCCTACAAACCCGTGTGACATCAGAGAACCAAGGCTCCCTCCCAGGCCTAGACTTGCAAAGTTTGAGAGGGGCAACCAGGACCTGATTACAAAGTAAATCAAAATGTTGTGAATAGTGATCAACGTTAGATGGATCTGGGTTAAAGGTCTCTAACCTTACAGACATACAGTCCACAAACTTTGAAACAGTTTCTGCATCCAGGCCTCTGAACCTAGTAGCTGGAGCTTCACACACAGGGACAGGACATGGCAACGTAACATCACAGAGTATTGGAGAGTGGTCAGAGAACACAGGAGGCAAAGTCACAAGGTTCATGACAGGGAGACCAAAAGAGAGAACCAGGTCCAGGGTGTGACCCCTGGCATAAGTTGGGGACGATACCCATTGAGTTATATTGAATGAATCTAGCAAATTCAAAAAACCTTTAGCAAGCACATCATCAGGACAGCAGATATGGATGTTAAAATCATCAAAATATAGGACATAGTCATATTTTAGGATGCAGTCTGCCACAAGATCACATAAATCATTTAGGAAGTTAGAGTCAGTCTTTGGAGGGCGATAAATTAGCACAACGAGCAGGCGGGGGGAGATGCATAGTTCAAATAAGCACAGTTCAAAGGAAGAAAATGACATGGTGGGTGTAAGCTGTTTAAAAGGAAAATTGGATTTTAAAACAACAACCAGCCCACCACCTCTGCCCCGTGATCTGGGGATATTAAAACAGGAACAGCCAGGTGGTACCAGCTCCAGCAGGGCGCTTGAGTCACCAAACGGGATCCAGGACTCACAGATGCACAGAAAAGTCAAGCCATGCTGACTAAAAACATCCCGAAGAATAAAAGTTTTGTTCAGCACAGACCTGGCATTGACCAGACCAAACCGGGTCTGCGGCGGGGCTGCGGCACCGGGATCGCGCACGGGCACAGTCTCCTTTAACTCTGAGCCCGTAACCGAGCGCAGATTCTCCCAGCAAACCCCACTCTGGCGAGATCCTCGAGCCGATTGGCCATGGCGCGGTGCCAGCTCACCCTCACAGCCAGCCAAGTTCACTAGGCAGGGCGCAGAGTAATCCATAAGACATCTCGGAATCACCGGGTCAGAAGCTGGGCCGAATCGGACCGTCTCACGTGCCGGCTACCTCTCTTTCCCCGTCTTCTCCGATGCTTCCTTCTCGAGCTGGGGCGGAGAGAGGGCCGACACATCACGGCTTGGTGGGAGAGAGCACACGGGCAGTCCAGACAGCAACGCCATCCGTGAGGTTCCCAGCTTGCAGCACCCGCTACATCAACGGGAGGATGAAGCCTCAGCAGCGCAGCTCCATCATAAGTCACCAGAGAAGCCACACCATTCAAAAAGAGCATCAGAGACAACAAAAATACATAAAAGCCAATAAAATGCCAATTAAAGCCAATAAAACGCAAGGTTCCATTGCATAAAGAGGACGAGCAGCTCGCTGCGTGCACCCGCGTGGGCGCCATCTCAACTCAGCAATGTTCCTGAGATGGAAGAAGGAAGAGCGAACAAGAGAACTGACATGAGAATCCAGGGTGAGAGCTGGGTCAAAGGTCACGCCAAGATTCCTGACAGAAGGTTTGGTGTGAGAAGCAAGCTGGCCAAGAGAGTCTCTGACTTTGGGAACCAGCTTGACTGGGGCACAGATGAGGATCTCAGTCTTATCTTCATTCAGCTGTAGAAAGCTCCCAGCCATCCAGGTTTTGATAGCGTCTAAGCAGGTGTGTAACAGCTGCAGCTTAGACATCTCAAGGGGCTTAAAAGAGATGTACAGTTGGATGTCATCTGCATAAAGATGGTAGGAGATTCCTTTGAAGGATCTCAGGATGTGCTGAAGAGGGAGCAGATAGAGGAGGAAGAACAGAGGCCCCAGCACAGAACTTTGTGGGACACCATGGGTAAGGGAGGTGGTGGAGGACCTAAACTTGGAGACGGCCACAGAAAAGGAGCGCTCAGAAAGATAAGAGGAGAACCATTCCAGAGCAGTTCCTTATAGGCCTACCCAGTCTCTCATCCTCTCCAGTAGCAGGTGATGGTCAACAGTGTCCAAGGCTGCAGTCAGGTCCAGCAGGACCAGAACAGAACAGTCCCCTGCATCACTGTGAGTCAGAAGGTCATTAGAAACCCTAAGAAGAGCTGTTTCAGTAGAATGAGCTCTACGAAAACCTGACTGGAAGCTATCATAGATGTTATGTTCATCAAGAGCAGCTGTGAGTTGTTTAGCTACAACCTTTTCCAAGATCTTGGAGATGAACGGAAGTTTAGAGATGAGTCTGAAGCTGCTATGGAGAGAGGGTTCGAGACTCGGTTTTTTTAAGAAACGGGTGGATTACAGCATTCTTAAAGTAAGCAGGGACATGACCAGAAACCAGAGAAGCATTAATTATAGAGAGCACGCTGGGACCGATGGACTGAAAAGCACTTTTAAACAAAGATGGGGGTAAGATGTCGAGGATGGAGGCTGTAGGAGAGGCAGGAGAGACAATGCTGCTGATGGTGTTAAACAGCACCTTGGGGTTCCCTTTGCTCTGGGACACCAGGTTGGAAACATAGGAAACCCTGGTGTCTCTGACTGCAGAGGCCTTCATAGAGTTAACTAGTTTGGTTAACTCAGGCAAAGAAACAGGAGCAAAGGTATTTAGGATGATGGGCCTGGTTGGAGTCGGGAGAGGCGGCGATAAGGCTGAAGGAGAGATGCTAGATCTAACCTTATTGACTTTGTCCACAAAGAAAGACAGAAAGTTCTCATAGTCTGTAACAGAGTGGATGGAGGCTGTAGGAGAGGCAGGAGAGACAATGCTGCTGATGGTGTTAAACAGCACCTTGGGGTTCCCTTTGCTCTGGGACACCAGGTTGGAAACATAGGAAACCCTGGCGTCTCTGACTGCAGAGTTAAAGGATGACAGAAGATCCTTTAGGTGCGGCAGATGGAGGTGGAGATGGGTTTTCTTCCACAAGCGCTCAATTTTTTGGAATTGGCGCTTTAGGCTGCGAAGGCTGTCATTAAACCAGGGAGTAGGGTTCACTGCAGGAACTGATCTGGTTCTGACAGGACTGATATTGTCAAGAATGGAGAGGCAGTGCTCGTTAAACTGAGAAGTTAAGGAATCTGGGTCATTATTAGAAGAACAGGGTGGATCAAAAGCAGCAGAAAAATTGCTAGCTGTGCTCTCATTAAGAAAACGAGAACTAACCATACGGCGAGCAGGAGGTGGGGACGCAGAAACTGACAAGTTAAAGAAAATGCAATGGTGATCTGAAATATAAACGTCCTCAGGACAAACACTGTCAGCATTTAGACTCAGGGTAAAAACAAGGTCCAGAGTGTGCCCCTTGGTGTGTGTGGGGCCAGAAACATGCTGGGTAAAGCTTAACCCAACCATGACAGTTATACTAAGGTACATACCAAACCAATATTTTAGGTTTATTGTTACACCGCTAATAATTACATAATTAAACTAAAATGATTATGAAATAGTTGTTAATGAGTAGTTTAGTTTCATTATTTCATATATCTTTAAAGAGTCTTGAAGAATGGCAGAACAAATCACATGGCCATAGGGTTTTAAAAATTGTTTTTTGTTCACATTAATTAAATTTGGGATAAATTAACACATTTTTTATATATTAAAAAAATGTAGGCATGTTTTCCAATATTTACTTGTTAAATTTATATGCTGATAATCATTAAATAATGAACAGGGTTGAAAACAATGTGAAATGCTAAACTTATGGTATAAAGATAAATTAGAGCTTACCCTTTCCCCCTTCATCCACACCACTCTAGGTGCCGGCTCTCCACTGATGGGGATCTCTAGACGAAGTTTGTTTCCGGCCACAACTGTGACGGTGTTGTCGGGGAAGTTCAAGCTATCCAAGAGAACCTTTGGTGGGTCTACACAATAATATTAGTTTCCCGTTATAGGATTAAGACAAAACACCAAAGAAAAAATAAAAGTGCTGTGATTTTGTTTGTGTACCAATAATGTGGACTTTGGCACTTAGACTCTGTGAATATCCTTCAGGAACAAACGTGTAATCTCCTGAATCGTGAAGGGAACTTGTCTCAATTTCCAGTCGGTGAATCCTTAAAAAGCAAAATAAATTTAGTGGTAAAAATTATTTTAAAGTCTTTATTGTGGAAGGCTTACTTATTCCTGTGGATGATGTTGATCCGATCACTGGGCTGGATCAGCTGTCCATTCCTGTACCAACGACCTGGAACATTTCCTGGGTAGATCTCACAGTGAAGCTTTATGGGTTTTCCCAGCAACACCGTCATATCCTGTAGATCCTGGTAAATCTTTAATGGTTTCACTGAAGTACACAGAATAGAATATTAATCATTTCAAAATAGCTTGTAGGCAAAGACTTAGGAAAAAAGAGAAGATTATTCATACAGTCAACTTGAACACGAGCCTCTGATGTGCCCCCAGAAGCCATGACGGAATATGTTCCAGTGTCTTCTTTGGAGGCATCGTCAATGACCAGGTAGTGTTTGGTTCCCTCACACTTGATTCTGTATCTTGAGCGAACTCCTGTTGGAACCTCAACACCGTTCTTCATCCTGGGGAATAATTAAAATATTTTCAGATGCCCACAGAGGTATTTAAGCAATAACCTGTGCTTAACACATACAGTCAATCACAATGACCTCACCAATATTACTTTGATTTGGTTGCTTTAGAAAAATTAAAAGTGTATTTAATTTGTGTTTTCACCTTTTTTCCTTTTGTTTGTTTAGTTAAATATTTACTTTATCATGAGGTAAAAGTTCAGTAAAAAATTAAAGTCTTGTGATGTACTTACAAAGTAAGAAAACTAAGCTAGTTCCACGCTTCTTGCATTAGAACCAGGCTACTTATGAGGAAAATTTCTAAACACAAACCTGGTCTTTATAAATAATTTAAACTAAACCAAATGCGGGTTGTCTGTGAGGGAAAACAAATCATCACTCAATGTACTGGGTTTAAATTGTGTTATAGAGTTAAGGGATGTACTGTTAGATCACGGATTATAAAATGTATTTTTATTCCTGGAAAGGATGCTAGAAAAACGACAGTGAAGTTTAGTGGTTGTGCCCGTGCTGTAACTGGAGGGTTGCAGGTTTGTGCCTTGCCCAGTCTGTCGCAATTGTATCCGTGGGCAAGACACTTCACCCTCCTTGTCTGCTTGTAGTGGTTGGAGGGACCGGTGGTGCCTGTGTACGGTAGCCTTGGTTTTTTCAGCATGCTCCAGGGAAGCTGTGGCTGCAATTTAGCTCATACCATACCATACCATACCATACCATACCATACCATACCATTCTGAAGCCAGAATTTCACCAATACACATCCCTAGTAAATACACACAGATCTGTTCAGAAGTATGGTTGATAAATGAGGGCCCAGATTGTTCCATCAAGGGATTTTCTTCTTCCCTGATGGCACGGGCATATTCCAAGATGACAGTGCCAGGCTTCATCAGGCTCAAATAGTGAAAGAATGGTTCGGGGAGTATTTTCACACATGGATTGGCCACCACAGAGTCCAGACCTTAACACCAGTGAGAATATTTGAGATGTGCTGGAGAAGGCTTTGTGCAGCGGTCAGACTCTACCATCAACAGTGCAAGATCTTGGTGACAAATTAATGCAACACTGGATGGAAATAAATCTGGTGACATTACAGAAGCTTATTGAAACAATGCCACAGCAAATGTGTGTTGTATCAAAGAATAAAAGCGGTCCAACAAAATATTAGTGTGTGACCTTTTTTTCTTGGTGGTGACTTTTTTTTTTTTGGCTGGGCGATGTTCAAACAGACTAGACCAAGGTGGATGCAAATAATGCAGTTAAGCACGGTGGTGAAAGGCTATTCATCAGGCCATCGTTTGCAGCCAAACTCTTTTGTCCAAACAGAGTACACTGGACATTAACTGGAAAACCATATATTTACTTCGTATTACTGATATTACCAATCATTGCTTCTATTACCATTTAACTTGAGCTCCTTCTTCTGACACCTCGCACTCCAGTTCGATCCTCTCGTTGACTGTGGTCTTCACAGGCTCGATATCTTTAACTATCTTTATTGGTAACTCTGAAAGGAGATAAGAAGAAATTAAACAGGTTTTTTTTTCATATTTCCATTCAAAAGAAAGCTAAACATTTAATTGAGATACCTTTGACGAAAAGCTCCGTAGTACATTTTTCTTCTCCTGCAACTACTGAATAGGCTGCATCATCATTACTAGTGCAGTTGTTGATGACCATAATCCTTTGTGTGCCCTTGTGCTCAAAAATATACCTAAATAAGAAGTCAGTTAGTTACGTGAGTTGTGAACTAAACATTTCAACTCATAAATATGCATAGTAATGATTACAGACAGGTGCTGAAACCACCTTAAGATATAATGATAATTTAAATGCACAAAAATGTTTTCATTATTTGTTAAGCATGCCTCAAATTATGTATTCTGCAGAATGTAGGAGGTGACACTACACACGGGCATTCGGCTCAGAGCAAAACTATGACCTGAAGAAGGAAGGGTCAATAAGGCAAATGGACTTACTTCCTTTGACTACAGGTCAGCAGTGGAGCCAGAATAGGGCCGGATCACAGGAAGTAATTATGACAGGAAGGATCACCAAGAAATGACAGACAGATAGACAAAGACAGAGAGACATCATGCCTGGAGGGGTAGAGTGTGTGGTTTGTAAACACTGTTAAAACAACAACAAAATATGGTAGAAAGGAAGAGGGAACTCCTGGAGAAAATGGTAAAGGAGATCAGAACCAGAAAACAGCAATATCCTCCAAGATGGCTTTAACTTTAGATGGCTTTGAACAGGCTCTTTGGCAGCTGTTTGGTGGTTTAGTGTTCTGTTTTATGCAGCCCTATACATTTTTCTTTTATTATTGCATGAAACTATCTTTTGTAATTTGTGAATCTTTACCATAAAATATATTGCTGACTTAAATTCTGGATAATTGGAACATACTAATGTAGCCGGAAGAGCTGGCCCAAGTGGCTGGGGAGAGGGAAGTCTGGGCCTCTCGACTTAGACTACTGCCCCCATGACCCGACTCCAGATAAGCGAATGAAAATGGATGGATGGATGGCTGATGTAGGTATTTTTAAAAGGTTATAAACAGAACATATTCCTGCCCTGCATGAACCGGTGGGCCCCATATGGAAATATATGGGTGACAAAAAGGGTTTGTCTGCAGTTTCCATGGTGGCCATACAGGGATTTGCCCACATAGATTTTAATGGGCTCATTTATGAGTCAACCCATCTGGGTCCCTCTGAAAACCCATGTAGGGTCTGTTAAAATCTACATGGGCAAACCACTGTGGGGCCATCATTGAAACCATAGACAATCCCTGTTGGCACCCACAAAGTTTGCCCATTTATATCCATATGGGACACACTTATGCAATTCAAATTCGAAGATACTTTATTAATCCCAGAGGGAAATTAGAGATGTTGGTTGGGATTTAAGAATAGTAAATAGTAGTACTCAAACTAAAAGGACTAATGGTACAAATTCCCATCAAACCACTTCTGGCCTTAAACCATCAGTGTGGAGTATAAGGATTAGTACCTTCATCAGAAACCTGCACATGTTAAAAGGAGAGAGTTGATGAAAACAGTACTTTGATGGCATTTAGGTTACCTCTGTGAGCTTTTTGTGACAACGTGAGCAGTTTTATTACTTGTGACATTAAAACGTTGACCATGAAACTGCAAAGGCACAATTAGCCTGTTCTTTGAGATGATTTTATTTTCTTTTGCTTCCTTGTGTTGTCTGGTTAGGTTTAAGCATCGAAGACACGTTTAGGTGAAGAAACGTGTTTTTCTACTTAGGTTTGAGAACCGTAGCTACTTGGTTTAAGCACAATATTGGTTTGGTTTATGGTGCTCAGCTCAGCCTTGCATCCAATGAAAAAAGAAAGCTCTTTTATTTGAAATTTTTACGCCAAGGGGTTTTTAAATTGATCAAGAACATTTTTTAAATACTTAAAAATAATTATGTCAGTTAATGCTGTTCCAAAGCCAGACTTGGTTAAAGGCCTGTGAAGGAGGTACCACCGTTTTCCTGTATTCAGAGCGGGACATAAACATCAGGTGACTTAGGACAGTTTACATCATACGTGTTTATGCCTTGTAGCACATGGTCCTTTAAATCCATAATAAACATATTATGTGAGTGTGTCCCTCTAACACACCCCTAATCTACTCTTCTTTAACTGTCTGTTAGTTCTCCAGTGGGTTTGCCAGGTTTTGAATATTGCTGCCATTCAAGTTAAAGCATCTCCTGAATAATCAATTCCAGTCATGACGTAGGTCTAAATTTGACTGTGTAATGTAAGTTTGTTTGATTATAAAGTTTACAAAGTAAAAGTTACGAACCATTGTGCTTTATAGACAAAATGAAAACATGAAGAGATGTAGAAAATGTATTACTACCAAATAAAGACATGTTTATTTTCAAATAAAAAATGCCTTTAATTTGTGTAGCATTGACCCCAATAAGTAAAAGAACAACAAACATATTATTGAAACATACTTTGGAGTAGGCCTGATTTCATGTCCATTCTTGTACCACTTCAGATCAACTGTTGGGTCCGCTAGATCGACCACCAGGCGTATCTTTGAACCTTTATCCACCTGATACGCAGGCTCCAGCTTCTTCGCAAAAGCTTTAAGTCACAAAATGGGGTCAGTAAAATTTTTGGTTAAATTCAAACTTTTCTATATGACATATTCTCCAAATGAGATTTGTGACAAATTCTCAGTACCTGCGCTCTTCTTCTCTTCTTTAGGAATCTTTTTCATCCTTTTCAGCAAACCCCTCAGATCCGTGATGCCGTAAGTGAAGGCAATTTTTTCATATTCATCTGGGCGGGCGTTCTTTAGGATCTCCCACACATCCACCTCTGGGGTGTCATCCTGCTGTTTGTGCTCCCTGATGGTGCCAGATACGTGGGTAAATGTGAGAACATGAGACCTAATCTGGTATTTGCAACATGTCCTGAGGAACCACAAACCATCTTCTTAAATTTAGGCTTTTAGTGGCTTTGAGAAGATCAGATCTCACCTTGCTGCTACTCTAGTTGTTCCTCAAGACATGTCACACAAAGGGATGGGCATAGGGACTGCGGTCTCTTTCTTGAGATTGTGTCTGAAGGTGCATGTTAATAGTAACAACAAGGTAGCTGTTAATGCAAATAGGACATTTTAGAATTTTTAAGGGTCTGTCAATCAGGATTTCAGTTGAAACAGATGAAAAAAATAATGTAGGGTTTTTGGGATGTTTTGGATTATGAAATGTAACAGAAATATAGAAACAAAATGGAGTTTATCAGTATGTGCTCACTTTGAACTCATCTCCAGAGATTTGTCTCGAAAAATTTGGATGGAGCTTAAAAACATAATTTTCCAAGTAAACTGGCTGTTCGTTGTTAAGGAAAAGTTTTTTTGGATTAGAATGGGCAATAATAAATTTGTACTTTTCTTTTTGCATAACACCAAATTACTGGTATGGACAGCAGGCAGACCAAATGTTTGATCGTTGCGCGCGCGCGCGCGTGTTTGTGTGTGTGTGTGTGTGTGTGTGTGTCACCTCACATGAGAACGCAAAGAGAGTCTGAGGAGGTTTGAGGTTGATTCTGGAAGTTTTCTTTTTTGTTCGTGGGGTTTTTCCAAGTTTGTTGGTAATGCTGAGCTGCTGAGATTTTGCAATAAAGAATAACCTAAGAAAGCTAAAAACTACCTTGCTTTTCACCATTAAAACACCATACTTAGCTTATTTTAGTTGTGAAGGTGATTTGTGGTTAAAGGGACAGTGTGTATTTTCTTTGGCGATAGGAGGCAGTGCATACTTAAATCATTGCAAGCAAGCGCTATTTATGTGTTCGAGTAAGACCTTACCAACGGATAGCCATTAGGGTCAAAAGTCACTGGGAGCGCTATTTTTGAGTACTTCATCAGATCTTTCACCCTCCAGCAAAATGACAAGCACATCAGACTCCCTTTCATCACTGGCCATGAGTGAAGAGGTGAAGAAGGAAAGCAATGTTGATGAACGAAGTTTTGTAACTGCTTGTTACAAATCAGTAAATGTGTGTTGTCCTCACAGGCTCATGTCGAAGGAAACATTGCGTCTGATAGGGTGTTGCCCAGAGACTTTAGACACACGCTGATATTATGATTATATGTTACGAGGCCACCAATATTTTTCAACAACTGGGCATCATTTAGTTCATTTTCAACAACATTTCGATGGATATGTCTAGAGATTAATGGTAAAAACTACCATAAAACTACTCATTATTATTTTAATAATTATGGAAGAAAAGGTGGTCAAACGTAGCTTCTTCCAAGCTTCTAACCATAATCCAAGACACCAGAACTTGCTGAATTTGTGCTTTTCATTTATTTATCCTCATTTAAAACATATTTGTAATCATTTTTTGAAATATTTCTTATACTTTAATATTTTTTTTTGTTTTTGTGAAGCGCCTTGTGATTTTTATCTTGAGAGGCGCTGTAGAAAAGATCATTTTCTTTCTTATTTAATGCCCCTTTAATAACATTTCGAGTTCTTTTGAACTTTCTAACAAAATATTGAGATCATCTCAATTTGAGCACTCATACAGGATAAATATTAATGGGAGATTAAAGAAGATTTAACTCAAAATAAAAGGGGATGTAGAGTTTGTCAAAGATAAATACAATTATGTTTTAGACAAATTACGGCTCACAGTCCCACACTGTAACATGACAATGTTTACATGCTGCATGCCAGTAATTAAGGAAAATCTGCAACAAAGCTTTTGAATCAAGGCTTTAACACAATTTTCTCATGAGCCATCCCTTTGTAGTAGTCTGAGTCATTCCTAAATGCTGGCATTGTCCTTAAAACAGGAGGTGTTAGGTTTGTGAGATGCAGATTAGTGCACAAATCGGCCTGGACACAAGTATACATATTAGTTTAAACAAAGAACAGTCAGTCAGACCTTTCTTTCATAGACATTTCCTCAAATGCCCGAAAGGTTGCACGTAAATAGCGTAAATTATTATTCCATTTGTTTGCTTGTGTTTATCATCTGTTTATTTTCAGTCAGTTATAGAGAAAGCTGAAATAAACATAGCAGCATTATCCTAATTTTGCTAAACCAAACTAAGTGACGATGTAGTGATAACACTATTTTACAGCATCATTCACCTGTGGGCCATCAGCACATCAGTAATGATCCAAAATGGTGCTTCAAACAGTAACCTGAGGCCAATTGCCATCATTATTGACCGCTGACTGACTCGATTGAAATGCTGCCTTCAAATGAAGTGTTACCAAACTACAGGAGGACAACACTCTAGCTCGTCCAAGTCCTAGAGCTACACATCATGCTGGGGAAGCTGCAGGATTACAGTACTCACCTGCAGTAAGGTCTAATCGTTTAAAAACCTATGGTTTTCTCTCTACTAACCTTTGATTTCTGAATATGTAGGGGAGAAGAAGAGAGAAGCCCAAAATAAATGTATAATACAGTCACTAGGTCTAATCGTGCTCACATTAAAATCCTGGGCTGTATCTGAAATATGCATCATGGAGTTTATTTTGAGGCATCACAATATTTTTGCTGTAAAAAGAGGTTTTCAAACTGTGAGGCAACTGAGAAATAATATGTAAAGAAGGTTTCTTTAAATTAGTAAAATAGATTTTTGGGGGAGGAGTAAAAAATGTCTTGTCTTGCTTAAAGGTGCAATATGGAAAGTCACTCATTTAAAAATGAATGGAAATCTACCAAAATCTATCAATCTATTAATAATTTGCATGTACATTTTTTTATTATTTTGCAGCCAAATGACTAAAATTATTTTATAAATATCTTCAGTGCATTGCCACAATTAGCTTAAATAGGCTTGAATTTTCAGCTAAAATGTGTTAAAAGGGGTCTCAGAAATCAAAACCACATTTACCTTGTTGAATATTGGCATCTTTGGGTGTTAATAGAACCATAACAAAAAGTCTGGGCTGTCTCCGACCTGCTTAATTTGTAACATAATGGCCACAGAGACAGTTTATTCTCAGAAAATCTGGTGCAATATAATATAGGCTTCGACACACACCCTTAGACTCACATGTCCTAACCCACTTTAGCATTGGCAACATATTACTTTAGCTGTTTTTACAGGACCTTAGCGTTTGCAAAAAGGGATTTGCCGCGGCTCCCTGGGGAGGATGAAGGTCATTTATAAGATCAGACTGTGGCGGTAATGTTGCGCAGTCGTGGCAATTTTATAAAAGATTAGGTGATTGCGGCATAAAGGGGATATGGGGGCGGTCTCTGCGCTGCCACAGACTTCCGTTTATCTTGGACATAACTTGCTTTTTATTGCGACTGAAGCCGTGATCGTTAAGTATTTTTTAACAAGCAGCTCCTAAAGGTGTCTGTCCCCATCAGTCCCTGTGCAGACTCTGGTGATCTGAGCTTCAGCTCTAACAAAGAGGCTCATGGAGCTCTGCGGCGCTCCAGTTTGTCATCTCAGCTGATTTTGTTCAAAAAGCAAACCTTATTGCCTGTGTTTACTTTCATTTTCAATAAATTTGCCAGACGGAGTTCAGCAATAACTCCCCACGTCATCATGACATCTGCCTCTGTTGCGCCAGGGCGCATTCGACAGACCATTACAGCAATATTACCACCAAGCGAGCCGGAGCGAATGCCGCAAAATTTGCGCAACGCCATGCCGGCATGGCGCGTTTATAGACATACCATTGTGGTAATATTACGCCAATTTGATGGTGTGTCTTGTAAAAAGGGCTTTTGATTGGGGTAATGTTAACCACAGAACAGTGCCAGCCCGAGTTTCTGCTAATGTACTTGTTGGATGAGAGGAAAGCAACTAAGAATTATGTCAGAGCACATATATATTGATACTGGGAATATCCAGTCTTTAAAAGGATGTCACATGGATCCATAGCTTGCCTATTGACTTATCCAGATACTGTACATGGCTGTACACAGAATTTTTAGTTTTAGCTTTGTTTATAAAAGTTGTAAACAACAACATACAAAAGCAGCCCTCTTACTGGAGCGTTACTTATGATTAGCCAGATTGATAACAAATTAGTGTCTACTTTCCAGTTTTTAAAATAACTTGCACCAAAAAGTCATACCGATATTTTAGGTCAGTGGTTCTGTATACTGGGGCTAGGTCACCAAGGGGTCTTGAGATGATTGAAATGTTTGGGAACCACTGCGTTGGAACACTGTTTGGAGTCAGTTTGCTGGTTTTAAAAGAGATTTTGGGGATTTGGTTATAAAACAAGATTTTTCAGTCTCATTTCCTGATATTTGGACATCTCGCCCCCGACTGGATAACAGCAATGCGACTCAACCACAGACTTGCAACATGGATGTTTTATCTCCACACATAAACGGTATTTGTATAGCGCCTTCTTAGAATTCTGCAACCCCCAAGGCGCTTCATGACACAATCAGTCATTTCACCCATTCACACGCTGGTGGGGATGAGCTATGGTGTAGCCACAGCTGCCCTGTGGCGCACTGACAGAGGCGAGGCCTGCTGAACACTGGCGCCATCAGTCCCTCCGACCACTGCTAGCAAGCAAGGCGGGTTTAGTGTCTTGCCCAAGGACACAACAGCAGCATTCTCTGGGCCAGGATTGAACCTGCAACCTTTCGATTACTGGACAACCCGCTCTACCTCCCTAGCTACTGCAGTCCCAGTAGCTAATAACAAATAACACAAGCCTGGAGGACTGCTGTGAAGTGAAGTTGCTAACGCTACTAGTTAGCTTAAACTAGCCAAGATGTCCGCTGCTGATTCCTGGACATTAAAACAACAACAGCTTTCCTCATTGGGAGTCAAGATCGGTGAGTCCATGAATGCTAATTCAATGTAAGGTTGATCAAATCCTAGAGTTTCATTGTCTATTAGCCTATCAGAAGCTAATGCAGGAGATATGTGTAAGAGACTATTTTCATGTTTAGCCAGCATTAAAAACTCAGAGTGACAGATTATAATCACCGATTATAATGGTTTTTCAGTCAACCACACCTTTCAGAGGCATAAAATGTTTTAAGTTAGCTTGTTTTGCAGTTTTGCCAATGTTGCTTTTAATGTTTAGGGTTATGTAGATTTAGGTTTTTTTTCTAAATAATCAGTCACTCATAATAATAGTCATACAGGTTGCAGACTTGTGGTCTAAGGAAGAGTTTTAAGAAGTTTCATTGACGACTTTTTGCAGCATATGTTAAGGTTTTTAATGTCTGATTTAGGTCAAACTAATACAATATATTATGTACCTTATTGAAATCTTCAATTTGTAAAGTATATTTTTATTTAGCTTGTGCATGAATATCATTTGGCAAAGTTTTTGAAGAAAACAAAAAATCTGAATGAATGAGAATCACTTGGCTACTTCCTATAGAAACTGTTTTTACAGATTGCACCTTTAAACACGACAACTTCCAGCATAGTGGCTCTATTTTCTTAAACAAGTCTTTGCTATTCTAAGAAGCACAAAATCTACTTTTTATAAACATCTTAGTGTCAAAGATTACTGCTTAGCTGCAAGTGGGTAAGCCAATGAGCTGAAGAGCTAAAATAAGTCAGAAATCTTTTTCTATCAAAAGTTATAATGAGGAGTGCCCACAGTGTGAAAATTTGAAAACCCCTGAAATAACTAACCATTCTTACAGCAATCTAATACAAATTTACAAAGGATGTGAACAGAATGAAAAGGGGGAACACATCCAAAAAAACTAAGAGACAAAATCAGGGTGAGGATGTGATTCTCACCTATGTTTAAGGAGACCACTAAAGTCAAGCTCCCCTGCATCTTCTTGTCCTTCACTGCTGTTGTTAACAAGGAGAGATTATTGGAGATTTAATCAGAGTTGCAACAATTACAGACACTGGATAACAATGCCCTCACAGCAACACAAAGCAAAAGCTCTGAAGCGGATCGACAAATTAGCTCCAGGCTAACTCGCGATTTGTGCTCACACAGAAACAGTTTTTGTCTTTTTCTGGGAAAAAAATCAAAAAGGTTGTTTGTGTCATCCAGAGCTGTCCCTGTTAAATTGCAACAACGTTTCTGCTACTTTACAGAAACGAAGTGGTGATGCAATGAAATTGGGACACTTTGCATTGCTTTACATTGTTTGGATAGAGATTCAAAGTGCAAGAGTTGTCCTTTAATTACACATTGAATCAAGTAGTAGACTTGTAATTATCTTTAGGAAAGGTTAATGACATTATTACTACAATTTGTAGGACTTGTATATCATTTAGCATTATTACTTGAAGTAGAAATGTTTGCTCCTGTGCCATAAAATTGGACCTGTGTCACTTTTAAAACAATAGAAATCTAGATATTTTATTGAAGATCTTGTTCTATTAAATATATTTATAATGAAATCTTATTGTATCAGTTCAGCCTTTTTGTTGGCCATTGTATTACCTTCTCTTGAAAGCTGATCGAATATCAATGTTCTGCGAGCCATGTTCGGTTTCTGTAAAACAACATATTTAATTTGAAATCCTTTTATGAATTAGTTTTTGTTTCTAAACAACTATAAGCTACTTTAATGTTGTGACAAACCTTTAACGTCCAAGTCAAAGGAACAGCTGTCGAACTTGTCCTTGTACGTCACCTCGCACCTGTAATTCCCAGCGTAGTTCTCTTTGGCCTTGATGATGTGCATCTCAAAAGTGTGGACCTGATCGGAGGTGTTGTGTTAAAATTTGTACATGAAGAAAGTGGGGGTCAATCATTCTAAGAGGGTGCCTTACTTTGGTTTGTCTGTCAAAGGTCTCTTTAAGTTGCAGGTGCTTTCCGGTCTTGCTGGCCAGATCCATCCACTTTCCTTTGAACCACTTGACAGTGGGTTTGCGAAGGAGGTCTTTGGCTTCCACCTTGGCAATAAAGGTGATGTCACCTCCTTTGGAAACATACAACAAAGCAAAATTAGTGCAAATTGGAATTTTATGCAATAAGAGGCCACTTAAGACCATGGAAAATCATAATAAGGTCCCCTACTGTCAAAAAAGATGAATGTGAGTTTATGGAGCTTTATTTCCTCTTCTCGTTTTATATGTTCCATGGGTTTCACAAATGATGTCCCCAAAATTTAAAGACACAGTTTAATGCCAAGAAATCACTTATTTTTGACAGGCAGCAAAAGATACCTTAGTTTTTGTGTGAACATACTTAGTGGACTACAACTGCTCGTCTTACCAAAATTACATCATCAAACCACACAAGAAGAAGAAAATGGCTGTGAGTTTAGTGAGCTTTGCATCCTTATTTCAGGATAAAAGAAGAAGCATTAAAAGTGGAGAAAACCACTAGAAATCTGTCCATGTGGAAATGGCAGCTATGTTTGGGGAGATAAAATTCTGCTGTGACATCATATATGCATCTTCTGATTTGTAGTCTTTTTATTAAGGATTTTTACAAGCAAATAAATCTCAAATTACATGAGAGACATAGTCGAAACACATAATTATCATTTCAATTGAAGTACAACATATGTAGGAGAAAACTGTACAACTCCGTTCACATTCATTTATTTTTGGTCAGGGGACCAATGAGCCAACTGGAAGGAGGGAACTTAAGGCTCCCTATAAATGGTGGTATCATTTAGATTTATCCATTAATTAATTAATTTTTTAAAAATAATTCTATTTAAGGCAACTTAAGGTTTTAACAAAATCTGCATGTTTTTGGTCTGGCGGAGAAAACCATGCATGCATTGGGAGAACATGCTAACTCTGTGCAGAAGGACCACAGTCGGGATTTTAACCTTTTACTACTTTGCAACGAGGTAATAGATTACTGCTGTATTAACCAACTGCTCTACCATGCAGATTTGTCTGGAAGTCTGGCATTACCAGACTGTCTTCTTTTTTTTTTTTGTATCACTCACCCACGCTGACGGCTCCGCTCTGAGGCTTCACGATCAGCAGCGTGGACAGTGGTGGGTTGTCAATCGGCTTGTCCACGTCCTCTGGAGCTTGACCCTCTCCCAGAGACCACACTGGTCAGCAACGACAAACAAATTCATGAAACAAAACACTCCTTTTTCCACTTTGTATTGATGATACGAGAAATATTGACACCCACCTTTTTAAATCATATCCGAAAGTTTTTATTTCAACAAAGGTTTGCAAAGACACAAACAACACATTTACGACACTGTCCTCTCTTCCAACAGCCACACCTAACACAGCGACATAATCTCAGTAGCACTTTGCAACATGGAAAGCATGAAAACGGATGTTAAAGACATGTGTGTACAAGTAATTGAAACAAGCGTTTTGCTTTTGCAGATTTAGCAACCTTCGTTTTTAATCCTGAAAGTCAGATGATGTTCAACAATGGTGTGTGCATTGATCTTATTCTTGCCCTGTCACGTCTCAAATGCGCGAGAAGCAGGGGCGTGTCCAGGGGGTGGCCTGGGGCAGCACACGCCACCCTTGGAATCTGATTGGCCACCCCACTGAATTTCCTTTAAATAGACTTTTCCACAAAAAGGTTGGGGTAAAAAAGAAAAAGCATAACCATTGGTGCCACCCATGCACAAAGAAGTGCACTACCTGGGCCACCCCATTTTAAAAGATCTGGCCTCGCCGCTGGCGAGAAGGGTGGAAATGTTCCATCAAAACAATTAAATGTCTAATTTATATATGTTTTGTACAAATATTACATCAACTTCTTCCCTTTACTATCTTGTTACCTGAGTCTTTTCTCCCCATGGCTGGCAAAGAGGTACTATCATCTAAACAAAGAAAGAAATTTACAGCATATTGTAAGAAATAGTACTGTAAAGTCCACTCAAGCAAGCACACACTTTAAATGCAACCAGTTAAAGATGAGCAAGCGGTGATTTGGGGAATTCTTGAATAGAATATCTGAGTAAAAGTTTTAAATAAAACAAAAATACATCCGGATGCAAAGGTTGTAGGATTCAGCTTTAGTTAGATTGTTCTAAGATTTTATTAATGTGTAAAAAAAAATACACCAAAATCTTAAAGTCAAAAAGAAATGCTAGAAAAACAACCTTAGATATTCATTAATATGTTAGCAAGCGATTTTTTTGTTTTTACAGTTTCGAAAAGAAAAACACTACTCAGCACACAAATATCTAGAATAAACATGTCGTGAGCATGTTTCCTATATTCGGACGTTAGGTCGATTCAAATTAGATCAGGCTAAACGTTCGGTCAGACGAATTAAAGCGATGCTGGGGTTTTACGGAGGAATCTTACTAGGCAGGTCAACTGAGAGTTTCTTGACTGAACTGCCATCTTCTGTGGAAAAAAAGAGCACAGTTACACTCGAAAATAATAATAGACAATAATAGACTCAATAGAAGTGGCTTTTCTCCCAGTTGTGTTTTTGTAAAATCATCCAACTTTATATAAAGTTTGGCTTGATGGAAGTTTGCAATTATGATTAAACTGACATTAGAGAAGTGCACTTTTTGTAGTTTTTATGGCCAAATTTTGCAGGAAGTGCAAATAGACAGCCCAAGTCATGTCCATTTACTTCCAGACCATGGGTCTCCAGAAGAACAAAAAAGTAGATGCAAGTCAATGAGGCTTTAAAGGCTTTTTTTAATCCTGTTTATGTGCCATGGATTTCACATATGATGTTGGTGAATTTTAAAGAGCAAGTCACCCCTACCAGATTCTTACTCAACTCCCACTTCCTGTTTGGAAAATGAAACAAATGCTGTTGCCTAGCAGACCGAGAGGGTGGAGCCGCTAACAAATACACACACTCATGACATTGTGACATCATAATGTACCATCAAACATCATAGGGTACCTCTTAGCCAATAGCGACGGCAGATTTTAATTCAAATGAAGTGCTGAGTTTTTACCTGACGACGGTGCAACACTGACAGTTTTAGGCAGAACAAATTGCCTAAATTGCCAGAACAAATTGTTAAATTTTAACTAAGATGCACTAAAGTGCTGAGTTATTGACTACACGTGTCTGCAGCACGATCAGATACTCACTTATATAGTTTATCAGCAAAAAAAATGTTGATTTGGAGTGACTTGCTCTTTAAAGACACATTTGAAAGAAAGCGCTTCTTTTTGAAAGGGGGCAAATGTTATTTTAGGCTTTGTTTATTAATACGTCCACAACAAATGCGCATCACCAAATTGACGAAATCGAACCAGACACGGAGAAGAGCAAAGGAAAAATGTCTGTAAGTTTAGTGAACTTTGAATCCATCCTTCAGGAGGGAAGAACCACCCTAAATCTGGCCATGTGGTAAGCAGCAGCCACGATGGGGCAGAGCATAAAAGGCTCGACTCTGTCAGTGCACCCCAGGGCTGCTGTGGCTATCATCCTCACCGGGGTGTGAATGGATGAATGATACACTGTAGTCTTCTGACTCAAAAAGGTGTTACACATGTGTGGGTCATTTATCGTTATCATTTAACCGTAAGACCTACCCTGCCCCACTGTCCACCATGCAGTCCATCGTTTTGTTAATCTAAATGTAGTCTCTTAGGGTTATGTACTGAGTCCATTCGAGATGCTGTTGCATTATTGGTCCGTGCTGATGATAGTTCCATATAGACAAGGTCCACATATATTCAAAGCCAGTGCACAGAAAATAAAACTGAAGGCGTTTTTCATTTTTAAGCTATAATTTTCTTTATTCTGGTGAACCCTTCAAGCCAAATTCTGTGGGGTTTCTCCATATGTGATAGCCATGAGTCATCATTTAGTGATCCAAGATGAGACGGACACCACCTAAATCGTTGATACAGCAAAGTTTAACCCAGAGTTTCTGAAGATCAAGACATCCCCACGTACAACATAACTAAAGAGCCCAGAGTCCCAAGGGAACAAAAAGAGCAAAAAGGATCTATTTTGTGTCTTGTGGTGTCAAAAAGCTTGAGCACAAATTTTCATGTGTATATATTGATGATTGGAATTTTTTGACACCCTCTCAACATTACATAATTATACTCTCTTCATATGATTAACAACAACATTAAAATCCATCCATCCATTTCCATTAGCTTATCCGGGGTCGGGGCACAGGGGCAGCAGCCTAAGCAGAGAGGCCCAGCCTTCCCTCTCCCCAGTCACTTTGGCCAGCTCCTCCGGGGGAATTCCAAGGCGTTCCCTGGCCAGCTGAGAAACATAGTCCCTCCAGCGTGTCCTGGGTCTTCCTTTAGGTCTCCTCCAAGTTGGATGTCCCTGGAAAACCCTCACCAGGGAGGTGTCCAGGAGACATCCTAACTAGATGCCCGAGCCACTTCAACTGGTTCTTCTCAATGTGGAGGAGAAGCGGATCTACTCTGAGCCCCTCCCAGAAGACTGAGCTTCTCACCCTATCTTTAAGGGTGAGCCCAGCCACCCTGCAGAGAAAACTCATTTCAGCCGCTTGAACTGAAATGTGATCTCTGATGATCACTGTGACGATTTCAAGGGGAAAAATGCGCGTGAAGAAGAACCAAACATTGATTAAACCTTATAAAGTTACTAAAGATCTTGTACTGTCTGAATGTGTCTGAATGTACTATCTGAAGGCTTCTTCAGCCTTCAGAGAGTACAGACGCTTTTTTCTCAGCTCCCTTATCGGCTTCCCCAAGGCTCTTGTCCTGTCTGCCTACAGAGCACTTCTCTGCATTTCTCCTGAAACCACTACTCTCTTTTTGGAAATATGGACTTAATTAATTGGTCATTCAACGTGATTGACAAAATTTTCTCTACGATGAGAACGGAGAAGGGGGCTCCCACCTGTCCCGAGGGGACATTCGCATCGGGATATGCACTCGATTCTTGGGAGGTCTGGCGAATCGTGTGCCTCTCTCAGCTGTCCATCGAGGACGTGGAAGATTTGTGGATATTCGGCCTGATGATCACTGGATTTCTTCTGATTGGAGTGGGAGGATATCTGGTTTTCTGGAAATTTGGGAAGACGGGAGCGATTGGAGTGCGACCCGTACCCACGGAATGTGCCGCTCGTGCGGTGACCTCACAGACTGGGACGTTACTCGAGGTGAACCGTAAGCTGGACAATGTCCTTGCGGCGTTGCCTGTGTTAGTGCGCAAGATGGATTTGATCTCGGAGAGGGTCGCCGGACGATGCGGGGATGTGGAATGTAAAATTGGCTTCACTGGTGGACATGAATGACCACTTAGAGACTACAAGACGGAGAGGAAGACTATCTCTGTCTGCCCTAAACAAAGTCATGTTTATCCTTATCTGACGCCATAGCAGCCTCTCAAGGCTGCCTCAACACACCCCCACAAAAAGGAGGAATGCCGACAGATGCTGTGTCCCGACCTTCACCCTCTCCCTTCAGGCTATATCTGCAGGGACCTCAATGTGCTCTCTGTTCCTTATCTCTCCCTCCCACCTGTTGTTCTGCAGCTGGTCGATGCGCCGCAGTGGCAGCTCCCATTGGAGGCTTCAGGATCCCGCCCACCCCCACCTCCCCATTGGACTCTGATGTTGTACACGTGCTGTCTGTGCTTCCATGTCGGGTGTTTTTTTTTGTTTTTTTTTTGCATTGGAGTGCTACACCCTGCTGGTGTAACCCTGTTAATGCCTTTTTTTTCCCCTCCCTGAACTTTCCTCATGTAACACCCTTTTCATCTAACTATTAAGGTAGCGCGACTCATGTTGTGAATGACCGCAGTCACCAATTCTTGTTATGTGTCTTACCCACGTATGTCTGATCTTTGAATTGTGTGTGCTGAAACTGAATTTCATTTCTCTGTATGTCCTGCACATGTGGAGAATATGACAATAAATGACTCTTGACTCTTGACTAAAGATCTCTAAATACTGACAAATTGGGTCTCTTTTCTTAATTTCCTTCATACATTTTTTATTTCATTGGAATTTCCTCCGTTGTGGTTTCCTAACTGAACAAGCTGGATTTGATTTAATACTTAACAACAATTGTGAGTTTTTGTCTGTACAAGGTGAGGAGAAAAGAAATACAGTGCAACAAGTCAGAGAACGGGGAGACCACCCACTGTGCAGAGACTTATTTTGCACATCCTACAGAAGTGATGTGAACCAACGGACGCAATGTGGACATGATCTGCACATCCATGATGTGACGTTGATTGTTAGGTGGGCAGTATTAAAAAAATAAACAAATTACAACTCTTATTTTGGAGAGAGATTCCCTCTGGTAAGAGAAAAGAGGTGTGTAAACTCAAAAACTGGAAGTTGACCAACTGCAAATATTGTACAATGGGCATGTCCAAAGTGTTTTGGACCAGGGAGCAAGAGATCTAAATCTACCAACGGTACAACTACACTGTTAAATGGTCTGAACTTAATCTGACTTGACTTTTATTCTGAAATCAGAAGGCAGCAGAGTCTGCTCTGTTTACTGACCTGCTTGGGATGTTGGGGATGGGGTAGTGATTGCATCATCATTTGCAATAGAGGTGTCATTCACAAATAGACTCACTTATCAAAATACTCCAAGTCCATCACTGGCAGACGAAAAGCACAAAAAGCCAGCAGATCGCTGATGCCATCATCCACATGCGACTCGATATTCTTTTTATCCATAGTGGTGTGCAGATATTTGCAGAAATAATTAGAGCAACTCGTGGAAGATTTAATTTTGAGCCCTACAAACTCTGCATGTTTTTTTTAACACCAGAGTGGATTGCAAAAGGACACAGAAACTTGAAAGTTCAAGCTTTTGCAACACAGCTACAATGGTAAAAATGGCCTGTATTTGATATAGTGCCTTCTAGAGTCCTGGAACCCCCCAAGGCGCTTTACAACACAATCAGTCATTCACCTATTCACACACACATTCACACACTGGTGGGGATGAGCTACGATGTAGCCACAGCTGCCCTGGGGCGCACTGACAGAGGCGAGGCTGCCGAGCACTGGCGCCACCGGTCCCTCTGACCACCACCAGCAGGCAACGTGGGTTAAGTGTCTTGCCCAAGGACACAACAGCAGCAGTCTCTGGCCGGTGTCACGTTGCGAGTTAGGAGGAGGTTAGGACCCAAGATGCAGAAAACACCAGATGACTCGAGGCAGGAGCGGTTTAAAGTAAAATCCTTTTTATTAGGATGAGGAACCAAAAATCCAAAAGGGCAGGAAGCCAAATACCAAAGTCCTGAAACCCAGGAGAACGAAAGCTCACATAGAGCACAAAACCTAGAGACGAGGCACGAAACAACGCTTACACAAAACAATGGACCGACAAGACATTGAGACACAGACAGGGCTTTATACACTGGGGAGGATGAGAGGGAGATGACCTGCAGGTGTGTGGGGAGAGAGACCAGGTGAACTGAGTTACTAATTAGGGAGGGAACAAACATGACCTAAGAATAAAAACTAAAGACAAGAAGAGCAGGAACATAACTAATAATCTAAGGAGGGGGGGAAAACCTCAAACACAGATGGGAAAAAACACACTAGAGAGACAAATAACATGAACAGATGTAACTAAGGAAAATGACCTAAGAATAAAACCTAAAGACCTGAAGGGCAGCAAACATAACTAATATTCTAAGGGGGAAGTTGAAACTAGAGGAAAACACTACAGAAAGAAAAACTACAGGGGCATGACTAAAAGGGGGCCAAGGGAGTACAGGACCTGGGAGGGGGATGCCTGAGGAGGGAACCTAGAGGGCTGAAGATCTGGGGGCAAATGGGGAACACCAGGAGACACATGAGGAAGATGCAGAACAAGGACACATGAGGGCGCTAGGAGACACAAAAGGAGAACCTACAGAGGGATGGAGAACACAAGGAGACACACGAGGGGAGACGCAGATGCAGACCATGACAGCCGGAGCTGGGATTGAACCTTCCGATTACTGGACAACCCGCTCAACCTCCTGAGCTACTGCTGTCCCTGTAATAATTAAGCTCCAGCTTTAAAGCAGATCATTTTGTTCAAAATTACTAAAACACTTCAGTTCAAACAAATATGTTTTTACAAATGTTTACATGTTTTTGGTGGTGGTCGGAAGGACCGGTAACGCCTGTTTACGGCAGCTTCTTCCAGTGCACCCCAGGGCAGCTGTGGCAGTGATGTTGCTCCTCACCATCAGTGTGTGAATGGGTGAGTGATTGTAGTACAAAGCGCATTGGAGTCCTCTGATTCAGAACAGCTCGTGCAGATCATTTATCATTTAAACCACAAATTTACAAAGGTGCTTAACAGAAAAGGCTAACTGCCTCTCGAAGATGCTTAGCTTCTCCAAAGAGTTCTCATTTGAAACTGAAAGTGTTGAACCATCACTTCTATTTAATACCCCAAAAAACTGTTTGCTAATTAGGGATGGGTACCTTTGACATTTGAATCGATTCTGTACTAATTCCCGGTACCTAGGAATCGATACCGGTACTTAACAGTACAATTTTTTGATACTTTTGAGTGTTTATTTTCTTTAATTATTTTATAATTAAATATATATTTTTCTCAATATATAACAATATTTGATAAATATCACGATAAATAACATTCAACAGTTTGTATTTTAACATCGTCCTTGTAGTTTTATAAGCTGATAATTAAACTGACATCTTTACTGTGAATTAAATTTACCGTGCATCTTCATTCCTTTTGCCTCTTTTTCATTTGATTTTTCCTACTGGGAAGTTAGAATTTCCAAGGAGAAAGCGAACGCACCATTAGCTGATAACAATGGTGGCAATGGAAGCTAACATATCAAGCTAACGTTATCTTAAACAGTTTATTTAGCTGCTGGAGCAGATTTAAACGATGATGCCTCACACTTAGATCGTTGTCGCTGGTTTCATCTTCACCCAATCACCCGTCGCATTTAGTAAAGTGAAGCCAAACTTTAGAGCGCGTTCATGTTCTTCTAGTCGGAAATTCGGAGTTCCGAGGAGAAAGCGAACGCACCATTAGCAAAACGGAAGCTAACATATCAAGCTAACGTTATCTTAAACATTTTATTTACCTACCAGAGCAGATTAAGATGAGGATGTCTCACTTAGATCGTTGTCGCTGGTTTCATCATCACCCAGTTACCCATCACATTTAGTGAAGTGGACCCAAGCTTTAGCGTGCGTTCTTTCTACCATGCTGCTCTGTTTACAACTGGTTCGCAGCGAGCGACAACATAACGCTCTTGCGCATGCGCAGCTGTCTTGGCAAGTTCTCGTTCTGAAGGACGGGTACCGAAACGAGGCACCGTTTGAAATGACGTGAATCGGTGCTTGGTCGGTACTGTGGAATTCGGTCGGTACCTTAAAAAGTACAGAATTCGGTACCCATCCCTAATAATGAATGGAAAGTTAGCATTATATTCAAACTATACGCTTTTGTTGATGATAATCTGTAAATTCTCTTATAGCGTCTGACTCAGCATGCAGACAGATCTACACTACTCGTTATTTTGAAATGCTTCTAAAGCCTCAGCATAAAACCATCAAGTGAAAATAAACATATTTGTTTCTTTATGCTTCCATGCAGTCAACAGTGAACAGGGCTGACATGGTTATAGCGCTTGTTTTTAGTCAGATAGGCCATAACATGGTTGGCTGGGGATAAAGATGTAGGGGTGGGTTAAAATGATGCTAAATGAAAGACAATGTTACAACTTTATTTTGTCAACATCCAAAGAGCTCGAGGGGTGAAATCATGCAGTTTCACTGAGAGAGACATGGGACAGATTCACATCAAAGACACTTACCAGGTGGTGGGGGGGAGTAGGTGCCCTCTTCCTTAACAGCAAAGTTAGAGGACTCTGTTTGTTCATTCACCCCAACCCCACTAGGCTCTGGCGGGTTTGAGCCATTGTCGATCGTTTTCGGGTCCCGAGCCTCTAATGGCTCGGACCCTGAGGGCTCTGGTTTCTTCCCATCAGTCTCTACGGTCTCATTCCCCTCTCCTACCGTCTCTGTATAGCAGACAAAGTGCCAGGCTGGAGCAGCAAGCATTGAGCACAAACACCGGCAGCCTGACAAGACGATGCTTGTTCAGGTGGGATTAGTATTAATAGCTAAAGACCAGACAGACTTGACCCTAAATGATAAACAGGGTCCATAGCTTGACTTCTTGAAACTCTGATATAAATCTTCTCCATAGTTAAATTTTTCAGAGTTAAACCACAAATTTTAGAGCTTTTTCTAAATTTCTTTCTGACATTAGCGACTAAATAATTGAACTATTTCACAATACTCTGTTTTTAGATGTACCTGTATGCCTTGTTTCTTTAGATTTTGATTATCCAATAAATAACACCAAACAAGTGTCCATTGCACTGGCAAAGAACATGCTAGTCACTAGGGATGTGAATCTTAGAGCAACTCACGATTTGATTCGATTCCGATTCTTGGGGTGCCGATTCGATTCAGAATCGATTCTCGATTCCCAATTTAAATCGATTCACAATCAGTATTAACAAAGAGTGTCAGCTCCTGGATTAACTACTTTGTTGTACAAGTCAGTTAAAGCTATGGGACATTTTTATTTGACTTTAAACTGGTCATGCTTGAAAAATGCTAATTTACAATTTAAAATAAAGTGATTCTAAAACTGTAAACAGAAACAACCTTTTGACCAAAAGGCAACATTTATTTTTGCTTACCTTGTAAAATATAACAAATCAGTAGTTACCTAACAGTAGCTTTGAAAGTAATACGGTCACATACTTTTCAAGTATGTGTAGAAACAAGTTACATGAGTAATCCCGAGTACTCATTTATCAACTTAGAAAATAAATATGAGAATATCTCAAATTTCTGAGTATGAAAAAAATGACATTCAAGTGCCCTCTTATCAGCAGATTCAAACATAAATCATCTCAATTTATGGGACCACAAAAGTAAACGGAGTACTGACTCTCCTAACAAAGATCAAAAAAGTGCATCTCAAACCTGTAACATGCCAAATATTTGAGTTCTTGGAATCGATTCTGAATCTTTATAAATAAGAATCCCGATTCAGACTTGAATCAATTTTTTTCAGCCCCTCTACTAGTCACATTTATGAACCCACCAAGCATTTGCCTTACAATTGTCCGAGCTATAGGATTAATTGCCAAGAAGAATTTAATAAATACCATCTTGTTGATTTGATATGGAAATTTAGATTTTCCTTCTCATCCCTGATCTAAACTATCCAGCATGGTTTCCTCATGCATAAAAAGCAATGATTTATCCTGTTTTTTTTAATAATTTACCATCACTTTTCCCAGTTTGTTTCTCCATAAACCAGTCACATAGATGGTGTTGTAGAACCTCTTTTGGACAAAGATGTTGCTTTTAGGTTGAAAGAGTTTGAGCACAACTGGTTTTCTAACTTCCAAATGGTCACCTAGATCAACATTCAGATAAATGGAAGGCAGCTGTTATCATCAAAGTTCTTATCTATTTGGCCTTTGCACATCCACACTGTTATAGAGTGATCAAGGAGGCAGGGATTGACAAACACGTGTTTTTTCATTGTTTTTAGTGATTAGACAGTTGACTTTTGCCTAAAGCCCAAAACATTGCTCAAGTTTCCCAAACCCTTTTAAATACCTCCTGTTTGATGACTCAGAATGCCACACAGTATCACAGGAACAGACATAACTTCGGTTAGTAACAGCACAATGTGCTAAGGCAGGTCGGTTTTGTGAACAAACCGTGAATAAGTGAATACTCTGACTTTATCTAACCTAAAGACGTTTGTGTGCCGTCATTCGGTGCAAGAAAAGTGCAATTTCAGGCGTCTCACGGTGAATTAAAAAAAAAGTGATAACGCACTCAACAACAAAAGAAAACACGTGGTGTGAGTGGGATGTGCAGAGGTGCAACACATTCTGGGTGCGAGTGAAGGTGAAAGGGGGAGGGTGGGGCATCTGGGTTACCCACCTGGTGGGGGAGAAACCTCCAAGGAAATCTCAGGTAGGGTGAGGGCACCGTTACTGTCTGGGGCAACACTTTCTGAATGTGTGACAAATATAGTGGTGGATGGAGAAGCTGCTTTTAGACACACACACACACACACACACATACACATGGACACCAGACACCTACCTGCAAGCAGCCACACAAGCTCCACCACATCCAGTCAAGTTGGTTTTTATTTACAGAGAATGTCCACAAATTATGACACAAGCAAAAATAAATAAATAAATTAAACAAGATTATGCTTGGGATTCAAAGATCTGTGTTTCTCCATCTTTGTTGTACATGAATACAAACCCTCCATAGGAACTATTTTAAACATCTTATAGCTCCATAATGATGCTGACAGACCTACAAAGTGCATTTTAGCAATTGCTGCTTCTGGACCAAAGACACATTTGAGAAGAGAACTTGATAAACCCTGGTGCTGTTGCAGGGAGCTTTCTAGCAAAAAAAAAAAAACAACATATTTTTTGGTTTTAGTAAGTATTTTAATGCCAACCTTGTACTTTTACTGTATAACTAGAAGCAGAAAGAGACTAAAGGGAAAATTCTTCATGTATTTAATTGTCACAAGGCTGACTGATGAAACTATATTCGTAAAAATATAGAAAAAAAACTTCGAACATAAAAATTGATGATAAGATGTAAAAAAATATATATATATATGATTATATGAATTTCTATGGAAATGTAACCTAAAAGTGGAAGGAAGGAATGATAACAATTTATTATTATCAGAGCTGAGACAACTAGTTTTTGGCTGCAATAAATATCATCTCTGGTAGCCAGGGCCGGCCCAAGCCTTTGTGGGGTCCCAAGCAAGTTTATCTTTGGGGCCCCCCATACCAACAAGTCAACACCAGATCATTCATCATTCGTAGGCTACACCATTTGAGTAACATGCCCACTATCATTGAAGTCTTTTGTAGTTAGCTTACATTATACAGGTGTTATAATGGATATTGGTTTTAACATTACTGGAGCAGCAAACCAAGAAAAACACTCTAATTAATTAGCATGTTTAAATGTTGAATGTTATTTAAGTGTGGTGTATTAATTCAACTATCAGAAATAAATGGCAGCAGGCAAACACTGAATTTACAGTAAAGAAGTAAGGTTTACTATCCTTTGTTCTTAAGTTTTGAAGCATGTGTAAAAGGTACTGCACTACAAAATACAGCCAAATGACACTATATAGATACTTTTTTTTTTCATGTGAAATATTTTTTTGTTTGTATTATTTAAAGGTATTAAAACATTTTTCCTCATGTGATCTTGGTGCTCTTGAGGTCCCCTTGTTGGTGCGGGGGCCCAAAGTAGTTGCTTAGTTCACATATGCCTTGGGCAGCCTCTGTTGGTAGTGGTAGCTTTTAGTAGAAATGCACTGATTCCAGTTTCGAGGGCCAATACAGTGAATCAGCTTTCACCTGTCAATTTTGACAGTTCTGATTTATCTCAAAGAACAAAATTGTAAGAAAAAAACTAAAATGTATACATTATTGATCTTTTTTGGGGAAATTCTTCTCAGCATACAACCCATCTGAGGAGCAGTGCTGCCATGCTGAACAGCGTTTGTAATTAAACAGTTTTATTGTGTGTATGCAGGTGTTGGTGTTGGGGTCCTGGCTTGCCATGGACACAGGAAAGGAGGTCCTCAAGGAAAAAAGGTTGAGAACCAGAAAACACACCATATTTTTATGGAAGCTTGGTAATGGTGCATTCAGTAGCCAAATTACTCTAGATTACTCTACAAATTGGTGGATTATACACGATCAGTTTGACCATGCTGATTATTTGCTGATTTGTTTTAGATGTATAGAGCAGAGGGTCATAAACATTTCTGCTTCAGACCACCCAAAGAATAATAAAACCATTGCAAAGATATTTGCAGGTTGCATCACAAAAACATTGCTTCAACGCTACATAAACTAGGACATAATGAAATACAAACATTAACCCACTTAAATCAGTCCTTTTTTCGCTTTTCAAATATAGTGGATATTTTTCAGATGTTCTGTCTTTAATAACTAATCTTAAAACCCCCAAGGTTATTGTTTACATCCCATTTTGGGGTCCTGATTCATGTAAATTTTTTTGGTAACTTGTTTGAGTCGCCTACTTATTACGACAAATTATCATGAGCAAGCAGAAGAAACTCTAGATGCTAACTTTTCTCGGGATTATTTTTAGTTAGACCCTAAACAAACACAAGCTCTCCGCTGTGGCCTCAAGATGCTCCAGCTCCAAGGTCAAACCTCAGCACTTGCTAAAAGCCTGCTGGATGCCAGCGCCGCGCTCACATGGGACGGCCAGAGCGTCAGCTGAATCAACAAAGAGGGATCAGCTGGCGGGCGTGAGGAATGTGAGAGATGCTGATGGCTTCGTCACAGATAACTCCAGAGAGCAGCAGCACATCCACACTGCCGTCTATTGACTCCACGTGTGTGTGTGTGTGTGTGTGTGTGTGTGTGTGTGTGTGTGTGTGTGTGTGACACCGGTCACTACAGTTCTCCTCTAAAGAGCCTGGTTGTTTGATATGTCAATTTTAAACTTTATAAGGATTGAAATCCTTTTTCTTTCATTAGGTTTGAGTTTCATCCTTCATTTTGGAGGATTGTACATCCTGATCAGATTTAATCTGCTGGACTAGGGGGGTGACAGGGGGATAAGATGTGCACTCACCTTCTGCGTGACCATTTGGTGTCTCATCTGCAGGAAGAAAAAGCAAAACAATATCAAACACAACTTCTTGTGGTATCTCTTTAATGCAATCAGAATTATCACATATTTCTTCCAGTCATATGAACCTGTGCTGGATGACAAGCCTCCTCATGTTAAGACCTCACGCAGACTTAAGTGATTAAGACGCCTCGCTGATGCTGCATTTGTTTGCCCTCGACCTCGTCTACTCGAGAAAAGGATTGGTCCAAATGCATGTTCGTGGATTCAAAGCAGGGGACAAAACTGACTTCAGAGGGGTTAATAGGTCACTCAGATGTCACGGATTCTTGTAGAGCCATAAAACCTTTTTTCTGTCCTTGCACAAACTGGAAACAGTCACAAGGCAGGGAGGGTTTAGCATCAAAATAGCTCTAGATTTTCTACAAACAAAGCAGCTGAAACTTCCGGAAGCGTAGAGCTGCCACCCACGAAAAAATTAAATTGGAGCGATCACGTTATAACAGCTTAACTTTATTGTTCGAACAATAAAATTTTCACGTAAGAATTTACAAACGTACTAACATATTGTAAGAAACAGAAAATTGTCTTGTTTGAACAACAAAGTTAAGATGACATGATGTGATATCGTTCCAATTTTATTTTGCGTGGGTGGCAGCTCTACGTTGCAGTAGAAGCTAAACGACACCTCCTCAAAGTGAGGTTGCATTCAGAGGCTAAAAAACTATGGAAATGCTGCAGTAGGTGTCTGGTTAAAATATTTTAATGATTCATTTTTGAAAATTCAGCAAGAAATCAGATACAGCAATCATAGTTCACAATGTGTAAACACCTTTTTATCCAGTAGAGTAGTTTAAGTCACTGTTAGTGTTGTCAATTGTTTTTTTAGTGCAAGTCACCATCTACACCCCCAAAGGGGCGGTGCAGCAGCTGCGTTGACTAAGGTGTGCTGTTTTAGCCAATAGCATTGGTCGATTAAGTTCAATCCAGAGTTTTAACCTGAAGAGGGCACAATACTGACTATTGTATGCAGAATATTTATATTTTGAATAAGATGCAATAAAATGCCTAAATAGTGGTCAAACATGTAACAGCACTATTAGACACTCATTTATAGTAAATCAGCTAAATAAAGTTGTTTTAACCCTTTGATGCATAATGGTCACTACAGTGGACAGGTACTCAAAATTGTTATTTATTTATTTTTGCTATTAAGCACAGCTGTTGAAGACTTTATTGCATGTGAGCCTTTCCAGTTGGACTTCAGTAAGTCAAGCCAACATATTTCATGTTCAGAATGCACGCTGTCCACTGAGATGGACATGTAATAAAGTATTTGTAAATTAACAAAATGTTACAAAAAATATTTGTTGAAATTTGTTTCATTCACACCTAAAGATGAATGAAAAAAATTGTTTAAAAAATCATGGTTGAAGATCTCATAATTCATGCATCAGAGGGTTAAGATAGCCAAGAGGTGGAAATTAGCCCTGGCTGTCAATCTCATAAATCTACATACATTAAGATATATAAGTTCATGCACTGTCCACATATAAATAAATAGCCTTCAATTAAAAGGTGTTGAACACTTGTTTAATCAGTATATTTACAATGGTCTCTATGAATGCCTCGTAAGTCACACTCAGGGGAAAAAAAGCCCAGATGCACCTGTCTCAGGAAGTACAAGTCAGCTGGAGGAGAAGGTAGCTTCAGACAGCAGGTTTGGAGTCTTATTTCCTGATATTAGACATCTCTCCTCTGACTGAATAACAGCAACACGACTCCACCACTGACTCCAGTTGATTTTGTAATGTTGATGTTTAATCTCCTCAAAAAGCACTAGCAAGTGAGAGTTCTGCTGTGTGGTGGAGTTGCTAATGCTAACGGTTAGCTTCTACTAATCAAGACATTCTCTGCTATTTCCTGGCCAAACCAACAACAGCCTTCCTCGTCATGAGCCAAGATGGGCGAGTCCATGAATGTTAAGTGGCAGAGTGACGTAGATCTGTCAGGATTTTCAAATCCTAGCGTTTCACCGTCTTTTTTCTATCAGAAGGAAATGCAGGAGACAGGTGTAGGAGACTATTTTCATGTTCAGCCTGTGTGAAAATCTCAGAGAGATCCATTATAATTAGAAATAATCATTAAAATATATTTTTTTCTGTAAACCACATCTTTAATAAACAATGAGATTCAAAGGTTTATGTTGGCATTAATATGTACAAGGAACTTGAAATAGACAAAAATTAGGCCAAAGGTTATCTGTGGTAATTTAAGATTAGTTTCAATATTTTTAGAGAAAATGGAGTTTGAGCTAGAGATACTGAAAGATGTTCATAAAATTTTGCTAAATTAATCAAATTTTTAAACTAAAATGATGCAATAGGATAAAAGTAAATGTCCAGGTAGATTATTTCCAAAACCCTAATCTGTTTTTGTCCTTTTTACAGTTCATATGTTTATTAAATGAGGACAACAACAACACTTTTGTTAAGATTATAGTTCAAATTAAAGCTGCAAGCGGAGTCGTTCAGCCCTCGCAGCGAAGCTGCTCGCCCTCTGTCCGCACCCTCTCCACTCCATCCCCGACCCTCTCCCATTCCATCGCCCTGCAACTGGTGGCACACGAGCACCCATGCGCGCCAGACACCCCAGCGTGCATTTAACTGCGATCACTGTCAGCTGTCACCTCAATCTGGCTCAACCTTTCCTCCTAGCCTTCCAACAGTCCCAACTAAAAATGTTTTACATTAGCAAAATATTACAGCTTCGAAAGAAACTCTGTAACGTAATTGGAACAAAATGGCCAACTTCCTGTGGGATATGGAGCATGGCTCCATGAGACTTCTTTGTAGGCCCAGGCACACTACATAAGTGTGCAAAATTTCACAATCCTCAGTCAAAGTATGACTTGGGGCTGAGAGTTTTAATGGTCGTGGGGGTGCTATTTCAGGAAAAAGGCCACACCCACCAGCTTATGACATCTATTTATATTGGGGGTCAGACTAGGATCCCTCACCAGAAATCTTTTGGTGATATCTTGAAAACTGAGGAAATGAGAAGCAAACGTATTTCCATGGCGTGATGGCGAATTTTGCCATGCTCCCAGGGCCCTGCCCTTTTTTGAAACCTGCCAGTACTGGACATCAAGTGACCCCAACATGTCTACTGCTATTTGCCAGAGATTCATGTTGATTAGGTTAAAAGAGTCAATTTGGGAGCATTGACAGTAAAGCATGGTGTGGTGACAGGTCAAAGTTTGAGGCCTAACGATGCCCACACCATTAGACTTTTGGAAAATCCGTAGGTTCAGTTTGTCCCGCTTGATCTTAAGAGTTTTAAGCAGAAGTATGAAGGCAATGGGGGCAAAGGGCACTTGGGGATTGGCGTACCTTTGAAGTGTGCAAAAAACACAAAATGGCGTACTTGGACCAAAATGGCCGACTTTCCGTGGGATATGGAGCATGGCTCGAGTTTATTGTAGGTCCTAAGACATTGCATAAGTTTTCCAAATTTTCACAATCCTCAGTCAAAGCATAACTTAGGTCTGACATTTTTATTGGACCTAGGGGGAGCTAGTGAAGAAACTAAGCCACGCCCACCAGATTTTCAGGGTAATGTCTATTGAGGTTTGGATTTGTATCAATCAACTGAATTGTTGGACCCATGGCATCAGAATTGAGGGAATGAGAAGTAACCGGAATTCAATGGCATGATGTCAAAATTCGACATGCCCCCAAAGCCTTGCCCTTTTTTGAAACCTGCCAGTACTGGACACCAAGTGACCTCAAAATGTCTACTGCTATTTGCCAGAGATTTATGTTGATTAGTTTAAAAGAGTCAATTTGGGAGCATTGACAGTAAAGCATGGTGTGGTGACAGGTCAAAGTTTGAGGCCTAGCCACGCCCAAACCGTTGGACTTTTGGAAAATCCGTGGGTTCAGTTTTTCCCGCTTGGTCTGAAGAGTTTTCAGCAGTATGAAGGTGATGGGGGCAAAGGGCGCTTGGGGATTGACGTACCTTTGAAGTGTGCAAAAAACACAAAATGGCGTACTTGTACCAAAATGGCCGACTTCCTGTGGGATATTGAGCATGGCTTCAAGAGAGTTTTTTGTATGTCCTGAGACACTACATAAGTGTACAAAATTTCATAATCCTCAGTAAAAGCATGGCCTGGGGCTGGCAAGGGTGCTAGGGGGTGCTATTTCAAAAAATTGGCCACGCCTACCGTTTTTTGATGTCAAATTTAATTGTGGATCATACTAGGATCACTCATCAGAAATTTTGTGGCGATAGCTTTAGAATTGACTAAACGAGAGGCAATTGTATGGCCATGGCATTACGCCTGACTTCGCCGCGCCATCACAGCCGCGCTGTCTTTTGAAAGCTCCCATAAAGTGAGGCCCAGCAATCCCAACTTGTCTACAGTTATCTGCTACAAGTTTGTGGTGATTGTACGAAGCGGCGAATTTTGGGAAATTTCACAGTAAAACTTGACCTCTTTAGTCTTGAGGGGGCGGGGCTTGTGTGACATCATCAATCGACCATTCATTTTTCTTTGGGGGCCGATGAGAAATGTCCACAAAATTTTCTTTAACTGTAATTCTTTCAGTTATGAAATTATAGGCATTTTAATTTTTTTGGCAAGTGCTCGAACTTCGAGGCCTGGCCCCGCCTCTTCAGTATTTACGAAAAGTCAGTTTTATTTTCTCTTTTAAATTGTCCAACACTTCTGATCGATCGCACACTATTTTTGAGATGATCGTGCGAAAAATGACCAAACTGTTCAACCAAATACAGACCCTACAAACGACCAAAACTAGGTCTAAATCGCTACATCAGTCAAAAATGGCCGACTTCCTGTTTGATGTTGACCAAAGGTGCAAGAGACTTTTCTGTGCGTATTGTTGAGTTCTGCAAGTGTACCAAATTTCATCACTCTACTATAAAAAAAAGTCAAATTGGAGGGGTATTTTTAATTTTCAAGGGGGCGCTGTCAAGCTACTTTTTAGCAACCTTCACATCGCCATTGAAATACGTAAATTTCACGCACTTTCTATATTGGGCCAGAATTTGGTGAGTTTTTGGATATGATAAGACCCCCAAAAAGCCATTCAAAGACGAGGAAGGAAAAAAATTTAAAGCTGCAAGCAGTGTCGTTCGGCCCTCGCAGCTCCGCACCGCTCCGGCCTGGCCGGCAGCCCGGGGCACCCGGGCACATCCGCAGAACAGAAACGTCGACCACCCCAACACCAGAAACCGTGAACAGTCTCCTCATCTGCACCTCACCCTCACTCAACATGTCCTCTGAGTCCACCATTAAATTACACATGTCACCACTAGGGGATACTCTATCTTTACCACACTGGTGGTGTGATGACGCAGACCAAGTTTAATGCTATTCTGCCAACGTTTTTTGAGGTTATTGAAGGTTAAAGTTATCTAGGGGGCGCTGTGACCAATTACATAAAAATCCCATTGAGGGCCTCTTAGGGAGTCAAAGATGGCTTTGTGGTAGTTTGGCATCAATCAGACTTTGCGTGTGCTTTCTAAAGCCAGAGAGCTGAAAGGGGGAGGAGCTAAAGGGCTTTGAACCAACAACCACATCAATGTGTTTGGAGCAGTCACGTGATGACACAAGCCAAGTAAAATGCCATTCTGACCTTGTCTTTAGAAGTTAATGAAGTCTGAACCTATCTAGGGGGGCTGTGACCATTTACAACTAAATCCCATAGAGGTCATCTTTGGTCATCAAAGATGGTTTTCTGTTAATTTGGCATCAATCAAACATTGCATGGGTCTTCTAGAGCCAAAAGGCTGTAAGTGGGCGGAGTTAAAGCGATTTGAACGAGTGAGCGCATACATGTGTTGATTGCAGTTGCGTGATGACTCCCACCATGTTTGATATAGTTTGGAGCTTTTTTGTAGAAGTTACAAAGGTTTTATTGTATCTAGGGGGCGCTGTCCCAAATTTAGGAAAATATCCCATGGAGCAGCTTGAAGTTTGACAACAATCATTTGCGTGTAGTTTTGTTGTGAATTGAATTATGCATGTGTTATTCAGGGCCTAATATCCGTCAGGGGGTGGAGCTAAAGCAATATCAACCAATGACCATAGGATTGTTTTGGGTGCCATTGTGTGATGACGCATAGCAAGTTTGGTGCAGTTGCAACCTCATCTGTAGGAGTTATTACAGTTTTAAAGGAATGTAGGGGTGCTGTTGTGATATTATACAACGTTCACCAACCGTTTGTGCCTCATTGGCTAAAGGGCAGTATTGTTGATCGTCATGTTCAGTCTTGTGAAGATCGGAGGCTGTTTGTGGAAGTTACAGTCAAGCGTAAGGTCACGGCGTCACGCCAGAATTCGCCATGCCATCAAAGCCCCTCCCTTTCTGGAAAGCTATCAGAACTGAATGGTCATTACAGCATCATGAAGACAGTGCATGACCTTAGTGTCATGTTGACTAAATTAGAGGGGACAAATATGGGCATTTCACCATAAAACAATAGACTTCCTGTTGTCAGGGGGTGGGGCTTAGGTGATGTCAGCTGTCCACAATGTCATTGTCTTGAGATGTGGTCAGTGATCACACAGACAGAGTTTGATAAAGATCTGATCATGCATATAGGAGTTATTACGTCAATGAATGTAATGGCGAAAGGTCAATGTTTGAGGCTTAGCCACGCCCACACCTTTCAACCTTTGAAAAATCCGACCGTTGAATTTCCCCCTCTATGTCTTAAGAGTATATAGCAAAAGATTGAAGGCAATCGGTGAAAAGGGCGACGGGGCATCATTCTCCAAACAACGTGTGCGAAAACCACTAAATCGAGTACATGGACCAAAATGGTCGACTTCCTGTGCGACTTTGCGCTTTGCTCCAATAGATTTTTTTGTAGATCCTGAAACACAACATTAGTGTACCAGATTTTGTAATCCTCAGTCAAAGCATAGTACTAGGGGGCACTATTTAAGATAGTAGGCCACGCCCACCAGATTTTCACATCAGATTTTTTGAGGTGCGAGACTAGGATCACTCACCAGAAGTTTTGTGGCGATATCTTTAGAAATTACTAAATGGGAGGAAAACGTACGGCCACGACGGTCAGTTTTTTAAAGTTAAGAATTAATTACTAACACTTAAAAATGACGATTTGAAATGACAATTTAGGAATGACAATTTTTAATGACAATTTGATATTAAAACTTGTTTTTAAAAGCAAACCTGCGACTGAATGGAAACTAAATGAAATGCAAGTTTTTGGATGCGTGAATGAATCTCAGAAGGTTTCTTTCAGCGAGAGAAGCGTTCTGGGTGAAAAGTTGGTTTTGCAGCTAACTGAGTCGTTTCTTGGAGAAAACAGCGTACGGACGCAATCTGTCAAAAGTGTCTACCTCACCCAGTATCAGGAGACCCTCTTCTGGATCCGAGATGTCAGGTGGAGATGATGTCCTCCGGGCACGAGGTTGGTAGAAGGACCTTAGTGCAACCAAATCGGTCCTGAGATGTCTCCGTGGGTCACCCGACTGGTGAAACTTTGCATCTCAAAATCAATAACTCTGAAGGAGTTTTGCGTCAGCTGGTTACAGGTGCGTCTATTCGGAGCAATTCTATCGGCGTGACAGAATGCTTAGTGAGGCTGGGGCGGCCGACCCTCGTCCTCTGGTGGATTCAAGAACTGGCTTTTTGCTGCGGAGATTTTGGTTTTAACAAAACCCTCAGCCACCCGGAGCCTTGGCGGTCCAATCCCCGGACAAGAAAACTAGTTTTTGGGACATGGAACGTCACCTCGCTGGCGGGGAAGGAGCCGGAGCTTGTGGCAGAGGTTGAGCGGTACCGGCTAGATATAGTCGGACTCACCTCGACACATTGCATTGGCTCTGGAACCCGAGACCTGGAGAGGGGTTGGACACTCTATTTTGCTGGAGTTGCTCCGGGTGAGAGGCGGAGGGCTGGGGTTGGCTTTTTGTTAGCCCCGGGACTCTCTGCCTGTGTGTTGGGGTTTACCCCGGGGGACAAGAGGGTAGCTTCCTTGTGCCTTCGGGTCGGGGAACGGGTCCTGACTGTTGTTTGTGCTTATGGGCCAAATATCAGTTCAGAGTACCCACCCTTTTTGGAGTCCCTGGGACGAGTGCTAGATAGTGCTCCATCAGGGGACTCCATTGTCCTGCTGGGGGACTTCAATGCTCACGTGGGCAATGACAGCTTGACCTGGAGGGGTGTGATTGGGAGGAACGGCCCACCTAATCTGAACTCGAGCGGTGTTTTGTTATTGGACTTCTGTGCAAGCCGCAGTTTGGCCATAACGAACACCATGTTCGAACATAAGAATGCCCACCGGTACACTTGGTACCAGGGCAGCCTAGGTCACAGGTCGATGATAGATTTTGTAGTCGTATCATCTGACCTGCGGCCGTATGTTTTGGACACCCGAGTGAAGAGAGGGGCGGAGCTGTCAACTGATCACCACCTGGTGGTGAGTTGGATCAGATGGCAAGGGAACATGCCGCGTAGACCTGGCAGACCCAAACGCATAGTGAGGGTCTGCTGGGAACGCCTGGCAGAAGAACCTGTCAAGACGGTCTTCAACTCCCACCTCCGGCAGAGCTTTGACCACGTCCCGAGAGCAGTGGGGGACATTGAGTCCGAGTGGGCCTTGTTCCACTCTGCGATTGTCGAGGCGGCTGTTGCTAGCTGTGGTCGTAAGGTGGCCGGTGCCAGTCGTGGTGGCAACCCCCGTACCCGCTGGTGGACACCAGAGGTTCGGGGAGCCGTCAGGCTGAAGAAGGAGGCCTACAGGGCGTGGCTGGTCTGTGGGTCTCCGGAGGCAGCAGACAGGTACCGGATAGCCAAGCGGGGTACAGCAGTGGCAGTTGCCGAGGCAAAATCTCGGGCGTGGGAGGAGTTTGGTGAGGCCATGGAGAAAGACTATCGATCGGCTCCAAAGAGGTTCTGGCAAACTGTCCGGCGCCTCAGGAGAGGAAGGCAGCAACTCGCTCACACTGTTTACAGTGGGGATGGGGAGCTGCTGACGTCAACTGAGGCTATAGTCGGACGGTGGAAGGAATACTTTGAGGAGCTCCTCAATCCCACCAATGCGCATTCCGAGGAGGAACCAGAGCTGGGAGGCCTGGGGATGGACTGTCCGATCTCGGGGGCAGAAGTTGCTGAGGTAGTCAAACAACTACACAGCGGCGGAGCCCCGGGGGCGGATGAGGTTCGTCCTGGGTATCTCAAGGCTATGGATGTTGTAGGGCTGTCATGGTTGACACGTCTCTACAACATTGCGTGGTCATCGGGGGCAGTTCCTAGGGAGTGGCAGACCGGGGTGGTGGTCCCCATCTTTAAGAAGGGTGACCTGAGGGTGTGTTCCAACTATAGGGGGATCACACTCCTCAGCCTCCCTGGAAAGGTCTACGCCAAGGTACTGGAGAGGAGGGTCCGATCGATAGTTGAATCTCAGATAGAGGAGGAGCAATGTGGTTTTCGTCCTGGCCGTGGAACTGTGGACCAGCTCTATACCCTTGCAAGGGTGATGGAGGGGACATGGGAGTTTGCCCAACCAATCCACATGTGCTTTGTGGATTTGGAGAAGGCTTATGACCGTGTCCCCAGGGGCACCCTGTGGGGGACGCTCCAGGAGTATGGGGTGGGTGGCTTTCTGTTAAGGGCCATTCAGTCCCTTTACCAGAGGAGCGTGAGTTTGGTCCGCATAGCCGGTAGTAAGTCGGACCTGTTCCCAGTGAGGGTTGGACTCCGCCAGGGCTGCCCTTTGTCACCGGTTCTGTTCATCACTTTTATGGACAGAATTTCTAGACGCAGCCGTGGTGTGGAGTGTGTCGAGTTTGGTGGCAGGAGAATCTCGTCTCTGCTTTTTGCGGATGATGTGGTCCTCCTAGCTTCATCCAGCTCTGACCTTCAGCTCTTGCTGGGTAGGTTCGCGGCCGAATGTGAAGCGGCTGGGATGAGGATCAGCACCTCCAAATCTGAGACCATGGTTCTCGACCGGAAAAGGGTGGCTTGCCACCTCCGGGTCGGGGGAGAGGTCCTACCTCAAGTGGAGGAGTTTACGTATCTCGGGGTCTTGTTCACGAGTGAGGGTAGGAGGGATCGGGAGATCGACAGGCGGATTGGTTCGGCGTTTGCAGTGATGCGGACGCTGAGCCGATCTGTCGTGGGGAAGAGGGAGCTGAGCCAGAAAGCCAGGCTCTCGATTTACCGGTCGATCTACGTCCCAATCCTCACCTATGGTCATGAGCTTTGGGTAATGACCGAAAGAACGAGATCGCGGATACAAGCGGCCGAAATGAGTTTCCTCCGTAGGGTGGCCGGGCTCAGCCTTAGAGATAGGGTGAGGAGCTCGGACATTCGGGAGGGACTCGGAGTAGAACCGCTGCTCCTCTGGATCGAAAGGAGCCAGTTGAGGTGGTTTGGGCATCTGGTCAGGATGCCTCCTGGACGCCTCCCCGGGGAGGTGTTTCGGGCATGTCCTGCCGGCAGAAGGCCCCCGGGTCGACCCAGGACACGTTGGAGAGGTTACATCTCCAATCTGGTCCGGGAACGCCTTGGGGTCCTGCCGGAGGAGCTGGTGGACAAGGCCGGGGAGAGGACGGCCTGGAGCTCCCTAATTGGGATGCTGCCCCCGCGACCCGGACCCGGATAAGCGGAGGAAGACGAAGACGAAGACAAAACCCTCAGAACACGCCCTCTCAGCGTCAGAAAGCTTGGTCATGAAGTAAAGAACATGTGAGGTGGTTTAAACTTTACCCTGGATACCCTCTGCATGAGGTGGTTAACGTGCAAGATGACCTTCTGGTTTACTGAACACACATTACTTGATTGTCAATAATAATTATTATTGCACAAAGCATAATAAGTTATTTCAGTAATTAAAATACATTTATACTGAACCAAGATTTATGATGATTGTAATAAACAGTAATGAAGTCATAGAGTTTATTAAAATTATTATTTAAAAATTATTATTGTGAAATCTTGAAGTGTCCTTCATCTTGGGACGGAACAGCAGCCAGATAAAGATGGCATTTCAGCAGACATCATGGCTCCTGGCGGATTAATCTGTGGCGCAAAGTTACAGTTTGACCCAGCTTGACCCAGCTGGGATAATGTGACCTTTGTCACAAATTAGAGGCCATTCATGATGCTACAATGATAAGGATTGTTGCTGAAAACAATTCAAAATCATCAGTAATCTCCTAGAATTTTCTTGTGCTTTTCGCCACAGGTCGTGAAACCAGGAAATTGGGTTTAAATGAGGGTGCCGAAGTGAAACAGATGGGGCAGCCAGAGGTCCATTCGAAGTACTCCTCATCATTCCCACTGCTGTGAAGATTGTTGAGAGGCCATCTTGGGTTCATCTATCCCACTGCAAGCTTATCAACTAACCGCTCTAACGTGGCAACGAAGTCCGGCTACAAAGGGGTGGCAACCACTAGGGTGCCGTCTCTCAAACCCGGTGAAGATAAGATCAAGATAATATAAGATAAGATCTGCTTCAAGCTTGCTGGATTCACCACATTGTTGATGTTGGTGGTCGCATTCATGGCCCTGCACTTGGGCTGCCTCTCAGCACCTGATGGAACAACTGAGACAGCAGCATTTGAGGGGTACTAGAACTGGAACTGAAATGACGGATTGGGGCTCCTCCCTGACCGTGCACCTACAGGGCAATGTAACCTGCATCCACCTCGGCTGAAGACCCCCTGGACGCAACTACACCAGGACACAGCGAAGAAGAGACGCTGGGAAGGATAACTACTTCAAGCACCCGCACCCAAATGTCCAGACTGGTTTCACGGCCATGGACCTGAAGGACTTTTTGGGGACAAGATCAGCTCCCCTGTCCTGACAATTGGACAACCACCTCGACACGCCACAGAAGGACCCTGAAGTCTTCTTGTTGAGAAGTTGAACTTTGCTCTTCATGTTTCGACCTACGTTATTATGCTCCGGACCTGGACTTCAAGATACTTATCAACTCAAGACTGAAACATCCTGATCAATGGAAGAGGACTCTGACTTTCAAACCTATTCTCCAACCAGGACTCTCAGTTTACGGACAAGCCCTTTGATGATGAACGCCTGGTTTGCCTCAGCTCTGCCATGGATAGAGCTGCGTAAATTAATATTACACCCCCAGTTTTCCTCCTTCACTGAAGATTCGTCTGCACCTTGGAGCTTTAATCTAAATTCACCTGATGTTTCAATACACTGTACTGATGTTTTCTGTGTATTATATTGGAATTTTAAACAAAGTCAAAGGTTTTCTAGAAATTTCAACGCTTCAGACATTATATTATTCATTTATCTTACCATACTTAACTTATTGTATTGAGGTTTGGGGCAATACGTATAAAACAAACACTAATCCTTTGTTTCTGTTACAGAAGAAAGTTTTGCGAATTCTACATAAAGCTAATCCGAGAGAACATACTAACAAATATTTTGTTCTATCTAAAATTATGAAATTCAAAGACTTAGTTAACTTGAAAATTTTACTAATTATGTTTAAGGCTAGAAATAATTTACTGCCAACTAATCTACAAAGGTTCTTTGTTTTGATCCCAAAAAATGATAAGAGTAGAAAGAAACCATAGTTTAAAAGGATATTTGGTCGTACTACATTAAAGCAAATGTGTATTTCAATATATGGTGTGAAATTATGGAATAACCTGGAAGATGAAGTAAAAAAAATGTACAACTACTGATCAATTCAAAAAAATGTATAAAGATAAAATGCTAAAATCGTATGATTTGGTGAGTTGAGGATGGAGGATAAATTTTTTAGTAGTGATATTATTTGTGGAAGTAAGAGAGCGGTTTATTTTTTGTGTATAAGGCTATTTTGTACTCTTTGTTATTTATCTTGTCTTAGTTAAAGGGGGTAGGTCATATAAGATTTTTTCTTCTTCCTCCCCCTATTTCACTTGAATGCTTATATTCTAATTTGAAGTTTGTATATTTAAACTTTGAGTGAAATAAATTATTGAATTGAAAAAAAAATTCCCAGTTAACTGGTTCAAAAAATTGAAAACATGCATCATGAGAGCGTACATACCTTTATCTTTCTCCTCTTTTTTTTTTTTTCCTGAATCGGGAACCTGGTGGTTTTAGCATTTTTATGTTCATCTCTTCTTTTTGGCTCTTGACTCAATAAGTTAACTTTAGTCAAGACTAAACAATTTGACCTTGATGGGGGGGTGACCATAAAATCGTTTTGTTTTACCTTTTTTTATTTGTCATTTCACACAATTCAGAAAAACCTGAAAGAATGATAGGCCTGTGTTTATGATATTATGAATGAAATGTGTGATAAATGGAAAAACATGAAGAATGTCTCGGACCAACGGACCATCAGCACCAGCTCACCACAGGGCTGTGTTCTTTCCCCTCTGCTCCTCTCCCTGTACACCAACAGCTGCACCTCCAAGCATGAGTCTGTCAAACTAATTAAGTTTGCTGATGACACCACCATCATCGGACTCATCGGGGATGAGTCCGCTTACAGAATGGAGGCTGAACGTCTGGTGTCCTGGTGCAGCCACAACAACCTGGTGCTAAACACCCAGAAGACAGTGGAGGTTGTTGTGGACTTTAGGAAACACACACACCCCATCGCCCCCTTAAACCTGTCTGACACTCCCATCACGATGGTGGACTCATGTCGCTTCCTGGGCACCACCATCACCCAGGACCTCAAATGGGAGCCCACCATCACCACCATCAGAAAAAAGGCCCAGCAGAGGATGTACTTCCTGAGGCAGTTGAAGAAATTCAACCTATCACCACAGTCGATGAGGCAGTTCTACACCGCCATCATCGAGTCCATCCTCACCTCCTCCATCACTGTGTGGTACGCTGGAGCTACCACCAGGGACAAGAAGAGGCTGCAGTGTGTCGTGCGCTCTGCAGAGAAGGTCATTGGCTGCAAACTCCCCTCCTTTCAAGATCTGTACACCTCTAGGACATTGAGGCGTGCAGGTCGGATAATAGCTGACTCGTCTCTCCCTGGACACAGTCTCTTCGACTCGCTCCCATCTGGCAGAAGGCTCAGATCCATTCGGACCAGAACCTCTCGCCACAAAAACTGTTTCTTCCCCTCTGCAGTTGGACTTTTGAATGAAAATCCTAGGGCAGCCCACTCAAGTTGATTGGTCCCAGTCACGTGACCCGATGCTGTGCTTGAACCATTCAACAAACACTCAGATAAATACCTACACGGAGTAGATAGCTGCTTCTCTAATTCTTGCCACTTTTTACATTAATAATTTTATCATGAGTGTTTTATTAGTTATTATATTTGCTTATTTCTTAATTAATTTTTTTTTCTATCTTACCTTCTGCACCAAAATACCGCAGCAATTTCCTAATGTTGTGACTTGGCACACATATGGCAATAAAAACTTCTGATTCTGATTCTGATGTTATTGACTTCAGCCATGTTAATACAGTTGATTCAGCCCCTACCCGCTCATTTCATTTGGGAAAGACCCAGAGGTGAATTCCCCCACCGCACCCCTCCCCTTCCTCTTCTTCATACACACGGTGCACCTGAACCCTCTCAGTCAGCAGGAGCGCCTGCATCTGCAGGGGGGCGCCAACTTGCTGTTTCCGATCCACACTGTGATATGACAGATAGAATAGAAAACTTCGGTGCGGCGCAGATTTCTTTCTTTTTTATTTTTTACTCAGTGCTTGTGCGCCCCTTTTGTGTCATGAAAAAATGCCGCCCCGGGCAACTGCCCTATCTGCCCATGCCTAAAACCGCTACTGGGATAGCAACCAGGGTTATGCAGGGTCAGAGTCAGTTAAGCATGGTGGGACATCAGCTAGAGGCAGGAGTGTGATCATACAGAACACAAATATGTGGGAGATAATTCTCCAGGCCATGCACCTTCTCCTTATGTATCTCATGGGACAGGCCCCTGATCCAACCTGCCCTTACAGCATCATCTCAGTAGCATAGTCTCAGTCAGAGAGCTAGGATCTTCCAAACTGGTATAGAGCAGGAAGTTTGAGAGGCCAGTGGTGACAGCAGTACAGGTTTAGCTCTAATAGCTGGAACCGTAAACAAACAAAACAAAAAAACTAGAAAACTCTTGAAGAATTTGTTAAAAGGGACCTGCCTGCTGGCACGAGATGAAGGCCAAAATCATGATCCTGGGGTGACGCCAGGGTGATCACCCCAAAATCAGGCTATTGAGGAGACGTTGGGTCGATCACTGCAATATCATGATTATCACAACCACATTACATTTTGATGAAACGTGTGCATACGCATAATGAACACACCTGATTAATTTACTAATTAACTGATCTGTTAATTAATAAGTTATGAAATTAATTAACCTCAGAATGCTACATAATTAATAAATGAGAAAATTAATTGTATAATTTATTACACAGCTAACTGATTACTAAATACTTTACCAAAATAACTACAAAATAATCATTCATTGTTATAACGAATTAATTGAATAATTGATTACTTAATAAAAATTATCATTATAACAGTTGATAATAATTATTTATTATTATTATTTCAGAAAATGATGAGTTAATTATTTATTGTATACATTTTTTATTTTATATATTTATTGTATGTATTTACATTTTTATTTATATATTTAAATATTTATTTATTGTTAACATTATTATTATTATGAGCCTAAATAATTAAATTAATGTTTGATCCATTTTTTGAGTACAAATGCACAACTACATTGTTGTTTGCATTGATTCCACTGTAACGATGGAGATGATAGGAGTGATGTCATAAAGGTGCAGGAAGAGCAAACAGTGGGTCAGAGTATAAAAGCTTCAGCAGCAGCTGTTTCATAGCTAAGCAAACACTTCTGAAGAGGACTTTTATTCATCTTTATTTCAGTTTATCTTCTTTAATTTGATTAGAAAAACTGAAGATTATGGAAAACCTAGGCAAGATGACAACTTTCTTCCAAAATCTTTTACAGAGGATTGGAAATAGTCTTTTGACTTTAACAACAGCTGAACCATTAGCACAGGAATATAAAATGGAGGGAAATGGTTGTTTAGAACAGGAACTAAAAGACCAGCATGGTACAGACGATCTCAAAGCAAAGATCGGGCTTTCCCAGGTTTCTGGTCCAACAGATACAGAAAACGACACCAGTGTTCCCCCGACAAGCCAGCATTTAGACGGTTCTTTGCAGGAACCTAACCGAAAAAGGGAGGCTCTTGGAAAAGCCAACATTAAGGACCTGGCTCTTATTAAAAATCTGAAAGCTGAGAAAGACAGTCTTTATGCCATGATGACTGAACAACAGTCAGCTTTCAGAGAGAAAGAGTCAAAGTTACAAAAAGCTCTAGAAGATATGACGCTTTTAAATCAGGAGCTCCAAGAGAAATACGACGGTGTTCAAAAGAAGGCTGATCATTTACAGCAGGAACTCGATAGAGAATTCTTTGCTCATTGTGATATGCTGGCAGGAACTACAGACCTAATCACAGAACTGAGAGAAGATCGCCAAAAACAGGAGACACCGGATCAGAGCAAGTCTTTTGAAAGCACAGAGAGAATATTACTCAATGCTCTGGACACAATTAAGGCTTCGTGTGAAGAAATTCATGATATGTACAACTCTGATGTGTCTAGCACCAAACAGAAGTCTGAACGATTGGAAATGGAGCTGCTAAATGAAATCCTGGCACACCAAGAGACTAAAAGTCAGTTGGTGACTCTCAACAATCAGCAAAATATTTATATAAAAAAATAGCTGAGTTAGAAGAAGAGCTGAGCGGCAAACATGAAGCAGATGTTTTTTCTAAACAGCAGGCTGAACGTCTTCACAAGGAACTTGATAAAGAAATCCAGAATCTTTCTGAAACCAGGGCAACGACTCAAAGAGTGATTGAAAACCTGAGAGTTGAAAGAGACGCTCTCAAGAAAAATGGTTGTAGGAAGTCCTTTGAAGAGCCGAAGGAACCAGAAAAACTGCAGAAGAAAACCTTCAGAGATATAAAAGCAAACTATCAGACTTATGTAGTGATGTCTCCCAGAATGGCAGCGATGTATGATGCCCAAAATAATGTTTATAAACAAAGAAAAGCTCATCTAGAGAAAGATGTTCAGGTACAATATGAAACTGAGATTCTTCCTGCTAAACAGCAGGTTGAACATCTTCAGGAGGATCTAGATAAAGAAATCCAGATTCATTCTGAAACCAGGGCATCGACTCAAAAGGTTATCGAAAATCTGACAGTTGAAAGAGACGCTCTCAAGAAAATTGGTTGTAGAAACTCCTTTGAAGAGCCGAAGGAACCAGAAAAACAGCAGAAGAAAACTCTCAGAGACATGAAAGCAAACCTTGAAACTTATGTAGTGCTGACTCCCAGAATGGCAGCGACGTCTGATGCCCAAAATACGGTTTGTAAACAGAGAATAGCTCAGCTAGAGAAGGAGGTCAAAGAACTAAATGAAACATTCATTCTTCCTGCTAAAAAGCAGGTTGGCCACTTTCAGAAGAAACTCGATCATGAAATCCAGAATCATTCTGACACCAAGGAGAAGAATAACAAATTGATTAAGGAACTGAAAGCAGACACAGATAAACAACAGAAAAAGAAGCGTCGCAGGTGGTGTTTTAACCCTTACATCTTAGCTGTGCAATGTTTTATAGATGCACTTCACCCCCAACACAAGTCCTGCCCGGAACATGTCACACAAAAAATGTTTTAGAGGTCTGCTCACAGGCCACTTGTTCTTCACCGGAGGATTTGCTTTTAGCATCGTCATTCTTTAAACTGACCTGAAGTTAAACTTTATCAAGATAAGGCAAACTTGGTCAAAACCTTTTAGAAAAATATTTGATTAAGCTTTGGTAATTGTTATAAGGGCCTAATGTTGCCAGTTAGGGTTAAAAACAGGCCAAGAAAGCTTAATAATTGTGTTAATTGTTTTGGCTTTTAGCTACGTTAGCTTACAGCCTCCAATAACCCATCTGTTTTGTAGATAGTTTAAAAACCAGTTAGCTTCAAGATTTCACAACTCAATCAAAGTATAGGTTTACGTCTAAGTTAGTAGAGGTTTAGATGTCTATACTTACTGAAAAGCCAACAGACAAGTGTGACGTAGAATGTCCCGGTCAAGGAAGCACAGCTAGCTGCTTTGGCTTTTGTCAAAATTATATTAGCTGGAGAGTTTACAGAGTTTCTTCAGTGCAAAAGACTAAAATCTTGTGTTTTGCTTTGACAAAAGTATAACTATCGTTCACTGAGACTCAACAGAGATCAGAAGGAAGATATGGGTGATAATTTTAGTGCTTATGTGTAATAGTTAAACATTAGTTTAAAGTTAACTCTGACTGATGTTTAGTGTTTGTATTTTAGTCATCTTCTAGTTTTTAGGCACAATAACACACAAGGGTCCTTCAGGCGTGTTCACGTTTTACCCCAGCAGGTAATGTTGAGTTAAGTAGCTTATGTCATGTTCTGTGTCCCTTTGTTCCCCAGCCCCTCCAGTTCCCACTCCAGGTTCCCCTTTTGTGTTTCATAGCGCCCTCATGTGTCCTTTGTCTGCATCTCATTTATGTGTCTCCTGTGTTCCTTTAGTCTTCTCCAGTCATCCCTCTGCAGTGTTTATAGTTTCAGCTTTTCATTTTTATTAGTCTCTTTAATATGTTTTGTCCCACCGGTTTTTGTAGTTCTCCTTCCCTTTAGAATTTTAGTTATATGGTTGCTTTTGTGTTTTTAGGTTCACTCTTAGGTCATGTTAGTTTCTTCCCTGATTAGTCATTGCTTTCACCTGGTCCTCCCCCCACACTCCACACACCTGCAGCTCATCTGCCTCCCATTATGCCCCAGTGTATTTAAGCCCTGTCTTGTCTCTGTGTCTTGCCGGTCCATTGTCATGGTCAGTGTTGTTTTGTCCGTCTCGTGTGTTCTCCTGATCTTGCTCATGATGTCGCCATATCAAATATTGGCGACAAGGAACCTGGAGAACTCAGAGCCTGCTGTTAGAATGACGACGGGGGCGAGCTTCTTTTTTTCTTTTTTCTTTTTCAAGACGGCGGGGTTCAGTTAATGTCGGACGACGAAAAGACTGTGGCTGCCGGAGTTATGGCTGTTTCCATGTTGGGGTCGCTGGCTGCATACGACTGTCAAACACAGACCTGGGAGGAGTATTGTGAAGTGTTGGAGCACTTTTTTGAAGCAAACCAGATAACGGAAGCAGGCCGGAAGCGAGCCATATTGTTGAGTTCAGTGGGCAGCAAGACGTACAGTCTGATGAGGAACTTATTGAGCCCTGATAAGCCGGGGGATAAATCGTTCACAGAGTTGACGAGCTTACTTCAGTCACATTAAATGTGCAGGTCGACGCCCTCCAGGGACCAGCAGAGGAAGAGGGAGGAAAAGAGCAGCATAAAGGACAGAAGGAGAAACCGGAAAACAAAACAACAGAATGCACACCACATGTGTGAAGCTGCAGATCAACAAACCAGTGAAGAAGAGGAAGTGTTTACTATGCTCAACATGAAAGAGTCAAGGATGGAAAGGGTCGATCCCATTACAGCACAGTTGGACTTAAATGGTAAAATGATCCATTTTGAAGTGGATACTGGCTGTAGTGTGACAGTTTTGTCAAAGGCTGAATATGGGAAGTTACGGCAAGACGGTTGAAGCTCAAGAGTTGCAGGACTGTTCAGTGACTTTGAAAACATACAGGTGAAAAAAGTCCCCACCCTAGGGATGGCAAAAGTAACTGTAACACATAAAGACAAAGTCAGGCAGCTGCCAGTCATGGTGGTAGCAGGTAGCGGACCAAACCTGTTAGGCCGAGTGCGGCTAAAGGAGCTGAAAATGGGCTGTCTACAGCTCCCTAAAATAGAACAGCATCCGCTGACCTTGCAAGATGGGCTAGAGAAAAATGAAGAAGTGTTCAAAAAGGAACTGGGTACCTGGAGGGGTCCACCAGCAAAGATACACATAAAAGAAAACGCAACGCCAAGATTCTACCAACCAAAACTCGTACCATACGCAATGAGGAAGAAAATGTAGACCAAGCTGGAGAGACTCACAAAGCAAGGCATCATTGAACCAGTGAAGTTTTCGGAGTGGGCGGCACCAACTGTTCCAGTATTAAAGCCAGATGATACTGCACGCGTATGTGGTGACTACAAGCTAACAGTTAACCAAGTCTCAAAGCTGGAGCAGAATCCAGTACCAAAGTTGGAGGATTTATTTGAAAAGCTGTCTGGAGGTGAAAAGTTTAGCAAACTGGACCTTAGTCATGTATATCAACAAGTCGTTCTGGATGAAGGGTCCAAGTCATATTTCACCATTAACACACACAAAGGTTTGTTCCAATTTAATCATTTACCCTTTGGTGTTTCCTCTAGTCCAGCTATTTTCCAGAGAATAATGGAGAGACTGGTGGCAGGAATCCCAAATGTGGCTGTCTACTTGGACGACATCCTGCTGACGGGTAGGAACAACTGCGAACATCTGGAGACCTTGAACGAGGTGCTGAGAAGACTGCGAGAGGCAGGTCTGCGGGTGAAGCGGAGTAAATGAGCTTTCGTGGAACAGGAAGCAGAGTTCCTGGGCTACAAGGTGGATGCATCGGACCTCCACCCCCTGCCAAACAAGGTAAAAGCCATACAGCAGGCACCTGCACCCACAAATGTTACAGAACTGAAGGCCTACCTAGGCTTCCTCAACTACTATAACAGGTTCCTACCAAACTTGTCAACGCTGTTAGCTCCTTTACATAAACCATTAACTCATTCACTGCCAGCCGTTTCCTGATCACTAACGGCCTTCGCTGCCAGCGTTTCTCACCGTTTTTACTGTTTTTTAAGAGTCATAGAACGTTGCGCGCTTGCATGATGTCGATGCCAAAACAACCAAAACAAAGAGGAGACTCACCTCTTACATCAGGAAGAATCTTTGTGTTTCGAGCGTTATCCGTTCTTTCATAATCCGTCGTCGAATTGTGATCGGCAGACGCTTTTCTGGTTCGCGCCTCACTTTTTTTACAGGAACGGCCCAAAACGATCTCCTAACACATGGATGTTCTGCTTCCTGATCACGTGATCTGTGACGTATGCGGATGAAGATCAGCTTCAGGGCTGAGATGTTTGTTCTCTCAGCGCGGGGGCTCGTTCCGATGCTCAAATAGTAAAAAAAATGCAAATGACGACTTTAGTCGTCATTGGCAGTGAACGGTTGGATCTAAAATGACGATTTTAGTCGTCAATGGCAGTGAATGAGTTAAGGAAGGAGACACTGTGGACATGGCAGGAGGAACAGGACAGAGCATTTGAGCAGTCAAAGAAGCTAATGCAGTCATCAGATATGTTGGTGCACTATGATAGTCACAAAGACTTAATACTGTCATGTGATGCATCACCTTATGGGCTAGGGGCCGTGTTGGCACATCGCATGCCAGATGGACAAGAACGACCCATCGGGTTCATGTCACGAACCTTAACCACAGCAGAGTCAAACCATTTCCATCTAGACAAAGAGGGTTTAGCTGTGATTTTTGGCATTAAGCGCTTCCATAAATACCTACATGGAAGGAAGTTTATTATTTGCACAGATTATAAGCCATTGTTGTCACTGTTCAATGAGAAGAGAGCAGTGCCTCAGATGGTTTCTCCCCGCATTCAGCGATGGGCTGTAACGTTGAGAGCTTATGAATACGAGATTGTTTATAAGCCCGGGAAACACCATAGCAACGCGGAAGCACTGAGCCGACTACCTCTACTGTGGCATCCCAAGGAGGAGGAAACGGAGGACCGAGTTCTGATGATGGAGGACATCACGCTGGCGTCAGCGAGGGAACTGAGCGGGTGGACACGCAAAGACCCTGTGCTGTCCAGAGTGTTCCAGTTGGTCCTTCGAGGCTGGGCAACACAACAAACTGATCCAGTTTTTCCAGCCATACGTGGTGAGAAAAACAGAGCTGAGTGTGCAAGATGGATGTGTGTTGTGGGGGTCATGAGTGAAAATCCCTCCACCAGGAAGGAGTGCACTTCTACAACAGCAGGGAATATCCTTCCCTACCTTCTTCTGCAGTAAGGCCTGAACCTCACCCCTGAGCCTACTCATGACAGAAGCTCCATCATTTCAGCTGCACTATAGCCTGGTCAGAGAGATGCTCAAGAGTTTGGGTGGTAATAAAATCAGCATTGAACTGACTAAGGTCAAGCAGACCGATCAGGTGTTCCTCTGGAATGCCATTACAGACAAATCTAACCATGACTGACTGATTCTCCACATCTGTCCCTAGTTCCATCACTATTGATGCAAAACCCAGCATAATCTGCTTTGTCATAATTATCTTTGATCTTTTTAATACCATTTTTGCCAGTGTTGCAATAATTTAGTTTTGTATGTTGTGAGATGTGTATTTTGCATTTTCTGGGATGTGTTTGTTTATTTCATTAAATTTGGCGTCTTTGACCGTGTGTAGTCAACCATTTTTAAGAACAGTTCTGCAGAGAAATCATCATCGCTTTCCACACCGCCACAAAGTGGCAGTTCATTTAGTGCTAGGAACTGAACTACTTCTCCAATAGTTTTACGTAGTATCTGTTTTTCTCAATTTGTGTGGGACTTATTAATGTAACGTGACGGAGGTGCCATTCCACCAAAGGTTATTAACCTTCTCTCCATAGACGCCTCTGACACAGTACTAAGCTGCATGAGACCGCCTCAAGGTCATGCATTCGCCTCTAAAACTGTTTTCTTTCCAGCTCAAGAGAAGATTGAAGAAAGGACTCTTTCCTTTTAATAAATCAAAGAACTCTATTTTTAATTAAGCTAATCAAACAAAGTGTTAGTCAATAATAAGATGTTGACCGATCTGCGAAATAACAATGTTGTGATTAATATGCTTTAATAAGTAATATGACTTTAATCTAGCTGCACTAGACATGCTGACTACATGTAATGTAAACGCATGACACATTGCTTTTACTGATCCAATCGGAACCATCCTTTCTGAAGCGTGGCATAGTCTCTGTGGTGTTTATATATCTGTCCAACTTTGATTCGACCAGAAATCAAAACATCCAGATTAATAAAACCAGTTCCAACGCCATCTTAAGTTCAGTTCTCAAGATCTCACTGGAGTTCACCGCATGCTAAGCGAAGTATCGGACCGGCCATCCGGACTTCCCTTTTTTAAGCAAAGAACCAACAAGCTGGATAAAATTTGTTGCATTTTACCAACCAAGCAATGGTTCCTTTCAGAATAAAAGCTGAACTCACTGACCCAAAGGGGGCCCATCTGACGCTGTGAACCACCTGTCGCTTTTTACCTGGAGACAATCCAAAGACTAGTTTGTCGTACTGCTGACGCTATTGTTTCCCCTGTGGCCACTCTTTGGGACATTTCAGACCAGGCTTTTTCATTTTTTATGTGGCATTGACTTGATGCATGCTTTGTGAATCCCTTGTCCTTTTCCAGTGCTGTTTTCCAATTATTAAATCCCTGTTTTGTGAAAGCCAAATCCCTATCATTGTTCCCGCCCAAATTTGCAACATGGGAAACAAAAGCACGCATCCAGCTTTACTGAATGTTCCAGCCATGGTCTCCCACAATACCAGGCAGGGCAAAATGAGCGCATGTTCTTCCCAAAATGGCGCTTGGGTGGGTTGGGACGGTGCGGGCTGTGTCACCCACAGCGACGGCTAGGTTGGTAGCGACGGGGACAGCAGGAGGGGCTGTGGTGCTTGTGCAACTGGTTGTTCCAGTACTGCCCTGGACACGGGGGGTTGTAGCGAGTTGAGAAGCACCGACGAGCCAGCTTCTGCCGCTAGTGCCTTAGCACTGATGCTAGGTTTAGAAAGCAGAAATCTGCGCATGTCGACTCGGTTCACTTCAAAAACAAATGAAAGAAGAGAACGAGGCAAACTAAAACCTTGAGAAAGAGTAACCAAATTATTCCAGTGACCGACAGCAGAAGAAAACTTCTACCAGCGACTGAGCTCAAATAACAACAGTGCATCTCTGTGTTTTGCTGCTGACTGTCTGGGAGCGTGTGAAGTGAGTGAGACGACAGAGAACGAAGTGCAGTGGCTGGCCACACCCTCCCTATGCATCTACCAATCAGGAGCTACTTTGAATGAGAGAGAGAGAGGAGAGCACTCTGACCCTTTTTCATCAAATCTTTTCAAATTTGGAATTTCTACATGTCATCGCATTTGGGGGGGCAGTCGCTATTTTTAGGGGGGCATTGCCCCTCCTTGCCCATGCCTACATCCGGGCCTGACCTTAACAAATGTAATCTGACCTGACCTTGCTTGTTGCCCCAAACCAACTCTGAGCTCAGGACAAAGGAATTAGAAACTGGATCGGGTCGCGCTCAGAGGATCTGCGCAGGAATGAAAATGCCTTCTTCATTTAGAGCAAACTGAGGAAATAATTATTTTAGTAACTTGGATGATATTATCTCTGATGCGGCGCAGCTGGAGACAACATTTTCAACTTTAGATCATAAATCAGATCATGTTTTCTTTTCAGTGAGCATTAGGAAGATCTGAATGAACAGAAAAGGAGAAAAATGTGATGAACAACTTGTTTTATGTTATTTTTTATCAAAATGTTGAATTTTTTTCTTTTCTCTTTTTAACAATATATATATATATATATTTCTTTTGTAATTTTTTTCTGCATTTAATTTTTTTTCTTCTCATGAAGCACCTCGTGATTTTTATATTCAGAGGCACTATATAAAAGATTGTTTTCTTTACTTCTTCAGGCAAAGTTTTATTACGATGGAAATTGTTTTTATTTTTCCAGACTTATTTAATATTAAGTTTTTAGACCCTAGTTTCCTTTTCCATAATGCAGCCCCTCCCCTACCCACCAACTGATTTTTACATTTTTGAGGTTTCTGTTTGAAATGGCATCACATTATAAAAAAAAAACATTTTTCAAGTAGTTGCTCAAAAATGTGTTTTCCTAAAATTGATAAAAACTAAAGTCAGGTGTGAGAATTGGAAGTGGTCAGGAAGGTTGGACAGAATAAAGTATTATAATTCCAAAAGCCAAGATCCTCCTATAGAAGCAGGCTTTCAGGAGGTGAAATAATCTCTCTTTCTTCATGCAGAGTTTCAGACTTTCATCATTCTGAACACTGCTAATTAATTCTACAACGGGCTATCAACAAATGTCATTCTTTTATTAAAGGATATTCTATATTCTGTAAGCATCCGTTTGCAACGATTCCCGTTAAAAATCCTTTTCAAAATTAGCTTCCCTCCCACCTCACTTGAAAACAATGTGCTGCTGGCCACCGGACCACAATCCTGCAGGGTCACATCATCTACCCGAGAGCGAGCCACGTCCGCTCGCTGTCTCATCACCGTCGAGATAATGAGAGTGGAGAAAGGTTTTGTTTTACCTCTGAGGATTCCAGTGCAGCTGACTGGGTGACAGGTATTTGCAGCTGTTGGCCCTGCTGGCACGCAGACAGAAAGGCTCACAGAGGCTCAAATGAGAGCCAAACTGCCGGCACCCCCCTTTTTTTTTACCTTATATAAACCCTTACGATGCAACCAAAGATAACCTGATGGCTTTGATGTTTTTCCTTTGTCTTGTGATGTTGTTTGTGGCCTTTTGTGCCTATAAATAGAACAAAAGTGTTCTGGGGTGACAATTAGCTGCTGACAGATCTTCATTCTTTTAAGACAAGTTTTATTCATGACGTGCTATCCATCAACATGCAACAACATTTTCAGAGGACAGCGTGCAGGGAGAGTGATAGAACGTGGAGTTGAGGACACAAGTCAGTCGTCTGCTGGCGCTCAGAAGTTGTAAACAGTGAGAACAACCCTGTGAGCCCTGTGGGTACAAGGGGCAGACGTTTAATAGGGCGGCACCTGACCTCTAAGCGATCCATCCTGAATGGAAAGTGGCAGGGAGGTGTCTGTTTTGGTGAGCAAGAAGGAAGAGGAGGAGGGATTGGGCAGTGATGGAGGGAGATGGCAGAGAACAAGGCACAGGGATTAAAAGTCTGCTCATTCTGAACTATTCCAGGGACAAGAATCCAATTCCCAAAAGACCGGCAGACGACTGAGTGAGTCCATCATTTCTCGTTGGAGAGGAGGATGTCCAAAACAGCAGCAACACTACCTCCGCCCTCTTCTCCTTCAGCTGTTCAGACTCATTTAAAGAACAATACTTTCCCACTCATTTATCTGTTGGTTTGGTAGCTATTTATGGGAAGTGTCCTTTTTTGCTGTAGCTTTGTCTCCGGGGTGGGTCGGGATGTTTATGGCAGTGGATGAGCACCATTAGGGTGCCTGTACTTGTACTGTAATCTGGTTCATGAACAAGATTTTGTGAAATGACTCAAGGAGAGGATGAAGACATTTTATAGTGCATTAAAATGTTAAGGGCTCAAATAACCCTACTCTAGGACCCACAGACGTATCTGTGTCAGGAGCTGCCTCCTCCCCTCCAAAGACCAAACAATACATTCTGTTTGCTCTACATGGTCACGCCCGAGTGGATAACAGCTGATCTGACGAGGAGGCCAGGCATAACACCATGTTGTACTGACAGACACAGGTGGATTAAAGCAGAGCGGTGATGGACGTGATTGTGCAGGTGAGCAATATTAGAAAGGTTCAACAAGAGGGCAGGGTCAAAGATGCTGAGGATGGCTGAATTTTGACTCGAGTTTTGGCCCGGTACGAGACAGCTCTCTGGACCATATTAGACACCACAGAAGCATTTAGGAGTTTCATCCCTGCTTGGCGTCTTCCTAACTGCATCGTCCTTTCTGCGGCTCAGCCCTCATCGGCATGCCTCCTCCTCATCATCGCGTCTTTCTCCGGCTGGATCTATCTGATGTGCAAACCCCTCAAGTAACAATACCGTCCATCCGTAGACCTCCAATCTTTTCTTGTACCCAAGATGGCAGAGACGCGCATGGTTCAGTAATACAATACCACTGTCAAAGTCACTTTGAGGATTCCTATGTAAAAGCTGGCAGGCGAGTCCCAAAGTGATGGATCTCCCTGCAGCCAGGAGCAACTGGCTCTGCTCCCTTCAATCAACGACGTATTAACAGCAATAAAGTCTCCATTCGTAGGAGATCACACATCCTCACTTTCTATTAAATCTTCTTTGTTCTTACAAATGAGTAAATACTATCAGAGTATATTTTGCTCTTTCTTTCTTTTTTTTTTTTTGCATACTTTGAAATCTCCTCATGAGTCAACCAAGTTTCCTACCTTTCTTTGTGGGCTCTGGCATCTTGAGCCGCAAGGCAAGAAAACTGTCAGGGATTCAGAAGGAGCGGGGTAGATGTGGTCAGAGCAGTGCGACTTGAAGGCGTCTAGAGCCCTCTCAGTCCAAGAGGGACAGAGATGCAGCTGGAAAAACAAATCTTGGATCCCTCGCACCGCGATGAGTGAAGCTGAGGAGGATGCAAGGTTTGGGAATCTGAGTTGGGGAACAGAGGTGGACCAGTGACAGATCCAGGGGGGGACTGAGCTTTAGGGCTTTTATTTGAGAGCTGGCATGCTCCTCCTCCTCCTCCTCTCTGTGGTGGAGCTCTGTGTAAAAAATTACATCATCAATTCATCCATCAGTCTGCACAATACAAAATTTGCTGGTTTGTGTTTTAGCGGTGAAACAAATATCAAAGAACTGGAAACGCCCAGGGAGCTGAAGGCAGTTTGTACTTTTGAAATCCCATTTCAGATTCTAAATCAAGACTGAAACCTTTCTTTTGCTTTTCCAAATTAGTTTTTAAAGTAAACCTTAAAAATGGCTGACAATCACAATCACACTTGTTAAAGGAGACCCTTCCACTGTTCTTTATGAAACAACAGCAACTCCAGCAGCAAATAAAAAATAAAACTCGTGTTCTTTAGAAAAACATCCTCTCACTGGATGCCAAATCCGGAGAATGGGATATAAACGGAGAATGTGTTGTCGTTGCCGCAGGTCTGAGGATGATGCAATGCTCTTCTGTGGTTACTCTCAAGTGATTGGCAGCACAAACTCACACAGTACTTGAGCTGTTTTTCCTCCTTAAAGAAAAGTTTGATGTGAGGAACTGAGGTCTATTCCTGATGGATTTAATCCATTGGTAATGCTGCCCAAGAACAGCAGGCTTATCAAACTGGCAAATGGAGGCTAAAGGACCTATACATAGAAAGCTGTCATAAACCTTGACATTTGACTCGCGCATCTCAAATAAATTTGGATTTATTAAGAATTAAGAGGCTATTTTAGTCAAATTTCAGCTCTTTGATGAGAAACCAATGAGGGTGAAGATGCTGGCTGCTGTTGGAGCAACAACAGTCTTAACTGGTCATTTTAAAAGAATACCAGTAATAGCCAACGGTTCAGTTAAGTCAGACATGTATTTCATTAAGGCTGTTCATAAGGAGACCCCTTCCAAAACAATTGTCTGTGTTGTTTTGTTGCTTTTTTTGGTCACCCCCTTCCCCCCACTTCAGCCCATTTATATCCAGAAGTGGGCTCCGGGCTTAGGGAAATGTCACGTGGAGCACTAAACCATTTGGTGCTGCCCGAGACACCAGTGAGCTGACATCACAGCGGAGGTTTAGCCATTAGATCACAGCACAGAGAGGAAACTCCAGGAGGAGCTTCGAGAAGGAGAACACTGACACCCTCTGGTTTTCGAAGCACTCGTCAGCAGGTCGAGGGCAGGTCAGGCCACCGAGCAGAACCTGCTGTTTCTGTGTGAAGAAGCAACAAATCAAAGCTTTTTTTTATTTTAATATCAAAATCACACGTCCAGGGTCCCTACCAAGTATGTTTAGGGGTTCCTCTGTTTAAACACACCTGATCTTAATCAGTGAATGATGAAACAGGCTGATGACATGAACAGGTAAGTCAGCCATTGAATCAGGTGTGCTGCAGCATGCTGGATAGTGACCCCAGGAGTGAACGCCTTTGGTCCAGGTTATTACATTTATTTTGTTTTATTTAGCTTTGCTTGAGATTTAATTTTCTTGTGTGTAACAGAAGTCTAAAGGTTTACAAAACAACAAAAACGTTCTTTTTGTAACACCATAAATACATGTTACAGTTTTTCTCAGTCGCTTTGGTGCGTTTCTCAGATCAGAATTAAAATTCTCATAACTATTAGTTCAACCTCCACAACATTTAGTCATTTGTGCACATCATAGTAGCAATTTCTCCTTTCTCTGAACAAACTGCAAATGATTGTGGACATGTATCAGTTGCTTTCATACATTTCTCTGCTGTTTTTTGACATTTCCATTTGCTTATGTCATGTCAGTCAAAATGAATTATACTTATGGATGCTGAATAGTCACTCTCAATAAAACTTATAGTCTTACTTTCATTGCTTGAGTCATTACACACAAAATTGTTGAACTAGTTATCAAATGTCAAATATCAGTCATCTGTCAAGCAAATTCTATACCTTTCTTTATCATTTTATTCTGGAAATGTCTCCTAAATTGAACAATTGATAACAGGTGAATTTCATCTGTCACTCATGAGGAGGTGAATCCTCAATTGGCAAGCATATATGAACTGAGCAGGAGCTAGTGTGTACCATTTCTATACTTCTGTATACTTCTCCACTCCAGGAGATACTTTCCTTGCTGCATTGCGAAGGATGACATCTGCTGTGATGTAGATGAAAATATGTGGCCAGACAGACAGACAGGAACGTCTGGATGTGCCAGAATGATTTACTGTACCTGTATGTTACAGTACTGTGCAACACTATGTACTGTTACATGTACTGTATATTGTTCACATTTGTGCACAGCTCTACCAAAAGGGTGATTTTATGTTTACATGTATTCTACAGTAAACAAGTGACTGTAGCATATTTTTCTTTTGCACAATGCTGTAGAATTACAAACACTTCTATACAGTAAAAATGTAAAACGTACGTATTCAGTGTCTCAGTTACTCCCAAAACTCCCATAACCTCTACAGTAACTTTACTGCACATTTCAAATGGCTGTACCAGTAGGGCATAGTGCTGTCTTGAGCATTTTCTGGTGTCACCAAATATTCTTGCAATGGAAAACACTGGAATTATAACCTGTCATGGTGAAAACATGACAAAGCCATTTGACTATCTTGTTCATAAAGATGGTGTCAAGACTTTTCATTTTGATGGCACTGACAGTTTCATTGACATGAATACTTGCTTTTGAGGAATGGATTATCAATTTTGAGCATGTGACGTGCTTTTGCAGGCTATCCACTAGGTTTTGCAGTTTGCACTAATTGTTTTGAGAAATGCACTAACTGCTGTGCAAATGTTAATAGTGTTCTGAGAAACGCACCAAAGCGACTGAGAAAAACTGTAACAGCAAGCTTTGTGATTAAATTTATGATGTTATTATTTAATGGGGTGGGAGGGTAGTTTGTAAATTTATATATGCACACACACACACACACACACACACACACACACACACACACAGACAGATTTGCTAATTTGCTGTCCCCCTCTCATGAAAGAAAAACTGAAACATGTTAGGTTACTAACATCCCATTCCTCCTATCATGCATGCTAACATTTTAAATATTTTCTTTGCAAAATGACTTCAGGTGAAGATTCTTGTTTTTGTTTTAGTCAGTTGTCACTGCACAGAGCTAAGTTCCACCTCACAATTTGTGCCAAATACTCTAAAATATCTCACAAACGTTACCTTAGATGTGTAACTGTTTGGCATTTTGAGAAAGAAGAGAAGCAGCTGAAGAGTTTTGTGTATAATATGTGTATGGCGTGTAAAAGATGGGTAAATAAATGATGAATCGGCACCGTTATTTTCTGATATTACATTTTAATGCCGACATATTTATCATAGACCAATAATAATGAACATCCCTAATGTGTGTGTGTGTGTGTGTAGGTGAGCTGCTTTCCTACACCCTCCTGTGTTTAAGAAAGAGTAAATATCTTTATTTCTATGACATCACAAGTTTTAAAGAAGCAAAGTATAAAGACGAAACAAGCTCCATAAATTTTACAAATGTCTCCCATGAATCTCCTGCAGCGAGATCAAGGTGTCCCGGCTGAACTGGTAGGTGAGCTTTCTCTTCACCTTGAAGATGTGTCCAGACCGAGCGTAGTTCCTGAGAGCTCGGGACATCTTCTGGTAGGTCATGGGCCTCTTGTTGCCCTTCATCTGTCCCCAGAGTATCGCCACCTGCTCCTTGTTCCTGGAGGAGAAGCAGAAAACGCCATCCGCCGCTGCCGCCGGCATCCAGGACAGGCAGTGGGCCATGCTCGGGTCCTCCAGCATCTCAAACAGGAAGTGAAAGAGTCGCAGCCTTCTGCCTGGAGGCGTGGAGCGAGCTGTGACTGGAACGCACGATGAAAGAGACTTTTAAAGGAATGTTTACACTAGACGTGCTAAAGAAGCTGCTGCTGGTTACAGTTAATTATTTCCTCAATTCCAGCAATTCCCAGAAAAATCTCTTCAGTGATGGGGGATCTTTAGTGCGTGACAAACGCTGCGGTTATCAGATAGCTATGTAAATAAGCTCCTGCGCCAAGCCACGCACAGCTCCATTGTGTTTTACAGTAAAGGGCAGGTCTCTTATTTACCCTCTTGGTATTATTTCCCCCAGGCTAATCACAGCTGTGACAATAACAGTATTTGATGACCAATAAAAAGGAGAACTCACCTCTCTCTGCTGCTGGGTGCCTTGTTGATGCAAAGTTTTCCTGTGACAACGTTGCTTTTGTGCTTTGACCGGACTCTGGTTGGACATTGTGTGCCAAGGAGGTGTGAAAAATAGGTTTGATGTCCTTGGACGTGGGAGAAGGTAAAAAGCACAGTGTCAGGCTGAAAATACACCAGAAGTGCGCAAAGTTGTGCGCTCGTGTTCTTACAGATGGCTCGAAGCAGGTCCAGCACTGCTCACATGGTTGACTCCCATCTACAGGTCTTTCGTGCACAGGCACAGTTGCTGGAGAAAAGGAGAACCTCCTGAAAGACTACACTTCAGTTGCATACAAGAATCAAATGACCCGTTGGTTCCTCTTACCAGCATTTTCGGTGGTGTTTTGTCTGTAGTATTCCTCTAAGAACTCTAAGATCACTTCCAGATCAGACTGACTGTCCTGGAAGGAATTCTGACAAAGAGAAATAGTTAAAAATCAACTCGTTTGTGGAGATATTTAAAGAGATGCAGGTCTGCTCTTTACCATCTCTGGCGTGCGTCTGATGCAGTGTGGTCCTTGTAGTTTGGGAGAATTTCACGACTGACTCCGAGTCCTCGGACTCTTCTTATACCCCCCATGGGAGTGGGTTTTCTGTGTGTCGCTAAACGTTTTCTGCACCCTGAGCTGTCTGGAACAATGACCACCAATCCCACAAAGCCCCAGCACCAGTTAACCCATCAACAAAATCTCCCAGTACTGACCACATCCTCCCCGCTGAGGCAGATAAGACCAAACTGGAGACAGCTTCTGCACAGAGCTTTCTTTTCAGGAAAAACACACTTGCTGGCATGTTTTTCCTCTCAGGATGTGTCTTAATTTCATATTTTGTGGGCCTGTTGTCATACTTTATTGCAGAAGGGTGACTGCCAAGTGTGTTAGCACAACCCTTCTAAGGAAGATAAAGAAATGTAGCTGCAGCGCTGAAAAACGTGTTTAAAAGACTTCATGACAAATTTAAAAATGAATAGCAAACATTTATTTAGACACAAAAATCATATATACATGGTAAATACATGGCTTTTGTTTTCTCCGCACTTAAACACCAAAACATTTGTGCTTTTTCTGTAAAAGAACATTAAAACAACTAGTTTCTCTATCAAATCTTAATTTATGAACAACAAAAAATTTCCCCCTGGGATTAATAAAGTATTTTTGAATTGAATTGAACAAAAGTGCTGCATATTTATGATCATTCAGCTCAAATTTTTAAGATTTTTTGTGTTAATCCTCTTAAAAATGAAAATTATATTTAGATCAAAAGACGTATTTTTGTAGATGTTTTGTTTTTAGGGTTCATTAATGCATTTGATCACCTGTTGAGTCACAAGATGTTGAATCGCATTTTTTGAAAAGGTCAAAAACGTTTCGCAAAGGTCAGCCTGTAAACAACACAATGCAGGTTTTCCAGTCCATGAAAATCAAAGTGTCCTCTGTGAGGCCAGAACATGACTTGTGAGAAATATCTCATAAATGTAAGAATTAAACTAAAGATGAAAAGATTTGATGCTTCTTCATTTGAAAGTGTTGAATTTGCTCACAAACGGACAAAATGAGATTCGCCCATTTAGTGAGTAACAGTAACAGTTTAAGATGCATGAAGCTTTTACTTAAATGTACACATCCTTCATGATCATATCTACAGATTATTTACAGAAACTGCTGAGGCTGGTGGACATCGCTGCGACTTTATTCTTTAATAATTAACAGTAGAATAAGTTAGAATTGGCAGGATTGTTCTGAAGGCTTGAGAGAAGTGAAAAAAACGTTTCACTCTGAACCTTTGAGCTCGATATTTTAGAGTTTGGTTGAATTGTGTGAGGCAAAGCTTGAGGCCAGGTCGTAGTCTTCCTGCAGCTGATAGTGTCCGTAGTACCAACCGGGCCAGTCTGCAGTTGCAGAGCCGCAGTAGCTCTGTTCAGATGGGTGCTCCTGCTGGCTGTGGACTTCTTCTTGCTTGGGCTGGCAGGGCAGGTGCACTGGCACCTGTGCAGAGCCCAGCCGGTTCAGGATGTCTGGGTTGAACTGGTAGGTGAGTTTGCGGCGCACTTTGACAATCTCACCTGTGCGGCTGTAGTTTCTCAGAGCTCTTGCCATCTTCTGATAGGTCATGGTCTTGCGGTTTCCTTTGCGCTGTCCCCAGCACTCGGCCAGCTTCTCCTTGTTTTTGGAGATGAAGTGGAAGATGCCGCTGCCGCTGTCCGTCCACTGTATGGAGTCACCCATGCTGGGGTCGTTCAGAGCCTCGTGGAGGTACTCGTAAAGCCTGAGCTTCTTACGACCTGAGCAGAAGGATAAAATGATCATTTAGCAACGTGTGCACAGAAACTTTTTACATTTTTCTGAAATTCCAAACATTTTCACCTTTGCTGCTCCTTGACGGTGGTAAGATGGAGTAGAAATGTGAGGGTTCATTTTGCACCGAGTGGCTTAGAGAGGCATCAGGCATGACCTGAGGCCAGGACTGGTACTGAAACGTTGAAGATTTAAATAAAACATCTATAAATCCCTTTGAATCAGAGCTGCTGAGGAGTGGATTCAATCATTGAATCAGGCAAGCTGGAGCAGGGAAACAACTAAAACATGCAGGACCTGCTTTAGTCTCTCAGTCTTATGAATGTAGATTGTTTTCAGTACTTACAGGCGTGTCGCTCCAGTCATACGCTGGAACCGGCATGTCAGACGGGTGTGTAACAAAGCAGCAGGAGATCTGACACTGGGAAGGTGACTGCGGGCTAACCAGGGTCTCATAATATTTGTAATCTGAAAGAAATCCATCAAAAATGATCAACCAGATACTTAAAAAGCAAAAGAACACAGCAGAGATGAACAAAGTACCTGGATCACAGTAGGAATGCTGCTGAATCACATCTATTGCATCCTGAAAGTGTTGGTTGATGTCATGGTCCAAAGACGTCTGCAACAGAAAAAGGAAAAAATGCCAGATGTGCGTAAAAGTTTGCTTCAATTACAGATGACTCTGAAGCATCCTAATAACTCACCATCTTAAATGTGTTCCCCTCACTTGAGGCCATTTCTGTCCCAACAAAGTGACTGATGCCACTCTTGTGCAGGTGCACATGTTGCACAGGTACATATATATGTATGACGCAGACCTGGAGTGTACCTGTTCCTGAAACAACCACATGATTAGACGGAGAGGCCAGTTGATTTAAATGCGTTAATGCCGTACACTTCTTCTTTCCTGGAAGCAGAGATCAGATCTGAGCATCCCTCTCCCTTGTATTGTTAAGATTACAATCTGCAAACAACAAAAAGCTCTTTTACTGCACACTCAAGCCAGGAATACCACCAATTTTCTGCCTGACCCCAGAATTTGCATACTGGGCGCGTGATAAATATCAAACATGCACAATATGATCAGGGCTGCACAGTTAGGTACTTTATTTCCACCTATAGATGTGATTCTGCATTATTTTGTGTTCTTGTAATGAAAACAAATTATTGCTTTTGTTTTACACATATTTGTATAACCAAATCTTCACTTTATTTTTCCCAAAGTTAGTGCACTAAATAAACGGCTTTTTATTCTAAACAATACCTGTGTCTTTAAATCTAAACTGTGCAACAAAGTAATGGAAAATCTACACAAATATGTGACTTTTTCTGGATTTTAGCACCAAATGCTGTAGTTTGCACTCAACAGTTGTCTTGGGCTCACTGCAGATCTGAAATCAAATTAGAAATGGTAAAAGTCATCACCACTCAAACGCCTAATTTACCTATCTACTATAAACACAGCCTCACTTAGCCGTGATTGTAAAAGTTAATGGTTAGTTAACACTCGGGTGAATACAGTAAAACAGGCCTGTGCCTTTTTTTCTGCAGCAAAGACAACCTGCCTGTCCAAATAAACACGGGCTTTTTGAGAAGTAATTTATCTCGGGGCCGCCGTTTTAAATATCAACCGACTCGTTCCTGAAGTTCCCCTTTTAGCTCGGTAAAAAGAGCGAAGGCCGGCAGGTCTGGGAGTTTGGCTGAAAACACGGTGGAAACACAGAGTTTGATATGCACGGATTAAAGAGTGAATAAAAAGTTACATAATCAGCTTCAGTCAGATGACGTCCAGGTGGAGGGATGGGATTTATTTTAATATTCCGGGGACATTTTTCTGTTTGTGTGTTTTTTTTATTTTGAAAAAAGAACCACTTTGCAACAGAAAATTACCGTGTGTGTGTGTGTGTGTGTGTGTGTGTGTGTGTGTGTGTGTGTGTGTGTGTGTGTGTGTGTGTGTGTGTGTGTGTGTGTGTGTGTGTGTGTGTGTGTGTGTGTGTGTGTGTGTGTGTGTGTGTCAAACAAAGATTCATTTGTGTGTTTGGTGCATGTGTTTCCTGTCTGTGCAGCAGGCTGATAAAAACAAAGAACCACAAACCTTGTCCCCTCTCCCACTCCTTCTTTCCCTGTTTCCATTCAGGGCGACGCTCCATAAATTAGAGACCACAAGCTGTCGGGCTGCAGTTGAAGCCTGACAGATGTGTTCTGCTGTTGGCTCTGCGTGGGTCGAGGACTTTACTCCACAAGGCTGATTTTAGCTCTTTATGTTCCCTAGCATTATATAATCTCATGTTACATTTAACCAATCAAATGTCCTATTTGCTCACATTGATTATTATATTGCACCTGCAGTATGTGCATCCAGGAAGTAGCACACAAAGCTATTTTAATAATAGCTGTAATAATAATAATAATAATAATAATAATAATAATAATAAGTATTATTATTATTATAGTATATTTTAAAGCTGACCTAAAACATGTATAAAATCTGTTGGAACTGATACAAGCCAGGACTATTAATAAGGTATCATATTTATTTATTTAACTGGTAATACCAACTGGTTACTTTACTTTGATCATAATATTGTAAGAGTGCATTATTCAATTTTAATCAAAGATTATTTTATGCAGCTGTTACAGCTGTTGCTGGTGTCCCAGAAAACTGACGCTGCAGAGGACAGCCAGCGCTTTGCCTCCTCCTCCTACCTGCACAGCTGCACTCACTTGGGCTGATCACCTCCTGAGCAGGGAGGGAGAGCTGCCAGGTGGAAGAAGAGACTGGATCTGTGCCAGTTCTCTCATGTGTGCCATTTGTTTGTGTTTTAATGGCTTTTAAATGGGTTTTAGTTGTTTAAGCTTGGTAAAGCTTAACAAATTTTAGAGGTTTTTAACAGATGAAGGACCAGAGTGCTGGTTTCCTCTTGGCTCCCAAACTTGTGTTTAAGTCAGTGGACTTTGTGTGTGAATGTTTGGGAGCGTTCAGATGTCTGTTTTCAACGTAAACTCTTGGCCATTTTAACAGTGTTTTTAGTACTTTTGGATTTGGAGCTTTTTGTCATTTTAAAATCCTTTAATAAAATCATTGTTTACCATTTTACCACCTGAAACGCATGCCTGAAACTCCCTGTCCTCCTCCTTATCCACCAATAGAGGACGTAACAGCAGCAAATAGAGGACACCGAGAAAACCCTTAAAATCTTTAAACATGTTTCCTAAAAAAAAACTGTTTGGAAAGCATTTGCATATTTCTCCTGCCACAGACTTTAAGGATGGAAGGGTTCGTGAGGGCATTTCTCTAAGCATTTGTGTTTCTTAGTCCATGTTACAACTTGGGATGAGGATTGCGTATTGAGATATGTGCAAAAACTCTCCCCTTAAACATCCCTCTAAACGAGGAAGCTTTACTTCTCCAGAGGCTGCGTTGATTCTTCTGGGCCCTGAGGTGTCTGGGACGGAGCTTCATGCAGTGGGAATGGATATTGTTGAAAGATGCATCACGGAGACACTGTATCCTCTGAATCAAACATTAAAGTGACAGCCGTGATCTCCATCAGCAGCAGTCATCATGATGGTGATATGAGGTAGTATTGGGTTTGAGAAAAAGTCATTTATACTTCTGTTATTACAGACTTGATGCAGAAAGGCACATTCAGATTTTAGAGCGCCGTATGCTGCAGCCACCAGGATTTCACTTACAGGGAAGTTCATGAAGACTGTACATGCGCTTATGTCTGTGTGTCCCTGTGAGGGACAGGCTACCTGCTCAGGTGTCGCCGGACTTCCTCTATAGGTGAAACTGGAAAAATTAAAGTGCAAAACTCCATTTATGAAATAATTCAACTTAGAGAGAACAGAGGCTCGGGAACCCTTTGCATGTGTTTTGGATTAACTAGCTGATTAGCCTGAACTGTTCAACACACCTGACTTCAATCAGCAGGTGATTAACAGGCTTCTGCAGCACCTGATGAGCTGCTGCACAGGTGATCCAACCCCTGAATCAAGTGTGTTGGAGCAGAGAAACATCAGCAGAATTAAATACCCCTGGTCTGGAATATTGAACCTTTCCACAATACTCTAATTATCTGGGATTTTGAATTTAGGGTTTTCATAAACTGTAAGCCGTAATCATCTAAATGATAACTGTGGGGCCAAAGTTTCTCCAAACGAAACCCATCCACCACAGGTGATGGAAGAGGACAGACCAGTTGACTCGTGGGGTGAAATAAAATGTTGTTCTTTTATTTTCTTACAGCTCCATCTGACATTTGTTCCCATAGTCAATCAGTTCTTTCTGTAAGCTCCAACATAATCTAACCTGCTTCAGCACGGTCCAAAACTGTTTGCCCCTGTCTCCATCCAACACACCTGTGCCCATTTTGCACCATGATTAAATAGAGGTGGAGACAGTGACTTGTTCAAAAGATCAGTGGGTTTGCCTCCATCTAGTGTCAAAACCAATAACTACATCTTCAGTTAAAATGGCTCATTCAAATGAAGGCTTGAAACATCTTGCTTTGCATGAAATGAGTCTATAAATGAACTTTTACAAAAAATAAAAACATTTCGAGTTTATTCTGTACATGTCACCTAGAATAGGATTCAGCAGTTTTATGTATGTAATGTGTGTGGGGATGGATGGATGGATGGATGGATGGATGGATCTTCATAAACCTGGGGAGGAATGCCTACCTGCTGGTCTTACCAGTCTACTGATCAGGAGAAAGATGCTCCTGTTCTGCACAAGTCAGGACAAGTTTGCAAGGAGACAAATTTTCTATCCATCCATCCATTTTCTGAACCTGCTTGTCCACGTAGGGTCGCGGGGGGGGGGCTGGTGCCTATCTCCAGCGGTCAACAGGCAGCAGGCGGGGTACACCCTGGACAGAGAGCCAGTCCATTGCAGGGCAACACAGAGACACACAATCATGCACACACACACACACCTAAGGACAATGTAGACAGACCAATTAACCTAACAGTCATGTTTTTGGACTGTGGGAGGAAGCCGGAGTACCCGGAGAGAACCCACGCATGCACAGGGAGAACATGCAAACTCCATGCAGAAAGATCCCAGGCTGGGAAGTGAACCCAGGACCTTCTCGCTGCAAGGGAACAGCTCTAACCAATGCGCAGCCCGGAGACAAATTTTCTTCAGAAATATTTAATTTCGCTCTCTTAACTCTGCAGCCAGAGACGTGAGGTTTGCCTTTTTCTCCAGCCTGGTGTTCCAAAGTAAAGGGAATCCCAAGGTGTTGTTTGCCTCTCCTACAGCCTCCATCTGCTCTGCTGCAGACTGAAAACTTTCTGTCTTTCTTTGTGGACAAAGTCAATGAGGTTAGATCTAGCATCTCCCCCTCAGCCTTATCTCTACCTCTCCCGACTCCAGCCTGGCCAATCATCCTGGACTGTTTGCTCCTGTTTCTTTGTATGAGTTAACCAAACTAGTTAACTCTATGAAGACCTCTGCATGCCCCCTCCACATCTTACCCTCATCTTTGTTTAAAAGTGCTTTTCAGTCCATCGGTCCCAGCGTGCTCTCCATTACTAATGCTTCTCTGGTGTCTGGTCAGGTCCCTGCTCACTTTAAGAATGCTGTAATCCACCCCCTTCTTAAAAAACCGAGTCTTGATGCCTCTCTCCATAGCAGCTTCAGACCCATCTCTAAACTCCCGTTCATCTCCAACATCTTGGAAAAGGTTGTGGCTAACTCTCTTTTCACATGTCTGAGTAGAACCTCCCTGAACCGTCTACAGGTGGTTCAGAACGCCTGTGCTCAGCTTCTGACCAAGTCCTCCAAACACACCCACATCACCCCGCTTCTCCTGCAGCTTCACTGGCTGCCAGTCAATTTCAGGGTTCATTTCAAGGTCCTGGTTCTGGTCTATAGGGCCTTACATGGACAAGCACCATCTTACATTGGTGATCTTCTTAGTCCCTACACCCCCAGCAGGTCCCTGAGGTCCAGTGATCAAAGCCTACTGGTTGTGCAGCACCAGACTAAAGGTCAAAGGTGACAGATCATTTGCTGCTGTGGTCCCCAGACTCTGGAACTCTCTCCCCCTGAGCCTGAGATCAGTGGACTCAGTGGTCTCCTTTAAACAGCTGAAAACTCACCTGTTCAGGCTGGTTTTAGTGACTTTCATCGTTCTCTTCATTCTGCTATTTCTACCAATTCTGCCTTTTTCCAGGATCAACTGATTATCTCTTTCTTTTCCTTTTTACTTTTCTTGTTATCTTTCCTTACATTTTTATCTCAAAATACTTTTCCCATTTCTATAATATTTTTTAATCATTTTTATTTTTAAATGTTGTTCTTGTGAAGCGCCTCGTCATTTTTATCTTGAGAGGCGCTTTGTAAAGATTGCTTTTTTCTGCTGTCACGCAGCAGGAAAGTGGTTGCAGGCTCAAAACTCAGCAGTGGCTGTTCTGTGTGCAGTTTATATGTTTTATATGTTCTCTTTGTGCACGTACACATGCACGTGTAGAGCTGTTATCAAGTTCTCAGGTTCCTTCACCAAACGTAAATTATGCTAGGTTTGTTGGGAGTTTGAAATTGACTTGCCCTCAGGCGTGTGTGTGTGCGTGCGTGGGTGTATGTGTGTGTGTGTTTCAGAGATTAAATGACTCATGTAGCCAGAGGAAAAGTTTTCTTTCTTTTAACATGAATGAACTGTAGCTTCACACGTACTTGTCTCAATTTATCTTTGTTTATAAAACTTTTAAAACTTTTTTAGCTAAATTTTCATTAATTACCGTAAATCCTCTAATACAGGCCCGGGCCTGTATTTGACTCAAGCTCATCAAGCTCCAGGCTTTTATTGGAAGGAGGACCAGAATTAGAGGCAGGCCTCTATTTCTATTTGAGCAAAATGAACTAATGGTTCACTGGAGTTTTTGACAATTAAAATTGCGCCCACATTTTCAAAGTTAAACACATTTCTTTTAACAACGGTAGTTTCTGCTTCAGTCCTCTCCCCCCTCCCCCTGCGCAGCGGCCGCAAACTCACTGATGCGCCTGCAGCCTCTCAGAGTTCCTGCTGCTCTAAACATTAAAATAATTATTTCATTTTCTGTTCCTCACTTCTGATTACCTTCAATGGTGTCTGTTTGTTGCAACCACCAGGTACAAAAACTAACTTGTTTTTATTTGACTATTTTTCTGTCCTGCCTGTTTATTATCTTCTGCATCTCCTCTCAATCCTAAAGAAAAACTGCTACCTGGCTTCATCTATATTCACCTCATGAGTTACCTTTGAACTGCAGTTCTAAAAGAGCTACCGACCGCAAAAACAGCGGAGTGCTCGCTGCTTGGCGGCCGCATCAGTGAGGTGCGTCACCGGAGGACAAAACAGGTGATGCGCCCTGCTCCACAGCAGCGAAACACATCAGGCGCAAATAAAAGATAGAAAACATTAAAGGAAATGAGCCGACATGAACAATCGTGTGTTAAATTAGTTTTTGAGGTGGCGACATCTGATTTGATAATGTTACTGTGGCCGTGCTCAGGACGCAGATGTCTGGAGCGCGTCAACAATCAGAAATTTGCATGCGCAAGCTGGTTAAGGTTAGGATGGGGGTGAGGGGAAGGTTAGATTGCAAGAGGGAAAAGGTCACAATTTGGTTAAATGACCATTTTACGGCAGGTGTCAGTACCGACGCTCTGGCACAGCGCGTTGCCTCCCGACGCACAGGAGCTCGTCACCTGCTGACAGCAGGCTGCTGTCTTTTCCGAGGACTGCATCTTGCCGGTCATTATCACGTGACAGCGACTAGTCGATGACAGGCATAAAAAGTCACTATAGAGTGGTGAAGTCGACTAGTGACTAGTTCATACAACCCCTGCTACTGCTCCCCAGAGTGTTCTGCAGCATAATCAGCACGTTCTCTTTGAACTTGATATCAAATTTTCGCCTCCTCTTCATCTCCGCACGGTTAAAGTTACCCTCGCGGTCTATCACTGGCAAATCAAAAGTGAGACGGATGACACAACCGCCCCCCGTACTTGCTTGTTACCACATTCCACCCGGCCACAATAAAAAAAACGGCCATTATTCACCTCCGCCGACTCCGACACCGGCCAAAATATGAGACCCGGCCGTTAATTGAATACAGGGCAATATTAAAGGATTTACGGTAAATAACGAGATCTTCACTTTTATGCAAAATCCATTCTGTTATTTTCATTTGATTCCATCATTTTTAATTCTCTTTATATTGATAGTGCTCATAAACGCGTTTAGAGGTATGGGAGGTGGTTAGCGGTAGATTGATGTTTATGTGTGAAGAGTTTTGTCGCAGCTGCAGCTGTATCTCTGCAAACAAAGAGACACTTTCCTTCCCCTTTTTCATTTCAATAACTGCATGCATGCTGGCTGCGGTGTGGGAGCGGCAGGCAAACCGCAGCACACTCGACCCTATTGTTCTTTTTTTTTTACTGGCACTCGATGAAAATCAAGAAGTGACAGAGCCATTCATGTATAATCAGTCTGTTTGGCTGAAAGCTGGTGTGACCACAGAGGTGTAATCATTATCTCTGAGATCAGCGTGTCCTGCATGAGTGCATCTGGAAAAAGAAGAATGATAGAAGAAGTTCAGTGTTGTAGTTTTTCTTTGTTTCGGTTTACGTACTTCAGCATGCAAACTGTTTACCTCTGAGTTTGCATGTAAATATTTTGCCCTTTTCACACAGAACGTTCACCTTAAATGTCCTGGAAGCAAATTTTGAGGTTTTGGACAACAGTTTTCATTAAGCTGTTCTGGTCAGACCAGCGCCTTCATTTACAACATGCGATAAAACAAGCCAGATGATGGAGGCCCAAGTTTTCTCTGATCACATGATGTTTTACTATCTATGCTGCATTTTAACTCATGCAGAGCTAAATCTGAGTTCAACAGAAATGTGTTGTTTTTAAGGAAGTCAGAGTTGGGAGCTCAGGTAGCAGAAAACAGAGTTCAGAAAGAGAACCATCTGTTAAAAGACTGAGGAGGAATAATTTATTAGGAATTGGTTTAAAAACAGAAAGGATTTGTGTTTTTAAGAGTTTATTTTTCCTACTTTTTGCAGTAGACCACGGCACCGTAGGCCACCACACCCACAACTGCCACTAATGCTGCTCCTCCAAACAGCAGCTCGGAGGAGCTCAGAGATTTGGTCTGACGAGCTCTCGGGTTTAGCTCCCTTTTCTTCAGCCGGTCACTTTTAACTGGATGCTCCTCGGCATCTGAGAGGGGGATGTTTGAGAACTTCGGCTGACCCAGACTCCGTTCTGGAGGTTCTGCAGCTCTAGGTGTGAGGATTGAAGGAGGTTGAAGGCTCTGAGTAGAACAAAGATCTTCTACTTCAGAAGCTGTGGTTGAAGGGACAGGCGTGGAAGTTGTGGAGGGGGGGTCCAGTTTGACAATGGGCAGAGGAGGCAGGGTCATGGGGGGAACCACCTGCCTGACCTGTGCTGGATCTCTTTCAGTGTGAGGCCCCTCCACCGACATCAGGACCTCCTCAGTTTCTGGAGCCCGGAGTTCCCTTTCTCCACCAAGCATGCTCAGCATACTCGCCTGCAGATCGCCCCCCTCCTCTTTCTCCCATCTCCTCTCCTCCTCTTCCTCATCCTCCAGCATCTCTGCCTCTTCTCGCTCCAGGTGGACCATGTCCGAGTTGGAGGAGTGGTTCTCCTCTCCAGCTAGAACTGCTCCATCACTGCTGTCAACACTCTTGGTGTCCTCCGGATCCACGTCGCCCATCGTGGACCAGGACTCCGCCAGCAGACTCTCACTCTGCCAGGGTCCAGGACTCTGGGTCTGGGTCAGAGGCAGAGAGGCAGGGCTGTTCCTCCCATCGCCTCTCCTGGACTCCACCGGCTCCTTTCCCTCCAGAATGAAGGCCGGCTGCTGCACAAAGATCAGAGGAGGGACAAACTCCCTATAATGTCCTGAAGAGATGAAAAGTGCAGATTTAAACATAAATAATTATAAGGTGGGTTTGAATATCCTCTCAGATAACTGCTCTCAGTTTGCACAATTTTACATCACAGTTGTGCTTTTTAAACATGTTAATTTAAACATTTTAATCACTTGTTGACATTTAAAAATATCCAACAATGATTATTCACTCGCTGGCCACTTTATTGGGTTCACCTGATTACTGCTCTTCAGCACAGATTACTGATCAGCCAGTCACACGGTGGCAACCCAGTGCATTTAGGCATGTTGACATGGTCAAGATGATCCGCTGCAGGTCAAACCGAGTTCCAGAACGGGGAAGAAAGGTGATTTAAGTGACGTTGGACGTGGCATGGTTGTTGGTGCCAGAGGGGCTGGTGGTCTGAGTATGTCAGAAACTGCTGATCTGCTGGGATTATCACACACCCTGACCCCAACCATCTCTAATGCCTTGTTGATACCAGAGGTCAGAGGCCAGACTGGTTCGAGCTGATAGAAAGACAACAGTGACTTAAATAACCACTCGTTACAACCGAGGTGTGCAGAAGAGCATCTCTGAATGCACCACATGTCGAACATTGAGGCAGATGGGCTGCAGCAGCAGAAGACCACACCAGGTGCCACTCCTGTCAGGAAACTGAGGCTTCGATCACACAGGCTCACCAAAATTGGACAATAGAAGATTGGAAAAATGTTGCCTGGTCTGATGAGTCGATTTCTGCTGCGGCATTCGGATGGAAGAGTCAGAATTTGGTGTCAACAACATGAAGCATGGATCCATCCTGCCTTGTATCAACGGTTCAGGCTGGTGGTGGTGGTGTAATGGTGCGGGGGACATTTTCTTGGCATAATTTGGGCCCGTTAGTACTGATTGATCATCGTTGCATCGCCACAGCCTACCTGAGTATTGTTGCTGACCATGTCATCCCTTTATAACCACAGTATACCTATCTTCTGATGGCTACTTCCAGCAGGAAAATGCACCATGTCACAAAGCTCTAGTCATCTCAGACTGGTTTCTTGAACATGACAATGAGTTCTCTGTACTCAAATGGCCTCCACAGTCACCAGATCTTTATCCAACAGAGCATCATGGATGCGCAGCCGACAAATCTACAGCAACTGTGTTATGCCATCATGTCAATATGGACCAAACTCTCTGAGGGATGTTTCCAGTACCTTGTTGAATCTATGTCACGAAGGATTAAGGCAGTTCTGAAGGCAAACGGGGGTCCAACCCTGTACTAGCAAGGTGTGCCCAATAAAGTGGCCAGTGAGTGTAGGCTCCATTTGGTTTTACTTATCAACCACAAATTACCTGATTCTGTTGGAACAGCCTGCAGAAACCACTGTCATCAGTAAGCACCTCACTTAGAGGTCATTCATTTCAAACACTTTGACTGCATGATGAATTCAATCATATTTGATAAAGGAGTTAAAGTATGGACCCATTTAGAAGTAGCTTGCACTCCTTACTAAAAAAAAAAGTTTTTTCACTTCACAAAAACAGAAGCAATCCTAAACACAACAAAAAATAACATATCTAATAAATCCTTAACTAAAAGGGTTTTTTCTTCTATTTAGGAAATGTCTGAAAAGGTTCTGGATTAGAAATAATTTAAGTGAAAAAATTGATTTTAATTTTTTTGTCTTTCATCGTATCGTTTGTAATAATTTGTGAACTTTTCCATCAGAACGTGAATCATAGAGGGGATTTCTTTGGCTTTGAGCTGAATAATTTCTGTGCAAATAAAAGAAGATAAATTGAGATGAAATGTGCACTTTGGGCTGTTGTTGACGTCGGCTCTGCGTTTGGAAAACCCTACTCACTGACTGCGTATTACAGCGGCTGCGGCTATCTATAGCCTCCACTTGCATATCTTACTATCTTTAGATGCATCTTCATCTGTCAACCAAGAATGGGAGCTCTTGGGCTTCATATGACACCAAAGAATGGACTTCTAGCACGGAAATAACAAGTTAGAGGTTTCTTTTTTATGTTTTAATCTGCAAGAAGAACAATAAACTCCTTCAGATCACCTTTTTAAGGAATAGATCCCACCTCAAACGAGCAATTTTCATTTAATCTTCTCAGGGCCCCTCGGTTGCTGGTTGAACTCCTTGTGCCGTAACACCCCCCCCCCCCCCCCCCCCCCCCCCCCCGCCTCATACCAATCCCAGATTAGATATTTGTAACGGTTCCTCTTTGCTCTGTAACGCTGGATCGGATTCACTACAGTATCTCATCAGAGTTCTCCCTGGTTTTAGAGTCCATGTCTTCATGATGACAGACTCCTCCGGGCTTGAACAGCTGTTCTCGTCCACAAAACCAAAATAATTCAAGACTTGTTGAACATTACAGCAGAAATAATGACTAATGGTAATTGACTTAATTTTTAAATGAAAGTTTATTTATTTATTATATTGGTAACACTTTACAATGGGGGTCGCTTTATCAACATTATGTTATTAAGCATTAATAAAGTATTAACAACTGCTTACTATTAATGTTATTGTTATGTAATGCATTACTGAGCAGACATCCCCGTCCTTTTGTCCTTACCTTAAGGACACTTAATAGTTAACAATGTCAGAAACATTAATGAAGAGATTCTTTGTTATTAATGCTTAATAATGCACTAAGTAACATAATAAAGGCAAACTTCTTGTAAAATGTTAGCATTACATATTAAAATGTGTTGTTTCATTTTGAAAAATAACTTTTTTTCTGGCATTCTACTTATTTTTCTTATTTGGACCCTTTGAGTATCTCGAGGTCTTGTTCACGAGTGAGGGAAAGATGGAGCGTGAGATCGGTAGGTGGATTGGTGCTGCATCTGCAGTGATGCGGGCGTTGTACTGGTCTGTTGTGGTGAAGAGAGAGCTTAAGGGAGCCCTAAAGGATCTCGAACCAAAGTGTCTGAAATAAAGAATTTAAAGGGGCATTATGGAAGTTTGACAGTCAAAACATGTATAGAAATAATAAATGTCTTCTTCATACATTCTCCTGCAATGCCCTGGTCCTGTAGAATGAGCCCTGGCATTTTTACTGTGATTGCCTGTTTTTCTGTAAAATCACAGAAAAAGAGAGATGCTCGGGTCGAGCAGGCTGCTTCATGAGTGTTCACACTCAGGCATCGCCCGTAGCATTTGCTATCCGTAGCTTTAGCAGCAGAGAGAGAGGTAGTGCCACTTTGTCGCTGTTCCTAACGCCTAGTGACAAAGCTAGCTACATTTCTGAGGACCCTTAGCTACTTTCTGTAGAACTTTCTTCTAGATATTTCCTGCAAATTAGCAACAAAATAGCCATTTTCGCTCCGAACCCTGCTTTGAACGTTGTTTCAGCTGTCATCAAGGATATAAATGTTACAGATACAAAAGCTGTCACTGGTGCTTTAGCTCACCTAGTAAGATGTTGGACTCTCATGCAGAAGATCTGGATTCATTTCCAGATGTGAACATAGTTTATTTAGAGTTTCTTTTTTACATTAGTGATATATTTTTTTACAGTAAGATGCCCAAATTTGTATTTGAGACTCGCCGAACGGCATTGAATTCACAGATAAAAAAGATGTGGGTTCAATTTTTATTTTGAAACAATTTTTCAAGCAAGGGAATGATCTGAGCATGCAGGAGGACTGACCCATCATAAACCTTTGTCGGCTGTGCTGAAGAGAAAGGTACAGAACCAAATTATTTAATTAATTAGCTGCGCATTCTCCTGTCCTCCGGGCCACACACACACACACACACACACACACACACACACACACACACACACACACACACACAAGGGACTGTCTCAGCTGTTATTTTCGTTAAGGAGTGTGCACGTACAGCATGCGCGCCTCGTGCACGAGCCTACTATTGAAGCTGCCATTACGCTTTTGGCCTGAGGGGGCAATCTCGAGCATAAAAATTCAAAACTCCGTAAAGTTCCTTTAAATCACGTTTTATTGTAAGTAAAGTTGAATGCAAATAAATAAAAAACTTATTTATTGAAGAAAACATTCAGGTTTCAGAACTTTTTCAATTATGTAGATAAAGTTTTGATGTAATCATAAAACCAAGCAGGACGATTCTGGTTAATAATCACGCGGGGATCTTTGTAATTATGGTGAAACTTGTTTTTAATTTCTGACAAATGTCTTGATGCCAAATTATGCAAAACATTTGTTAAACATTTGCAATTTTACTTTTGGGGAAAAATTGCAAATATACTGCAAGTTGCTGGTATGTAATGAAATATGATTATAATCTAGTTAAAAATAAAGCTCTGTTAAACTACAGTTTTCTCCTGTCAGTAATTTACTGATCCTATTTCTGTTTAATCCTTTTACTTACTCACTCGTTCATTCTTTATTCTTTTCCAACTTTTCAGTCGTTTATGAATTCTACCTCACAGCTTTCATCCACGTGCATACAAAAAAACTCCCGTTGCATCAGCGTGTGAGGAAAAAGTGTACAGAAACAAACATTTTGACTTAAATTTGCCCATAATAAGAGTGTTCTCACAGGGAAAAGGCAACTTCTCGTTCTGGCCTGCTATGCAACACATGTTTGTGTTCCTTCAAGACAAACTAACGCTAAATTATCAGAGGTTACGGTTGTTTTCTTTGCGCTCAGAGACGTTAAATCTGCTTTTTTCATATTCCCATGTATTCTATGAATTTTTAGTAGCTTCCCTGAGAGATTTTATGCCCGACAAGACAGGCCTGATTTAGACATTAAAGTTTACAACACAAGCTATTTAAATCCTTCATGTCAGCTCAGAATCTGACCTCTGACACACCTTTTCCTGGCCGTCCCACTTCCTACTGATCCTGCACGTTCGTTGATAAATTACATGATGAGATTTCTGGGCTAATTGTGTGATGAGGACAGAGGATGTTAGCCAGCGCAGTTTAGAGAAGGTCAGCAGCCAATGTCAAAGTGGGAGAGAGTGTGCTGAAAAGGAAAGAAATGGTGCCTGACACGAGGTGACATTTGGCTCATCTTCAAACAAAAACAGCACACATGTGATGACAAAAGCCTCAGAACTTGTGGAAGAACACTATTCTTTTTCTGGCTAGAGTTACCCAGCATAAGTTAATGTTTGAGTTCAAATCAAGAGAAGGAAAATCCCAGCATACCTCTGTTTTCTGTGGGGGGACGCTGGAGGAGTCGAGGAGCAGGTCAGAGACAAGGATACAAATCAGCAGACAGGCAGGCATGCATGCTGGGGCTGGCAAGGGAAGAACAAGGTGGACAAGCTGTGCACAAGTCGCTCCTACCCCCCACCCCACCTCACAAATCCATGACATAACAGTTTGCAGGAGAGGAGTCAATCATGACTCTGCTGTTCATCCAAACTAGGAAACACTGCAAACAATGTAAGTAAACACTGAGAATGTGAGTGAAAGTTCACCCTGGACTCGAATTCAGCCTTTTGTTTGTGATCTCAGCTAAATTCTGAGGATCCGTCTTTTCGCTCAGGTGAATGCTGTCTCTGTCCAAACGGCGGATTAGAGAGCACAGCAGGTGCTGGGACTCTGGGACACTGAGTGGAAAATGCATGTCAGACAGGGAGAAGAGCTATTTCTGATTCTAAAGGTGGACTTTCCAGCTTCTGGTTCCCCCTGCTGCTCACACTCGGCATCGACATGAGAACAAGCAGCAAGGCTGGCCCAAAGGGCAGGCCTGACTGTTTCTGAGAAGCTTTGTACTTTGACTGTGGTCTGTTTTAGTTGAGAAAGTATTCTACTTATATGAAAATACAGTCAACTGCTTTATCTTATTTGTGCTTTCAGTTATTCTCCTGTCATTGAATTTAAACCACTGTGGAACTGATCAAAGGAAAAGTATAAAATGTTGTAATAAAAAATAAAAACAGCTGATCAAGAAAATTAAAACTCGTGTAGACATGAAACCTCTAACTAAATCAAATTAAATGTTGTTTTGAACAGAACAGCGAAAGTGAACACTGTAAAAAGCCGAATTCTCTATTAATTCATCTATTTATGAAACATTTCATATACGTGAAAAAAACACGTCTACAAACACTGAATTTCTTCTTCATTTTAATATTAATATTGAAGAAGAAGAGGAAGAAGATGCTAATTGACAAAGAAATACATTTCCAGAAAATAGGCTATGTTTATATTATTTTAAATGTAGTTGTATACAGTTAGCACAAGATAATTTTACCATTTTTACTGCATGTGTTTCATTGTTTATTTTTAACAGAAAAATGTATGATTTATTTTGAGTAGTAGTGGTAGTAGTAGTAGTTGTACGTAGTAATAGTAGTAGTAGTTGTAGTTGTAGTAGTAGTTGTGGTGGTGGTGATGGTGGTGGTGGTGGTGGTGGTAAGCAAAAAAGATACCAACTTTACAAAACAAACAATTAAAGAATTATTGAATATTCAGTTATTAATAAAAAAATATTATTTAAAGTGTTTTAGTAAACATTTTGCATTTATAATAATTAAAATGTTGTATTTGGCTTTTTGTTGTAATGATAAAGAAAGATAATAAATTAAAATCTCACGGGACTTTCTGAAATATAAATGATAAATGACCCATCTTTCAGAGTCTGAGGACTCCAAAGGGCTTTACACTACACTGTATCATTCATGCATTCACACACACATTCACACACATAAGTGGAATAATGAAATATACTAATATGATCAAAAGATATAAGATAGATTAAGAAAATCATTTATTTGTATTAATCTGTTTTGAACGTCTATTAGCATGTTTTGCACTTCTTCTCCACGAGATGGCGGTAATAAGCATAACAGCTTGTTTCCGGAAAAAGAACCGGAAGTCATGTGACTTCATAGTCAGCTGACTTGCTTTGGACGTCTTTACGGTCACGACTGTAGCGATTAATTCAAACCCACTCGTCAGTGTTTCTCGGGTACATTTACACTTACCCAAAACATTTTGTCGTTAGTTAAATCGTTCTTTTGTTGTTGGTACTTTCGTTGAGTTCTTTGATGTTGTTAATGTATTTTTGTCTTTCAGGCCTCCGTAAATCCAACCATGGCGCTCAGCGATGCAGACGTTCAGAAGCAGGTAATAATAAACTATTATAGTCTTTAAATGGCAAAAAAAATTAAATGGATCAAATCGACTGTTTATAACATGGGGTGGCAATTACAGCTCTTTAAAAAGGTGTTTTTTTAGCTGGTGTTAGTATCGAGGATGACATTGAGCAGGTTAGCTCTGACTGAGTTGCTAAATACGTTCTTTACCGTTCCAGGGGTAAATGAATTGTTTTTGTTCATGAAATCGGATTTCCTCTTGCAAACGGTGCTTTACCAGCTCGTGCATAAGAGACATTTTGGCTGACAGGGTCAGATTTCTTAGATCACATGATGAACACATGAGCCAGATGAGGAACTTGGAGTGAGTCAGTATTTTTATGGAAAAATCGTCCTTTAAATAACCCAAATTCCAGGGATGTGCCAGTGTTGTCTACACACAAACAACGAGGCAAAGCATGGTTATAAATGGTATATGGTGCTTTGGTTACCAGCAGGATGTCAGGACAAAACACAGTTTGTTAGTTGAATTCATGAACTCTGTAAAATATATAAACAGGAACAAAATTGTTATTCGATCGCCATCGTTGAGCTTTTATTTATTATTATTTTTTAAATCTGGAAACTTGATGCATCATGATTAGGTCCAGATTCAGGTTTTCGTTTGATATTTTTCATCTTTCTGCTGATTTGTTGCAAATAGTAAATTTATTTGCTGAAAATGTTCAACAATTTCTCCCGGATGAAGAGATAATGAGCTGATACGAGCAGAAAGGAACCAGATATGAGTGCATTTTCCTGCATTCACCTGCCTGTTTTGGTGAACTTTGGTAAACTAAAACATTAACATCTCATGTCAACTTTTCACAGCAGGAGGTGAAACCCAACTTTAACTCAGAGAAAACACACGAGCTGTGCTTTTATTTATTTATTTTTTATACATATAAATCTGAATAAATAATTCTGATGAATAATTTTAATCTGAGTGATTTTTTTTATGAACCTCTGTGGACCGATCACACAGATGGAAAATTCTGGGTCTGTTCTAAAGCAACGTGCATTTTTTAAAGCTGACAAGTGTTTGTTGTCTTTACATTTAGTAAGACCTTCACAGTGTCCTGGTTCTCATTTCTATTTCTTGTTCTTGTTTACAGATTAAGCACATGATGGCCTTCATTGAGCAGGAGGCAAATGAGAAGGCAGAGGAAATTGATGCAAAGGTATACAGTCGTGCATTTCTCTTTCTGGAAACAAGTCATTATTTGTCATTTTAAAAGCCTTAGTTGATAATTTAATTGTTTTTTCCTCTTTATTTTTAAGGCACTCTGATTTTATAAGTCTGTTAGTAAGAATATACGCACAAAGCCTTCGCAGGAAAAGCAGATTCACATGGATAAACGCAGCATTTCTGTCTCATTATTTTACAATGAAATTCTCAGAGATTCAAATGATAGAAAATTATTTATAAAAATGACCAATTTATTAGCTGCTGCATAACACACCAGAACAAGTGTAATTCTCAACTTAAAGTAACTGCCTATTTGATGGTTAATTCCTAATTTTGACAGTACTCTGTGGGGGTTGAACATCATTGTGGGATTTTTATTTATTTATTTACAATCAGTTCAGAGATGAAAGATGGAGTAGTAAACATTCAGAAAACTAACATTTATTTCTTACTTATTGACCTTTAAGATGCTGATGGATGGCAGGTTTGAACCAAATCTGGTTTATTGCAGACCTGTTGTATGGTAAAATATTTTCAGAAAGGCAAATGCCGAAGAAATTTTTTTTAACAGAATTCATAAAAAAAGCTGTCACATTGAAAAGGTGACCTTACAAACACCGCATCACATTTTATTAGTCTTCCTGCCATAAGTGTACCAACGAGACTTGTCACTAGAGGGCGCTAAATGAGCACCAAATGGGAAAATATGACAAGTGGTGCTCGCTGCAGAACCACAAAGGCGGAGCTGCACCAGAAGGTGGAGCTGCACCAGAGTCAGCCCCGCCCATTCCAGAATCAGCCCTGCCCATTCCATCAGAGTCAGTCCAATTCCTTCCAGTTGTCAGACTTGATAGCATTCTGGAACCAAAGAGGGTGTTATAGCTAAAAAATGCAAGATTGAGGATGGAGTTGAGAAGTTAATTGAACAGTTTTTGTAAAGGTTCCATATAATTGAAAATCTAACTTTTGGAACTTTTAATCATGTTATATTGTCATTTCCTCATAAGAAGCATGCCAAAGCAATTTTTAGCCTCATTCATGCATTTTCCTCCCATCTCAGCTTCAATTTGGTCTCCTCCCCCGAAGCGGGTCTGGTCTTGGTTCTCAAATCTGGATATTCTGTGAATTTTCTGACAAATTATTTCTGAAATGACCTCTACTGAGACACCGCCGAAAAACCATACAACCCATCTCAGAGACATACTAGGAAGCACAATTAGATGTAACGCCACATGACTTATAACATATGTGGTGGTGTAGTGGTTATGGAGTCAGGTTTACATGCAGTTTTGCGCAGGTTCGCCTCCCATTACTGTAAGTTTTAGGTAGTGTACAACCTCTTTTCTTCATTTCTAGCTAAACTTGCCAGTACTATGTTTACAACAATTTACTGGCATACAGTTTAACATATAATGACTAATGTGTTTTTTTATTTATTTATTCGTTTATTTAGCCAGTGTGAGTCCATTTGTGAGCAGAGTTTCAACTAAAATGCTGTTTAGGAACGACCAAATTCAAAGAACTTTTACAGACATAAATATTTTGCTGAAAATAAACATTACAACTAAAATATAAACAAATTAAATGTTTCAGCTGGCTAAATAGATTGCTGACGACCCCACCGAGAATCGAACCAGCATCAGCTGAGGGGAAAGCAAAACTTAACTCAGACGATCTCACCACTAGACTACCAAAGCCCATTCAAAAGTCTGTAATGCTGTTATAGACCATTTCTGTTAGACTGGCTGTGGGCAGATATTCGCTGAAAGAAACCTTTTCATTTCGAGATATATTCAGTCTTTGTCATGTAGCAAGTTATATTTATCTTGTTTAATTGGAGCATAGAACATAGCATTAACGACTGTAAACTAGTAACAGCCGTAATTCATGTGGGTCAGGTCAGTTTGCGATAAAGTTGAAAACAAAAACGGAAGTCAGTGGGCTAGGCTGAGTTTGCGTGAATGGGCGGGGCTGACTCTGGTGCAGCTCCACCTTATGATGCAGCTCCGCCTTTGTGGTTCTGCAGCGAGCACCCTCTCAAATATGACCTAAGGTATAAAAGATGCAGCTTTAAAACAATCCGAATAATCACAACAGTTCATCAGAACCAGAAACTACAGTTACTTTTATAAAAGCTTTTATTATGTTTTAAAGATTAGATTGAAAGCTCCTAATAAAAGTATAATTAATATTGATAGTTTAGATTTAAGCAGATGTTTTTTATACAGAAAGTTTATGAAAACATTTTTTATTTACTTACATTTTTTTAAATTATAACAAAAAAATTAAAATACCATTATTGGTATTAGCTTTGTTTTGTTTGTACGTTTTATTTTATTTTTTGGTGAATCAGCATCACTTTTTGTATTTTTACTGTATATATTTATAGATACAAACATATTCAATATAAAATTAATATAATTAATTAATATCAATTAATCACAGAATAATCTCTATTGTTTAACAAGTGTTTTTGCTGAGAGTTTTGATGTATTTCTGGAGATAAGGCAACAAATCCATGCAGCATTTCTTTAGAAAGCCTTTGTGGCAAATTAAAGATATTCTGGAGGATTCCTCAGAGTAAGCTGCGTCTCCCCCTGCAGGCCGAGGAGGAGTTCAACATTGAGAAGGGTCGCCTGGTCCAGACCCAAAGGCTGAAGATAATGGAGTACTATGAGAAGAAGGAGAAGCAGATTGAGCAACAGAAGAAAATGTGAGTCGTGACGGGACATCACAGGACACCCCCCCCCCCCCCCGCAGCTTTATGAGCAACTGTGTTTCTGTAATTTTATCTAACAGCTTCACCCTTTCGCGGCCCTTTTTGTCTGCTGGGATAAAAATAACTCCTCTTTGATATCTAAGCAAGTCCAATGTGTTTGTTATTTGTCTGCTTTAACAGCCAAATGTCAAACTTGATGAACCAGGCTCGACTGAAGGTGCTAAAGGCCCGGGATGACATGATCTCAGTAAGCCACCGTACACACACACACATCATTACATTTATATAAGCAGGAATACACACTTGTGTGTTTGCTCTCGTAGGAAATGCTGAACGAGGCCCGTCAGCGGCTCGCCAACGTGGCTAAAGATTCAGCCAGGTATTCAACTCTGATGGACGGCTTAATCCTACAGGTGCGTTTGCACACCGGTTGGAGCTTTTTCTTTTTCTCGCCTGATTGTAGCTTCAAGCTCTGATGTGCTGCAAAAACGAGTTTCCTCGTTTGCTGACCCATGATAAATTTCTCTCACCAGGGATTCTACCAGCTGCTGGAGCCCAAAGTGACGATTCGCTGCCGTAAACAGGACGTCCAGTTGGTGCAGGTGAGAAAGTTTTCTATGAGTTGATATAATTTGGTTGAAATCGTTATTTAAATATTTTCTGTTCCTTTGCATGTTGCAGCAATCCGTTCAGAGGAACATCCCCATTTATAAAGCAGCTGTGAAGAACAACCTAGAGGTCCGCATCGACTCGGACAACTTCCTGTCTCCGGATATGTGCGTGGCGTCTACGTTTAATGATGAATCAGACCACACACGTTTCGTTTGTGCTGGAAGTTGAACTTATTTAATTAAATGTTTGTGTCTCTGAAGATCTGGAGGTATTGAGATGTTTAACAACGACGGGAAAATTAAAGTGTCCAACACCCTGGAGAGCCGACTGGACCTCATGGCTCAGCAGGTAAACATGACCAGCTTTTAAACACAGTTCATTTGTTTTATGCCCTTAGATCCCAGAAACCATCCAATTACAAAAACAGATTTAACAGAAATTAAAAGAATTGCTTCAAGCTCAAAATTTTTAAGATTTTCTTGCATCTTTTAAGCCTTTTTAATGAAGAACTCCCCTCCTCATTAAATGGTTGATTACCAAATGTCTTTAATATTAAGAGCACACTGTTGTTCTGAAATCAGGCTACCTTTTTAAACGCATTGTACAAAATCTGATTAGTAGGTACAACTTTAAACTGAGAGACTGCTAGTGACATCATTTGTCACACAATAAAAAGGGGGATGTTTTTGGGTGCTTTTATACTTATTTTGACTTGACTTTTTGATTTAAAGGGGTTCTAGAACAACAGTTTTTCAGTAGGAAGCTGTTCTTTGAGCCTCTATATAACATTTGAAACTTTGTTGGGGCTCAAAATGGCCCAGGAGCGCTGATAAATGTTCACACACATTGCCTTACAATAAAGACTGGTTTACCCCGCCCACTCGATCAGGGCATGAATATTAAATGACCTGTGTGCTGATTGGTTAATTTGCCCAGATGGCTCCATTACTCTGCCTGAATCAAGAATCTGTGTGTACAACTGTATAAAGTATTCGGATTACTCAGCAGACAAGCTATGGATCTATCTGGCATTCATTCAAAGTCTGGATATTCCCAGTACATCCTGGAACGTTCCTCTTTGTCGTTTTCTTCTTGTCCAGCAAAGACGTTAGCGGTAGCTCAGGCTAGCATTATCAGTAGCTCATGCTATGTGTTTGCAGTAACTTGGGATGGCATTAGCAATAGCTTAGGCTAGCGTAGCTCTGCGGTTAGCATTGCAGTGACCAACATAACACAATTATTGCTGATGTTGACGTTGGTTGGGACATGCAGGCTTAAGGAGGTGTGTCTAAGCTTATGTGTTAAACCAGCTTTTCTCAGACTGGTGTTTCTCCGTGGCCATTACACCATTACTAATTTACATAAAAAAGCAGGTCGGAGGCGGCGCAGGCTTTTTGCACCAGACCTTTGACCCAGCTCTCACCCTGGATTCTCATGTCAGTTCTCTTGTTCGCTCTTCCTTCTTCCATCTCAGGAACATCCCTAAGCTGAGTCCCATTCTGTCTCGCTCTGAACTTGAGACAGTTCTCCACACCTTCATCTCCTCACGCTTAGACTACTGTAACTCTCTTTTCACGTGTCTGAGCAGAACCTCCCTGAACGTCTACAGGTGGTTCAGAATGCCTGTGCTCGGCTTCTGACCAAGTCCTCCAAACACACCCACATCACCCCGCTTCTCCTCCAGCTTCACTGGCTGCCAGTCAACTTCAGGGTTCATTTCAAGATCCTGGTTCTGGTCTATAGGGCCTTACATGGACAAGCTCCATCTTACATTGGTGATCTTCTTAGTCCCTACACCCCCAGCAGGTCCCTGAGGTCCAGTGATCAAAGCCTACTGGTTGTGCAGCACCAGGCTAAAGGTCAAAGGTGACAGATCATTTGCTGCTGTGGCCCCCAGACTCTGGAACTCTCTCCCCCTGAGCCTGAGATCAGTGGACTCAGTGGTCTCCTTTAAAAAGCAGCTGAAGACTCACTTGTTCAAGCTGGTTTTGGTGTGACGTCCTGTTCATCCTCTTCTTCCTCATTGGCTTCTGTTCGTGCGGGTTTTGCTCTCATTTCTTTTGGGCTCCTGTATTTACGTTTTTTTTTTTCACTTTTTTTTAAATCATTTTTAATTTCCTAAATATTTTTGTGAAGTTATTTGTGATTTTTATCTAGGGAGGCGCTCTATAAATAAATGGTACATCAGACACGCCAGGCTGCCTATGTTCAACATAAATGCGGTTTTGAATTCTAGAACCCCTTTAAACCTGCTTGACAGTAAAACGGTGCTCAAATGGCAGAAATGTGGACACTTGCATTTACGACCTTTTAACATTAATTTCTACGTTTTTTTGCAGATGATGCCTGAAACCCGAGTGGCTCTGTTCGGTACCAACCCAAACCGCAAGTTCTTGGACTGAAGACCTTCACAGCACTCCAGAGGAACACTCCTTTTTATTTCTCGTTGTTTTATGAAAGACATCATTCCTTTTATCTGTGAAACGAAATTTGCCGACGCAGGGAAAGACTCGTTTGTGTGCTGTGTTGTGTATTTCTAAGGGAAACGACGGAAGCTGTAGCGTAACGGTCCAGATGTGCTCAGAGGCTTCCTGCACAGCTGTAAGGTCGATGTTTCTCTCCCCGTTTTATTTCGGTGGGCTGAGTTTACAGTGATTAGTCAGGGATCGAGCTGCGTGTTTAACAGGTTGACCTCTAATCGGATCAGGCTTCATGACAAACCCGGCTCTTGTGTCGCCGTTTCATTAACTTCTGCAGCACATTATGAGTTGTATGGGGTATTGTGGGACTAATGCGTGTCCGCCACCAACCAATCACAAATAAACGGTATCCTAGAAACCAAACCCTGTAAACGACCTGTCAGCAGTAACTTATTGATGTTGCATCGAGTGTGTTCTTATTCAGAGGGTATGCTGTATGTAAATGAGGTTTCCTGAGTAAATTATTTGTGTGTGCTTTTGTTTGTGATCGTGTTCAAATGTAAAAACATAAAGATATAATTAGACGTTCCTCTGTGCTCTTTTTGTCTCTTCCTGCCCATTCATGCCTCATTCATTAGTTTATCACATGGTATTAGTCAGACAAAAAAATGCTCTAATTATCCAGCTGCTTGTGGAGTATTTTGCCGCGGCGGCGGTTTCTGGTGGAAGACAAGCTGAGCATTTAGAAGACTGAGTGTCGTAAGTGCATCCTAGATCTGATTATTTAGTTTCCTGTTACATTTTCCCAGTCTTTACTAACTTTTTTTTGTTCTTTTCAGCTCAGATTTTTGCAGAGCAGCATGTTTTAGTTCCAGATCCTGGCTGTGTGATACGTGGACATGGCGATCTCACTCTGCGTGGCTCTGCTCACCACCGTTCCCCTTCTCTGGCTTGTGAGGGAGACGGACGGGATGCCTGACCCAGCTCGCAGAGACCTGCTGATGCGTGAGGAGACTTCCCGGCAGACTGGAGGTCTGCTAACGCTGACAGCGGCGGAGCAGAAGCTAGACACTCGCCTCCACCAGTTAAAGGAGCGGGAGATGTCTGCTGCACAGTTTCCTCCTGCAGTCCACTTCTTTAAGGTGAAGACGCTCATCGAGAAGAGCCCGATCTTCAAGCTGCTGCAGAGGATGCCTAAAGGTGAGGTCACAAGCCACTCTGTGTAGACTTTCACCCGTTTTAGGTTTTTCCTTTAAGCTTTGCTTAAATGGTCTGAATGTACACTGTGCAGAATAAGGAGTCTCGTCCTGCAGAAATAAATAAAATTGGGTTAAATCACAGAATACTAACAAAAGAATAAAAACACGCTTGGTTAAAAGATAATAAAAGCACAAATTCTAAATACATGTAAAGATGAGCAGTTTAAACAAGGACGGTGGAATAAAGCTGAGCCCAAAATTTTTTATTTTCATCGTTTGAAACGTTTAATTTTGATTTTGCTAAAAAAAACAGTGTGTTTGGGAAAATCCTGTCTTTTCCCTAAATGAAAGATTAGATTTAATGTTATATATGATAAGCTATGTATAAACCACGTAGGGCCAAATAAGTTTAATTCAATTCAATTTTATTTATGTAGCGCCAAATCACGACAAGTCGTCTCAAGGCACTTCACATAATAAAAATTCCAATTCAGGTCAGTTCATTGAGCCAATCAGAAATAATGTTTCCTATATAAGGAACCCAGCAAATTGCATCAAGTCACTGACTAGTGTCAGTGACTATACAGCAATCCTCATACTAAGCAAGCATAAAGCGACTGTGGAGAGGAAAACTCCCTTTTAACAGGAAGAAACCTCCAGAAGATCCTGGCTCAGTATAAGCAGCCATCCTCCACGACTCACTGGGGATCGAGAAAACACCAACCAACCAAACAAACAAACAAACCCAACCAAACACAAACGTTGATTTCTTAGTAAATATTCTATTTGATGAGAGATAAACTTTATTGTATTTATCCTAGTGAATCTATAATTAAACGGGTAAACTAGTAGTAGCACATTCATCGTCAAGGAAACCAAAAAGTTATTATCAGGAGAGGGAGAATGTTTAAGTGGTTAGCAGCAGTGTCCTAGACGATGGCCCCCTCCCATGAGGCCACCACAGCTCAGCAGAACATCATTGTAGCTTCTTCTGGGGAGAAAAACACTTAGAGAGAAATAATAAAGTTAACAGCTGAAATTGCAGAAAATAATACAGTTAAAGAGCAGATTGTAGAAGAAAGTAGTAGAGTGTGAAAGGTGGTCAGTGTATCCTCCAGCAGTCTAAGCCTATAGCAGCATAACTACAGAGATAATTGGATAATCTATCCTATTTAGTTGGAGGCAGGGCAAGGGAGAGCCGTCTTTACCGACTGTACACTCCACCTCCCTCTACTCCCCCACTTGTCCAGATTTAGGCTAACATCAGATTTTAACCATAGGCCCTATCAAATAAAAATGTTTAAGCCTATTCTTTAAAGTAGACAAAGTGTCTGCCTCACGGACTAAAGCTGGGAGCTGGTTCCATAGGAGAGGAGCCTGATAACTAAAAGATCTGCCTCCCATCCTAAGTTTAGATATTCTGGGAACCACCAGTAAACCTGCAGTCTGAGAGCGAAGTGCTAAGTTAGGAACGTATGGAACAATCAGATCACTGATGTATGATGGAGCTTGATTAAGAGCTTTATATGTGGGAAGAAGGATCTTAAAATCTATTCTGAATTTAACAGGTAGACAATGTAGGGAAGCTAAGACAGGAGAGATATGATCTCTCTTTTTAATTCTCATCAGAACTCTAGCTGCAGCATTTTGGACAAGCTGAAGACTTTTAACTACATTCTGTGGACTTCCTGAGAGTAATGGTTCACACTTCTGCTGAGTCCATATCAAACAAAAATATGGAATTCTGCTCTTTAAATGTTGAAATATGAAATATATTCATATATATGAATGAATAAACGTGAATATGGTTGAAATAATTAGAAGTATTCAGTTACATTTTGAATATGCACAATGGCAGCACATTTATACCAATATTTATGTCTGTGCATTAGTCAGACCTTCATTCTGGTGCAGATGTTGGACTTTGCATCCAGCAGTAACACCCTGGGTAGTTTTTGGTGTTGTAAAGGCTTTGCCTCACTGTCAGCATGGTTTCCGCAGAGTAAGACTTTCAGACTTTCTTGCATAAGGTATTTTTCAGGATGCAGCAGACTTCTTGATTGGCTCTTCTCATTCAGCCTTTGGTCACTTTTTCTGAATTTGATACAAAACAGTAATGTTTAGCTTTTAATCAATGTAATTTCCTATTATTCTTGCTTTAATCTCAGCCTCTACGTGGCTTTGGGTTTAAACGATGTTATGACTGATCTCATTTTACTAAAACGGTTCTTTTGTTCTCAGCAATCTGACAGATGTGGGGTCCGTGTTCACAGCAGCCAAAACAAAAGAAAAGGACAGATGTGAGTAATGTGATGCTGTGTTGCAAACAGGCGCCGCCCTCCACATCCACGGCTCGTCTGTGGTCGGCGTGGAATGGCTGGTGAAAAACGTCACCCACCGACCTCACTGCTACATCTGCTTCACGTGGGACAACTCTGTCCGCTTCCTGTTCTCGGACCGCCAGCCCTTCCCTCGATGGGACTGCTTCTACTGGCAGCTGCTGGAGACGTTACGAGCCAAAATCGGAGACGATGCGGGATTTGATAACAGGTGAAAACTTTTTAACACCAGGGCCGACTAAAGTTAAAGCTCCTCACCCAATGCTAACAAAAATTAGATTTTTATAAATTGGAAAAAAGATTCAATTCAATTCAATTCAATTCAAGTTTATTTATATAGCGCCAAATCACGACAAGAGTCGTCTCAAGGCACTTCACATAATAAAAATTCCAGTTCAGGTCAGTTCATTAAGCCAATCAGAAATAATGTTTCCTATATAAGGAACCCAGCAAATTGCATCAAGTCAGTGACTTTACAGCAATCCTCATACTAAGCAAGCATAAAGCGACAGTGGAGAGGAAAACTCCCTTTTATCAGGAAAAAACCTCCAGAGAATCCTGGCTCAGTATAAGCAGCCATCCTCCACGACTCACTGGGGATCAAGACGACACACACACACAGACATGTAATGTGTCTATAGTTATATTATGATGTCTTAGTAAATATTCTATTTGGTGAAAGATAAACTTTATTGTATTTATCCTAGTGGATCTATAATTAAACGGATAAACTAGCATTAGCACATCAAAAGTCAAGGAAACCAAAAAGTTATTATCAGGAGAGAGAGAGAATGTTTAAGTGGTTAGCAGCAGTGTGCTAGTCGATGGCCCCCTCCATGAGGCCACCACAGCTCAGCAGAACGTCATTGTCGCTTCTTCTGGGGAGAAAAACACTTACAGAGAAAATAAAGTTAACAGCTGAAATTGCACAAAATAATACAGTTAAAGAGCAGATTGTAGAAGAAAGTAGTAGAGTGTGAGAAGTGGTCAGTGTATCCTCCAGCAGTCTAAGCCTATAGCAGCGTAACTACAGAGATAACTCTGGATAATCTATCCTATTTAGATGTAGGCATGTTGGAGGCAGGGCAAGGGAGAGTCGTCTTTACCGACTGTACACTCCACCTCCCTCTACTCCCCCACTTGTCCTGATTTAGGCTAACATCAGATTTTAACCATAGGCCCTATCAAATAAAATGTTTTAAGCCTATTCTTAAATGTAGACAAAGTGTCTGCCTCACGGACGAAGGCTGGGAGCTGGTTCCACAGGAGAGAAGCCTGATACCTAAAAGATCTGCCTCCCATCCTAAGTTTAGATATTCTTGGAACCACCAGTAGACCTGCAGTCTGAGAGCGAAGTGCTCGGTTAGGAACATATGGAACAATCCGATTACTGATGTATGATGGACCTTGATTATTAAGAGCTTTATATGTGAGAAGAAGGATCTTAAAATCTATTCTGAATTTAACAGGTAGCCAATGTAGGGAAGCTAAGACAGGAGAGATATGATCTCTCTTTTTAATTCTCATCAGAACTCTAGCTGCAGCATTTTGGACAAGCTGAAGACTTTTAACTACATTCTGTGGACTTCCTGAGAGTAATGAATTACAGTAATCCAGTCTTGATGTAATAAATGCATGAACTAGTTTTTCAGCATCACTTCTGGAAAGTATGCTTCTAATCATAGCAATATTCCGAAGGTGGAAAAAGGAAATCCTACAAAGTTGTGAAACCTGGGATTTAAATGACCTGTCCTGGTCAAAGATAACACCAAGGTTCCTTGCTTTGTTCTCGAAGATTAATGTAATGCCATTAAGGTCAGGCGATTGGCTAAGCAATTTCCTTTTCTGGATTTCTGGTCCAAAGATGAGAACTTCCGTCTTGTCTTGATTTAAAAGCAAAAAGTTTAGAGTCATCCAATTTTTTATGTCCTCAAGACAAGCCTGTAATCTACCTAACCGATTAGGTTCATCGGGGTTAATGGATAAATATAGCTGAGTATTATCAGCTTAACAGTGGAAGTTTATCCCATGCTGTCTAATGATTTTACCAATTGGGAGCATATATATAGTAAAAAGAATTGGTCCAAGCACTGAACCCTGTGGTACTCCGCAAGTAACCCTGGAGTATGAAGACAATTTGTCATGTACGTTTACAAAATGAAATCTGTCAGACAGGTAGGATTTAAACCAGCCTAGCGCTGTTCCTTTGATCCCTACAACATGTTAAAGTCTTTCTAAAAGAACATTGTGATCTACTGTGTCAAAGGCAGCACTGAGATCTAACAAGACTAGAACAGACACAAGATTCTTATCTGAGGCCATGAGAATATCATTTGTAACTCTCACTAATGCAGTTTCAGTGCTGTGATACTCTCTAAAACCAGACTGAAATTCCTCAAACAGAGCATTAGTGTTTAAATGCTCACATACTTGGATGGCCACTATTTTCTCCAGGACTTTGAATAAAAATGGAAGGTTAGATATTGGTCTATAATGGGCCATTCCCACCTGTACCGGGTCGGCCCGGGCCGGGTAGCGTAGGTTGTTTACATATCTGGGTGGCCTGGAATTTTCCCGGGCCAACCAAGGCTCATTCTCGGCCCTCTTCCCGAGGGGTACTGCTTCAGGCCGACCAGGGCCAACACGCCCACTGCTGACAGCAAATTCACACCTTCCATTAGAGCAAGCCTCTGATTGGTGGGTAGAATCAGCCCATTCACACCTTCCATTAGAGCAAGCCTCTGATTGGTGGGTTGAATCAGCCCACATGGGCTTAAGGCAAGGATGTGTGGAATCAACCGGGCCAGGCTGGGGCCGACTGGGGCTACCTGGCCCGGGCCGACCCGGTACAGATGGGAATGGCCCATAATTCATTGGGTCATCTGGATCCAGAGAAGGCTTCTTAAGTGAAGGTTTGATTACAGCAACCTTAAAATCTTGTGGTACATACCAATTTACTAAGGATAGATTGATTATATCTAGAATGGGGGCAGTAACCAAAGGAAATACTTCTTTAAATAATTTGGTTGGGATTGGATCCAAAATGCAAGTTGAAGGTTTAGATGAAGCTAAAATTTTTGATAACTCTGAAAGCTCAACTGGATCAAAACGTTTCAAGCACAGATGAGGTTCTACAGTCACCTCTGAAGCTGCCTCACTTACTGAGGAAGAAGAAATCGCATTAGGGAGGATGCTAAAGATTTTGTTTCTAATAGAATTAATTTTACTTGTAAAAAATCCCATGAAGTCATTGCTGCTGAGGGCTCAGAGCTATGATTCTGTGTAAGTTTAGCAACTGTACTGAAAAGAAATTTAGGATTATGCTTATTCTCCTCAAATAAAGCTGAAAAATAAGCAGTTCTAGTCTGTTGAAGCTTATTTTTATAAAGCACAAGACTATTTTTCCAGGATAGGTAGGCCTCCTCATGGTACGTAGAGCGCCATGTTCTCTCCAATTTCCTAGAGTTTTGTTTTAAGGCTCGTAAATGAGAATTAAACCAGGGAGCCAACTTCCTGTCCCTAATTACCTTCTTTTTTTAAAGGGGCTACATCATCTAATGCCACACGTAAGGAGGAATTAACATGATGAACTAAGGCATCAATTTGTGAGGGGCTAGAACTGAAAATATTGCCCTCTGCTACATGCCTCTGAGATGCTGAGGACAGTAAAGATGGAACAGTTGATTTAAAAGATGCAACTGCGTTGTCAGATAGAGACCGACTATAGTGAAATTTACTTTCATGTCTCGAGAACTCAGTTATAAAAAACTCAAAGGTTATCAGAAAGTGGTCCGAGAGGACTGGATTATGTGGAAAGATTGTTATTTCCTCACACTCAATGCCATAAGTCAGCACAAGGTCCAATGTATGATGGGGGGAGTGGGTGGAGCTATGTATTCTTTGAGTAAAACCAATTGAGTCAAGGATATTACTAAAGGCTACATTAAGGCTATCATTTTCAATGTCCACATGAATGTTGAAATCCCCCACTACAATGACCTTATCAGTATTTAGCACCAAATCAGATAAAAAAAAATCAGAGATCTGATCCAAAAACTCAGAGTAAGGACCTGGTGGACGATATAAAACTACAAACAAGAGTGGTTTTACAGTTTTGCAATCTGGATTAAGAAAACTAAGAATAAGATGTTCAAACGAACTGTAACTATTAATCTGTAAGGGACTGATTAATAAGTCCGAATGAAAAATGGTTGCTACTCCTCCTCCTCGCCCTGTACTTCGAGCAATATGATGATTTAAATAATTTGAAGGAGCCGACTCGTTTAAGCTAACATAGTCCTCTTGCTGCAGCCAGGATTCTGTGAGAGAGAGCAAAGAGATCTGATTATCACAAATCAAGTCATTAACTAACAAAGTCTTAGAAAAAATTGATCTAATGTTCAACAACCCACATTTAATTTTTCTAGTTTTCTGCTCAGTTGAATTTGTTCTAATATTTATGAGATTTCCATGGTTTGCTTTATTAAGCCTGATATTTAATCTGTGTGGTTTTGGCCGTGGGCAGGACACTGTCTCTATGGGGTAGTGGGTGGGTAACAGTACAGAAGCTGCAGAGGGGTGGGTTAAACTACGACTCTGCTTCCTGGTCTGGACCCTGGGTAGTCATGGAGGACTAATAAAACTGGCCATATTCCTAGAAAGAAGAGCTGCTCCATCCAAAGAGGGATGGATGCCGTCTCTCCGCATCAGACCAGGTTTTCCCCAAAAAGTTTTCCAAAGTTTATCAATGTAGCCCACGTTGTTTTCAGGACACCACCTAGACAGCCAGCGGTTGAAGGACAGCATGCGGCTAAACATGTCATCACTGGTCCCTAATTAAAAAAGATATGAGATATTTGTTTAAATACATCCAGTTAGTAAAAATCTGAACTTTTAAAAGTGTTGATCCCCACCAGTAGTCTGCCTGAGTGTTACAATTCTGCCATTCCAGTTGGGAGCAGGCCCCCAGACCACTCTTTGGACACGGCTGGTTTTAAACCATCCATCCATCTCTTTTCCTCCGCTTACCCAGGGAGGGTCTACTCCGAGTCCCTCTCGGATGACCGAGCTTCTCACCCCATCTCTAAGGGAGAGCCCAGACACCCGATGGAGAAAACTCATTTTGGCCGCTTGTATCCACGATCACATTCTTTCGGTCGCCACCCAGTGCTCGTGATCATAGGTGAGGCATGGCAGCTTTATTTATAGAGCACATTTCAAACACAGAGGCAATTCAATGTACTTTACAATTATACATCATATCACAGGTGAGGGTAGGAACGTAGATCGACCGGTAAATTGAGAGCTTCGCCTCCTGGCTCAGCTCTCTCTTCACCACGACAGACCGCTACAACGCCCGCATCGCTGCAGACGCGGCACCTATCCTCCTTTCCATCTTGTGCTCCATATTTCCCTCACTCATGAACAAGTCCTAGAGACACTTGAGGTTTTAAACCTCTAAATCAAAATCTAACAATGGAGCTCAGCCTAATGTTTTTATTTTTGGGGGCATTTTCCAGTTTAATGCAGCACCTAACGCTGTTCACCGAGGATCCAGACGGGGAATATCCAAACCAGGATGTTGTGTGGGAGAAGTTTGAGAAGGCCTTCATCGCGGCAGCCGGACTCATCACCCACGCTCCAGTGTTGAGGGATTACTACCGTCAGGCTTTAGAGGAGCTTCACAAAGACAACATCATGTATCTGGAGCTGAGGAGCGGTCTGTCACGGGTCTGTTGGCTCTCCTCTTCACTTCGATCCTCTAAACGTACCTTCCTCCTAAAGCGTGTGTCTGTTGCAGACGTATGAGCTGGATGGGACCATTCACGATAAGACCTGGACTCTGAATATGTTTCAGGAGGTTACAGAGAATTTTAAGAGGGATCATCCAGACTTTCTCGGGGCGCGGATCATAATTTCAGTTCACAGGTAACATTTACAAGCAGAATTTAAATCGGTGTGTTAAATTGAACATTGTTGCTTAAAAGATACAGAATTGATCTAAATCGGGTGTGGGTCTGTCATCATGTGACTGCTAATGATCCAATCTGTCATGTTCTGATAAAACTGCACAGAGATGCATGTTTCTGATGACTTTGATTGTCGTCTGTTTCCTCCGACACCGACCACATCAGGCCTAAAGCATAATCCAGTTGGTCAGATGAGAACATTAACAAGTGCTGGGATGTACTGACTTTTTATTGCCATGATTGTCTTGGAATTTCAGCATTTGGTCCAAAACTGGCAGCCGCACATCCAAATGAATAGATCTGTATATTTTTTGCATTATTTTACATGTTAAACTAATTTTATTTTACCGAGCTCCCTCATGTTTATTAGCTCAACAAATATGTGTGCTCTAGATTCTGGTTGAGTCATGTTTCTGTTTTCTCCAGGGCTCTGAGTGTTTCTGCAGTCACAGCAGCTGTCAAAGAGGCCATCCAGCTAAAGATGGAGTTCCCTGATGTGGTTGCGGGGTTTGACATGGTGAGAACGACAGAAGTGTCTGAGTTCACCTTCAAACTTCGACATCTTTATGGGTTTTTACCCGTTTAACACTTTTGCTTTCCAGGTCGGCAGGGAGAACGACGGCAGGACTCTTTGGTACTTCAGAGAGGCGCTCTCTCTGCCGGCCGACATCGGTGCATCGCTGCCGTTCTTCTTTCACGCCGGGGAGACGGGTGGGTGGGTCAGAAGCTTCTCCCTTTGTTGGGCAAACCACCAAAGGGATGAAAGATATGTTAATCTTTGAGAAAACCCTTTTTTTCCCCCCATTTATGTGCAGATGATGAAGGCACCGATGTAGATCAAAACATCCTGGATGCTCTTCTGTTTAACACCACACGCATCGGGCATGGCTACGCATTGGCACACCACCCGCTCGCCAAAGAGCTTTCCAGGAAAAGAAATGTAGCTGTAGAGCTTTGTCCCATCTCCAACCAGGTATCATTCTGGCTGTGCCACAGGAAAACACCTGCTCTCAAAGTATCTAAGTGACCTTTGACCTGCAGGTACTGAAGCTGGTGTCCGATCTGAGGAACCACCCTGCAGCTGTGCTGATGTCCGAGGGCCACCCGATGGTGATCAGCTCTGACGATCCCTCTCTGTTCGGCACGTCGGGGCTCTCCTACGACTTTTACGAAGCCTTTGTCGGAATCGGGGGACTGAAAGCAAATCTGGGAACTCTGAAGGAGCTGGCGCTCAACTCCATCAGGTCAGAGTCACGTCACCTGGTTTAATAGTCCAGCCTTTAAAGAGGGATACTGCATATGTCTCACCAGCTTTTAAGATCAACTTTTTAGTTTAAAAATTGTGAAAACTGACATTTTAAAAGGGGTCTTAACATTAAAAAAAAAAAAAAAAAAAAACATTGCTGTCAATTTTCAGCCTCATATTTTCACTTCCCCCCAAAAGGTCACTGTGGTACCATTTTGGACACGTGTGGGGCTTTCAGCAGTCTGACATGTTTTTGTCAAAGGCAACAAACCAGAAGGAAACATCTGCATAAACCCAAACTAAACTACTAATGTGGCACCAGAGTAAAATATCATTTGTGCTTTTTCCCAAACAGCACAAACATGTCAGATCTTAAATGACTCAAAATTAACAGCACGCCTCCACTAGAATCTCTTCAAACAGTAGATTCATGTTTGAAAAACTCAGATTTATGACACCCAGGTGATTATGGCTTCTGATTCGGAATGATGGCCTTGACCTCATTGGCTTCTAGTATGTGAGGTGAAACATTTTAAAGATGAGAAGTCCAGCTAGCTCCATTTAAAAACATCCAAGACAGGTCAGGAAGTTTCCGAGTGGAACTTGTGACAAATAAAACCAACTAGAAAAAGCACAGTTCTGTTCAACAGAGACCAAGCCTGTGTTTTAATTGGTCAGAGTTAATAAATCAGGCTGAGATGCAACATAAGGTTGTTCTTAAGGGTCAAGTCTCTTGGGTTTTTGAACCGAGCTCAGGTAAGCAAGTTCAGTTTGAAATACCAACAGCAATGGGGAGTTTGTGTTGGAAAAAGTCTTTTTTACCCTTTAATGTTGGACAACGGCAATTATCCCCCACAGAAATGCATTACTGAGTGATTGTTTATTTTTTTAAACCAATTAAAGGTTTAAAGTGGAAGAGGGAGCTGAGCCAGAAAGCCAGGCTCTCGATTTTTTGGTCGATCTACGTCCCAATCCTCACCTATGGTCATGAGCTTTGGGTAATGACCGAAAGCGAGATCGCGGATACAAGCGGCTGAAACGAGTTTCCTCCGTAGGGTGGCCGGGCTCAGCCTTAGAGATAGGGTGAGGAGCTCGGACATTTGGGAGGGACTCGGAGTAGAACCGCTGCTCCTCCGGATCGAAAGGAGTCAGTTGATGTGGTTTGGGCATCTGGTCAGGATGCCTCCTGGACGCCTCCCTGGGGAGGTGTTTCGAGTATGTCCTGCCGGCAGGAGGCCCCCGGGTCGACCCAGGACACGTTGGAGAGGTTACATCTCCAATCTGGTCCGGGAACGCCTTGGGGTCCTGCCTGGGAGAGGACGGTCTGGAGCTCCCTAGTTGGGATGCTGCCCCCGCGACCCGGACCCGGATAAGCGGAGGAAGACGACGACAACAATTAAAGATTTATCTGATCTAGAAGCAGTTAAATCACACAATTCCTTATTTTGTCTTGCAGATACAGCTCCCTGCCAGCTCACCTTAAGGATGTTGGTCTCACCACTTGGCAAAACAAGTGGAACGCCTTCGTTTCGGAGAACTCGTGACAACCAAATTATAATCGATCCTGTTTGACTTGAATGATATTTGTATAATCAATAAAAATCACATCCTCAGAGGGTTTCAGAAAGTAAAGAAATTATGGTATTGGATGATCTCATAATCATATTAGAAGTAAAAGTTATCAGAAAAAAACATTTTATTTTTCAAAATATGAAAAATGACAGGTAAGAAAATGTTCCTGACCCGACTGTGGGCTACTGCTTTTGTTCTGACGGGATGTGAGTTTTTTGTGCTTTAACATCGATGACGTGTTGGATGTTCCACCTCTGGCCGCTGCATTGCTGAACTACTAGACTGAAATGGCCATCTTCACCTGGCGCGATCTCCAAACACCTTTTTGTTTCCCTGTTCTGGATCGGTCCTCCCTGAGAACAAAACTCAGTTCATCTTCTCCATCCTCATCTTTATGTTTTCCCAAACAAAACGTACCTGTTTAAAATCCCAAAGCATGTGGAATTTCATCTGCCGGGCCGTTGTGCAGCTGTAAGATCCCGGTAAGGATCCCAAACTGGGGTCCACCAGACAGTTGTTGCTGTTGTATTTGTGAGATTTGATTCCACCGATGTAAAGTGCTCCATCAGTACGATAAAAGCAGTGCTACGACACACAATTACAAGTCAGCAATAATTAGCGCTACAGGATGTTTACAGATCTCCGAGCTTACCTGACTGGAATAAAAGTGGCATCCATATAGGATGGGAGTGTAATCAGACGTCGGACCTTGATCCACACAGAGATCTGGCTGCTGATCATTTATCAGCTAAAACAGAAGCAGACATCATGTTAAAGGGATGGTTCAGATTTTTGGAAGTACTGGTCCGTCTCAAAAAAATTAGCATATTGTGATAAAGTTCTTTATTTTCTGTAATGTACTGATAAATATTAAACTTTCATACATATTAGATTCATTACACACAACTTAAGTATTTCAAGCCTTTTATTGTTTCTAATATTGATGATTTTGGCATACAGCTCATGAAAACCCAAAATTCCTATCTCAAAAAATTAGCATATCGTGCAAAGGTTCTCTAAACGAACTATTAACCTAATCATCTGAATCAACTAATTTACTCTAAACACCTGCAAAAGATTCCTGAGGCTTTTAAAAACTCCCAGCCTGGTCCGTTACTCAAAACCGCAATCATGAGTAGGACTGCCGACCTGACTGCTGTCCAGAAGGCCATCATTGACACCCTCAAGCAAGAGGGTAAGACACAGAAAGACATTTCTGAACCAATAGGCTGTTCCCAGAGTGCTGTATCAAGGCACCTCTGTGGGAAGGAAAAAGTGTGGCAGAAAACGCTGCACAACGAGAAGAGGTGACCGGACCCTGAGGAAGATTGTGGAGAAGGACCAATTCCAGACCTTGGGGTACCTGCGGAAGCAGTGGACTGAGTCTGGGGTAGAAACATCCAGAGCCACCGTGTACAGACGTGTGCAGGAAATTGGCTACAGGTGCCGCATTCCCCAGGTCAAGCCACTTTTGAACCAGCAACAGCGGCAGAAGCGCCTGACCTGGGCTACAGAGAAGCAGCACTGGACTTGCTCAGTGGTCCAAAGTACTTTTTTTGGATGAAAGCTAAGTAAAAACTGATATTATTATTGAACTAATATTAATGTCTTGCCTGCTAAACATCTGGTGCCTTATTAAAACACATCTTCATCCTGTTGACAGATACCAGTCTCCACTAGTTCCTAGAAGGAGGATGGACCTTGCCTCAGAACTGACCTTTATCAGTAAAACTCCCTTGAGAAGGTCTAGAAATTGCTTTGTTGATTTAGGGTGCACCTGGAGCTTTAGAGTTTAGACTCTCTTCACAGCTTTCCCGCCTGAGAGTAAGGAATGTGAAATTTGTTGTGTGAATCCTTGTGTGCTAATAAATACTGTCGGAGGACTTCCGGTCCGATGAGTGAACTGAGACCCGTTGTTTGGTGTGCATCTTTTCCTCTCCACTTTGCAAAGTCTAAATTGATTGTGATTGGTATTGGTGTTGATCGATTGATTACTATAAACCCCTGTGCTTTGAACTTTCCCTAAGGTAATCTTGGATTGATAAAATTACCCAACAAAAGCAAAGTTTTTGCACGTCATTCGGAAATCAAGGTGCCAGAGTTTGGAAGACTGGGCAGAGGGAAATGCCAAAATGCCTGAAGTCCAGTGTCAAGTACCCACAGTCAGTGATGGTCTGGGGTGCCATGTCAGCTGCTGGTGTGGGTCCACTGTGTTTCATCAAGGGCAGGGTCAATGCAGCTAGCTATCAGGAGATTTTGGAGCACTTCGTGCTTCCATCTGCTGAAAAGCTTTATGGAGGTGAAGATTTCATTTTTCCTGGCAACTGCTCACAGTGCCAAAACCACTGGTAAATGGTTTACTGACCATGGCATTACTGTGCTCAATTGGCCTGCCAACTCTCCTGACCTGAACCCCATAAAGAATCTGTGGGATATTGTGAGGAGAAAGTTGAGAGACGCAAGAGCCAACACTCTGGATGAGCTTAAGGCCGCTATCGAAGCATCCTGGGCCTCCAAAACACCTCAGCAGTGCCACAGGCTGATTGCCTCCATGCCACGCCGCATTGAAGCAGTCATTTCTGCAAAAGGATTCCCGACCAAATATTGAGTGCATAACTGAACATAATTATTTGAAGATTAACTTTTTTGTATTAAAAACACTTTTATTGGTCGGATGAAATATGCAAATTTTTTGAGATAGGAATTTTGGGTTTTCATGAGCTGTATGCCAAAATCATCAATATTAGATACAATAATTGTGTGTAATGACTAATATATATGAAAGTCTAACGTTTATCAGTACATTACAGACAATAATTAACTTTATCACAATATGCTAATTTTTTTGAGAAGGACCTGTATGTAAAAAGGTCGAGAACAATTAATATCTAAGCCATTGTAGACAGAATTATTTCTGACCAAACAGACTGGATACTGGGGTCAGTTAGAAGGATTTTCTGTCGTTTTAATACTATTCTGTTTTTAGAAACATAAGATTCCTTTGTTTCAAATAAAGTCCTGCAGCCAAATTTAGCTAGCTACTGTAAACATCCTGCAGGTATTTCACACTCTTTCCGCTAGAAAAACCCTTGAGGCGCAGAAAAAGTAATGATTAAGAGTGATGCTCATTGATATAATATCTGAACATGTGGCCTCTGATTGGGTAACAGCAACAACTCTTCTTTCTTGGACAAAACAATGCAACAGAGATGTTTTATCTCTACTAATAACACACCTGAAAATGTTTTGCCATGTTGTAGAATTATTGTATACTAGCCTGGTAAGCCATACTATATGTATGAACATATAGAATTTATGGATGTCTTTTTAACCATCTCCATATGCTAATGGACAACGTGACAGTCCACCATACACTGAAGACTCAAACATGTCTTTTTTTTAAAATAAAGGACTCGCGTACCTCTATTGACACAAAGAAAAAAGTAAATAGTCCAAAGTTGATGCCAAAGCCCTGGTGCACCATTTTCAGGAACTAGAAGTGAGCCACAGCAGAGCTGAGCTTCAAACTGTTGGATTTGGAGTTTTATTTCTTGATATTTGGACATCTCACCTCTGATTGGCTAACAGCAACGCAACTCTACCACTGACTGTTTGCTCTGCAACGTTGATGTTTTATCTTCACAAACGACACAAGCCTGGAGGAGTTCTGCTGTGTGGTGGAGTTGCTAATGCTAACAGTTAGCTTCTACTAGCCAAGGCATTCTCTGCAGTTTCCTGGATGCCAAACCAACAACAGCCTTCCCCGTCATAAGTCAAGATGGGTGAGTCCATGAATGCTAAGTGACAGTGTGATGTAGATCCGTCAGGATTTTCTAATCCTAGAGCTTCACCATCCATTTTCTATCAGAAGCTAACATAGGAGACAGGTGTAGGAGACTATTTTGATGTTCAGCCTGCATCAAGAACTCTGATTATAATCAGAAATAAGATTTAAATAGTTTCTGAGTTTTCCACACATTTAAACTTCTCATTCTTGAGTTGGTTTTGTTTTCTGGGTTTAGGATAAAGACTCAGTTTTAGACAGCCGCCATGCTTCCAAATTATTCTTTTTCACCTCAACTTTACATCATCAAAACTTACTCCGCCATAACCAAGTAGGTTATTCAGTGGTTCCAGCAGGGGGTAAATATTATCTAGATACCACTGGAAGGGCTTACACTTCAGCCTCTTTCTCAGCTTCCTTCTCTCTGAAACATCTCCAGTGTCTATCCCATGATTCTGTTAAGAAAAATAAAATCACATGAGATTCTTTTTATTTCTATAATTACCTGGTACGACAGCAGCTTCAGTCTTTCATGAGGCCTAACCGGATTATTTTAGATGATAAAAGATGAAACTCATGTTACTAATAGAAACATATCAGATCATACCCCTATTGGGAGGTTCCAGGCAATTTCCACGTTGTATTTATAGTCATCCATCCAGATTTCTGCCACCCTCAGGGCGTTTCGCCTCACCGTGGCCATGAGGTCCGAGGCATAAGGCTTTTTATATCGCTCGATGTGAGCAATTTTAGAGCAAGGGATCACTTCTATACTCCCTCCACACAGCCACACCTACAAAAATAAAAGTGAGGTTTATCAACAGTTAAAAATTTAGTGCACAGATATTTATTTACATCAAGGGGAACACCGAGCTCATACCACCGTGAAGACTTGTTTGTATAAAAGATCATGACTAAGACAATGCTGCTGTTTAGTGAAGCAAAAAGAAATTTGTAAAAATAAGATTATTTAAAATACTAAAACTGACAAATATAAAATCCATAAAAAAACGGCATTCTTTGTAGATTTCACAAAGGCCCGGTTAGGGTATTTTCAGCCCGATGGTGTAGAGTCCTAATAACTGACATTTTATGCTAGTCATGAAATCATCAAAGTCAGGAAAATAACCCACAGCTGCAAATATAAAAGGACAAAAGGCGCAAAAGCACCATCATCCCATACGTGGCAGGAGTCTCAAAGAAACTTAAAGAATCTTCTCCAAACCCAAGATCCCAGTAAACCATAAACCCAACAACATCCTCAGACAGGAACTGGTCCATCCTAAAGATAAAACACCCAAACAGAAGCTCAGTGGCGTTGTTTATGTAGTCCAGTGTAGTGAGGACTGTCCAGATCTTTACATTGGCCGTTCCTGCCACCTGTGTCCTTGACAGTTCTGCAATCCTGACATTGCATAAAAGAGCCTCTAGGCTGTAGATTTATACATATTTTTTTTGTATATGTGGCAAGGTGGAGAAACGAGGGCCCGGGTGGGATTCAATCTCACGCTAACCAGTCAGCCAAAGGGACATCCCTTGGGCCAAGTAGCCAGGGCGCATGATCAATCAGGTCACAGTGACAGGACGCTCACACCGTCACATATACTTACTGTAAAGATCCCTCCCAGTCCTCGTGCCGGTTGTGTCTCCTCTACTTCTAAAGTCAAAACTGCGTCCATGTTTGATCGCGTCATGCTCTAGGCTGTCAGGGATGTTTAGGGTTCTAGAACATTGGGTTAGCGCTCAGAGAAGTTTTTACCACCTCTGCCTTTGTTTTTAGTCCCAAGTACAATGTTCAAAAGAAACAGACATTGTTGCTAATCAACTTTTTGTTTGCAAATGCAAAACTGGAAATCTGGTTAACAAGAAAGAACAAGATGCTGGGACAGAGTTGGACTGATGTGGAGTGCAGCTTAAAGTGACAGTGTGTATCATGTCTGGCGATAGGGGGCAGTAGATACCTAAATCGTTGCAAGCAAGCAGTATTTTTGTGTTGGGGAGTGCAAAATTTTATTAAAAAAAAACAACAAGCACATCAGACTCCCTTTTACCGCTGGCAACAAGTGAAGAGGTAAATGTGTAAAACAACATTTTAAAATGGCGAAAGTTTTGTAACCATTTGTCATGCATGCATAATGCATTTAGTCCTCATGGGCTCCCGTATAGGGAAACATGGCATCTAATATGGCATCATCTAGAGACTTGGGGTGTTTCTCAATGCCAAGGAACCTTGCCTTGATGTCTTGGCCCCACCCCGGTTGCCTAGGAGATACGTCATCAGGAGCCGCCAAGACGTGTTCCAGTCGGTTCCAATGTCCATGTTCTACCGAGGCGTGTGTTCTCCGTTTGTTAGCTGTTAAGCTAGCTGAGCAAGGACACACGGGAGGTGTCTTGTAGCCTAGACTTGGTCAAAAATTACCCACAATACACCGCAGTATTTTCAAAAAGACGGCTGATCAGAAGCCGGCAGCTACTTCGGGGACAATTTTCAAGTTAAAAAGTAAGTCAACTAATTTAAAATGTTTTTTTCAGATCCGAAGAAGTTAGCAGTTGCAGCTTCGGTGGCTGGCGGGTAGTAAGTCACATATTTTTTTATTTAGTAAACATATACACGATTTAAAAAGTAAAAGGCTTGTTATATATTTATATTGAAACTAATACATGTAAAATATAACGTTATCTCCTGTGTCGCGTGACATTACGAGACCGCCGTGGAAGCCGCGGTCACGTGATGGAAGTCTGTTCCATTTAACAGTTTTCTTTGACCGAGGAAGGACCGTGTCCTCGTAAGCAAGGCGCCTTGACATTGAGAAACAGACCTGCTCCCATGTATTTTTGACCTGTCTTTTATGGTTAAATGTTGCAAAGCCACCAATATTTTTCAACAACACTTTTAGAGCTCTGTGGGGGATCGGACAGGTTCTCTGGAGGAGGGGGGTTCCCTCAGGATCACTTTTTAAACGATTGGTTTTAATATGTGCTGATTTTGAAGGGTTTTAGCAAGAAGGTAGGATCTCTACGTCTGTAAAGATGATTGTTAATCTGTAAAAACAAATTATTTTGAAAAAAATAAAAACGAAGTCCAAGAAGCCCTACCCGGATGCCGAGCTCCACATTTTCCCCTCCATATATTTTCATCCCACTGTCGAGACTTCCAATCTCTCCAAAGAATTTGCGATCAGCGACCAGAATCCCCATGACGGAGGGACTCCTGTTGAGACCATCAGAGAAAAGACAACAAAGGCTTCATGGATTTTGATTTGTTTAAATAAATTGTGTCATTTTTGCTAACCTGCCTTCATGTAGGGTTTTAACTTAAAAAAACACTTTATTTGGAGCATATTTTAATAGAATATTTATTGAAAATTATTAGTTTTGGCAAAACACTTAATGTTTACCATTTTTTTACTGACTCAGACCCATCGCTCAGACCACATCCATCTGCTAACATTTAAGTACCTGTTCAATCTTGAAAAAAGGGCTTTAAAAATACTTGCAAGATCATTTGGTGCAGAAAAATCTGGTGAAACATTTACACACACACACACTTTCTTGAGATGGAAAAATTTGCTTCTTATCAAACTCTTACTTGCCAGGTTGCGACTCGTCCCTTAAAGCGTACCACTCTGGTCTGAAGGACTCGTACAAGCACCACGTTGCCCAGTCAAAGCCATGGGCGTTGGGTGCATATGGAGTCAACGTCAAGTCATCAAAGTTGACCCTGTCAAAAACTGGAGTCAGGATCACGGTGCGGTCCTCTTTGATCCGAGCCAACAGAGGTTCTGCCCTGCACACACACACACACACACACACACACACACACACACACACACACACACACACACACACACACACACACACACACACACACACACACACACACACACACACACACACACACACACACACACACACACACACACACACACACACACACACACACACACACACACACACACACACACACACACACACACACACACACACACACACACACACACACACACACACACACACACACACACACACACACACGAGTTTAACGGAAACCATCATTCAATGCCAAGTTCCTTTTATGGGAATCCTCTACCAACCATTGCACATGGACTTCTATGTGAGCGTCCAAGATGGCCACCACATCTCCTGCAGCTGCGTTCCACCCCGACAGTCTGGCCTGGGTGAGACCGAGCTGCTCCGCGTGCCGCACCCTCTTTATCAGACCTAGACGCTCCTCATGGATGGAGTCCACGTATTCATCCAGATTCTCCATTAAATCCTCTGGAAAAAAACAAAACAAGGAGGAAAGTGTGCTAAAAATAAAAGCTTTGGTTCAGATTCTTCTGTTGCTTTTGGGAAAACGTCCAGATTTATTTCTATTAATCAGACGTAGACACCCTTCTCAGCTAAAACAAATGGAAAATAAATGCTGGACTTTTTTGATTTGGAAAGACGCCAACACACCAAGTCAGGGTTAAGAGAAGTCACACACCCTACTTCCACTCAAAACGTTTTCGCACAAAATGATTGCTTTGGTCTTTTCCGCTGCAAGCTCAACTGAGTTAATGCACTGGATGAATTTGATGAAGGCTTTTCTCTTATTACGTCTCCATACTGTCATAAAACCCTTCTTCCATGTCCTTGGGAGGGGTAAGGGGGGGGCCGACAGCAGAGTGCGATGGCTCTACTGAGGAGGACACGCTCCTGAGATGCTGTGAAGAGATTCTCTGCGAATGTTGAAATAAAACCCTTTTGATTGAATCAAGGACGGTTTTCTTGTTGCTTTAATACGTCTCTAAACAAAATCCCACAACACGGAACATTCCGATGAAAACTAATCAGAGTGAAGAAACAAACTTTTGCTAATCCGAACATGCAAGCTGAGCATACTGTTGGTGCTGTGATCGTCCACCAGGATGATTTCCAGCAGCAGCCGAGCGGGCGTCTTGTCGATGATGCTGCGGATGGCCCGCTTGATGATGGACAGAGCTTCATCCAGGTAGATCAGCACAACGCTGAGAGATGGAAGATCCTCTGGATACGTCTTCTCTGAACATCTGTGATGAACAAAAACACAAAATGATCACAGCTTGTTCATGTGGGACAGCAGTAGCTCAGGAGGTGGAGCAGATTGTCCAGTAATTGGAAGGTTGCAGGTTCAATCCCAGCTCTGACCAGTTAATGTTGCTGCCGTGTCCTTGGGCAAGACACTTCAAATCAAATCAACTTTATTTATATAGCACTTTTCATACAAAAAATGCAACTCAAAGTGCTTTACAGATTAAAATGGCCCCATAGATCCCACATTCCCATCCCAGCCCCCCTCCCCAAGTATAAAACAATTAAAAATTACAGTTCCCCTCCCGCACCCAACTTCCAAAGTGGACATACAATCACCCGCACACTCGTCCATGCACACACACACACACACACACACACACACTCGTGAACACCAGAGGAAACAATAGGCTGAGTTCAGATGGGTCAGGTAATGAACGACACATCATCATCAGCGGAGCCATCTGCCCTGGCAGCAACAGATCCACGGCAGCAGCCAAGACACCGGCCCATGACGCCCAGTGGCGTAGGGCAGAAACCCCCACCAGTGCCCGGGCACTACCCGAGGAGCGCCCCGGCCGCCGCCGCCCCTGACCACCGGCCCCAAGGCAGAGGGCTCCGCAGAGGAAACACTGGAGGATTTAAGATATATAACATATAAAATAATAAAAGCTAATAATGATAAAAAGTAACTGATAAAAAGTGATTATAAAGATAGTAAAAGAAAACATAATCATGTAAAAACACTAAGATGTAGGTAAAATGATAAAAATAATAAAAGAGATAAATATGTATTTATAGATAAACAGTGATCAGTTAAAAACTAAGCTAAAAAGGTGGGTCTTGAGCCTATTCTTAAAAGCCTGGATGTTCCCTTCGGACCTGAGGTCCTCCGGCAGCCCGTTCCAAAGGCGAGGGCCGTAATACTTGAAGGACGCCTCGCCGTGGGTGTGAGTCTTCACTTTAGGGATAACTAGGAGACGGCTGCCAGAGGAGCGCAGAGACCGCGAGGGTTTATACAGTAAAAGCAGTTCTGAAAGATAAGAAGGCCCAAGACCATTAAGACACTTAAAAACCATTAAATGAACCTTAAAATCGATCCTGAAACATACGGGGAGCCAGTGCAGTGATTTTAAAACCGGAGTGATGTGCTCCCGCTTCCTGGTCTTAACCTGCTTGCCTGTTGGTGGTGGTCGGAGGGACCGGTGGCGCCAGCAGGCCTCGCCTCTGTCAGTGGGCCCCAGGGCAGCTGTGGTTACATCATCCTCACCAGCGTGTGAATGGATGGATGACTGAGAGTGATGTGAAGCGGCTTGGGGGGTTGTAGAAGGTGCCATACAAATACACCCATTTACCTTGTGTTAAAATGTCAAGATTCTTGTAAAGCAGACTGTTCAAAAAAATCCTGGTCAGCAGAAGTTGGATGAAGTTGAGGGTCTGTGCCTCATCCAGAGCATTTACAGCCTTACACGTGACCGTACGCTCTCAGTTTACTGGTCATCTCCATTCCAGCGATCATCTACTGTAATATTTAAATCACGGCTGAAAGAAAAAGATTCAAGATAGAAGCTGTGATGAGCTTCCTCTATTAGGTGTTCAGGCCCAGCTTTAAAGATCAGGAGAGGGCATCCATGATCTGGAGCGAGCTCACAGAAGATCTGCTGCTCCTCATCCAAAAAGAGTCAGCTGAGATGATTCTGACCAGGAGGCCTCCTGGTTCCTCTGGGAGGAGATGCCACAAATTAAGGAAATGTTCATCCAACTATTAAATATGCTATAAAACAGCTTGTGTGTTAAAAAAATGAAAGGGAACGTGTTTTCTAACCATTTACTGATGAGAACTTGGACTTCATGGTGGTGGGGTTAGTAGCACTGTTACCTCGCAGCGAGAGGATTGCAGGTTTGAATCCCAGCTGCAGCCTTTCTGCGTGGAGTTGGCATGTTCTCCTCACGCATGAGGGTTAACTCCAGTTTCCTCCCACAGACCAAAAACATGGATGCCAGGTGGTTGGAGACTAAACTGTCCCTAGATGTGGGCGAGCGAGTGTGTGACTTGTCTCTGTGATGGACAGGAGACCTGTGCAGGGTGTCCCCTCCGCCTGTTGCCCAATGACTGCTCGAGTTAACCCTTTGATGCATGAATTATGAAATCTTCAACCATGCTTTTTTTAACAATTTTTTTCATTCATCTTTAGGTGTGAATGAAACAAATTTCAACAAATATTTTTTGTAAAATTTTATAATTTACAAATTATTTATTACATGTCCACCTCAGTGGACAGTGTGCATTCTGAGCATGAAATATGTTGGCTTGGCTTACTGAAGTACAAATGGAGGGGCTCACATGCAATAAAGTCTTCAACAGCTGTGCTTAATAGCAAAAACAAATAAATAACAATTTTTAGTACCTGTCCACTGTAGTGACCATTATGCATCAAAGGGTTAAACACCAGCTCCCTGTGACCCTACTGAGGAAAAGTGTTACAGAAAAATAAACAAATCTGGTGGCTGCTTCTAAATTTGCTCAGTCGATGGACTAAACCATATTTTATTACTAAAACTGTCATTTGCTCTCCTCCTCCTTTTACCCTTTTCACAAAACAAGAAAACAAACGATCCGATTCCAGAAGTCCAAACTGATCTAAATCAATAATAATTCTTACGTGTTCTTCCTGAAACAACTAAATCCTGTTTATTATGGACACACAAACCCTTCAGGCAGGGTGGAGTTCTGTTCTGTTTATGTGGGGAAGGTGTTGCCTGACGGTCTCACTCCCCAAGGGACCAGGATGTGGAGCTCACCTCGGAGGCCTGGTGTCAGGAATCTCTCTGTTGAGCGGCAGTCGGTCGCTGAGGAAGCCGTTGTAGCCGTACTTCTGGAACAACCTCTCCGCCTCCTTCTGCTCCTCTTCCGACAGGCCGTCTCCCCACTTGAGGAACAGATTCGAGTTTGGATACAGCTTTCTCTCCACTTTCTTCTTCTTCAGCTCTACCTTTTTCTCCTTCTTTTCATGTCTTTCCATCAAGCTGACTGCAAATAAAAAAAGACTGAGTTCTGCATCGCTTTTCCTTTGATCCGATCAGGACATACAGCAGAATCAAAAGTAATTACAGAGTAATTAAATGTGAAAGTAAAGTTTAAAAAGCATGAGATCTAATTAACAGACCTGTGTTTTTATAACCAGCAGTTATTTAATCACTCTGTCATGTTGTGGGAAATTAAACTTTTTCTCAACTGAATCCAATCATTTGATTATTTTTAAAGCATTTTTGGAAAATATCAGGATTGCTGCATTTTGTTTTTCTCAAAGTTAAATAATCAGAACATGCCTTATAAAATTAAAGGTTCACTCCTTAAAAACATTATGCGATAAATGAAAAAAAGTGAAGTTTTGTAAGTCTTTAAAATATTTGTGCATGTTTTTTTCATAAAGTATCTACAAAGACAGCTCCTTCAGAGGCGGACTGAGGCGTCCCAGATGTAAAACAGAACGCTGCCGTAGGTCATTCATCCCCTCTGCAGTGAAAGTGTACAACTCTTCAGTTTAACTGGTACTGGCATTATCCTGTTGCACAATTACATCAATGTAATACTCAGTATGTGTTCAGTACTTGTCCATTACTGGATTTACATAGTATGTCTGTGTCCTTTATGCTGCATAGTTCTGGAAAATCAGGTTTCTTTTTTATTTGTTGTTTTTAGTGGTTGGACGTTACAATAATAGCTTATTGCCTTTGTGTGTTTATCTGCAATCTTATCATCTTTCCTTTTCCCTTTCCTCTGTGCTGCTGTATCGAGTGGATTTCCCCACCGTGGGATTAATAAAGTCTGTTCTAAAAGTCAGCTAAAAATGAGGTTTTTATCTATGAAAGAAGGAAAATATGTCCAGTTTAAAATCCTTTGACCTACAAAAATGCTAAATAATCCTTCAAAGGGTGAGCGTGTGTGTCTCAGAAAGCACCGACTCACGCAGCTTGTTGATGTTTTGCTCCATCTTGTCCATCCTCTGGAGCATTCCCTCTCCCCTGATGGACTCATTGTGGTGGGCCCTCTGGAGTTTCTCTGAATGGATGCGGACCTCCGTCCTTATGAAGCTGAGGTATAACGAGACTAAAGCCACCACAAGGACCGTCAGAAACACTTTCATCCAGCCAGACCTCATCCTGCTGCTGCCGTGAAGCTTTGCGTCTCGCTGAAACAGAAGGTGGAGGTTATCTCTCCTTGGTTTTGCCTCTCCACCCCCTTGGTACACACACTAAGTTACACACAGATGACAGCACTCACAGTGAGAACAGGTTTCTACGCATGGTTCATCAAATCCACTGATTATCCCACCCATATTCAGAGTTTTAATTCAAAGTTTCCCTCCTGCTTTCTTCTCAGTGAATCTCACCTGAAAGCTGTTTGCCATTAACTGAACTCACCTGGGAGGAACAGAAAACCAGGACTCTGCAGAAAACAGGAACAGGAGTTAAAAAGACCTCTATTCATGGACGTAATTTTCACTTTAGAAGTGGGGGGGACACGTGTGTGTGTGTGTGTGTGTGGGGGGGGGGGGGGTCTTTACAGTATGTTCTAATGGGAAACAGGCTTCAACACAAATGGTTGTTTTCTGCTTGGTCCTAGAGCTCAACCAGTGCCAATTTAATATAAAGTATTGGTAAAAAGTGCAGGGGTGAAAACTTGACTTTGGAGAAAGTGGGGGGGACATGTCCCCCACCCCCCAAAAAAAAATTACGTCCATGCCTCTATTAGTTCGTTTTTGTTTGTCTTTACTGTAGTCATTTCATTTAAAGTATTAACAGAAGTTTGATAGTCATTAATCAGATTTTTTGAGTCTTTAAATTCAAATATTCACATTTTTCTGCTCCATGCCATGTTTTCCTTATGTTCACATGTGCCATGGTGCTAAGTGTTAAAAAATACATATATTTTATTTTAATATATTTTTACTGTGTGATCAAATTTGGAAAAAGGTAACAGAGCGTTCACTTAGAGGTTTTATTTATTTAAAATAGAAGTCATGACATTTTTTTCTTTATGTGCTTGCAGCAAAACCGTTAAGGACAAAACAGTTTAAAGACTAAAAAAAGGCAAAAAGCGGTTCATTTCTCACGATTTTAACCCATGTTCTGTTCTCCAATGCCAAAAAAAAAATATTTTCATGTCTTTATTTTTGCTCTTTTTTACTTAACTGTGCAATTTAGGTTCATTTTTACCAAGAAATAAATTCTAATTATATTTTATTTAAACGCAAAAATAAAAAATAAAACAAGTTCTGTGTATTTTTCTTTACTGTTTTTATTTATCTTTTATCAGCCCAAAAATAAAAAATATTTCAACATTTATTTTCTTAAAGTAACAGATTCTTTTCTACCATTTAACAGCGGTTGTGAGACTAATAATGCTGACGCCGATGCATTTTCTTTGTGTTGCTTTTGGTGCAGAAAAGCACATCATTATTTCAGTTTATTTATGTAAAACAACATCCACATTTACATACATTTAAAGTTCCGTTTATTTGTATGTACACAATATACAAATGTTGCACTAAGGAGTAAAACTTTGTTTTAAAAATGAGAAATAAAGGGGAACAATATGCATTTTTCCTTTGACACAACCCAACAGGGGTTTCTTCCTGAACTCATCCAGGAGGGATTAAATAATTAACCGATGAGGGCTACAGACCCTGGATCAGCCACAGCTACTCTGATGTTTATAACCAACACGAGTTAGTAGATCCTCTCCTGGAATTACCCCATTTTGTGTCAAATGAAGAAGACATTAAAATATGTGAGAAAAACAAAATGACGTATGAAATGAACCCTTCTTGAGTTACTGACAGATTGTTCGTCAGTGACCTGCAACACTCGGATGAAGAGGCTTGACTCGGACAAGGCGGGACAGTCCCAGACGCAGACCTTGTCCGGGAGACTTCACTGCTGGAGCCGAGGACGATGTGGGACTTTTGCCTATTTGAGCTGAAAAAGAAAAACCCTTTAAACCAGCACGCTTCAGTGGTCTGAATATGCTTTCCCGCTTGTGCTGTACCTACCTGGTGGGTTCCACTTGGGTATTCTGCCTCCTGCTGGGCTCAGAGAGGCTGCAGGTTTGGATGAAGCAGGTCTCGGTTTAGCTGCTGGAGGACTTCTAACTGAGGTGGCAGCTGACACGAGACAACATCTTTATAAAGACAATAAGGTTGGAAGCACCGTTAGTGTGTCAGAAACATACCTGATGTCTGTAATTTAGGATTTGATGGTTTTGATGGTTGCTTTTGTTTCCTAGAGGCAGGAGTTAGTTTGATTTTGTCTTTCTTTGTTCCTTTTTCCCTTTTTTTAGTCTTGCTGGCTTTCTTTACTGTAAATTCTTCGTCTTCGCTCTCAGCCGGCTCACTGTAATCTTCATCGCTTTCTGAACCTGCAAAGACATCAGCTATTAAAGCGTATCCAGATACTCCCATGCACATAACTCTCTACGTGCACGAATCGCACAGGAAGTGAAGCCCGAAGGGGATCCGAGTGTGACGGACAGAACGTTCTGTTCCGTATGCAGCTTTCATTGAAGGAGCTGGTTGTGTTCGTGTTGGGGAACAACTAGATGACGGACCTGTTGTCTGTGAGCACAGCCTGTGTGTTGGCTGGTGGAGCTGTCTTTAAGCTCGTTACCTTGGCAACATGTGTGTGTCTGGATCATTGGTGGCGCTGAGCTGCTGTGATTTTGATGTTAAGAATAAACCAAGAAAGCTAAACACTACCTCAGTTTGTACCATAAAAACTATGGATGTCCCGATCAGGTTTTTTTGCCCTCGAGTCTGAGTCCGAGTCACTTGATTTTGAGAATCTGCCGACACCGAGTCCCGATCCGATACTTTTGATGCATAAAAAAAAAAAGAAAAGGAAGAAACAGTTCCAGAATGTTCCTTATTTTTTTTATTTAATTACCTTTTTATTTTAATTTTTAACAACAGATCACTTCTGTGAGGCAGCTTGAACAATCAAGTAATAAATAACAAATTCTTCACTTTAGGACTTGATTGCAAATATAAAAAGTCTAATATAAAAACAGAAAGCACTTCAACTTAAAATACCTGGCAGGGGTCTATTTTGCCTCTGCCCCCAAAATGCTTAGATACGCCCCTGGGCATGGACGGAGTTTTGAAGATGATCTGAATTGTATCAACTGTACTACATGCTGATAAATGATTGCTTTACACAGGTACAAACGTGCAGTGGGATCAATCTACCAACATTTTATTTTTGTAAGAACTTTGTTTTCTTGGTTTTTATTTTCCCATTTTCCTGTCCTACTTGTCTCTGATCTTCCTGCATCTCCCAGTCCTCCAGAAAAACTCCTGCCTGCTTCCTTCTTTTTCACCTCACAAGTAACTTTTTAACTAGCAGATCAAATTGATCTATTGACCGCAAAAAAAGCGGAGTGTGCACTGCGCTGCCGGCTGCACCAGTGACGAGCGCTGCAGCGCGAGCGCGTCCACACGTCATGCTCAAATACAGACAGAACTTACCAGAGAGAAAATGAACGGACACGAATGACTGTGTGTTAATTATATATTTTTGGTGACGCCACTTAAAAACTTAGTAAATGTTACTGTGGCTGTGTGCAGAACGCAGCTGGAGTTCATGAATAATCAGCGGTCTGCCTGCTGCTCTGCTCAAAAGAATCCCCGCGACGCTGAGTCCATATAATATAATATAGTATAATATAATATAATATAATATAATATAACATAACATAACATAACATAATATAATATAATATAATAAAGGTAGAAACTGGATCTTTGTTGTGCTCCTTCTGGGTGTGGAAGTTAAGGGCATCAGGGGAGCCTGACAACCTTTAAGGAGAACCAAGTTGCTTTCCTGTAATTTGAACCCAGTATCCGAGTCCGGATCGGGGCTTGGATTGGGAAGTAAAGTCCGAGTCCCGATCGAGTCTGAAACCACGTGATCGGGGCCGATTTCCGAGCATGTGATCGGATCGGGACATCCCTAATAAAAAGCACCACACTATATTAGCTGGCATTCTAAGTTTTCATACGGTGACGTTGGTGCACTACTTTGGGAAATAAGGCAGCCCCCCCTCCTTTAAGGCCCTTGTTGAGAAGCCTGAAAAATGGGGGGGACCACTGAATTTTGCACATTCAGCAACCGGCGAGAAAATCATGAAAAACATCTTATTCCACCTTTATGGTGGCACTGATGGTTTAGATTTTAGTGGGAACAACATTAGACAGCACAAACTCAACATTTTTTAATGAATTGATATTTACTGTATATAAATAAAAGCATTACCTGGGGTCAGTTTGGGTTGATAGTCCTCATCTTCATTCGTTTTTCTTTGTACCTCAGCAGCTTTGGCGGAAGCTTTTCTCCGCTTGGCAGAAACCGGTGATCCTTTCTCTGAAGTGATTTTGTTCAAGCCTGAAGATAAAAGTTATCAAATTATCAAGAAGATCCACAAGCTAAAAAACAAAACAATTCTTAGGCATGCTCTTTTGACTGCACTGGGAACGTCAAAAGCCTGGCAGTTTCACAATTTTAGGCAATTTACCCAAACATAACACAACATGCCACCCAGCTCCTGGTGCAATCTACTGTCCTCTCCCGCCTCGATTACTGCAATGCCCTTCTAACTGGTCTTCCAGGCTGTACTGTGAGACCTCTTCAAATGGTCCAGAATGCAGCGGCGCGTCTGGTCTTCAATCAGCCAAAAAGAGCACACGTCACCCCTCTGTTCATTGAGCTCCACTGGCTACCGCTAGCAGCAGGCTTCAAATTCAAATTGCTAACACTAGCATACAAAGTCCGAGACGGTACGGCTCCCATCTACCTGAATCATCTTGCAAAGGCTTACGTCTCTGCCCGGCTGCTCCGGTCATCACAGGATCGTCGGCTAGCAGAGCCCACACCACGCTCAGGACAATCCAGACTGTTCTCATGCATCGTTCCACAAATGTGGAATGACCTTCCAAGCTCTACCAGAACAGGGGCTTCCTTTTCAATTTTCAAGAAACTCCTGAAGACCCTGCTCTTCAGAGAGCATCTTCTTAACTAGCACCCTCCCTGCACCCGTCCCCCTCTCTACTGTCCACTCCTTGTTCCCTCCTCTCCATGATTGATGTCAAGTTGTTGTTGTTGTTAGCCTCAAGGGCAACATGCCGATTATCACTTGTAAGTCGCTTTGGACAAAAGCGTCTGCTAAATACATAAACATAACCATAATTTTTACACTGCTTAGATGTGTATACAGGCAACAGAAAAGGAGGATTTACCCATAACAGCTCCGTCCACACTGCAGTTGGAGATAGGAAGAGAAAATGGATCGGTGTTTTCATCTATGGGGTTTTTAGCTCGGAGATCTGCAGGTTAGAATTTGCAGAAAAAATATTTTAAAAATCTATCTGCAACCGTTTATGAACATAAAATCACTTGACAAAGCACACCTTTGCTGGTGGGAGCCTCCTTTATTCCCTCTGCGTTGTTGAGTAAGGAAAGTGTGATGGCTGCTTCTAGATCTCTCTCGTACAACTTTTCATCCAGTGGTTTTCTGACAAAATGAGTTCACGTAGAAAAGTTTACACCTTTGTTTGAATTCTCTGCAAAAAAATGCATCTAAAGCATGATGGAGAACTCTGGAACAGCTTGTGGTTTCATTTGTGACTAAAAGTGAAATAATGCCACATAGCTAGTGATCCTTCATCCAAACATCCACAGACTCCACCACACAAGTCCACTACGTTTTAACTCTAAATAAAGCTTTTCAGAGAACAGAGAAACTTCTCGGAGCTATTTAACAACTCCCTCCCCACTTCACCCGGTTAGCTCACTGAAACAGGTGAGAAATTTGATGTTTATTTAAAGGCAAAATAAACAAACATCCACAGAATTACTCTCAAATCTCCACAGATTGATAAAAAAAAATTCTTTCTTACTCAAAAATAAAATAAAATTGGTTAATAAAAAAATGAATCACTTGGGCAGCAGTAGCTCAGGTGGAAGAGCGGGTTGCCTCATGATCGGAGGGTCGTGGGCTCGATTCCAGCTCCCGCCAGGGGTATTCTGCTGCTGTGTCCTTGGTAGTGGTCAGAGGAGCCGAAGGCGCCAGATGGCAGCCTCGCCTCTGTTAGACCGCCCCAGGGCGGCTGTGGCTACATGGTAGCTTACATCACCAGCAGTGTGTGAATGTGAGAGTGCATGCAGTGCCCAAAACAAGCGCTATACAAGTTTGATGTATTTTTTAAATGAATTTTCCTCATTCTAGTTTGCAGCTTCCAACGACTGAATGAGCAGCAAAAATCGCCGAAGCACACAACCTTCATTCCATTATCTACCTGCAATCAATAGTTTCTGATCAGCGCGCCTGCTTCTGAGTACTTCAAGGTTGTTTAACTCTGTTTTGATTGCTTGTACATACTGAGTGAGTCCTTTGTCTTTATGTCTAACCGTTTCATCTGTTTATCCTGTTAAGCTAACGGTGTGTCTGTTGCTGCTGCCTCTTGGCCAGATCGTCGTCGTAAATGAGAACGAGTTCCCAATCGACTCATCTGGTTAAATAAAATAAATACATTTCTTAACGCTGTTCTTTTTGGACCAAGCCTGTCACCCACCTGCTCTTCTCACTCTCTGTTGATTTTGAGTCGCTCTCCTGACTGACGGACTTGGTTGAAGATTTCTTCTGCTCCTGTCTCATGTCCTCCTTGTGCTTTTTGCTCGGTGGTGCTTTCACAGAAGCAAAATCTTCATCTGAAACAGAATGAAGATGGAGAACAAACTCTTTATTCACATATGCCCGTCCCTCTCACTACCATAAAATTACTGACGACCCTGATGTTTTGACACGAAGGAACAAAACATAATTCAATTCAATTCAAAGATACTTTATTAATCCCAGAGGGAAATTAGAGTTTCAGTACACACAATTCAGACATCAGACATACATACATAGGTAAAGACACATGACAAGAATTGGTGACTGTGGTCATTCGCAACCCGAGTCACGCTGCCTTAATAGAGATCAGAGGGTTTACAAATGAGGATTGGGTCAGGTGGAGGGAAAAAAGGCACTTCAGAGCTACCCTCCACAGGGAGGGCAGCGTAGCTATGCAAAAAACACCTCAGACAGAAATGCAACAGACTTCAGACATCACACAACATATGTGTCCACTAGGTGGGGAGGTAGGGTTGGGGACTCTCCACACATCAGTGCATGCAGCCGCGATAAGCAGCGCTCGTCACCTCCGTTTGGACAGGGGAGGGAGGTATTTGGGTTTAGAAAGCCCAGTGACTACTGGAAACGATTCAACAGCCTTCACCGGTCGCAGTCTGCCCAGGCTGGGATAGGGAGGCAGAGTTGCCATGGCAAAGGCAGCATTCCACATTTCTTCTGAGGGGGGAGTATTCACTTCAGCCTCACAGGCTCAAGGGCACCAGATTCAGATAAGAGCTTGTTTTGGGGCCAGACAGAAATAATTTCCTCTCTGCCTTAAAGTTCCGTTGGTCCTCAACCTCTCAAAATCCAATAATGGCGTAATTAATCTATCCCAGATCCGTCAACTCTCTCCTTGATCGAATCACCTTCTGTGCCAGAGTCTGAATCTCAGCCAAAGTTCCAAGCTTACGACTCATCTCGACAGTTATACGAGTTTGTGCGTTCACAGCATGGTGTAATCAATCTCTGAGCTCCGGGATTGAGCAGCTTTGTCTAAATTCTATTCATATCAGTGGTCACTGATATGCTGACTTTTTTCTACTCTATTAATGCGAGTCCACAAATTCCAGAACTGAATCTAGAAAACTAACGATAAACTCTTTTCCTGTGGCTTTCCAGGATGGTGGAATGACCTACTGAGAGCTACCGGAACAGGGGCGTCCCTAGAAGATCTGGGCCTTCAGAGAGTATCTTCCACCCTAGCACGCACCTAGCATACATCCCAGAACTAAAGTTTTAACTATGTAGCTCACTGAAAATGTATCCTGTTGTTTTGGGGGCAGCTGCTGACCCTCAGCAGTGGAATACCTGATCATTTTAATGGATCCTCCTGACGAGCGGTGTCCCCCAAAAGGCGAAATCAGTTTTTTAATTATTCTGTTTCACTTAGACCTGTTAAAATTACTTAAAGACACTTCTCAGAGTCTTTATTTTTAATTATCTATTTTTAAGACACATTTAGGTTTTTTTGTATTTTATTTTGAACCAGTAAATATTCAAAAACAGTGTATTGTTTAATTTCTGCGGTTCTGCTAATATGAACAAAACAAGTTCTGGTCTCTGATATGAAGATTTTGATCAAGAAAATAAACGACAACCCTTTCAAAGCCCGCCACTAATTAGAATAGGAATAGAATGAACACCTTTTTTTGGTAAATAAACAGAAGGTAATCCTATTGATAGCCACTATTTTTTAAAACAATGTTAGAGACATAATCACACTAATTTGTTTTTGTTTACACTTGATCGTTCTTAATAGACATAAATAAAATCTGGTGAGTTAAAAACAACAACAACCAGAAAGGGAAGTTGACAAAAACTAAACTGTAACAGTAAATAAACAAAGGTTTGGAGATAAATGTGAGGGAAATGTAAAGTGAAGATTTTCTTACCATCGTCAAAGTCATTGCTTTCAGAATAATTCACAGCCTTTGTCTTTCTGTAAGTAAACATATCGGTTAAAACATTTATATATTTATATATACATATATACAGAACTGGTATTAAGACGTGTCTCCTCACCGTGACGGTCGCTCCATCACGTCAACGTCAGAGATCGGTACCGTGGAGCAACGTAAACAAAGAAGCTAACCTGCTTTGGTTTAATAACTAACTAGTATAATGTGCCTATTTAAAGTATTTAAACGATTAGATTCGGGGCGTTTTAGCTACAAAAGTAAAAAAAACAAAACGCGTCCCATCTCGGATTTCATTTATCCCGCCTGAACTGACAAGAAGTGACGTTGGGTGTTGTTGACCAATCTGACGAACACCGGAAGCTGATTCGACTGAATTTATTTATCGGTATTATTTTTACAAAAGTCCAATTTTAATTTTTTGGATACATATAATCATTGTATTGTTTATAATTATAAATACTTATGATTCCACCACTTTTTATTCAGTTTTTTATTGAAGTAATGTGCGCAAAATAAATTGTCGAATCGGCTAAATTTCTATGTAACGAGTCAAACTTTTTTTATGTAAAACAAAATGGAAATGTTATTTTTTGGGGATATTGTATCTACATTTCCCAAAAGTTGCTGTTCGTTTTTGCCTCGATTAAAACGGGAGTTTTTTATTCGTTTTGGTTATTTTACTATTATTATTTTTATGTCCTCGACTTTGTCCCATGATAAAGCTGAGCTTTAAGTTTTAATGAGCATTCAAGCTCATCTGGTTCATTGTGTACTTCAACTGGAACACCCCCTGTGCCCCCCCTGCACCGATTCCCAAATGACCCCTGACGTTTATTTTATTTTGTTCCGTTTTACTATAGAGCAAGTGAATAAAATTATTAGAACTCTGGATCCCAGAAAACCCTCTGGTCCAGATAGAACCCTATTTTTGAAAATGGCTGCTGATTTCATAGCAGAGACTCTTACAGTTATTTTTACCCTTTCTAACAAAAACAAACCATCAGTTTGGAAGTCTGCTTTTGTGACTCCTTCACTGAAAGGTGGTGACCCAGCCCTAATAATAAAGTACAGACCAACATCTAATCTGTGTGTCCTGGCAAAATTCTAGAGACCCTAGTAAGTAAGCAATTGAAATACTTTATATTCAAATGACCTTCTCTCATGTCTGCAATCAGGTTTCAGAAAAAAACACAGCACCATCTCGGCAGCTACAAAGGTGATCAATGACATACTTGTTGCTCAGGATAAAATGCAGCCTCACTGTTTATTGATCTGTCAAAGGCCTTGGACACTGTAGACCATGATCTTTTAAAAAGCTTCTTTGTTTGGGATTGTTTGAACATGCAATCTCATGGTTCGCAGACTACTTGAAGTACAGAACTCAATGCGTTAAATGTGATGAATTTTTGAGTGTCCACAAGGGCGCACCACAGGGTTCAGTTTTGGGACCCCTCTTGTTCATTAATTAAATTAATGACATAGGACAAAATGCATTGGATGCTAATATGCACTTTTACGCTGTTATATTTTTATTGTTTTAGAAAATGTTGAATTTTTACAGAAAGCTTATAATGAGGTCCAACAAACACTTATGCAGTTACAATTGCTCCTCAGTGCTGACAAGACTAAGCTAATGTTGTTTTCAAACTCTACTAAAAGATCTATAAGTATGCCCTCACTGACGACTCTTGAGGGAATTATCATTGAGGTGGTCCACACATGCAAATACCTTGGTGTCTGGCTCGATGACCTTCAAACCCCATGTAGATAATCTTGTGACGAAACTCAAACTCAGACTGGGTTTCCTGTTTTTGAAATAAACTTTGTTTTCTTTTGAGGCAAAAATGACTAGATACTGCAACATTTCTGTTTATTATGGATTATGGAGACCTTTTGTATATGAATGCCTTAGCACAGTGTCTTGGTAAGATTTATGTGGTTTACCATGCCACTGAAGTTTATTACTAACTGCAGACCACTGGCCCATCATTGTAAATTGTTCTCTCGAGTGGGATGGTATTCTTTGTCCACTAGGAGGTTGGGACAATGGTACACTTTCATTTATAAAGCCATGCTTGAATTACTTCCCAACTACATCATGGAGAATTGTAACTTCTCACAGTCAAATGATCAGTTATAAATGGCCTGTATTTGATATAGCACCTTCTAGAGTCCTAGAACCCCCAAAGGCACTTTACATTCACTCATTCACACACACATTCACACTCTGGTGAAGATGAGCTACAATGTAGCCACAGCTGCCCTGGGGCGCACTGACAGGGGCGAGGCTGCCAGCAGGCAAGGGGGTTTAAGTGTCTTGCCCAAGGACACAACAACAGAGACAAGCTGAGCGGGGCTTGAACCTACAACCTTACGAATACGGGACAAGCTCTTAACTCCTGTGCCACCGTCGCCCCACTTCTTACTTTGTCTTCCATTTGCTTGCACCAAACTGGGCAAAATGGTGAAGAATAATGGCTAAGGTAAGAATCATAAACATAAACACATATACGTATTAGCACGTAGGCTATATGTGGGTAAGAATACTCTGAATTCCACACATCCTAAAGTTTCCTTTGAGATAAATCCAAAATCCAAACTTTTACTGATAAAATAAAATTATAAAGCTGTAAAAAGTAGCTACTCGTATGTAGTGAGTGAGTCATGAACAGAACTGTTTAGTTTTCAAGTTGGATCAGAAACCTGTCATTAATATGAAACTTGTTCATGGAAGGTGACTGTAGAGTGGGTTCAGTAATGACCAAACTAACCACTAGAGGGCGGTAACGTAATGTAACCCTGAGAATGACGAAGAAAAGAGACTAAAGAAAAAAGGAAGAAGAAGAAGAAGAAGAAAACAAAACAGAATATAATAATGAGCTAAATAGAAGATAAAAAGAGTTTCTGTTAAAGTTGAAACAAGCACCAGAATGGGGAGAAAAGGGGATTTAAGTGACTTTGAACGCGGTATGATCGTCGGCGCCAGACGTACTGGTCTGAGCATTTCGGAGACAGCGGACTTGCTGGGATTTTCACGCACTACCATCTCCAGGGTTTACCGAGAATGGTCCGAAAAAGAGAAAACCACCACCGGGCGGCGGAATTCGTGCGGAAGAAAATTTCTCGTTGACGTGAAGGGTCAGATAAAAATGGACAAACTGATTCGAGACGACGACAAAGCAACAATAGCGGAAATAACCCGGCGGTACAACCAGGGTACACAGACCACCATCTCCGAACGCACAACGCGCCGGATCTTAAAGCAGATGGGCTACAGCTTCAGGAGACATCACCAGCTTCCCCCGGAGCCCAGCGGGGGACAGGACGCTCCCGTGGAGCCCACCAGGTGCTCTGCTCTCATCTTTATTTTAGGACAAATTATGCACAACATAACTAATGATACGTGTGTTTCCTTTCCTTCAGCTCAAATGACTGAGAGTCCCATTCCACACCAGTCTCCTGGTCATGGACTGAGACTGGCCTTGTTCCAGTTAAACGTCATCACCCCAGGGTTACAGACTATCAAGTCGATGCTGTCACTTTCAATAAATGGATATTCAAAAACTCTTTATGTTGGTGTTACTGGATCTATGTGCAGCCTTTGATTTGATTTTTATTTGTCAGGGAAGCCTGTAATTAATTTACTCTTATCTCACAGATTTTTTCTTCCATAAGAATTGATGTGGCTCTCCAAGGAACCCATATCAAATGTGGGGTTCCCCAAGGATCAACGTTAGGCCCAATATTTTATCACCTGTTCATGCTTCCACTTGGGCACGTCATCAGTGATACACAGCTCTATGTTGCCATGTTTTCTGGTGATGTGAAGCCAGTGAATGTTCTTTTAAACTGTGTTTTAGATATAAAGCCATGGATGGCAGATAGTGTCTTAAAACCCTACCAGGACAAAACAGGTTTTAATCATCAGTCCTGAAGATAAGAGATTATTTTACCAAAGTTACTAAACCTTAAATCCCCTGAGTGTGAAAGACCCGTTGGACTCTGAGCTACATTTTATTCCACACAGCAGAAACGTAACAAAAACTGGATTTTATCCACCCATCTTGCCAGTTTAGAGGGGTTATTGCATGCATTTATTTCCAGTAGATTAGAGCACCTTTGGGATGTGGTAGAATGGAAGATTTGCATCATGGATGTGCAGCTGACAAATCTGCAGCAACTGCGTGATTCCATCATGTCAATATGGACAAAAATCTGTTTCCAGTACCTTGTTGAGTCTACGCCAAGAAGGATTAAGGCTGTTCTGAAGGCAAAAGGGGGTCCAACCTGGTACTTGCAAGGTGTACCCAATAAAGTGGCCAGTGACTGGGTGTGATGAGGTCTGAGCAGGGCTGATCTTAAAAGTGGGTCCTGTTTTATGCTAATTTGATCATAGGATGCTTTATAAATAAAGGTTGGTTTTTTTTGTCAGAAAATGATTACAGGTGATGCTTTAGCTTATGTCATTAATATTTAATTCTTCAGAGTTCAGAATGAAGTTGCTGTCAGAGGGAGAAAACGGTTGCCTTTTATTTCTCTGTGCAAAGCTTGTATATTGTGTACATACAAATAAACAATAAATGCATGTGACTGCCGATAGGCTTTTAATGAAAGGAAACACAGTGAATCCTGTTTAAAAAGGCCTGCAATGAAAAATGTTTTAACCAAGTGGAGACCATTTATTTTAGCATTCCAACATAATTCCCAAAGGCGAGGGCTTTGTTTTTAATCTGGTAAATTTGATAAGAATACTGCCACTCATCAGAACAAAAAACTTTATTTATTTTCCTCATCAGAATACCTTTCTATTTAAAATCATTGAAAAGTTTACTGAAAATACCACTAAAGTCTTAACTATAACCCTGACTATGTCTGCATGTTCTGTTCATTTGCTGTATTTTCCATTCAGACTTCTTCTGTGTTTCAATACAAAAACACTTCCAATTAATCCCAAACTCTCTACAGATGTAGGAAATGCAAATCTGTATTTTCTTTGTGTTCACTTTACTGAAAACACACATTCAGACTCTTTTAAGACAAAAATCATAATTTAGTGAAGGAAATTTTAAGGTGCTGCAGTTATTTGGGAACTAACTTAATAAAGTGCAAAATAGAAAAATATATGAAATGAAAGTTTATAAAAGCATCTTGTCCACAAGAAGAATTTGTGTACTACATGAGTAGAAACTGACCGATGGTACCAGCGCTCAGCAGCCTCACCTCTGTCAGTGCGCCCCAGGGCAGCTGTAGCTACGTTGTAGCTCATCACCATCAGTGTGTGAATGCAATGTTGCAACACATTCTCACTCCCAGCGCATCAAAAACAAACGCTTGGTCAGCCACCCTCCACGTCAGACCCCTGACGCCAAAAGTGCCCTTTTTCGTTACTTTCATTACTGGGATCTGCAGTTACAAAAGGGGAAACCCACTTTTCGCACATAAGTAACGAAAAAGGGCACTTTTGGCGTCAGGGGTCTGACGTGGAGGGTGGCTGACCAAGCGTTTGTTTTTGACGCGCTGGGAGTGAGAATGTGTTGCGGTGAATGGATGAATGATACATTGTAGTGTGAAGTGCTTTGGAGGTCCAGACCTCTTACAACTACAGTACCAGATTGTTAAATCGAACCTAAGCTTGAATCTGGGCACAAGAGGAACTGGGAAAACATTTAAAAAATCACACAAGTTGAGTCAAGAACAGTAGATTCATCTTCAGTTATACACTTATTCCTGGAATGCATATATTACCCACATTTCTATACGACACCGATGTTCTCAAAGTTCGGATTATTTCCATTTCCTCCCATGTTCCTGCAGATCTTTGGCACGTGGAGCAGCTGGTGGTCCAGCAGATGGCAGCATAAATCTGATGTTTTAGGACCTCAGATCACAGAAGTCCAACCAGCTGACTGACACAACCATTACCCGTCCTCGGCTTTCTAGTCGCCCACACCCAGGCCGGAAGCAATCTCTGTTCCCTCTGAAGTGAAATTAAAATCTTATTTCCATTTTTTTTTCTCCATTCCAAGAAAGCAGCTGAACCAAGGGTTGTCATTTTCCAGCTTGCGAGTGGGTGGCTGTCAGCTGCGGTTTGTCACACAGTGGACCTGGAGGAGACGCTCAGAGATCTGATGGTCCATGTCCTCAGACAGGGAAGGAAGACATGCAGCCTGGGGCCGAAAGGTCTTGTGGTCACACATTCCTAAACTCCTCTGCTGCTGCCTACAGCTGCCACTAAAATATCCCCTCGAGTCATGCAAACACTGCGGTTCCAACATCACGTTCATAATCACATGTATGGATGTTTACATTGTGTTTGTGACGATGCCACGAGGACGCGTGGCAGTGATGATGCTATGCTACTTAGATATGACATTAAACATGCCTGAACATTTGCATCTTGTATATTTGCACTGGTGATATTGGAGCAAACTGAAAGATCATTACTCTTATATCGGCTCAGACGACCAGAGGACACAGCTTGGTTTGCTGTCTTAGCTGGGGTCATCAGTGGTCTTATTTGAGTTTGTTTGTTGGAAGTGGTCAGGAGGCCGTTTCCCCCTCAACCGCTCATGTGAATGCCATCATTATGTAGCACTCTCCGAGTCCAGAGCCGATGCCCCTGTATGGTTGTTCCGCAGGCGGGGACTGCGGTGTTGTTATTTACGTTCCACGGTGGAAACAAAAAATAGACTGCTTCTTTATTCTAAAACTATCTGAGGACTTATGCAAAGGATTTTCATTTCTTATAAGCTGCTAAAAATGTCATTTGTGCCCTTTTTTTTAATCACTGTTGTTTTTACATTTCAGGATAATTTTTGGATCCTTGTGGAAACAAAACACTCCTCCAGAGAGAAAACTCGCTGGTTGTTATTTACAAGCCTCAAACTAAAAACATCTTGATTAGCGTTGTTTCGGAAATCCGGCATTGGATTTGTGTCAGCATGGTGTTGTTGTAATCTAGAAATGGCTTTAATCCAGAAGTCCTCATGCAACCGCAGAGCTGCAACAGCAGAGTGGGCCGACCCGACTGTCAGTCCGTGGCTTCCGGAGTTTGTTGTCCCGCAGAAGGACTCGTTCTCTTAAGTACATGCTTTCCTTTACTTCTTGTTATTGCTGTTTTTGCAGTACATCCTGAGCAGCCACAATAGGTAATTTGAAGGAAGAAGTGACCACAAGAAGATTTTTAAAACAGTGACGTTTTTCGACTGCACAGAACACCACGATGAGCCCACAGGACCGCAGCATGTTATTCCAGAAATCTCAGCTTTAAAGTTCTGTTTAAAGTATTTGCCCCCTTACAGATTTCCTCTATTTTTGCTTTATTGTATATTTTTTTGTAGCTTTTAAATATTTCAGAATAGCAAACACATTTTAAAATCAGACACAAAAAAAATAACACGAGTGAACAAACAATGCAGTTTTCAAAAAAAGGATTTAATTGAGCAAAGAAAACTAATCTGGAACAGTAACCGAGCCTTTCTGGATAACTGCTCATGCGTCTCTCAGTTCACTGTCCCACTCATCATTACAGAATGGTCACGATTCAGCCACATTGGAGGCTTCTCCAGCATGACTGGCCCGTTTAGGGTCAAAGGTCAGATGATCTCCAGCAGGGTTTTTTGCTAGGGAAGAATAATTCATGGCTCTTTCAGTAACAGCAACTGGTCCAGGTCTTGAAGCAATACCAGACCATAACACTACCACCACCGTGTTTGTTGGTATGATGTTGTGTTAAATTTACTCCAGATGGAACGGGACACACACTTTCTCAAAGCTCCATGTTTGTGTGATCAGTCCAAAGAATATTTTCCCAACAGTCTCAGGGATCATCACAATGTTTCAGAAGAGCCCTTGTGTTCTCCTATCTCCTTCTTAGGGTTGAATCATGACGTTAGACTTCAACCAAGTGAGGGCTGCAGAGCTTTGGATGTTGTTCCGGGGTCTTTTGATCTTGAATTATTCTATAACAGTACGAGATGTTTTGAAATCTTTTAGCCTACGGCTTGTTGTATTGACAATGTTTCTTAGTTCTACGGGTATGGTAGTAATCAGGTCTGAGTGCGGCTCACAGAGCTGAACTCAGCTTTCTAAGATTAGTTATTATTTCATGATATAAAAAATGGGGAAGTATATTTCTACACAGATTGATTTGCACAGCTTTTCCCTCTCAAGCAATGAAAGCAATCAAAACCATGGGTTATCTTTGATATTCAAATTTCAAAATTAGACAAAGTAGTTAAAAAAAACTACAGAAGAAATCTGTAAGGAGGGTCATGTCTTGTCGCGTACATCACAGCAACCCTTTTCCTGTATATCCAAGTTTATTAGGAAGTTGGGTCAAAAGCATTGTGGTAGAAAGGGTTAAAGGGGCTTGCTCAGGGCCACACACTGGCAGTGCAGGCGCAGACGCCTGACGTGAAGTTTTAACCCCAAACCCAATTACAAGTCCCCCTTTCTGGCCTCAAGTTCTTCGCTGAATCCAACCTTGATCATTCATTACAACAAGTTGTGTTCAGTCTTTGGAAGAATCATAAACATAAAGACGAGGAATATACAACACGATTTTACGCGATGACAAGGCGGTAAAGCTATGAACGGCATCAAAGTTCCTATCATAATTCAAACCTGCCAGCTCTACGCTGCGACAACGTCCAAAATAGCTCCCGTAAGGCAGCGTTGTTTGCTGCACGACGCTTTGGCACTTGAAGGGCGTCTAGGGAGCAGTCTCGTTACGGCGACCTTTTAACAGGCGGCCAGGCGAACGGATACAAGCACATGATCCCTCTGTGACTTCTGTCACATCGTGCCTGGGATGCAAAGAGTTCACTGGAGCCTCATTTGTTGATAGATCAGCTATCTCAGACTCTCTGTTGAGCACTTCCTTCTCCCCTGGGCTGCACCAAACACACGGCCATCTTTAATAGCCAATAAGTGCTTACACACATCTGACAGAAGCACTTAGTAACTCTGCATTCCCCATGTGACTCAGACTGCTGAGGGGAAAATGCTGGTAATGTTTGGTTTAAAGTTATTAAAAGCATAATTAGTTAATAACCAGATGACAACAGGACTTTGTGCTTTAGATGGATGTTCTGTTGAGGCGGATGGGATTTCTCTTACAGCATGTTGTGCAGTTTTTGGAAGATGCTTATGTGAAGAATGAATTATCCAAAAGACCCTTTAACAAAGTGGTGTCAATTAAATTAAAGAGTTGTTGATTTAGTTTAAACCTAAATGCTGCAATGCAGTGTTATTACTTCAGAGAGGATGTCCTAACACCGGTTTAACACCAGAGGGCGACGTCCTCATGAAGGATGGAGTTTTTCAAAACATCCGATTCAGCCCAGTCTTTTCATAAGCATGTGCTTTTCCTAACCTTGATATAAAATCCATGTGTATTATATATGTCAACAGTTTTGTTACAGATCATTCTAAACAGCAAAGTGTCCGGTTCTCTTGCTTGTAACCCTACCTTGTGTCATTCAACACCTGTCCACTAGGAGTCAATATGGAGTCTGTAACTCTGGGTCAACACCTGACCCATTCCTCTTTTCACACACCTGCTCCTCCATTCAGATCACATCAGGATCATTTAGCACCTCTTTCACTTCATGCTTCAGACTTGACCTCCTTTTACTTAATAATTTTGGGTTTTGTTCTGTGTTGGGAGTAAAGATCCGCAAATATTACACATAAAAGTACATTTTTCCTTAATTCGTTCAGGAAGAAAAGTCAGAATAAAATAATAATAATAAAATTGGAAATCTTCTGGATCTTTCTTGAATGTCATTTGTTATTAGTTGCTCTCCAGGACAGCCAGCGTGCCAGTAGCTTTGATCGACTCCTTTTGGGCTTAGGTTTCCTCCAGCGGGGCCGTGACAAAAATAAATGATCTGATCTTTGTTGTGCTGGCAGAATGACAGCAGCTCTGTCCAAGATGACTCACTCCCAACAGTCTGCTGAGCCTCTACCCATAGGCCAAATTGCCTTGATCCTCCTCCCGTTGCAGCCTCGCGCTCACCCACAGTGTGGAGCAAGGTGGATGCATCCTCAGAGCCGGCGTCATGGTTTTCATCCCACGGGGGTGAGAACGAGCAAAGCAGTGAGCAAATGTGCTGAGAGGATTCCGTGCATTCCTCTGCTCAGTCCTGGTGGCCTGGTTTGGTGTTGGGTTCCTGGGAGAGAGGGAAGAGGAGCCGGGGCGAACGTCAGCCGACTCAGCAGCTGACACCTCCTCTGATCTCTATCTCTTCCTGCAGCCATAAAGCAAACTGTCTGTCTTTTCAGCAGGATGACCACATAAACAGATCTTTCCTTTTGGCTTCAATTAAACGATGCCAACTTTTTATTGTGAATGAGATGGTTGTTATGATAAGGAGGTGAGGATGTGGCGATGAGCTAACTCTCCAGATATTTACTCTGGAAACCTACTAGAGTGAAACTTCAGGACCGTATCGATAACGCAGATTATTAGCTGTACTTTCCTGCAAAATAGGCTACATATGCATGTGTGTGTGTGTAGAACACAGGCCATTTACCATTTATACTCTTCATATATTCTGACCTGATAAGCTGAAAGTCACTACTCGCCTAACACATGCGCACATTCGCCAAAAGCCTGTTCTCAGTGGGTAAAGGAGTCATAAATCATGTTGTGCTCACACTTTTCAGGCTAACTTGTCATAGGTGTAATGCTTGCAAAACAGTCGGATCACAGCTTCCACAAACCAATCGCATCTTTCAGCTCTCAAGGGACTAAAGCGTGATTGCCGAGCTTAAAATAAGATCAATGGTCATGATGCACTGAACGCTGCTCGGCGTGTGCAAGCATTCCTTTTTATCTGAGCTGACTTTTGCATAGGATTGATGATCGTTGGTTGTGTTCATCATCATCATCAGCTGAATTTATGAAGCGCTTTCCATTGGCCAGGAGGTGAAACAAAGTGCTGTACACACATAAAATAATTTCAAACATCACTAACCCATGCAAGAGCCACCCAAATATAGAGACAAATAAAAGCAGGAGATAAAAGCAAAGGATGTTGGTAAAAAGATCTAATAAATTATATAAAACCGGATAAAAATTTGCTAAAATATCTAAAAATATGGCTAACTCACATGCTGAACGTCACTGTATAAAAGTGAGTCTTCATCCGACTCTTAGAACCAGCAGTGAGGGTGCTTGTCTGAAGGTCATTCCATAGATTAGGGGCCAAAACTGAGAAAGCCCTGCTTCCTCTGGTCAAGTATTTTACATGTGAAATGATTAGTAAGTCTTGCTGTGATGTTGTTGATGTGGTGCTGTTTAACTCCCGGCTGTGGTTTGGACTCATTTTGTAATCAAATAGTATCCATTTAGGGTGAGAGTCAGCTCTTCCAAATCCAAGTCAATGTTTTCAGCTGGAAAAAAGGGGGAAAAGTGAGACTTTGCTCCAAGCGGACCGATTCTCTTAGCATCTTCCAATCCAATCCAATCCAATCCAATTTTATTTAAAAAGCGCATTCACAAGGCATTACAACCAAACAAGGCGCTGTACACTAAAAATGTTGGTTAATTAAACCGGCATTATACAAACATGTCAAACACAGATAAAAGATAAAAAGGAAATAAAACAAAATTCCCAAAAATAACAGCTAAAAATCAGTAAGACACAGGGTGAATAAAAAATTAGAAAAACATTTTAAAAAAGAACCTCAATAGTACGGAAGTCGATAATTGTGGAGTCCATTTTTAAACAGTGTAGATGTAAGTGAGGTTCATAATTATGTGGTATACGCTAGGGTGAAGTAGTGAGTTTTCAGGCGTGATTTAAAAATGCTAGCTGTTGGTGCTTGCCTCACTAGCAGTGGTAATGCGTTCCACAGCTTGGGTGCACAGACAGAGAAAGCCCTTTCTCCACGGCTTTTTAAACGAGCATTCGGAACAGCTAGGAGGAGCTTATCTTCAGACCTGAGAGCATGCGGCGGGTTGTAGTAATGGACAAGTTCACACAGATATGGAGGAGCTTGATGGTTCAAGGATTTGTAAGTGAGAAGCATAATTTTGAAGTTTATCCTGAACTGCACGGGCAACCAGTGGAGAGATTTCAGAATTGGAGAAATGTGTTGTCTTCTGTCAGCTCCAGTCAGCAACCTAGCTGCTGAATTCTGGACCAGCTGAAGTCTAGAAAGAGCTGCTTTACTGATGCCGTATAAGCAGGAGTTGGAGAAATCCAGCCTTGAGGTGATAAAAGTGTGGACCACCGATTTCAGAAGACGGACACTCAGGATGAGCTTTAGTTTTGAGATGTGTCTTAGTTGGTAAAAACATGATTTAACTGTGTTATTGACCTGGGCATCCATCTTCAGAGCCTGATCCATTTTTACTCCAAGGTTGGAGATTACAGAGGATACATTAGGTGAGAGATAGTTGAGGTCAGGTTGATGAGTTACAATGATACTGTAAGGACTGAAAACGATTAAGTCAGTTTTGGAGTTAGTGAGATGGAGGAAGTTGTCAGCTAGCCATTGCTTGACCTCAAGGATACAATCAGACAGAACTTTCATTGATTGAGTTGGCTTAAATGAAAAGTAGATTTGACAGTCGTCAGCGTAAAGATGGTATGCGACAGCATGCTTTCTGAAAATGGCTCCTAAGGGCAGTATATAGAGGTTGAACAGTAACGGGCCGAGAATTGAACCTTGTGGGACACCCCAACGTAGAGGCTGTGACTCGGAAGAACAGCCATCCAACATGACCCTAGCAGACCTGTTACAAAAGTATGACCTAAACCATTCTAGGGCTGAGCCTGAAATGCCAGCCCAAGTGTGAAGTCTTGTGATCAAAATGTCATGATCGATCGTGTCGAATGCTGCAGATAGATCCAAAAGTACCAGAACCACATGGAAACCTGAATCTAAAGCCAGAAAAATGTCATTAAACACCCGAACGTGAGCAGTTTCAGTGCTGTGCTGTTGTCTAAAACCAGACTGACAGGTGTCCATTACCTGATATTCATTTAGATGTTTCATCAACTTCATGTTTCATCTTGTTGATCCTCCATAGGGTGGCTAGGCTCAGCCTTATAGACAAGACAAGAAACACCGAAAAGTTAAAGCGCAAGTCACCCCCTACCAGAGTCTATTCCACTCCTATTTACTGTTTGAAAAATGAGCCACAAGGAGGTGTTGCCTGGCAGACCAAGGGAGCGGAACCGCTATTAAAGACCAACACACACAGGCTCACAGCGGCATTGGGACATCATATGGTACTAGCTAATGTCAAAGGCCACCTCTAAAGGTTGGTTTATGCTTGACGCGTCCGCGAGGTCCGCACGGCAAAATTGCATCATTTAAACAACCACGCCCCTCCACCGCGTCTCCGCACGGCCCAAAATTTCCGCAACGCGCACCTAGGAAAATTTCTAACCACGCGGACGGTCGGACGCGGAAAAATATGGCGGACCGGCAAGAACTAGTATGGCAGAGGTTCGTAAATACAGACATTTGTATGATTCAGCTCTCAGAGATCACCGTGATCAACATGTTGTTAATAATTCTTGGAGAGAAATAGCTCGCACTGTCGGAAAAGACGAGGACGCTGTTAAAAAATGCTAGAATGCCATGTTGTAAACAACAGTAATTTTTACTTCTACTATGGTGTAGTTGGATGCATGCCGTAGAGCTCCATGCTGCCCCCTACAGTTTGGGAGAATATTGGCTCACCACAGGGACAAGCCGCACAAACCATAAACACTGCGAGTTGTGAAGCGCGTTTCATCCGCGAGCCGCATCACCAAGCGGAAAGTGAATGCGTCAAGCATAAACCAAGCTTTAGCCAATAGCAATGGCAGGTTTAAATTCAAATGTAGTCCAGAGTTTTATCTGAAGAGAGCGCAACACTGATGGTTTAAGGCAGAATATTTAAATTTTAACTAAGGTGCACTAAAGTGCCAAATCATTGACTACACAATGGCTCATTTACATAGTTTATCAGCAGAAATAAAAGATCATTTGGGGCTGGCTTGCTCTTTAAAGAGAAAATCACTAGTGTGTGAAATTTGTCTCCCTGGGGGAGCAGTGAGCTGCAGACATGGCCGCACTCGGTAGCCATTTGGCAGTTTAAACCCCCAATCAAACACCTTAATGCGGAGTGTCAAGCAGGGAGGCATTGGGTCCCACTTTTAAAGAATTTGGTGTGACCCAACCGTGGATTTGAACCCACGATCTCCCAGTCTCAGGGCGGACACTGATATCACCAAGCCACTGAACTCAGAGTAGAGCTGAAGCTCCTCCTCATGAAAAGAAGTATGATGAAGTGGTTTTAAGCATCAAACAAGGATGCCTCTCTCTGGAAAGATTATATGTCCTCTTTGGCCTGGAAACACCTTGGGATCTCCCAGGAGAAGACGGAGAGTGTTGCCGGGGAGAGGGATGTCTGGGTTTCTCCCCAGATCTTACATCTGCAGCCTGACTTTAGATAAACAATTGAAGTACTCATTAAGTATCAAAGAAGGAATGGAAATATGTGATGTTAGTTACCTAAAAATATTTTGTTTGCCTTATTTTTACGGGGGGCATATTTTGTTATCGGTTTACTCTGATATCAGAAATTACAAGTTAGAACAGTGGTTCCTAACCTCTTTTCCTTGAAGACCCCCCTTGCCTGTGTCTAGGACAAGCCACGACCCCCAACCCCAACTCCTACCTAAAAAATGTATTAATTACAAACTATACAGTTATAACTCTTATACAGAGTTTTGATACCATTGGGATTTTATAAATGTAACTTTTATAAATATAATCTTGATAATCTCACAACCTCAGTACAGACAAAATTGTGGTGACCCCAGGTTGGGAACCACTGAGTTTATTGGTTTATTAGATATTGCGTAAAAACAGCTTTTGTTGAACATCCCTAACTCACAACACATACTTCTTGAGCTAACGTATCACACATTTAGAGGCCAACCGATAAGTTTTTTGAAGGCCCATGCCAATACCGAATTTTAAAGAAATTGTTGCAGATGGCCGATATCTAAAGCCAGTTATATATATATATATATATATATATATATATATATATATATATATATATATATATATATATTAGCAGCACATTGATTGTGAAAGGCAACCGAACACTCACTGTGTGCAATATAAATTAAATAAGTCAATAAATCTCTTCATATTTACTGACCTTTAAATATAAAATAAACTCAAAACATAAAAAAAACAGTGTTGGGGTCCTTCAGGTCCTTTGTTCATTCTAGTAGTGATGGCAGTTGGCCACACAGGTGCCAGATTTTATTTTATTTTTTTAATCAGCTTTTGAAAATAATTTCGGCTGATGGCTGATATAGGAAACATTGAATATATCAACCCGATATCTCGGTCGGCCTCTACACCCGACTGTTGTGATTAGTTTTCAACTCTGACCTGAAAGGAAGTGGGCCATTTGCATTCCTGTTATGGCTCTAGTTAAGATTTAAGCAAAAATGTAATTAAGATATTTTTATTGTAAGTGAGCAATAAGGACATGTTAAATGGCTTGTATTTGTTATAGCGTCTTCTAAAGTCCTAGAACCCCCCAAGGCACTTTACAACATAGTCAGACATTCACCCATTCATACTCACACACTGATGGTGATGAGCTACAGCCACAGCAGCCCTGGGGCGCGCTGATGGAAGAGAGGCTGCCGAACACCGGCGCCACCATTCCCTCCGACTACCACCAGCAGGTAATGTGGGTTAGTATTGCCCAAGGACACGACAGCAGCAATCTCTGGTTAGAGCCAGGATCAATCCTTCAGCAACCCGCTCTGCCTCCGGAGATACTGATGCCCACAGGAAACATGAATTCAAATATTTAACATTTGAAATATTTGGCACATCTTCAGGGTTTGTTTTGTTTGGTTATGAAAAAATTCTAAAAGTTTTTAAATATACTTCCCTGATTGAGTATAAAAATTTGCTGTGTCATTGGCAGGACTGTTTAAGTGGCTGTAAAGTCACCTCTGCCTGACTTCTGTTCCCCTTAGTCACTCTCAGCCCAATTTAGCAACAGCTACATCTTTTTCTGCAAGGTGCACAGGCTGTACCCTTGACAAGTATTTTTACTGGGAACTCTCCCTTGTGCTCTTTGTCTTGGCTTCGCAGCTTGATGGACCCTTAACCACAGAAAGGCATTTCTATTTCTTTTACTACTGTTGTGTTTCAGTCACCACCCTGCCGCTCTGTTCACTCATTTACAAAGCAGCAAGAAGAAAGCGTGTTGCTTTTTTGGGCGGCTGAATTATTCATTAGCTTGTTCAGCAAAAATCTGAACTCTGAGCTTCTAGTAGTTTGGTGTTTTACAAGCCCCTTCTCCCTTGGATCAATTATCTTTATGCCTAAAAGTTTCTGAACAAAAAGTGCGGATACATTTTTATTATTTAAAGCTCTAAACTCATCCCAAAGCCAAGAGGATAGATGTTAACAAAAATGGTGCTCTACTACTTATTGACGTTGTCCCACCAGTATAGTGAAACACCTCTACGATGAACTGACTCAGATGTTTTCAGACACACATTCCTAATGAGCTAATTGCTCATCTTTGCCTTTTTTTCTCTCACAATGGGACACATTTTTGTGTAAAATATCCCCACATTAACTGGATTGAGCCATCTAACCTTTCATTACCCAGACAGAAGTTACATTTCATATGAACAACTGGGCCTTAAAAACCTGATGTTGACTTAAATATCTGTGATTTGCAGCTGGCACCAGTCCAAACACAATTAAACTGATTATTATTGATCGTAAATGTTAGTGATTTTGATGACATGCCAAAGAAATCCTCGTTCCATCTGCAGTTCTTTGCAGCTGTTGTTTCATTACTGTATTTTAAACCAAGCGGTGTAACAGTGATTGAAAGAGCTTTACATTTTTTTGGATCCTGTTACTTACACTCTGGTTGTTTGCTCTGCAGAACATCTTATTCCCATGGCCAGGTTTCTTGATTGATATGTGAGCAAGCATGTGGACTCCAAAGATCCAAGAGCTGCTAGGAAAAAAGAGCCGACTGGACAAACTGTAAACTGTGGAGTTTTGTGTTTTTGTGCTGATATGGTGACTCGTTTAGGGGAAAAAATACGCTGTGTCATTTGGGTGCTTTCCAACTTTCTCTTTCCATTGTTGCATTTAAACAACAGGACGTTTGTGACATATTGACACTTTTTCTTGTTTAAGGCAAGGATTACAGAATAATAGTTCATAATATTCCTTTATGACTCTAGGTCAGTGGTAAATGGCCTGTATCTGATATAGCGCCTTCTAGAGTCCTGGGACCCCCCAAGGCGCTTTACAACACAACCAGTCATTCACCCATTCACACACATTCATTCACACACACATTCACACACACATTCACACCCTGGTGGGGACGAGCTACAGTGTAGCCACAGTTGCCCTGGGGTGCACTGACAGAGGCGAGGCTGCCGAGCACTGGCGTCACCGGTCCCTCTGACCACCACCAGCAAGCAAGGGGGGTTAAGTGCCTTGCCCAAGGACACAACGACAGCGACAAACTGACTCTAGGTCAGTGGTGTCCTCCAGGAACACCATGCTGTATATGTTAAAACGGATCTCTGTGTCTACACACCAGATATTAATCATTGAGTGATATGTAGGTGATCTGCTGAACAGGTAATTCAGCCATTGAATCAGGTGTGTTTTTTTGGACCATGGATCGAGGACCTCTGGGACCAGAGTTGAACACCACTGACGTAGGAGGAGTTTTTCATTGATGTTTGATTTCCTTCTGTAATGTTTTGCATTTTGTGGCCACATTTTTTGTCTTTGTGACCATATTTGGGCAGGAAGCTGGTAGTAAAAAAAAAAAAGTTAAAGGGGCAGTGTGCAATATGTGTGCCTTGTGTGTAAAAAAAAAAGTGACTCTTTAGCGCCATGGAGCCCAGAGTAAGTATTGAACCTATGATAACCCACACATCAAAAAGGCAATGTGTCCACAGCCTCCAGTATTCACTCCAGCCATCAGGTTTGTTCTTTATAATTATGAGCTTGATAGTATAATAATTTGCCAAACTCTCTAGTTCAACCCACATAAAGCATATAACTACTATGATAGAGCAATTAAGAAACACATTTTTAAAACTGTCTGTTATATTAACCTACCGGCCCTGAAGGAAGCAAGCAAGTTCTGTCAAGCTGTTTGAAGAGCACAGCTATTGCTGATTCACACACGGAGGAGGGGTCGCGTCAGCGGGGCAGTCCAGCGTCACAGCGATCTCGAGGAGCAGCAGTGAAGTAAACAGTGTTGCCAACTTAGCGAATTTGTCACCATTTCTAACGCCTTTTCAGACCACCTTAACGACATTTTTTCAAAAAAGCGCCTAGCGACAATTCTGGTGACATTTCTGACCCCCCTCAGCTACTTTGACTACAACTTTGTAGCAGACTTTACCTGCAGATTAGCGAGGCATCTGAAGCGACAGGACCGTCCTTCCTTCCAGAGGATCAGAAAGAAAATGATCTGCGCATGTGCATGCAGCATGATCATGCTACCCCCATTGACCAATCAAACTTTTTGTGGGTTTTCACGAGTCCATTATTTGAGATAGCCACCGGAGCTACATAAAGGGCGACCGCTCCTTCCGCCATCCTGCCGCATTTCGGCAGCTGAGCTCGGCTGGCACTGGCAGGTAGCGTCACACTCACACATGGCTTCTCGCACCACTTGTTGTGCATTCAAGGAACATTGGAACTCTATGATGAGTTCAATAACGTAGCACATTTAAAACTTTTATAAAAAAACAGAATAATACTGTAAGTCATTGGCAGGTCATTGGCAGTTTGCATGTTACGTTTCTGAATACTAAATGCGACCTGCATCTTTTTACACTAAAGTACTAAAAACAACAAAACCAAACAAAAACAATATATATATATATATATATATATATATATATATATATATATATATATATATAATCTTTTAGGTCAGTATATAGCACTGAATCACAACAGAAGAATACATCTCAAGGCACTTGAAAACTACAAGAGAAAATTCATTTTAATTCAATCATACATACATTCCTATCAATTTAATATTTTTTGTGTTTAAGAGTTCCATTCTCTTCAGACAAAATATAAATATTCCTTCCATTTTTTTGTGCCATCTTTCCTTGATGTTTTAAAGGCTGCTGTTTTGTATTCTATGGGGTTTTTATTTTTAATAAAGTATTAAAAAAGAAATTAAATAATTTTTTAAATAAAATCATGTGGGTTTTATTTGATTTACTCTACAAGACCGGTGACGTCATGACGCAAACGTGGTTACGTCATTGCGTCATATGCAAATTAGCATGTGACGTCATTTGGCGACATCTAGTGACTTTTGGGGGGGACTTCAGCTACTTTCAGTCAACAACAGTTGGGAACACTGGAAGTAAATAGGCTGGCTACCGCTTAGCAACCACCTAACGGATGAACGCTGCTGTGAGATGGGGAGACACTCTGGAGAAAGAGACGACTACATTGGATTCATGTTAGCCACTGGCTAGCAGAGAAAATTAGCCGTGGGCCGGGGAAACACTATGGAGATGGAGCTGACAACACGTGCTGCCTGTTAACCACCAGTTATTGGAGACAAGCTGCCATGGGCCAGGGGCGCACTGTGGAGATTAAGTAAACAATGCTAGCTTATCCACCAGCTAGCGGATGAGCACTGCAATAGGAAAAGAGACTTGAGCACATGGAACTTTATTAGCCGTCTTGAAGAAAGACTTTTATAGTAATACATTGGGACCATATATATAGAGCTCTAGTATGAAGAAAAGATGAATGACCTACTTGAGGTGGGCTAGGGAGTTAGGGACACCACTGGAAGGTTGGTGTCCAACTACTGGCACTTACACATTAGCGTCGGCACGGCCCCAAAAGGTACCGAACGGCACCGGAATTTGGTTTCACACACTGGTCAGATTTGCGTTTTCGGTGCCGAGGCGATTCTTTCTTTCAGACCTTCTCCCCAGCGGTCAGACTGGGACCGAGGCGACACTAGGGACTGATTGGCTGGCTGAAATTACGCCTACCGCCTTCGATTTGCGAGAAGAATGAGCCGGGGGGGGGGGGGGGGGGGGGGGGGATTCCGCACTTCCGAATCATTTTCATGCTGGATGCTGTTGAGTTCCGGAGCTGCCAATGGGAACAGGAGAAGAAAATAGCTCTGTGTGTGTGTGTGTGTGTGTGTGTGTGGGCGCCTGTTCGCATCAGAGCTCTTGCCCTGGCGAGCAGACAACTGCTCAGGAGAGAAATCGGTGTGTGTGTGTGTGTGTGGCACAAGATTATGAGGACACACACAGCATATTAATAAAATAATGTGGTTCAGAGTCTCACAAAAGCAACACAGCTCATGTCAACCTTTGTTTACCTTATAATGGAGGACACCGCGGTCTTTCCCGCGGGTATTAAACACCGCCCACAGGCTCGGGGATTTCTGTGTTCCTGAGAAGTCCCTCGGATTTATATGTGAACACTACACTGCCAGTTCAAGACCGAACCCATGCCATCCCGCCCGACCATGCCGACGCTAATGTGTAAGCGCCATAATAGTGGGTGGGGAGCTCATCAATTGCCGCTGCAGAGAGGTGGACATGATGAGCTCCTGACACTTTACAGTGTCTGTGTCTACTGGTTTCATTGTTTGTTATTCAAACTAACAGAGTACAGCAATGGAGTACCTGTTCTCTTCTTCATAAGCCTGATTTATACTATTCCGTCTGCGTTGGTGCAGAAACACACAACGCCATTATACGTTGACGCAAGGGCTCTCCAACGGGGTCACAGAGGGTGACAGAGACATGCCCAAGTTTTTAAATATCTGTCAAAAGTGACGAGACTGCAAGCTTGTGATTGGTCAGGACGCAGCTTCCTGTAAATTGGACACCACCATCGCCCCGTCAAAATGTAAAAAGATATTTAGCAGCATACCCAGAACAGATTGAAGAACGCATCGCAGAAAATGTTCAAAAATATGAACTTTTATTCACCCGTGATTAAAGGAGTACAAAGTACGGAGCAAACGTTTTATTTTTGGAAGGAAATGATGGGAAACGTGGGTTTAGAGGCGGCAACCGCGTGAAGAGGTGGAGGAGAATGAAGGACAAGTTCGTCCATGTTATAAAGTCTCAGAAAAATATAAACACATTAATAAATAAACTATTGTTGACTGGATGCATGAGTGTAATGGTGGCATGATACCACAGAAAGCGCTACGCCGTCCGTTGTCCGGGCAGGGAATTGCTTTGCAACACTCCCCAGGTGACTGGTGACAAGGGAGTCAATGCATGTGCATTTCTCCCTTACGGAGATGACGGAGAAGTATACGTATGTATATGTATATGTAAATGGTAAATGGCCAGTATTTGTATAGCACCTTGTGGTTCTACAACCCCCCAAGGTGCTTCACAATATAATCAGTCATTCACCCATTCACACACATTCACACGCTGGTGGGGATGAGCTACGATGTAGCCACGGCTGCCCTGGGGCCCAATGACAGATGCAAGACTGCCGAACACCGGCACCACCAGTCCTTCTGACCACCACCAGCAAGTAAGGCGAGTTAAGTGTCTTTCCCAAGGACACAACAGCAGCATTCTCTGGTTGGAGCCAGAATTGAACCTGCAACCTTCAGGTTACTGGACAACCCGCTCTACCTCCTGAGCTTTGTAAATCAGGCTTTAGTTGAAATGGCATGCTTCCAGGGTTTATTGCTGCCCTCCACTGTTTCTTTCAGGTTACAGTCAAAATGCAAAAGCGGAAGCTTATATGTCCTTAAATAGCTACCGTATTTCAAGATGGCGCATGACCATGGAGCATCAACCACAGTTTATGTATTTAAAAGTGTAACATTTCAAGCTGAGCAGAATATGTAGAATTGAGGTTGGTGAGAAATACGAGTGAAAAAGGACAAGTTTGTGAACTGGATACACAGAATTTGATAGTAAACAGGTGAAAATATAACACACTGTGGCTTTAACCTCGTTATTCAAACGTAGTATTTAATAGCCACATTATTGCAACCACCGAATGAATACAATGTCAGCAATTGTTGTGCAGTTCAAGCAAAAATGCGCATGTATTATTTTTTTATGTTAGAAAGTAGACATCTCTGAAGAGCAGCCTCAGCATCACACCAGCGGAACGCTATTAGCAGAGATCATCTGAAGGGCTCAGCACGTCTCATTAACGAGCCCATCTTTCCATTGATTTTTGTCCCTCCTTGTCAATAACCCAGTAGTTTTGTCTATTCAGGCTATTGGTTGTCATGGTTTGCATAGCCATGTGCTTACACAGCAAACCAAAAGCTTGTCTCATTACTCTGCAGCTTGGTGTTATTCACACTATATCATCCTTGGGACAAAACTATTTATTTTCAAGAGGTTGTAGAATTGCTTCCAGATTTCTGGTTTATTTAATGTTTCTGTACAAAAGTCTCAAATTTCTTCAGAGTGTCTTAATATTTTTTAAGTGGTCTTTTGAAGGTTATTTTAGCTCCCATTTCTTTACATGAATCAATGATCAACTGACAGTTAACTGTATTTTTAGCACCAACAAGGTAGTTACCACCACAAATCTTTGAACTGATTACTCGTCAGGTGATCATCCGAGGGATAACACATCTGCTGAAGATAGTTGTTCAGGCCTGACACACTTAACGATTCTTCTTAATGAATCATTCAAATGACTGATGGGGATTTAAGCAAAACTTGGTCCTACATCAAAGACAAATGATCTCTTTAGCCAAATTCAAGTCATTAAGTTACCGAGATTATTTGCATCCCATTTGTGGCTTTATTTCTGGACCTGAACACTAAACCACGTCGTGTATTCACTCCATGCAGGCCATATTTTTATGTTGCGGGGTGTGTTCCTTACAATAATGATGCGCAATCTGACCTGGCAGAGTATTTGGTTGAGTAAACTTCCTGGACAAACAGCTAAGGACGTGTCAGACAGGACAACCATGCTCTGCTGAGACTGTTTTTACACCTTCCCTCTAAATAAGGCTGCAGGCTGCCAGGACATATGACCACGGTCCCCGATTTGGGTTCTGGACACAGTATCCATCCATCCATCCTGATTGCTCAACACCAATGAAAGTCAAACTCTCACACGCTCCCTCTCTCTCTCAGGTCTCCCATGTGAGGAAGAGAGCAAAGTTAAGCTAGTCAAGTTGTTTGGAGGAAACATGAAGACACGGGTCAGTCCCGTTTCAGAATAATATAACGGCTTCAAAACCAGCTGGAAACTATATATTTTTATTTATTACAACCCAGTAATTAATAACTTAGAGCTTCAACCACAACATAACTTATGTTTGAGATTAAGTTTCATAAAATAAGAGAAACAACATTCATTTTGAACCACTTGGATTTTGTTAAGGTGTCAAACATTAGTATATTCTTTTGCATTTACGATATCTTAGGAACATTTTAAAGAATAGTTCTTAATTTTATTCTACAACCTCGAATTTTGCCAAGGCTTTTATTTTGAAACGCAGCACAGGAAACCCCTTGTCTTATCCTTCCCTACTTATCTGAAGTTGGAGTGAAGGTTCAGCCCCCCCTCCATCACTCGCATCAGATCAGCTGCTGAGGACCTGGAGCCCTCTCCTCCTCCCATCTCCTACTCTCACTGGGGGCTGCATGCAGGGTGAAGTCACAGTGATGTCATTTAGGATGTGAGGGAGTTGGGGGGCAAGGTGTGTGCTGGTTTTGCGTTGAGTGGTGTCCCCCCCTCCACGGCCAGCGTTGCCTGTAACACAGAGGCGCGGAGCGGCGAAAGATGGTCATCGCCACCGGCACCGACTCAAGCTCCAACGCCTTCTGTCCTCGTCCTCTTCCTCAGATCTCGGGCTATGGCCTTGATCCCAAAATAAGCCTCTACCGCCACCATGCCAAAGGACAGAAAATAAGAAGAGTTGCGTTTTTAAGACAGGTAACTTTGTTGCCCAAAGGTGAACTGGATTGCGCAAAGGTGCCTCTACAGTATGCGCAGCGGGGCCGGGACGCACTGGCCGGGGCCGGCTGCTCTGGTACTCTGGACTTCTCTGTGGGGAATCGCTTCACCCTATCCGATTCCGAGCAGGACTAATGCCACTTTGTTGGAAAGGAGGTGGGAGACCCTCTTCTCCCGCTCCTATCTGGGTATAAACGGAGGTAAATCGGAGCTGAACTGGGAGAGTGACTATTTGCAAGGCATCAAAAGAGTGCGGCGACTGTACTGCAACGTGGGCATTGGGTTTCACCTGCAGGTGCTCCCGGATGGCAGGATAAGCGGTGTCCACAGTGAGAACCCATACAGTGAGTTGCATCCGGACTGTGCGGTGCGTGTGACTCGCTGTGTAAAAGTTAGAAGCCTTCACTTTGTCTTGCATGATATTTAATAAGCAATGTCGGCACGGATGAAAGTTTCCGAAAGCAAAAACAGTATGCAGAGTCTTGCATCCGTGCTGTGCAAAGAATCCCCCCAAGCCAAATACATGACATGCATACCGGACTTATTTTTACCCTGCGTCCCCTGCAGCGGGACACGTCCCTCTCAGCACGCTGTAAACTTCACTCACGCTGTCTAACGTGCAGACTGAGTGGGTCATTTGCAAAGAAAGGGCTAATTGAGAATCATCCAAGTCGCAATGCACCTGCAAGGTTACACCCACCTCTGCTGCATGAGTCCACTTTCCTCCCCCCCCCCCCCCCCACCCCCCACCCCACCCCACAGGCGCAGCGTCACCTTGCTTCCCTAACATTGTGTTTCATTCAGGTCTAATAGAGATCTCCACCGTGGACCGAGGGGTGATCAGCTTGTTCGGAGTGAGGAGTGAGATGTTTGTCGCAATGAACAGCAGGGGAAGGCTATACGGAACGGTACGTTTTGGTGCACAACATCCTGCTGAGTGAGTTCAGGGAGTTGCTGCATCCTCCACTTCATGTTTGTGATGCTCTGGTGAAAGGTGGAGTTTCACAGCAACGCAACTTTGGAGAATCGGGTCTGGTTTACGGATGTGTCAAAATCGGAGCAAAAGTCAAACTGATGCGACAGAAAATTCTCCTTTTTTATCACTTGGTTTGTTAAATCTTTAAACTTGCGCTCAAAAAACTCCTATACATAACAGTTACATTTCCCAGTTTTAAAACATCATTTCAACTATTTGAGTTGCAAAAACGTTTAAAACTTAAAAAAAATGTGTTTCCCCCTTATGTTAGATGTTGCTTTTCGCATATTTAAAATAAGAATTTCATTTTGGTTTGTTCTTATAAGTCAAATTAAAGTTATGTCCAGATAATGTCATTTATTGTGTTTTATTTTGTTGTTTGTTGGTTTCACAGTTATTCATACTCCTGCTGCTTAGAAATTATTCTGATGAAGACTGCAAAATTGCTGAAATATGATTTTCCTCTATTTCCATTTTGACCTTAAAGGGGCATTATGGAAGTTTGACAGCCAAAACATGTATAGAAATAATAAATTTCTTCTTCATACATTCTCCTGCAATGCCCTGGTCCTGTAGAATGAGCCCTGGCATTTTTACTGTGATTGCCTGTTTTTCTGTAAAATCACAGAAAAAGAGAGCTGCTCGGGTCGAGCAGGCTGCTTCACGCTCAGGCATAGCCCGTAGCATTTGCTATCCGTAGCTTTAGCAGCAGAGAGAGAGGCAGTGCCACTTTGTCGCTGTTCCTAACGCCATAGTGACAAAGCTAGCTACATTTCTGAGGACCCTTAGCTACTTTCTGTAGAACTTTCTTCTAGATATTTACTGCAAATTAGCAACAAAATAGCCATTTTCGCTCCGAACCGTTCTTTGAACGTTGTTATTATTTTTAATCAGTTATTTGGATGTTTATGAGGTTTACGTCCACACTAGTGTGTACATTTTCTTTTAGAGTAGAGTTTTCGAGTTAATTCTGGAGTCTGCTAAACTTTTTCCTTCTGCTCCATTCACAATCAGTCAGTAAACATGTGGAAACGACATCAACTTATTGATCTCACGTTTCTTTCTGTCCTCTGCTTCTCCAGAGAGTCTTCAGGGACGAGTGCAAGTTCAGAGAGACTTTGCTGCCCAATAACTACAACTCCTACGAGTCTTTTGTTTACAAGGGCTTCTACATCGCCCTCAGCAAACATGGTCGCATGAAGAGAGGCAACAAGGCGACCACCGCCATGACTGTCACACACTTCCTCCCGCGACTATGAGAGAAAATGACAATTACTGAGTAATTTGCACATGTGGATGTTCTTCCAGGTAATAAAAAAACGCAAAGTCATCATATACGCACCAAATGGACTGCAGAAGCAAAAGAAAACGCAAATATTTATTCTGTTTTACACACACACAAATATATAAAAGTGTGTGTATATTTTTGGATAGCTGTCTTTGTATATATGCCATACTGTGCTGCTCATTGTTTTTATAGAGGGGAAAGCTGAAGCCTTGGCCTGTCTCACTTTACCTTGGTGCTTGCTGTAACACGTCACTTACTTTTCTGAGATGGAGGGTGAGCAATATTCTGTGCTTTTAAAGAGTGAAATGAATACCTTTTATTACCTCAAAGAACCACGTTACCAGAGTACGGGATGCATGGGCTTCTGCTGCAATGTCTGCTAAGTTCATCGTTTTGTTCGAACCTTTGGATGTTTGACAGTTCTCTGCTCGTTTAAAGATGTCCTCCAGCGGAGGGGGGACTTAAATGCACTACCTTTTCTGCACGATTTTAAGGTGCCTTGGTGTTCCCACTTGTTGCCCCCTTAAACCTCCGTGTAAAGAGACACCCGGAGGAGTCAGAAATAGGGCTGACACTTCAGAGAGGGCCTCAGAAGAGGAGGAGGGGTTGACTATTTTTGGTTTATTTTCTTAACTCTAATTAGATCGATTAAGTTATAAACAATCTGTGGCCGAGGCCAGGGTGGAACACTAATTCAAACAGGAGAAATTGTTTGGTCAGTCACGGCTTGCTTCTGCACAACCAAGCAGATAAAGTGAACATAAGACTAAGTTCATGCACATTGTCTCTGAGATTGCCCCCCCCCCCCCCTCTCAAGGTGAAGTGGGCTGGTGTTTTCTTAAATGCAAAGCTTCAGCTGAAGTCTATTAAAACGATATAACCAGTGGAAAACAGTGTAAATAGCTTCACATTTAAAAAAAAACAACTTCCAGAGCTTTTTAGCACAACAAAGGCTAGGGCTACACGACAAACTAGCAGAACACCAACATAGGTGGTCATCCATCTGTCTGTGTTAGGTTATTTCTTTAGGTCGGTGTGCTTGTTGGGAGATTTTGGTTTTCTGGGCCGTGTTTTACCCGGACTGCCTTTGTTTTCTGCAGCTGCACTGCAGTAGTTAGGAGTTGGGCGCTAGAGGCAGATGGCTTTGAATGCAATTAGGGACGAGTCAATTTTAGGAAGGATGGTGCCGTTAGATGCAAAGATTGTTTTGGAACATCTATATTTTGGTTGACTTCAAGCTTAATTTTATACATTAGAATGTTAAAATCCCAGTAGAGTTTATGTATAAATAGAAGCCGTTTGTTCACAAAGTCGAAGGTGCAGCATGCTTTGCAGACTCACAATTAGTACGTTCAAATATCTTCTTACATATTCCAAAGATGTTTTTCTTGTCTCATTCTTTAAATTCCCCAGAGTCCTCTAGAGTGCATCTACCCATGTATTTTCAGCAGCTGTTAACTTAAAAAAACTGCTGCTTGTTTCACCAACAGCCTCCATTCATTCCTGTATGAGAGGAAGCAGAACTATTTAAGCCCAGGAAAGATGTGTGCAACAGAGCCGACTCGCCGTCTTTGTTGTTCGTCAAACTCCCTGCAGGAATGTGAATCTGCCAGGATGACAGGCAGCTTCCGCACATACCTGAACTATAAAATGCTCCACTAGCCATCTCTGCCTCCCTGCATCCCCAACCTTCACCCCCACAACTCATCCTCTGCAGGCAGGAACCTTTTTGGATTCCAGCTGTAACCTGCAATCTTCCTCCTCCTATTTCAGCCGTTTTTAGTTCAAGGTCAGAGTCATTGATCAGCCTTTGCCTCAACCTCTGTGGCCACAGGGTGGTCTGCAGTTTGAAAAAGGAATTTAAAACATCTTTTTGATTAATTTTAGCTGCTTTAGATGCTTACTTCTATGAATTTCAAACACCACCAGCTACAAATGCAGCACATGTAATTTGCTCCTTTTAAGAAGTGCTGGATTTGGGATATTTCTAAGGAGGAGACTTCTGCAGAGTTCACGCGGTGAACGATGAGCTGAGCCACGCAGATCTGAACCTCACCTCTGCCGCTGCAGGCCTCCCCTGTGATACCAGCGTCAGTCCTGACCCCACAACCCCACATGCTGACGCTATCACACGCTGCTCGCCTTGTCTCCGTTTATGCAAGCACAACGGCTACGCAGCGATGCCAAATCTTAAAAGCAAACAAAAGCTGCTGTTGAGGCTGCATGTAAAAGCACTAATGTACATTTTTAACTATGAGTTACATGAAAATGCTCTTTATTTTGAAAGCTGTATACTGTGTGGAAGTAAACATCGTGAATGCACGCTAATGAGGACTTCATTTGCTCATGTCCAGAGGCGTGTCCAGGGAGTGGCCTGGGGTAGCACATACCACCCTTGGAATCTGATTGGCCACCCCAGGTGCCACCACATTAATTTACCTTTAGTTAGGCTTTTCATTGTCCACAAAAGGCTTGGGGGTAAAACAAGAAAAGCATAACCATTGGTGCCACCCATGCACAAAGTTGTGCCTCACCTGGGCCACCCCATTTTAAAAGATCTGGACACGCCACTGCTCATGTCACCTCTCCAAGATGTCTGGTTTTGCACCTTATTTAGGACGTCTTGATTATATATTTGATTCTCCTTTCCACAGCTTATCCTAGGTCAGATTTCAATAAGTCAAGGTGAGGAATAACTTCTTTGATGTTTGAATGTATATCAGCATGCCTGAGTCCAGAGCTTGACTAGGGTGTGTGTTCTTCATGTGTTATTTTTACTTTTTGGACTGAGCCTCCACTCTATTCCTCTCCTCTGTTCTCATATACCTCACCTTCTGCCTTAGTTTTGGTTTGCTAATCTCTGTAAAATGAGACGAAACAAATTTTAGTTACATGTTTCTGATAACAGACGATGCTAAGTAAAGTTTTGTTCCTTTTATTTTTGTACGTATGTGCTGTGCACAGCAGTCTACTGTATATTCCTGAAATACCAAATAATAAAAGTTTGTTTTTCTTTTTTTAACTGGCTGCTGGGAGTTTGTTGTTTCTGTGGTTTAACTGGATTTGCTGACCTTGAACTGAAAGATGTGAGTCACTCATTTAATAAATACATTTGTAGTGGTCTCTAGGAATTAATCCAAGTTGTACTCTGGGGAGGAAAAACTGACCGTTGCACCATTTCCAGGAACTTGTAAACGATAACGACCTGCACTTGTACTGCTTCGTTCAGAGTCAAAGGTAGAGAGGTGGTAGTGATCCACGGGTGAGTCCATGAATGTTGAGTGACAGTGTGATGCAGATCTGGCAGTTTCACATCTCTTTTCTATCAGAAACTGATGCAGGAGATAGGTGTAGGAGACTATTTTCATGTTCAGCCTGCATGAAAAACTCAGAGTGACCCATTATAATCAGAAATAATCATTAAAAATTGGTTTTTAGTGTTCCACATTTTTAAATCATGAAAAATTAAAACATTTCAAACACAAAATATTAGTTTAAATTTTTAAAACAACAAAGACCCCAAAATACATGCCAAACATAAAATTTACAACAAAATAATTTTTAAATCAAGTCCTGTCCCTAATTTACAAAACAAATGTAAGGTTAATTAACAGATTAAAAAATCTTTCTGACTTATTCCATGAATTATAACTTGTCACCATAATAATTTCCTGCATGAATGAACCGTTTATAAGAGGGGAACAGACTAAACGCAGTTAGGTTTCCAGTGTGGCAGCTTTCTGTAAAAGATGCGTCTGTTTGCTTTCCTCCCAACAAGGAAGTGTCGCCATCTGCTGGGTAAAAAGTGGAAACGTGGATGAGTGCAGGTGTGCAGAAAAAGCAGAGCTGGCATAAACAACTATTTTAACTCTTTAATTATAGAGCTGTCACTCTTGGTTGGGGAAATAATCCGCGATGTGATGAAAAGCCTTTAGAGGTTTTTTTTTTCCTTTTGAAATATTACACAATGCAGCTTCCTGCACTCCGAACTAAAACCTGAAGCGGTGGTTTAATAAGAAACGGTGGATGAGTCAAGAAGAGAACCCAAAAATAAAAGTCTTGATTTTTAACCAAGATCATGAAATAAACAGAGAGGTGGAAGTGGTCCTTCCGCTGCTGAAACCCGCACCTCTGCTTTGGGGGCGAGTTTCTTTTTCTTTTCTTTTTTTCCGCGCAAAGGATGTGCGCAGGAGTGGCGCTCAGATGGGCTTTAAATAGGTACTGTCACCAAACTGTGGCACAACAGAGCATCCGAGCGCTTCCAGCAGTCCAAACCAGCGGTTTGATCCAGGATGGACGTCAACAAGCGACTGGGGATGAGAGACACGATGCTGACGCTCTTACTCGCTGTCCTGCAGGGACTTCCTGTCGGGGAAGCGGCACCGAATCCGTCTCCGTTAGTTGGATCCAACTGGGGGAACCCGAGGAGATACGTTCACCTGCAGACCTCCACAGAACTCAACAACTTCTACCTGGAGATCAGATTAGACGGGTCTGTGGGCAAAACTACAGCCAGATCTGCATTCAGTAAGTTGATATTTGGATGAAAATAATGTAGGTTTATAGACCAAGGTCAGGCTGCTAAAAGTGTTTTTTTTCTCTCGCAGGTGTAATTCTAATGAAAGCTGAAACAAGGGAGCACGTGGCCATCTTCGGTGTCAAAAGCAACCGTTACCTGTGTATGGATCAGGAGGGGATTCTGTTCAGCTCGGTAGGTGTTTCAAAGTTATTTTCAAATTTCCAGCCTAAAACCTTATTCTGAGTTTGTTTATCGGTCCTATGTGCTTTTACGCATCTGGCTGTGCTACTTTTACGCATGCGCACCGCAGTTTATTTTCTAAATAACACTTAATTTCTTTAGTTTGCTGCTTATTCATCTTTAAAATACTTCAGTTGAAAGCTCGCATGTAATTTTAGTCGATTTATCAAACCACGAGTTTGTTTCTGGTGTCATTGTGGAGTTTTACGCACAACTTTTACGCACAGGATTCCTTTATTTAAAACGTCGGTTGGATTTATTGGCATCTGAAAATTGAATAAAAATAAATTCAAGGCATTTTTTCCGCCTAAATAAAAGTCAGCAAACATCGATCAGCTGGGGTTTGATGGCTTTCTTTTCCTCTTTTAGCCCATCTGCCAGAGGGACTCCTGTCTGTTCTACCACAGGCTTCTGGAGAACAACCGGGACGTCTACTATTCTACTCTAACCGGGATCCTGTTAAACCTGGAGGGCTCCCGGCAGCTTTACTCTGCGGGTCAGAACCTGCCGCAGACCTCCCTCTTTCTGCCCAAGAAGAACACGGTGCCGCTGCAGCGCCTTTTGCTGCACAGAGACAAGAGGACTCGGGTTGCGGACCCAACAGACCCACACAACGTCTTGATTTGGCAGCCTGAGGACGAGTTGGACTCCAGGGCGGCACAGGAGGACGACATCGACCTGGATGTGGAGGTAGAGTTGGAGACGGAAACAGAAGTCGGGGATGATGGAAGAAACGTTTCCCGGGAGACGCCGCTGGCTCCACACGACCCCTGGAACGTGAACTTATCCAGGCAAGGCGGCGCTCGGAGCACCGGGACCACGGTCTGATCTCGGCACCATGGATGATTTTAGAGTTAATGTGCTCTGCCTGAGTCCAATTTAACAGTTTAGTCCAAACATCCATCTGAAAAGCTGAATATATATATATTTTTTTTTTTGGGTAAAATCGGTGGTTTGTATTGACTTGTAACCTTTTTTGCACATTTTCTTCTGTCTTAAATCTAAAAAGCAACTAAATACGTTCTCTTCCATCATCAGACCTTAAAGAGAGTAATCAATTTTAGAAAAGCTTCTGCATCTTTGGCATCTGAGCATTCATCCAAAATGCTGGAATATCAAACAGGATGGAAATTATTCCTCTCTTTCTCGGTTGGTCTGACAAACCCACAATGATGTTTCCAAGACAGAAGCCTGATTTTTCCTACCTCTGGAGAACTGAGCGGCCTGCTGTCAAACCAGACAGGCATCACTAAAAATAAATATATAATTAAAGTAGAGTAGAAATGACTAGAGTTATAGTTTAAATGTCTTTGTTATACAATCTTAAGTATATTTTAAGAGTTGAACATACTCTCAAATCATCATTATGACTTATTTGCAGTTTGATCTGATAAATGACTTGAAAGAAAATGACTACAGGGTAAATAAATTCTACAGAATATCAAATGTAAACTCTTGTTGTGTGATCAGGTACCGGAAAACAGAGAGAAAGCAGTCTAAAAGAATATTTATTTATTTAAATACATTCCTTTATTGTTATTTATGGTATTTATAATAATGCTTACAGTTACACAGAAACACGAGTTTACTTTGAATGTATGAGCTGGAGCGAGTTTTGCTTGAATGTGCTTTAAATAAAGAAATCCGATTATCATAGGAGCCATTTTTGGAGTCTGTGTGATGTTGTATGTTAATAAAAAAGCTCCTTCATCAATGTGAGATCTTGGTTAACAATTAATGCAATGGATGAATGGATTAATGGATGAAAATAAATCTTATGGCATTGCAGAAGCTTAATCTGCTTAATAGCGTAATCAACGCTAACGGTGGTCCAACAAAGTATGAGCGTGACTTTTTTAGGTGGTGACTTTTCTTTTGGCTAGGCAGTGCATCAGTTACCAGGAAATGAGAAAGGACTCTTGTAAATGTAGAACTAAAACTGCACTGGTTCATAAAATAATAAATTAGACTTTTGAGGATTTTCTTTTGAAAGTCATTCATTTGATGTTATTGTCAGTAAGTTCCTTATTAAAGAAGGTAAATCCGAGATAATTTTATGCCTCAAATATGAAAAAATACAAACAGGTTTTTTAAACTGAACTAGTTTAATTATGTAATTATATAACAGTAAAAAGGAAATAAAATTAGCAAGTTTACATGTATAGGACTGGATGTGGCTTGTTTTAACAAAGTTACTAATCCTAAGACACCATCACGGTGCTCCAAAGCCAGAAATGGTTTGATGCTAAATTAGTTAAATTGCCTTAAAGAGCAAGTCACCCCCTACCAGATCTTACTCAACTCCCACTTCCCGTTTGAAAAATGCAACAAATATTGTTGCCTTGCAGACCGAGAGGGCGGAGCCACTAAAATACACACACAGACTCACAACGACATTGTGACATCATATGGTACCAGCTAATGTTCTAGGGTTCCTCTTAGCTAATAGCGATGGCAGATTTAAATTCCAATGCAGTGCAGAGGTTTTACCTGACAACGGCACAACACCGACAGTTTTAGGCAGAAAATTAAAATTTGAACTAAAATGCACTTAAGTGCTAAACTATTGACGACACGTGTCTGCAGCACGATTAGACTCGCATTTATATAGTTTATCAGAAAAAAAGTTGATTTGGGGGTGACTTGCTCTTTAAGGTGCTTTAAGGCAATTTTGTCTTTTGTCTTTGTCAACTGTCTTTCAGCTCAACACATTCAACAGAATGGAAAATGTCAACGTTCTACACGTGAGAAAACGTAATAAAAATGCTAAAATGATAATTACCTACTAATGATCCACTTCTTAAAGGTGGTTTAATGGTACAGGAGAATGATTGATTATGAAATAAACTACTGTCTCTCAGAGAGAGCGAGATAGAGAGATAGATAGAACTAGAGCTAGAGCGAGAGATAGCTAGAGCTAGAGCGAGAGCGAGAGCGAGAGCGAGAGCGAGAGAGAGAGAGAGAGAGAGATTGAAGGGTTTAAATGGTAAAATGTTTCTGCTCTCTTTTGTTACATTCGACCAGTGGAATCAGCTGGAAAAATTTTCCTCTTCATTCATTTTGAAAATAAATTAAAACCAAACTAAGTCTATAAATATTAGGCATGCCATTAAAAACACACATATCCACATATACTGTGTGTCTTGTAGAACTTATTTATAGTCAGTTTTCTATGACCTCATACAGACACTTTAAACAGTCACAGTTTGACTTTATATTGCACAAGTAAAACAAGCAGCAACTCATCACATCATGGTGAAAATGGTGCTGAAGGGTACGCAGATAAATAGTTTCAACTTTGGTATTAGATGAGAAAAGGAGGTATTACAATCACCGCTTTACCAGCTTGAAGTTTAGCGGATACATATTCATGTTGAACTTGTGAGGTCTTTTACTTTTACGTCTATGAAAGTTTCACTTTCCTCGTACATGTTTCCCACAAATAAAACTTTTTGATTCAGTGATCCTGTACCCTACTCAGCAGCTGGGAGGTGGTCCTTCCTGTTGGTGAAAATGCAGCGAGCAGCAGAAAGTACCGGCCCAGACTCGGTTTGACTCAGAGTGAGAAGAAAGCGACTGACGCCCGTGTTGGGACAGGGTGAAAGCAGCTGTGACACCTTCACACCAGCGGGTAGTGCACACATTAAGTCCTCCACAAAGTGCTTGTGGGCTACACGAATGTAAGCACCGTGGCTCACAACCAAAACTTGGACGGGAACTCCCTGAAGACCATCAAAAGCTGAGTTGTTGGAGGAGATGTCCGGAGCAACAGCTGCTGTCCCAGGTGGTCCTTCCTCTGCAGAGCCATCCTGGGCCGATGAGGCGTACTCGTCCAGTATTTGTTTAAAAAGGAGTTTGAGGAATTTTTTGAATCTCAGCCTCACCTGAAATCAAGGCGAGAGTGAAGCTAAAAGATTAACATGATTCCTGGTTTTCAGAACTAGTTTTTGCATGCTCTTAGTATCAGTTAGTTAGTTACCTTTTGCATAAATATGTTAATCAATTTTAGCCTAAATTATTATTGTTTAATAAATAAAAACCGCTAAGCAATCATACGTGTTGCTTGCATCTCGTTCAAATCGTACACTTTTTTGCACGACTCATTTGGCAAAAACCTTTTTCTGTATTTTAATCATCAAACACACAAAAAATATTTTTTTTACGCAGGATATTAAATTCCTGGTATATTCAAGTAGGATTTCTGTTTCTAATTGCTCCAGTAAACAACAAGTTAAGAGCCACGTTTGACTCTACCTGGTAGGCTTTGCCGTGTTGCCACAGAAACAAAGGCCAGATAAATCTTTCCATTCAAGAAGCTTCTGAATAATTCAGGTGCTGCTTCTGTGAAACTGGTGTAACAATAAGATGAGTGTTTGTAAAGAAAAGTCCTCGCAAGAGCTTTGGACTGCTGATCCAAGGAAGCAAATATGCATATTCTTTATATTCCTCACCGTTTTTTGACACAAGATCAGATGTGATGTTCAAAAAAACATACTTATAGGTGCAGTTTGTAAGTCTGACAACCTGTGGTCAAATGTGGTTACTGCAGTCCATTTTTAGAGCTAATATTTTACTTTCTCGCTCCCGTTCATGTTTCATGGCTGTTGCTGGTCACGGATCAGAACCAGAAGACGAGTCAGACACAGTAAGCTGATAAGTAGACAAATGCATGATCATGGTGTTGGTAATTGAAAAAGTACCTTAAGATATTTTTACAACTGACTATTTGCTTCTATGTCACTGCTAGCATTGTTAGCTCAACATTTGCCTCCAGCCAGATGACCCAATATTAGTGCGAAACAAAAGGATGTCGTGGCTTTTTAGGGGTGCAAGAAATAACTTCTAGGTCACTTTACTGGCTTTGGTTCTTAAAGCACCTCTGGATCTTTTTGCCTGTTGATGTTGAATTACTAATGCCCGGCTGCAGCGTTAGCTTGGAGCAGACTCGGCAACCCCCTAAGTCTCCTCCCTTTCTGGTCGGCTCGGGGGTCCCCGGAAGAATGAAAAAATGAATGCAAGTCAACAAGGCTAAAAGAGCTATTTTCTAATCCGCTTCGCCTTAGGCCCTGGATCACACGCACGTTGTACTGCAATTTAAATGAAAACTAATGATGGGTGTTTCGACAATGCCTATCACGTACTGTGAGATTATCAGCTTGTAAAAGTTCGTAATTAGCATGACTACAAATTAGAAGTTGGTCGCATATATGACATCACCACAGAATCTACTCTCCCCTAGCGTAGCTGCTACTTACCACATGGCCATATTTATGGTGGTTCTTTCCTCCCGAAGGAAGGATTTGAAGTTTGCTGAACTTACAGCCATTTGGTTCGATGATGTCACTTTCGTGAAGTGCATTTGTAGTCCTGGACTTATTTTCACACAAATCCTAAATAATGATTACCCCCGTTCGAAAATAAGCAAGTTCTTGGTATCAAAATGTGTCTTTAGAATTCACAGACATCATATGTGAAATCCATGGCACATAACAAGCGGGATTAGAAAATAGTGTTTCTAGCCTCATTGACTTGCGTTCATTTTTTCGTTCTTCCGGGAACTCATGGTCTGGAAGTAGATGGGAGTGACTTAGGCTTCCTATAGTGTAAACAGTAACTACGTTCCACTTATGTTTTATTTTATTATTTTTTTCAAAAGAAGAAAAACTGACAACATGCCAGCTGGCTGAGAATTAAATCCGTTTCAATGTAACCTTCCTTCCAACAATATTGAAACATTAGACTGTTTTATGATTATTTCACTATAGAATTCTTACATATTGCACCTTTAACCAATGAGCGAAAATAAAGTTGGTGAGTCTAAATAAATAAAACAAATAATGAGAAGAAAAAGAAGTAGATATACATCATCACTAATCATACTTGATAGTTTCCATGCAATCTTGGGGGTTCAATTTGTACTTGTGCACAGATTAAGCAGCTTCAGATCTCAGACAATGATTTGCAGAACTGAGAATTAGTCAGTGTGTTTACAGATTTCTGTCTCGTTATTGTTTTAAATTTTTTTTTTAAAATCAAATATAAAAAAATTATTTTGAGAAAGCTTCACGTCAGGTTTAGGGACTGTTTAAGATAATTAGCTTACAAACTGTTAATATTTCCAGAGAAAGAGTAAAAAACTTGATTTCATGATTAAAGCAGTGATTTGTGTAAATAAAAGCCAAGCAGTAATCTACTTTCATTTACATATTGAAATCAAAAAAATTAACCAAAATAGTATTTTTCATTGACTTAACTACTTTGTAGATACAAAGCTTGGTATTTAAGATGAGCTGTACATTTGAAATGTCAAACAGTTGTTTTTATTTTGGATTTTAAAGGACCTTTCTGTTCCAAAATGCCCCACTGATATTTTTAACTGCAATGACCTAAATGACCACAAGATGGCAGTGTTGTACAGCAAACCCTTCCTTACATTTCACTTTTTGATTTCTAACAAACACATGACTCCTGGCTTTGTCTGACTCACCTGATCTAAAGTTTCTCCTCCTGGCGGTGTGTAATCCCGACACGACTGACCAGCAGCGTTGGCCATGTTCTTCAGATCTTCCTTGTGACGACCTTCAGCAACACCAAAACCCTACATGAAAAATAAAAAGCAGTTTAGCACTGAGGAGAAAAAAGGTGTAATCTGTATGTACAACTTTTATTTCTAGTAGAAGCACACACACATCTTACCCGTTCTCTCAGTAAAGGCTCTAGAACCATCTCCATGCCAGAACAGTGAGTGTTGTTCTGCAGAATCACTTCAGCTGTCTGGAGAAGGAAATCCATTTAGGAAAGTACTGACTCAGTGCATTTGCAAGCATCCAAATAATCTGTTTTTGGCTAAAATGGACAATATTAGGACTTAATAATACATTTCCAGCATTAGTAAGTCAATTACCACAGAGACATGAATGTTTGTGCAACAATTTCTAACGTGGATGTCATTCACCTCCTGCATCCTGTGTTTTTTTTCTCCTAATGAGCAACACATCCTCAAGTTTCAACAGACTTTCCTTGTTTGTTAGAAAGGTCAGAACATCTAAGTGCACCACTAAGCACAAAGTATTTTGCTGTTTAGATCTTGAAAGGAACACAGATAATTGAAGCTTTTAACAAATACAAAAGAAAATAATAGTTGAACTGTTTGCTAAAAAAGATTAAAACTAAAAGGCTGTTGTCCCACAAACATGCCACTTTTTGGAGTTGATTTCTGTGACATGTGATCACTGTGTGCGATCTCACTTGCACAGCCCTTTGCAGGTTACTGACAAACACTTTGCTGAACATGATGCCTTTGAGGTACTGTCCCACCGCCTCCGCTTGCTGTATTCCTGTTTCTGATAGATGTGTGTCCACCCCTTGTCCTTAAGAATGAATAAAAACAGGATTATTACCCAGAGCAATGATCAGATTTTGGGAAGAAAGCATATTCAGAACATTTTATGGACCGTCAGTTACATACTGTAATTTAAATTATAGCAGAGAACCACACAAAAAACCTGTCTATTTCTCCGTTTACTTTACTATTTTTGGACTGTATACATTTAATTTTAAAAGTAAGAGTTTAAAAGAAGAAGAAAGTCAGATTACACTAAAACCATATAAATCCAAGCAACACCGCAATCTCTGTATAATAATAAAGTAAAACTGTAGCTCAGTTGTTTCTAAATTGAAGAATTTTCAGCTTCAATTTCAAATCATGATTACACATTTTCACCTCATTTAAAAGCTTTATTGTGAACGTAATTATTACATTTACTCTGCAGTTTTCATAATGAAATCTCAACAGTATACATTTCTTAGCCTGTATTATTTTTGCAAAGCAAGAATTTGGTCTAGTTCACTAGGCTATACATTTCTGGCTTCACACACACTTATTTGCAATTTACTCGTTTGATATGAATCTGAATTCTCACAAACATTTCAAAACTAGCAACTAACAAAAGATTGGTAAACATTTGCTACCTTGAGGAAAAACTAGTTAGCCTTAGACTTACATCCCCACACCTCTCTAACAATAAAAGAAGAGCTAGAAAAGTGCTAATTCATCTTTTGTTGCAGTTCATTTGGTGTTGTTAAACGACATGCATTATCATACGCTTACCTTGGAGCAGTTTTTCCCTGTTGTAGCGTGTCTCACCACTGGTTAAAACAAATTGACTTACATTAATAATATTAATCGTTTTAGTAGCATGAAACAGCATTTAACGATCATCTAAGCATTCGCAATGGGTTCAGCTTGCTTGCTTCTTTTCATTATGGCTAAGTTAGCGCCGGACAAATAATGGTCAAACAGCTAAACCCTGACATAACACAAAGTTTACTTTAAAACAACAAAAAATTAAATACAGACAGAAAACGCGAGTCAATAAAGATGGACTTACTGTCGTACAAACGTTAAACTAAACGTAAACATCTTCATCGTCGGCAGCTATGGTCGGCAAGTGCTGGAGATACTTCCTGGTTACGTCATTGAAACGGGTCATAGCGTCGTGATGCCTGACAGTACGTTCTTCAGTGAACATTAAAAAAAATAAATAAAAGATCTGTTTAAAATAATTTTATTTCAACATTTACTACTTACATAATTTTTGTAGCTAAATTGGCAACACTTGAGTGAAAAATTATTTTAAGTAGTTGTCAAAATATTTTATAAAAATGTTAAATGTCACAAAGTTTACAGTTGATTAAAATAGTTATTTTGCATTTACTTTTCAGATAAATTGAAAATAAACATTGCCCAAATATATTACATTGTAGGCAACAGATTCCAATATCTGCCAATAGGCTTTTTTTTTCTATTTTGATAAAGGTTATTTTCTAATGGAACTGGTTTGTTAATGAGACAATTCTAACGTTCAGGCTGCAGTTTGTATTAATTGGTGACATGAAAATATTTGAAAGAACACAAAATAAAAGTCAAACAAGTGATTATAGCCAATTTATTGAGGACAACTTGAGGTACACTGTGTGGTTGCTCAGGATAGGAGGGGGTATTGGGATATGACAACCACATAGAACAATTACAAAACTCTGCATAAATTGGTACCTCAATAATAAAATATTCCATTTTATTAAAATGAACTAATTCAAACATGTTTTAATAGAAAACATTTTTTTGTTATTTTTTGATAATTTCAACACATGGCAAAGGATGTTTTTGACATAGCACCAGATGATGTGAAACAAACTACCTTAAATTAGGTTGCCGGTACTTTATAATTTTCAGAAGACTATGGCAGGTGAATTTCTCAACCGGAACAAAAATAACATTAAAAAAAAACTAAAACCCGTCCAACAAAGTGAAGACCGCCTGTGTGTGTGTGTGTGTGTATGTGTGTGTGTGTGGTGTGAAGTGTGATGAGGTATTGGTGAGAAGGGCTCTTGCTCGGTCTATCCAATTTTAATATCCTGAGGTACAAAACAAGCAGCAAGAATATGATAGAACAAAGATACAATTTCAACAATAAATGAATAAAACATGCTAATCAAAAAGGTCTGCAAACACAAGAACTTCCAGTCCCGCACCAAACGTTACGATCCCTCTCACACGTAAAAGAAAAGCTAACATGTTACCTATAAATTTGTCATAATATAGCAGCACACAAGTGACAAAAAGGCTTTTTGTGTAAGACTAAGAAAAAAAAGCTTAATAGCAGCAAGAAATCTTCATAGATTATCTTTCTCACTTTGGAAATGTACAAACAGAACATGGAAAAGCATCAAACATTCTCCTGTTTAAAGCACTCGTTTGTGGAAAAAAGACATTTTGGCTTTTTGCACAACAGCACAAGCATAAACACAATTTATAATCTACATTTGATTCAAAAATTTCATGTGGATTTCAAGCACTTTCATTCATTGAGTAACTGATTACATACATAGGTAAAACTCAGAAAATGTTTTGAAACTGCAGTTCAGAAGCAATAATCAGATGAACAAAAACACTATTAGAGAAGTTTGTAACTCTTAACAAAACTACTAGAAGGGGTCGTTAGGAGCCTCAACCGAAAAAACTAAATTCAAGTTCTGGGTTAAACAACTACACTGATGTCAACGTGTGGCGTGGCTGACCTCGGTTTATGTGCTACTGTACTACAATGCTGATAATCTTATCTTGAGGCATAACTTGAGACAACAGGCATCACCCCCATGGGAATCCAGCCCAGAAAAAAGGAAAATAACTTAAAAAAAAACATCTAAAAACCTCAGATCTTTCATCAACCACTATCCCCTTACCGATCTTAAGGAGCGTGTTTTAAAAGTGCATCAATATTATTCCATGTCACCCTCTCTGCAAAAGATTTGTTATCAAAAAGAGGAAGAACTGAAAAACGCCCAAATCAATCCTGAAGCTAATCAGGAATCTCTTCTCTTCTGCTGGTACTGTGCAATGGCAGAAACATCATAAAGCTTAAAAACTACCTTCCTTACTGCTGTTTACAATCACTCATCAGCCCAAACTTTCCATTTTCCAGCAACTTTCCACATGCCTTCTCTTTTCAAATCTTACAAGAAACCCTCCATCCTGCCTCTGGCTTCTCTCAAACCTTGTAAAAATAACTTGCCAGAACTCTTAACACAGCATCAGTGATACCAATCTAAATCCCTTAAAATGAAAAAGTAAAGATAAACCTCAACTGTGCTCTAATGTTATGTGAGCTACAATAAAAAGGGAGTAATGAATTCAAAAACATGTCAACAGTTCTTTTAGCACATCAGTCTGGAGCTGGCAGGGGAGTCGATAGCTTTTGAAACAGCAGCCACTGCTCCACATCCCAGACTCATTTCATGTCTTCTCTCGGTGAGCAGGCCCAGCCCACTCCCAGCCACAGCTTCTCTGCATAAATAGAAAGCAGTGCTACAGGTGCACAAAAAGATAAATAGAGCTGCTAACTGCAGTAGCGCACCGCTAGTCGGAGACCAGTTTGGTTTGTTACGGCGTTATCAGCATTTTATTTACCACAGAGTGGATTTTCAGATGCAGAAATTCCAATTAAACTCTAGACTGTTAACTGGTCAATAAAAATGGTTAAAGAGTTAACAAAGGCTAGCTAAATATACATCATTTGTTTACTTTAAGTTGTATCTAAAGAAATACAAATACTTAATATAATTATGCAAAGCTTTTATTTTTTTCAAGTATGAAAATATTTTAGGTAACCACTCTGGGAACCTAAGGCCTCAAGTTTTGTGACCTGGACGAAAAGGAGGAAACACGCCAAAGCTGGGCGGGAATGTGGAGCAAAAGAAGAAAAAAATTTCTTAATTTCTAAAAGTTCATAGATTGTCACACCATAACTCGGGGGTTTTAACAAAGAAAATGGCAGCTTATGCCTCCTCCCTTCAGTTCATTGGTTGACAGGCACGAGAGTTGTGCGAGCCAGAGGATGATGGGAGCTCATAAATTGACGTCACGCACATCTGTTGGGGTGCTTGACTGGTCTTGCTGCTCCCTTGCCTTGCTGCCAGCTCTGACGCCAGTCTCCTGCCGGTATTGCTGTCCCTGCTGCAGGCTGGAGGCCAGCACACGCTCTATTTGCTCCTGGCATGCTCTCAAACAATCCTAGAACAATAGAAAAGAGAAGAGTCATCAGCGGGTTCACATACACGCTTCCATCAAAAGATCATTGCAGCTAAATACAAATATCTTATCAGCTCTGCCGTGTTGCCACAGTTTCTAAAATATCTCAATTTTTGGGAGGGTTCTCATTTTCCTGGAATTTCCTTGAATGAGGGCACTGCAAGGACATTTTTCAGTCAAGGCAGTCGAGTTTGTCATCTAGAACTTTCAGTTTAAGACAGAAAAGTGCAAATATTTTGAGACAACTTGGGGAAGTGTTAACCAACTTGTTAAAAAAACAACCAGAAAAATCTCAAGCCTGTTGCAAAAGGTTTGCAATCAGGTGATGTGCCTAAAGAAATGGCCGGCCATAAAAATCTGACATATGAAATAATTTAATGCAAGTCTTACAACATTTTTACTTGGAATTTTGTGTCTCAAATTAGCCTAATGTTCAATTTTTGCATTATTGTTCAGCGCTCATCTGACAAGCAAGGAAAGTATTATGAAACTGGTGCAATCTACAGTCATCTCCCGCCTCGATTACTGCAATGCCCTTCTAACTGGTCTTCTAACCTGTACTGTGTGACCTCTTCAAATGGTCCAGAATGCAGCGGCACGTCTGGTCTTCAATCAGCCTAAAAGAACACGTCACCCCTCTGTTCACTGAGCTCCACTGGCTACCGCTAGCAGCACGCATCAAATTCAAATCACTAGCACTAGCATACAAAGTCCTGGATGGTACAGCTCCCATCTCCCTGAATCCTCTTGCAAAGGCTTACGTCTTGGCCCGGCCGCTCCGGTCATCAAAGGATTGTCGGCTCGCAGTACTTACACCACACTCAAGACAATCTAGACTCGTCATGTATCGTTCCACAGACGTGGCATGACCTACAACGCACTACCAGAACAGGGGCTTCCTTGTCGATTTTCAAGAAACTCCTGAAGACCCTGCTCTTCAGAGAGCATCTTCTAAACTAGCACCCTCCCTGCACACACCCCCCCCCCTCTACTGCACACTCCATAATCACCTCCCTCTATGATTGATTATGCTGCCTCACTGCCACCTAGGATTGACTGAATAGTGTTTGTTGTTAGCCTCAAGGGTAGGGCTGTAGCGAAGCCTCGACGAAGTCGACGGCTTGATTCTAAAAATTTGTCGACGTCAGATCCGGAAGTCGACGCACCGCGCCCACTTGTTGCATCCCCAGGAGTTTGTAAATAGAGGAGGAATCTGCCTGTTTTTCCTCTAGTTCGCCCTCTTCTCCGCCTTCACTAACATCTCCGCCAAATACCGAAGACCCGGAACAACGTCCGTCCACTACTAGATTATTTTCCTGTTTTGCCCGCCTTCGTCTCCCGGCAACAGACAACAACTTCCGGGGTCAGATGCGCTGCTTCGTGTCTATCGCAGATGTAGAAAATCACCGGGAGCGCTTCTCCCTTCATTAAGGAGCTTCTTTCAGACACGAGGAGAGCTGTTTTGGTGGTAGCAGTCTCTCCTCCGTGCTGGTCTGTTTGCTGCTGGGTGTTTTTGGTTTATTTAAACTTGGTAACTTGAACTTAATGTTGGTAAAGCTACTGTTAGCATCTTCGCTAACAGCTTCTTGCGTTGGGATAAGCTGTTACGTTTTGGTTTAGAGTTCATCTTTTTTGTGGTGTAGATCTCCCTTTTATTACATTTAGAGTGTTGTGGGTTTTCGGTTTAGTGTAAAATATCACCTGAGTTTGGTTTAACCCGTAACACCACTCGCCTCACGCACATAAGTGACCAAAACAAAGCAGCATGGAGACACTCCATCTTCTACCACCTCTCAGGCAGCAGCCTGCACTCCCAAGTTCTACACGTCACCAGAACATAACCAAACAACACAATAAACGCAGTGGTATACAAAATGGAAGGCCTGTAGTGTTTATTCTCTTACAGTAAGAATTTATCAATTTTTTTGAGGAATTTATTTGAGATTTTCTGGTTTTTGTTAATTGTGCAATAGAAAAATAATCATTAGATTAATTTTCTAAATAGTCATTAGAATAGTCGACTATTCGATAAAATAATCGTCAGAATAATCGTTTTAAAAATAATCGTTTACCCCCAGCCCTACTCAAGGGCAACCTGCTAGCTTGGTTATCACCTGTAAGTCGCTTTGGACAAAAGCGTCTGCTAAATACATACATAAAACTGATGTACTGAAATATCACAATATTTCATGTTATGTTACTGAACTGATATTTAAAAACAGTGTATAGATGTTTTAATTGAGAATTTACATGCAGACATTTACTGTACGTCTCTTTTGTGGTGAAATTCAAACCGACTGAGTTTTTACCATATTTGTTCTGATGAACCTAAATTTCGCCATAACACCAGGTGTGTCTACGAATCATCTGGCCCTGTTTTCCAGTTAAATTCATTCTTAAAAACTGCAAATATTATCTGGCTTTTAGGGTCGCAATATTTTGTACCTGTATTGTGTAGGGAAACACCGATATGAAATTTTTGGGCCGATACCAATATCAGATATTAATATCCTTGTTATGGCCAATAATAGATATTTGCCGATAATATTTAGTGACATTAATGCTTCTAAAAGCACCAGATTTTGTGAAGAATTAAAACGATTAAAGCTGAATTTACAATGTTATGTACACACACCACACACATTTACGCTTCTGCAATGATTACAATCACTGTCACATGACAATCGGTTGCTAATTTCGGCCCAGTTTTATTTATTGGATCGATACCAATATGCTAAAAAAATGACTAACATTGGCCGATACCGATATTGATGGCGGATACATTGAGCATCCCAAGTATAGTGATATTTATCATACTAACAGATTATTGCCAATTCACAGTCCTACAGGAAGTCATTATTTTTATATATTTCAATGATGACATTTAAACAAATAAGGTTGTTAAAAATATCATTGCAATAAAATAATTTCTAAAAAATTAAGAAAACTTGAACGTATCACTTAAAATGTTATCAGTTTAATCTTTTTTAAATATTTAATGTTTCACATTTGCTATAGATAAAAAAATAATCACCTTTGAGACTAACAATGCCAGTCACAATACCAAAAAAGTACATCACTGACTGAGTTGTGTTTCTGTAAATAAAAGTTGCTGAGTTAATTCAAAGATGAAGACTATCTACACTTGTATGCAGACACTGGCGTGCAAAACACTAGTATTTCTGCAGCATTTGACATGCAAGTTGTTCAGTTTTATTCACATGCTTTGCATACCAGCAAGAATTATGTGTCTAGAGGTTGGTGGTCCTGTCTGCATCATGAACAGAACAATGAGTACCAGCAGCCGTCCAACACCAACAACATGGCTGCACGGTGGGTACAGAAGTTTTCTAACACGAGATTTGTTCTTGTTTGTGGTACAAGCAAAGTTTCACAGGAGGGGGTCAGAGGTCCCAAAAGAGCTCTGGGGTCCATCAGGCAACAGATGAGCAACATCTGAAACACTAGATTTCCTTCCTCCTCCCCCAACTGGGGTTTACGGCACGGTCAATCTCATGTGGGGTCCAGGAAATGGCTTTGACCTACTGACCCTCTGAATTTGGGTGTAAAACAGAATCCAGGACAGTGCAACCGGATGTTTTTAGAAAACTTTTCTTATGAAGGAGGATCTTCTCTTTGTCTCCATCCCCCCCCCAACAGGTCTGTGTTTAAGATGTGGGAGGTCTGCTGCCCTGAGCTGACTGCAGGACCCCTAAAGAACAAGCCATAGCTCGCAAAACGGAGAAAAAAAGAGCAGACATTCCTTTAAAATGTACAAATAATTGGAACCTGATGGGTTGCAGTCGAGGGGCTGCTGTTGTGACGGCAAAGCAGTGGGGCCCTTGTTACCGTGACAACGTAACCACAAACTAGAAGACAAAAACAGTGTTTCTGTGGGCTTTAAAGCTGAACTGTTGACATCTGTCATCAAATATTGTTGGAATAAACACAAAGCATGTGTGGTCATGTGACGCAAGTGATGAAGTGTTATATCATTCTATAAATGCATACCATTATTACTCCACTTATCCCAGATCAGAGGACTAAAACAATTTCAATCCCCTAATCAACTAGAAAAAAGCAACAACAGTTGTATTCTTGCTTTTTTTATTCATTTTGAACAGAAAGAGTCATAATATTATCCTGGTTAGCTATCTAATATATGACAATATATAGTCCGCCCACGGCCCATTGACGACTCTCAGTTATGGGGCATGATCTTTCAAATAGTCCCTGCATGCTACTGGATAACAAACAATGTGACAAACTCATCACTGTAGCTCAGGAGGTAGAAGGAGTTGTCCAGTAATTGGAAGGTTGTAGGTTGGATCCTGGCTCTGACCAGAGAATGTTGTTGTGCCCTTGGGTCAGGCACTTTACCCACCTTGCCTGCTGCTGGTAGTTGGAGGTACCGGTGGCGCCAGTGTTCGGCAGGCCTCCCTTTGTCAGTGCGCCCCAGGGCAGCTGTGGCTACATCGTAGCTCATCATCTACAGTGTGTGAATGTGTGAATGACTGATTGTGTTGTGAAGCACCTTGAGGGGTTGTAGTACCTTAAGAAGGCGCTATACAAATACGGGCCATTTTGTTTTTTCTGTAACATCCTGCTCACTAACAGAGTGCTGCTTGGCACACCAAACCAATAAAGCGCTGTTATTGGACCACTACAGAGCCGTTGCCATCTTAGTTTTGCTCATGAGCAGTAACATCCCGCCCACCTTGCTGACAGAGCGCTGTGATTGGCCCACCAAATTAATAGAGCACTGTGATTGAGACGCTAAGGATGTCAGTCACAGAGCAGTCCACTATACACTTTCGAAGAGGATGCAACATCCCGCCTCCCCAAACAGATAGAGCGCTGTGACTGGACCGGCACCAGATGTCCGAGGCTGCTTTGGTTCCAATGGAGCATGGCTAGACAAAACGACGGGCTACATTATATGCTATCATAATATAGTACATGGTAATAATATAAAAATAATATTAAGGTAATAATGACAAAGGATTATAATGTTAAGATTTTTTTGTAACCCTCCCCTCCATATTTTATATTAGGTAGCCTCAGTCATGATCCATAGGACACAGATTAAAATGTGCTTCTCAAAGTTGTCAAACCCAATTTTGATTAATTTTAAAATTGAATTCTCAATAAATATTTGTTAATTGTTAATAGTGCACACTCATTGCCTTAAATAACTAGGAGGTCCTAAACTGCCTATTGCACGATGAAAAACTAAATATCCAGCATTTTCAATTTTTTCGACAGAAAGCCTCTGGGAACACTTTCTTCAATGTTTTATGTAAAACAAATTCACTCAGAACAAACTGAGGATATTTTGAAATAAAAAGCAAATAGTCTACATTTTGCACTAAAGTCCAATAATGTCCAACCCCACCTCTTGAATATGTACCGTATTTTCCGGGCTATAAGCCACTACTTTTTTTCCCACGCTTTGAACCATGCGGCTTATAATGAGGTGCAGCTTTACTGAAGATTTTCCTTCACCTGCAGGGGGCGCTTTAGCAGAAAGTGAAACAGGTGGAAGTCAAAAGTGGAAATCGAAGAAAGTGCTCATTTTAATTTAGCACATGCAAGCAGCCGGCACGATGAATATTTTTTTTCAAATCCATACCCCCTCATCATGGAAACTACACATATGAGTTCATATGTTGCCACAATTAAGTTGAAGGCATCGATCTGGCAGTAAAGGAGGGAAACAGTGCTGCCGCACATAAGCTTGGCATGAATGAATCCATGGTTCGGCGCTGGAGACGGCAGCACAGCGGGAAGAACTTATTCAAGCCAGCTTCACCCGGGAATGATGACAGCAAAACGGACAGCAACACTGACATCGCCACAGAAAAGGTACAGTGGGGCAAAAAAGTATTTAGTCAGCCACCGATTGTGCAAGTTCTCCCACTTAAAATGATAACAGGTCCGTAATTTACATCATAGGTACACTTCAACTGTGAGAGACAGAATGTGAAAAAAAATCCATGAATTCACATGGCAGGATTTTTAAAGAATTTATTTGTAAATCAGGGTGGAAAATAAGTATTTGGTCAATAACAAAAATTCAACTCAATACTTTGTAACATAACCTTTGTTGGCAATAACAGAGGTCAAACGATTACTATAGGTCATTACTAGGTTTGCACACACAGTAGCTGGTATTTTGGCCCATTCCTCCATGCAGATCTTCTCGAGAGCAGTGATGTTTTGGGGCTGTCGCCGAGCAACACGGACTTTCAACTCCCTCCACAGATTTTCTATGGGGTTGAGGTCTGGATACTGGCTAGGCCACTCCAGGACTTTCAAATGCTTCTTACGGAGCCACTCCTTTGTTGCCCGGGCGGTGTGTTTGGGATCATTGTCGTGTTGGAAAACCCAACCACGTTTCATCTTCAAAGCTCTCACCGATGGAAGGAGGTTTTGGCTCAGAATCTCACGATACATGTCCCCATTCATTCTGTCCTTAACACGGATCAGTCGTCCTGTCCCCTTAGCAGAAAAACTGCCCCAAAGCACGATGTTCCCACCCCCATGCTTCACAGTAGGTATGGTGTTCTTGGGATGCAACTCAGTATTCTTCTTCCTCCAAACACGACGAGTTGAGTTTATACCAAAACGTTCTACTTTGGTTTCATCTGACCACATGACATTCTCCCAATCCTCTGCTGTATCATCCATGTGCTCTCTGGCAAACTTCAGACAGGCTTGGACATGCACTGGCTTCAGCAGCGGAACACGCCTGGCACTGCAGGATTTGATTCCCTGCCGTTGTAGTGTGTTACTGATGGTGACCTTTGTTACTGTGGTCCCAGCTCTCTGCAGGTCATTCACCAGGTCCCCCCGTGTGGTTCTGGGATTCTTGCTCACCGTTCTCATGATCATTCTGACCCCACGGGATGAGATCTTGCGTGGAGCCCCAGATCGAGGGAGATTATCAGTGGTCTTGTATGTCTTCCATTTTCTGATAATTGCTTCCACAGTTGATTTTTTTCACACCAAGCTGCTTGCCTATTGTAGATTCACTCTTCCCAGTCTGGTGCAGGTCTACAATTCTTTTCCTGGTGTCCTTCGAAGCTCTTTGGTCTTGGCCATAGTGGAGTTTGGAGTCTTACTGTTTGAGGCTGAGGACAGGTGTCTTTTATACAGATAATGAGTTCAAACAGGTGCCATTAATACAGGTAATGAGTGGAGGACAGAAAAGCTTCTTAAAGAAGACGTTACAGGTCTGTGAGAGCCAGAGATTTTCCTTGTTTGAAGTGACCAAATACTTATTTTCCACCCTGATTTACAAATAAATTCTTTAAAAATCCTGCCATGTGAATTCATGGATTTTTTTTCACATTCTGTCTCTCACAGTTGAAGTTTACCTATGATGTAAATTACATATGCTCTGTCATCATTTTAAGTGGGAGAACTTGCACAATCGGTGGCTGACTAAATACTTTTTTGCCCCACTGTATGTGACGAAGCTCTTCTGAGGCTATCAACTCCGACACTGAAGAAGAGGACTTCAGTGGTTTCAGTACGCAGGAGGACAATGAATTAACTAATCAATAACTTTTCTGTTTTGTTTGATACTGATCAGTTCAGTTACATTCAGTTAAACTACATTTTCAATTCAGTAGATATCCGGTAGATATCTGCAGCTTTTAACCCGATGCGGCTTTTATAAGTACAGTTCCATGTTTTTTTTTTTATTTAGTAGGTGCGGCTTATATTGATGTGCGATCTATAGTCCGGAAATTACAGTATGTGTTATATGTACCGTTTTTTCTGGAGTATAAGTCGCACCAGCCATAAAATGTATAATGAAGAAAAAAGTCGCACTGGACTATAAGTCATCACATTTTGGGGGGAAATTTCATTATTTTTCTTACAAAATCTGAGACCAAGCATTTCACATTGCAAGACAAGTACCGGTAACAATAACAGAATAAACAACGCGGGCGCAGCAGTGCGCCACGGTCTCCAGTAGAGGATGGCGGTGTTTCAAACCCTCCCAGCGGGGCAGAGGAGCTGAAAGCTGGACCGGAGCCGGCCCGCAGCAGCGCGGTATACATAATTTGGTATATAAGTCACTTTGGTATACAAGTCGCAGGACCAGCCAGACTATGAAAAAAAGTGTGACTTATAGTCCGGAAAATACGGTAATCCTAATAAGAATGAAGTGCTATCATCTAATTATTATAGTTTCATTAAGCAATGCCAAAACAGCATTTGAAGCTGCCTCTTTCTGCAGGTAAGCTAAACGTGTCCCTCACATCTATGCAGAAAATGGACATTCTTTGCCTTTGCTGAAAACTCATTCCTCCAGCAGGAGGGGTGCTCAGACAAAGTAGGAGGCATGCACAGAAACTGCATGTCCTACCACAAGAATGTGGGCTCTGAGTTTTAAGAAGACAATCCCAGTGCCGCTACTCTTTATAGCAGCAGTCTAGCTCTCCAGCCAAGAACCAAAAGCTAGCTCTCCCTCTCTCTTCATGTGATGTAAATAGCTTCAGTGTGCCATTACTGAAGTCATCCCTGTTGTTCTCTAAAAGGGCCTTTTATGCTGCTTGCGTGCAATATCACAATCCCAGCTGTTAACTGTGCTGTTGCGGTGCTCTTGGGTGATTGCATCCCACATGTTTTGACACTCACCACTTCAGTGTTGGTGATTTTGGCCAGCAGGTCTGTCAGGTTGTCCCGAGTGAGCCTCTGGTCGCTGTGGTCCAGCTGCAGGCCACAGATAGCAGCTCCTATGCTGCCAGTGGCAATCATAGATGGAGGGTTCATGGCAAGACGGTCATCTGTCGAGGAAAAATAATTAATGGTCAATTAGTCAAGCTGCAGCTTTGAGTCATAGTAACAAAGTGTGACACAAACAGCATGAACACAGAAGTATGCAAGACGCATGACAGGTGAGAAAGAGACAGTTGATTCTGATTTTCCCACACTCTGGAAGTAGCTGCATTGAACCTGTTTGGGTTTCTTCTGGGAAACCTCAGCTCTGATTAGAAAAGCAGAGAAGGAATCCTCCTACTTGTGGAGCAATGAGCTCCAGCCATGACTCCCCTGAGTCCACATCCAAACCTGGAAGACTAAAGACACAAGAGGTCGGGATGAAGGAGGAAAGCAGCTTTACTGACTCCAGATCCGTTATTGAATCAAATGCATTGAAACTTTAAACTTTGGAACTGATTTAAAAGGGGTTCCAGAATTCTTGACCGCATTTAGATCATTGTTAATGGCAGCTTGGGGTGTCAAATGTGCCAAGGTTTTTGTGCCGTCTCTAACCTGCTTTCCAACACAAATTAGTAATAATATAATGAACAAAAGCTGGTTTAACACGTCTCAGACGTACACACACACCCTTACATTTGGATGCCCCAATCCACTTCAACATCGGCAATAAGGGCAATTGTTGAAATATTGTGATAGCCAGAGTTACTGCTAATGCCAACCCGAGCTACTCGACAGCCGTTGCTGGAGGTCCCACGCACTAAGCTGAGATCAAAGGGGGACCGGGACTTCTCAGTAAAGGCAGCAGCCCTTTGGAATGGGCTCCCTCTGGCAGTAAAGCAGGCTCCATCTTTTCAGGCGTTTAAGTCTGGCTTGAAAACAAAGTTTTATTCATTAGCTCCCCTTAACATGATCGTTGACACTGGCTCATTGTTTATCGTTTATTTCACATTGCTTTTAATGGCCTTGCTTGTTTTTATCTATTTATTGTTCTTATGCTACTTTTATTTTCCTTTTAATTGTCATGATGTCCATGTTTTCATATAGTGTTCAGCACCTTGTGCTTCCGTTAAGATTGTTGAAGGTGCTGTACAAATAAAATTTGATTGAGCTACTGTCTGCACCCTCGTTGTCGATAGGAAAACAAAGAAAAATGTCGGAGCACACATTCCAAGATAGTGTTCTGGGATGTTCTGGGGATGTCCAGACTTTAAATGAATGCCAAAAAGATCCAAGTCTGTCCATTGTAGGGCTATATTTTGAGATTGTATTTGGTTGTTAATCAGAGCTCCTGAACCACTTTGAGTCCCAACAAAGTTCCATATGCTAAATAGAAGCTCAAACATCAGTTTCCAAATGTAAAACGAAAGTTCTAGAACCCTTTAAGATTGTTGACACTTTTTAGAAAACCGATTTGCGGATTTGTTAGAAAAGGAGGTGGAGCATATCAGCCTGGTGGCCGGGCTTTAACCCGTAGAGCCCGGCTGGGCACAGCTCGAAGTGAAAATGTGGGTCCCCCTTCCCATGAGCTCACCACTTGTGGGAGGGGCCAATGTGTGATGGGTGGTGGCCGAAGGCGGGGGCCATGGCGGTCTGATCCTCAGCTACAGAAGCTGGTTCTCGGTACGTGGAATGTCACCTATCTGGTGGGGAAGGAGCCTGAGCCTGAATTGGTGTGCAAGTTTGAGAGGTTCCGACATTCCAATGTAGTTGGACTCACCTCGACGCATGGCTCTGGCTCCGGAACCAGTTTCCTTGAGAGGTGTTGGACACTCTACCACTCTGGAGTTGCCCTGACCGAGAGGCGCAGAGCAGGGGTGGACATGCTAGTTGCCCCCATCTTAGTGCCTGCACGTTGGGGTTTACGTCGGTGAACAAGATGGTAGCCTCCCTCCACCTACGTGTGGGGGGAACAGGTCCTGACTGTTGTCTGTGCTTATGCACCAAACTACAGTTCAGACTACCTGCCATTTTTGGAGTCCTTGGAGGAGATGCTGAACAGCGCTCCTTCTGGTGACGCTCTCGTTCTGCTGGGGAACTTTAACAGTCATGTGGGCAACGACAGTGAGATCTGGAGCCCAGTGTTCATGTTAAGACATAAAGGCGTCCATATGTGCTCTTGGCACCAGGATACCTTAGGCCGCAGCTCCATGATCGACTTTGTTGTTGTCTCATCTGATCTGCAGCTGCAGGTCTTGGACACTCGGGTGAAGAGAGGGGCAGAACCGTCAACTGATCACTACCTGGTGGTGAGTTGACTTCGATGGTGGGTGAGGATGTTGGTCAGACCTGGCAGGCTCCAGAGGCAGATGATGGGTACTGACAGCCAAGTGGAACACGTCCCGGGTGGTCACAGTGGCAAAAATCCGGGTGTGAGAGGTGTTCGGTGAAACCACGGAGAAAGACTTTCATATGACTTTGAGGAGATTCTTGTCTACCATCCGGCACCTCAGGAGGGGAAAGCAGTGCACTACCAACACTGTTTATAGTGGGGATGGTATGCTACTGACCTCAGCTCGGGACATTCTGGATCTTTGGGTGGAGTAATTTGAAGACCTTTTCAAACCCACAGGCATGTCTTCCAGTGACGAAGCAGAGTCTGGGGTTGGGCTCCCCAATCTCTGCTGCTGAGGTCACTGAGGTGGTCAAAAAGCTCCTTGGTGGCAAGGCTCTGGGAATGGACGAAATCCAACCAGAGTTCCTAAAGGCTCTGGATGTTTTAGGGTTGTGTTGGCTGATGTGGCTTTGCAATATCGCGTAGACATCGAGGCAGTTCCACTGGACTGGCAGACTGGGGTGTTAGTCCCCCTATTTAAAAAGAGGGACCACAAGATGTGTTCCAGCTACAGGGGTTCTGTAGAGTAGCGTCAGGAGGATTGTAGAACCTGGAGGAAGTGTTTGACCACATCCCTCTGGGTGCCCTTTAGGGGGTACTTCACGATTATGGGGCACCAGCACCTCTGATACGGGCTGTTAGGTCCTTATATGACTGGTTCCACAGCTTGGTCTGCATTGCCGGCAGGAAGTCGGGCTCATTTCCGGTGAGAGCTAGACTCCGCCAAGGCTGTCCTTTGTCACCGATTCTGTTCATAACAATTATGGACAGGATTTCTAGGTGCAGCCAAAGTGTTGAGAGGATCCGTTTTCATGGCCTAAGGATTGAGTCTCTGCTTTTTGCAGCTGATGTGGTCCTGTTGGCTTCATCAAAATGTGATCTCCTTCTCTCACTGGAGCTGTTCGGTGTGAAGCAGCTAGGATGAGAATCAGCTCCTCAAAATCCGAGACCATGGTCTTGAGTAAGAAAAGGGTAGACCGCATTCTCTGGGTCAGGGATGAGGTCCTGCCTCAAGTGGAGGAGTTTAAGTATCTTGGGGTCTTGTTCACGAGTGAAGAAATGATGGATCGCAAGATTGACAGGCGGATTAATGCTGCGTCTGCAGTAATGTGGGCTCTGAACCAATCTGTTGTGGTGAAGAGAGAGCCGAGTTAGAAGGCAAAGCTCTTGATTTACCGGTCGATCTACATTAAAACGCTCACCTATCCTCACAAGCTATGGGAGGTGACGAAAGAATGAGATTGCGGATAAATGCGACCAGAATGTATTTTCTCCACAGGGTGGCTGGGTTCTCCCTTAGAGATAGGGTGAGAGCTCGGTCATCCGGGAGGAGCGCAGAGTAGACCCGCGGCTCCTCCACATCAAGAGGGGCCAGTTGAGGTGGCTCAGGCATCTAGTTAGGACGCCTCCTGGCGAGGATTTCCAGGCACATCCAACTGGGAGCAGGCCAAAAGGAAGACCCAGGGCATGCTGGAGAAACTGTCTCCTGGCTGGTCAGAGAACGCTTTAGGATTCCCCCGAAGGAGCTGGGCAAGGGAAATCTGGGCTTCCCTGCTTAGGCTACTGCCCCTGCGTCCCGACTCCGGATATGCGGCTGGAAATGGATGGATGGATGGATGGAAAATTTATCATAAGTACAACTGAAACCACTTTTCAAATGCTTTTATCAAAACACACAGGGAGTGCAGAATTATTAGGCAAATGAGTATTTTGTCCACATCATCCTCTTCATGCATGTTGTCTTACTCCAAGCTGTATAGGCTCGAAAGCCTACTACCAATTAAGCATATTAGGTGATGTGCATCTCTGTAATGAGAAGGGGTGTGTTCTAATGACATCAACACCCTATATCAGGTGTGCATAATTATTAGGCAACTTCCTTTCCTTTGGCAAAATGGGTCAAAAGAATAACTTGACAGGCTCAGAAAAGTCAAAAATAGTGAGATATCTTGCAGAGGGATGCAGCAGTCTTAAAATTGCAAAGCTTCTGAAGCGTGATCATCGAACAATCACGCGTTTCATTCAAAATAGTCAACAGGGTCGCAAGAAGCGTGTGGACAAACCAAGGCGCAAAATAACTGCCCATGAACTGAGAAAAGTCAAGCGTGCAGCTGCCAAGATGCCACTTGCCACCAGTTTGGCCATATTTCAGAGCTGCAACATCACTGGAGTGCCCAAAAGCACAAGGTGTGCAATACTCAGAGACATGGCCAAGGTAAGAAAGGCTGAAAGACGACCACCACTGAACAAGACACACAAGCTGAAACGTCAAGACTGGGCCAAGAACTATCTCAAGACTGATTTTTCTAAGGTATTATGTACTGATGAAATGAGAGTGAGTCTTGATGGGCCAGATGAATGGGCCCGTGGCTGGATTGGTAAAGGGCAGAGAGCTCCAGTCCGACTCAGACGCCAGCAAGGTGGAGGTGGAGTACTGGTTTGGGCTGGTATCATCAAAGATGAGCTTGTGGGGCCTTCTCGGGTTGAGGATGGAGTCGAGCTCAACTCCCAGTCCTACTGCCAGTTTCTGGAAGACACCTTCTTCAAGCAATGGTACAGGAAGAAGTCTGCATCCTTCAAGAAAAACATGATTTTCATGCAGGACAATGCTCCATCACACGTGTCCAAGTACTCCACAGCATGGCTGGCAAGAAAGGGTATAAAAGAAGAAAAACTAATGACATGGCCTCCTTGTTCACCTGATCTGAACCCCATTGAGAACCTGTGGTCCATCATCAAATGTGAGATTTACAAGGAGGGAAAACAGTACACCTCTCTGAACAGTGTCTGGGAGGCTGTGGTTGCTGCTGCACGCAATGTTGATGGTGAACAGATCAAAACACTGACAGAATCCATGGATGGCAGGCTTCTGAGTGTCCTTGCAAAGAAAGGTGGCTATATTGGTCGCTAAATTGTTTTTGTATTGTTTTTGAATGTCAGAAATGTATATTTGGGAATGTGGAGATGTTATATTGGTTTCACTGGTAAAAATTAATTGAAATGGGTATATATTTGTTTTTTGTTAATTTGCCTAATAATTATGCACAGTAATAGTCACCTGCACACACAGATACCCCCCTAAAATAGCTCAAACTAAAAATAAACTAAAAACTACTTCCAAAAACATTCATCACTGATATTAGTTTGTTTTGGGTTCATTGAGAGCATGGTTGTTCAACCATTGTTATAAAATTATTCCTCAAAAATACAACTTGCCTAATAATTCTGCACTCCCTGTACTGGTACAGGTGAGATTTCAACATCCTTGTATGAAAACAATTACCAGCAGTAATAAAAGTGAACAGCCCTCCCTGGATCTCAACACACACATGTGAAAGGGAATTGACACGAACTTGCTAAGAGCTAAATCATTCCCTTCATCAATACAATGACAGCCAGTTGTGGTGGCTGGCTTGATAGCTTTGATTGAAACCCAAAAGAAGAGCTTGGTTGACTGTACCCAGGAGACCATCTGTCCATAGGAGGAGCTCATCAAATATAAGAATAACATCTCAACTCTGTATCAAACTCCAAACATTTTCATTACTGCAAAACCGCAGCAGGGTTCCCTTTTTCTTCCCCCACTGCGGCTGCTTTGATATAACCAGCTGCTTATGAATAACAGAAGCAACCACTGAAACACACCCAAATTTATAAATAAATAAATAAATAAATAAAGCGAAAAAAACTGTGCTGAATGGGGCATGAAACTTATTAAAGGAAGCTATGGTTCTAACAGCAAACAGTAAACAAGTACCGATTGGCTGGATCTGACCACACTGACGTTTGAGAGGAATCTTATCACACCCAAATGACCTCCTTTGTTGGATTTCCTTCACTGAATTAAAAGAGAAGAATTGGGAGATAAAAAGCTGCCTTGTGATAAGAGTTCAGCAGAGATTCTGTGTTAGCAGTAGCATTTCGGTCCAGGATATGAAAATATTAGAGGGATTCCTCGTGAACGCAAAGGAATGCCATGAAAATGTACCAAAAAAGAAAGGCCCTAAGGGGACATGAGCCTTTTTTTTTCCAGTCTTGAGTTTATTTTGGATGTGAGGCCAGGATGGGAGGAGGAAGGAAGGAAGATCACTGGATCGCTGCCCTGACTCTTTAAACCTGGAAGTTTCCCTGTCAACAAACAATGCAAGGAGGGTAGCTCAGCAGCACCCAGCAGTGTGTCGACACATGTCCGACTTACAGCATGATACAATACATACAAGGGAAGGTGGCTAATCTAAACATAGAACCGATAGGAGTTTCCCAGGCACTTTGCTTCAGCAGCTGGAACGGGTGGGAGAAAAAAAGTTTACTAGAGGCTTGGAAAGACAAGAAAGTGGATAAAACAGTCTGCAGAAACGAAAGACGTCACTCATGACTCACAATGTGAGAATGTTTGTGTATGGGAATATTATTCTGGTGAATGCAGGAAAGAAAAGGCAGCTGACTGACCGTGAAAGTGAGCAAACAATCACCTTTGGGTGTTTGTGAGTTACCTGTGGCACAAAGAGCGATGAATGTCTGCGTGTGTTTGCAAACCATCGCCAGCTTGTCTTTGGGAAGGGGCAGCCTGCGCATGATGTGCTCTATGAAATCGTTGGGGATAACCGAGGCAATGTTCCACTTCAACTTCCCCAGCACGACTAGTTCCCACTCCTACAAGAACGATAAGAAAAAAACATGAATGAGTCAGTTCAAGATCATTCCTAGCTAAATCTACACAGTCAGGGGGTTGATTGGCATGCTGCCATGCCTTCATTGACCGTGAAAAAACGATCAGTCTGTCCTTATTCCCAGAGGAAATAGCTCTGTAAGAGTAGCATTTCTTCATTTTATCTCTCCTCGCTGTATCTTATTATCTGCGTGCCTCTCTTATTCCTCGCATCCTTTGTGTTCATATCGCCAACATGTGACAGGCTGTGCCCTGCTTAGAGGGCTTGCCAATGAGACAGCAAGCCCTTTCCTTCCTGTCACAAGCCTCAAACAGCTACAATGAGTTTGCACTGCTTGAGCTGCAGCAGCACAAACCAAAAAAAAAAAAAGTATATATTTCATGTTTTCATTTCCTGTCTTTCAGTTCTCTTGTACATAAAACCAAAGATTTTAACTCCTACTCTAATCAAATTAGGATAAAAACTGGGATAAAATCTTTGTAAAGAGACATACAACACTACCTACTTAATCATATAATGATATTTTTTAATTGGTTTAATGTGAATCCAACATTGTGAATTCATTTATGTAAGGCCGGGACGATAATCCATTAATTGTAGGATAGATGAAAATGAACTCAATTTTTCCAACCTCGATATATCGAGGTTAAGAAATGTACAACTCTATTATTATCTCTATTGAAGTGCAATTTTGGTTGTTGACACTAGATGGGCCATTGTATTTATTGTTTTGGAGAGATGGGATCTCTTAATGGTTTTTGGTGCAATAATTTCTAACAGAGTTAAAAGTCACTTTTTATTTATTCAATGCTTTGTTTTATTTATTTATTTAGAAGTTCTGGTTCTGGACATTCTAATGTTAAATAAAGGTTTAATTGTTGCATTATTGAAGGTGTACTTGCATTATCATGATATATTAACATTACATAAGTGGTTATTTTGGTCTTGATAATGTCGACAATAATATCGTTTATCGTCAATAATTTGTTGGCGATATTGTCCAACAAAATTAGTTATCATCCCTGGACTAAATTTATGGCTTAAAAGTAATTTCTGAAAAAAGAAACAAATTATGCAATTAAGTCCTCAAATAAAGTTTTTCCAACTGCTACAAAATTTTGGGAGACAGATTTTGTCTTAAGTGCATACTAGACCATAAAATGTCGACCCCCAGGTCTGATTGATCAAGCCATTTTCACAGCAATACAGTTAGTGACCACTAGGGGCAGGCTTCAACACAGTTCAGAGTGTTGCCCAGGTCTAACCCTCACCCTTTATGAAGATTTTCAAACCAAACCAGATACCCTTGGTTATCCCTCGATCAAAACTGGACACGACCTTTTGACTTAAAGGCACATTATGCAACTTTTTCACTTTTTAAAATACTTTTCTTCCACCAGTAGATGCTAAAATTACCCTTTATATGGTTAATGAAATGTTACTCAACCCCCCACCGCCCTCTGTGGCCAGAATACGGCACTTGTAACTTCAGCGTGGTGGACCGCCACCTGTTGGACTTAAAAAAATTGAGCTGACATGCCTGGCACTGCAGTCCGTTTCCAGCACATTTCCTGCATGTTTTAGATAATGAAAACAGCAGATTAAGTGATAAACCACTCCTGTAGAAACTAAGGCTGGGAGACATTTCAGCAAGTTAGACTAAGGTGTTAAAAAGATAAACACACAGCGAGGAGATCCAAAACCAGAAAACAAAATCACTACACTGATTATTTTTGTTATAGCTGACATTCCGAGGTTCTGCCACATGTTCGACTTTACCTTAATAGAAGATCGTACAGAAGAATTGTATGCGCCTCTATTCAGTTTGGCTTTGTTGTCCATTTTGCTAGCAAGCATCTCTTCTTTTTGTTTAACTTCTTTGATTGAACTAACTTCATGGGTGGAGCTTCGCAGATAGGTCATTTGAATATTCATTTACACATGTATGTCATGTCACTCCACAACATCCCATAGTAAAGAAAATCTCAGATATAAGGTGAAATTTAATTTAGTTGTTTTTTCACCTGTGAAGCAGCTCCATTGCAGGATGTTACTGGCTCTAAATGACCTAAAAATAAACCCTTTATAGTACCACCACTTTATAGTAAGATAATTATCATTATCTTATGATAATTTGAAATCGTGGGTATTATTGTGACTTTAAAAGAAACCCCCAGAAGAGATAACCCACTTTGTTGTCCTCATCAGCTCAAGAATTCAGGAGATTTTGACCTAAACAATTGTTTCTACTTCTCCGAGACTAGTTTCCTTTCATGCAACTGCATCTACATGATCAGTAGTTTGGCATCATAGGCGAAAACGGCAGCTCTGCCTTTCAGGCAGCAACAGAGTTGACATTTGAAAGCTCCCGTGAAACCACAAACTGAGCGCCGTCTGCTTCAACGTGACTATTTCCTGTAAAACACAAATTAGGGAAGCAACTTACATCAAATTTGATGCAAGATGCAACAAGACAGAGCAGGTTTTGTGGAACTTCTTGAAGGATCAGTTTGTGATTTCTGGACTTGTTGCTGAGTTTTTTAACTGTATTTTCCAGTATTGAGTTTTATTTTTATTTGGTGGTTTGAGGGCCAAAGTAGCACAAAATAGCTCCATTATACTAGAGAGATGGCTGACACCTTTTCCACTGATATTTCCAAAACTCAGTTACTTACGCCAAAGCAAAATATGGCTAAAGAGTCCTACAAGGCAGAATAATACATTTATATTTAGTTAAAAAGTTGGAAATCCAAAAAGTTACCTACAAACAGAATCTAGAAAAATAAAACTACCCAGCTAAACAGACGACAGCCCTGACAATTCATCATATATAGCTTGTCGTTTACTCTTCATGGCATAGCAAATACCCAAAACGTCAAATGTAGTAAGAGTTAAAGCCTCAAGACTACACAGGGACAACCCCCACAAAACCAAAAAGATCCTAGTCATCTATAAAGTTCACCCAAGTGTGTGTTTTGTGCATGCAACCAACCACTAGCTTGCTCACATTGTAAAATGAGCAGGGTGAAGCTTCGCCGACTGTGGGCTCACTTCCTAAACAGCTGATTTGAAAGTCTCGCTCTTAAATTTTTTTAAACTATTTATTTTACAAAGGTGAGCTCAAATTCCAAAGTTTATGGGATCAATTACAGAAACTTGAGCGTTGCTAACTAGGATGAAAATGTGAAAAATGTCTTCAACTCTGTACTTGTGATATGTGATGCTTATTACATAAAAAGCAGAAATTCTATACTAAATGAAAAAAATGTCATTTGTTAAAGTAACAGTTTCCTGCTCCACCGCCCTACTGGTGGGAAGTGGAATTACAACAGTCAAACATCCATGCAACAGTACTAAAAATGAGCCAACACTAACATGAGCCAACTATTACTAAAATAAACCACAAAGTTATAAGATCCACACTGTTGGACAAAAAATATTACTTAGTCCAGTAGCAACAAAGCTAGGTCCTCATCAGTCCGTGATTTTGTAGCCTCATTTAGCTCCCTCAAACTAGTGTTTATGCTTGGGCTTCAGAAACGCCTTAATGGGGGTTACTGTAGCTTCTCACTAACCAATCAGAATGGGCATAGAAATATGTTATTTTCCCTGCTACGTTTGTCAAAATAAAAGTCTACACTTTAGCCCCATTCCCACCTGTACCGGGCCGGGCAGCGTAGGTTGTTTACATATCTGGGTGGCCTGGAATTTTCCCGGGCCAACCAAGGCTCATTCTCAGCCCTCTTCTCGAGGGGGTCTGCTTCAGGCCGACCAGGGCCAACACACCCACTGCTGACAGCAAATTCAAACCTTCCATTAGAGCAAGCCTCTGATTGGTGGGTAGAATCAGCCCACGTGGGCTTAAGGCATGCTCAATTCATTATCATTCATTATCATGCTGATTACCCAGAAGCTGAAAGTGTCTCTGACTGCATTCCTTGCATACCTAAGCAAGGATGTGTGGAAACAACCGGGCCAGGCTGGGGCAGACTGGGGCTACCCGGCCTGGGCCGACCCATATTAACAATCTCCATTCAAACTAGCTTGTTTTCTCTTTCTAAACAACCGAACCGGAACTCTCCACACAACCGGCCAAGAACACCCCCTTCAACATAAAGTCCAACCATAAGAAATCGTAACCCGGTACACCAGGAGTGGGGAACCCTGGTCCTCGAGGGCCGGTATCCTGCATGTCTTTGCTCCAGCTTGTTAATCACCTGCTGATTGAAATCAGGTGCAATGATGCAGGGTTGAAACTAAATTACGCTGGACAGCGGCCCTTGATGTATGGCGTGGTATGGGGGCCAAAATTAAGACTACTGCCCAGCAGCAGGAGGCTATATAAATTCCGAAGCAAACTACTGATCTGATTAATGATAAGCTGGCGCCGGTAACTGAGAGGCTGGCGCTGCTTACTGAGAAATAGCACCTTTACCGGCGTTACTAATAGATACGCTAGGGACTAGCAGCCCTCGGCTGGTCATTGACTGGTTCACACACTCCCTCTGCTGTCTATTAGCATGGATAGGCTAGCGTTAGCCTGGATGGGCTGGTGTTAGCATTGGAGAGGCTAGCCATTAGCGTGCCTAGGCTGGCCACTAGCTGAATTTCCTACCCCCTTGACGGACCATTAGCATGGATAGGCAAACAATAGCATTAGAGAGGCTAGCCATTAGCGTGCTAGGCTGGCCACTAGCTGACTAGTGACTCTCTGAGACATGCTAATGGCTAGCCTCTCCTATGCTAATGCCAGCCTATCCATGCTTAAGGTCCGTCAAGGGCGTAGAAAATCCAGCTAGTGGCATGCCTAGGCACGCTAATGGCTAGCCTCTCCGATGCTAACGCCAGCCTATCCATGCTAATGGTCCATCGAGGAGGTAGGAAATCCATCTAGTGGCCAGCCTAAGCACGCTAATGGCAAGCCTCTCCAATGCTAACACCAGCCGGTCCAGGCTAACGTTAGCCTATCCATGCTAATAGAGAGCAGAAGGAGTGTGTGAACCAGTCAATGACCAGCCGAGGGCTGCTAGTCCCTAGCGTATCTATTAGTAACGCCGGTAAAAGTGCTATTCCTCAGTAAGCAGCGCCAGCCTCTCAGTTACCGGCGCCAGCTTATCATTAATCAGATCAGTAGTTTGCTTCAGAATTTATATAGCCTCCTGCTGCTGGGCAGCAGTCTTAATTGTGGCCCCCATACTGCGCCATATTGATGGACCAGGGTTCCCCACCCCTGCGGTATACTATTGTAAAACGATATAGGAATATATAGCCATATTTGCACACCTATACTAATATCGTAGTTTGAAATTAATTTACATATGATGAAGCGTTAAAATTTTACTATATTTTGAAAAGCCACTGGCTTCTTCCCGTCTAGCTGCAGTTCTTCGGGTGCACTTCAGATGTGAGACAGTCCAGTAGAGGAGAAAAGTCTGTGTCACGTCTTATTGATAGTCTCCCATTTCGAGTTAATTCCTTGTTTCCCGTTTCAAGTTTAATAATTGTATAAACTGCGGATAAAGCAGGTTTGGGTTCGGAGAGCGTTGAGCGCTCACAGCAAAACAACACAAAATGAAAGGGCAGGGTGAGCACAGATGATCAGAAACTGTATAAAAAAGATGGATAACAGATAGATGAGAGGAGAAAATGTCTTATTTTGAAACATCAGAGGTGAAGTAACATTTCAGGAGCGAATAAGAAGGGGGCGTTCCCATGTACAAACCAAAACGCCCCTTTTAGCGGCTGGCCGGATTATATTGGTTGGCCACGCCAATGTTGATACTGGTTTTAGCTCTTTGCTCCAACGTTACGTTTCTACTTTTACGTCCAGGCTCCGCCATAATGCAAACAAAAAAGCAAACTTTTTTTTTCCCTACTTTTTGCGGGGTTTTTTGTGACGGTCAGGAAACTGACAAAGCTAACTGCTAGCTTTTATATTAGCTACCAGTTCAGAAAATAGCAAACAGTCATTAAGCGGGTTAAACCTAATTTATACTTCTCCGTATGAGTCAGAACGGACACACGCAATGCCATTGTTTGTCTTGTCAAGTGAGCTCCGACAGGCTCGCAAGAAGGGACGGAGTTGAGCTCTCCTTTTCTAAACATCCGTCCGTCGAGACTGAGAACGCAAGCTTGTGATTGGTCAAGACACTGTTGTCGTCGACAGTGCCGCCATTGCACCCTCAAAAACAGAGAGCCGAGGTTATCTAGCGGCAGACACGAAGAAACTTTAAGAATTCCTCGTGGACAAACTAAAAATGTGAACATTTTATTCTCCCATGACTGGAGGAGTAAAAAGATATGCAGCAAGCATTTTATTCGGGGACAGAAATAGAGAAATGTGAGTTTAGAGGTGGCGGACGCATGAAGAGGAGGAGGAGGGACAAAATTTTCCGCGTTAAAAAGTCTCTTAAGTACGAAAAAACACAATATAAACACACTATCTGGGACTGGATAGATGACAGGATAGCCCAGAACACTGCTACGCCCTCTGTTGTCCTGGTGGGGAATTGCTTTGAAACACTCCTCCAGGAGATGGAGAAGTAAGAAGCAAATTACCTCCGTCCGTCCGTGCGTGTCTCTCCCTCATGGAGCTGACGGAGAAATATAAATTAGGCTTTAGGAGTGCTCCCCAGGACAGCTACCCGCTCCACACAACTGTTAAGTGCTGTTTCTAGTCAGCAGAAGGCTACAGAGTGTTGTCCCGTGTGAAGTTGGTAAAGTTTCTTTTAACAAAATCACTGAACCAGACTTTTAAAAGTACCGGTTTGGTTTAAGTATTAAAAACAGCTTAGTGTTGCTTGAACTTACATTTAGGTACTGCTGAAACAAACTGGGTTTAAGATGTACAATAAAATCTACCTGCAGTCTGACCTTTACATAAATCTGTTGCCTAAAACTTGTTCCGTTTTTCTGGACTTCTGCTAAACAAGCAAATTCAAATATAGAATTTGCTGCATATAATTTCTAACTGATCCATAGCTTATTCTGCATTGCTGGCACTAGGTGGCATCTAACGCCTCTGCAGTCCACATGGACCTGCAGCAAGAATGTGCCTGTGTTGAGCACGGTTTCACTTATAAGGAAAATGGGATCCTTCCTGTGAGACTGATTCATCTATCAGCGTTGCAAAATATCCCAAAATGTGAGGCTTTGTGCTTCTGTGAGTGGAAAGATGGACGAGCGAGTGAATGAATGGGACGTCTGAAATTCCAGCTCTTACCAGCAGTTCTCGTGGTGTGATGGAGTTGTCTGTGTACATGCAGAGTTTCTCTGCTGTTATGGGCCTACAGTCTTTTAACTTGGAGGCCAGGAACATGCACACGGCTCCCAAAAGCTGCAAAAGACTTTTTCTTGTGGGCATCACTGCTAAAACTCTGTCCAAATAATTAATGGCTAAAGGGAAGACATCTTCATTACTGTGCTCCTCCTCACACACCTGGAAAAAGAAGACAAAAACAGGAATTTAAAAGTGAAAGCTGCACATAAGAATATCTCTTTGTCTAAGGTGGCCAGACTGAATAATAGTTCAAATGAAGATTTTACAAGAATAGCAGCAATTTTCCCCGTGCATCTATTAAGATAACTTCCTACTGAACTCATTTCTTTCTGCTTTGACTTATTTTTTAAAGGTTAAAACACAAATATTCACTTCGCCTTATTTATAAAATTAAAAATCAAAGCAGAAAGAAATTTGTTCAATAGGAAGTTATTTAACAACCCCCTCCCGTATTTCAAATCCTTTCCTCGTTGAGGTTCTCCTTGTTAAAAATATCACCTTTTTTGTGATCAAAACTGAAAGCGGCTTTAACAGCCACGCTGCATGTCTCGCTCCTGTACTTTAGCCTGATTTAAAAATTAATAATAATTATTCTGGAAGGAAAATGTCGGATTTTCGATCACGTAAATTAAGAACAGGACTTCCGCTGTCGCCTGAGCTAGCTAATTAGCTAAAAATGCCGACACATTAGCAGTAAAGCAATGTAAATAACTAGCTAGGTTCATTGAATTTTCGCCTCGGAGGAATTTCCGACTCCCCCACGCCTTTTGTGACTCATTCTCATACAATTGTGAGGCAGGTTAACATCCATTATGACCTTTGTAAACTTAAAAACCCCGTTTAAAACTACATCTAGTTCAAAGACAACATAAATGCACACAATGAAAATAAGATACAACACGCATTAGCTTAAGATGTTAGCACACAAGTCCCAACAAACCTCATGCATCCAACCTGCAACCATTCGTCTCATATAAGGCTGGATATCCTTCTGCACCCGCTGAAAATATGAACATTGCGGTAAAAAATTGTCTTCAATAGTTAATAAACTTTGCAACACTCTGTCATCATAGAGGATGTTTGGGTCATGCTGGGCTTTCACGATTATGTCCGACTCCAGGCAATAAAGCTCCATGGCTCGGGCCCCTTTTCCCCACTTTTCTGCAGTTTTTGTTACAAAATAATAAATGTAGAAAAACAATAAATATTTTCACAATAGTTTAAACAGCGGACAGGAGGAGCAGAAGTCCACAGGACGAAGCATGAGGCTGAGACAACGAGGCTGGGTCCACTCCTGCCGCTCGAGCAGCTCCTTCCAGTCTGCGTGACAAAGCTGCTGTGACGCAAGGCATATCCGGTACGTTGCCTTTCAAAATAAAGGCTGATCTGTTCACCTTACTTCCGGTCAAAATATAACAACAGTAAAACAGTAACGTAAAATGTATATTAAATAATATTAAAATTTACAACTGGTATGTCCTTGGACAAGACACTTATCTCGCCTTGCGTGCTGGTGGTGGTCGGAGGGACAGGTGGCACCTCTGTGTGCCCCAGAGCAGCTGTGGCTACATCGTAGCTTATCACCACCAGTGTGAATGTGTGATTGAATGGGTGAATAACTAATTGTGTTGTGAAGCGCCTGTGGGGTTGTTGAACCATAAGAAGGCACTATACAAATACAGGCAATTTACCATTTATTAATGTTATTACTTTGTTACTACTGTAGCCTACATATTGTAGAATATTAACTAGTATTATTAGAAGCAGATGCCATGCACAATCAACTCTAACAACCCATAACTTTACAGAGAGTAACAAACATCTCATTAATTTAACAAGAACTGTAATAAAAATTATAACAGCACTGCATTGCAGACAACTCATTTACAGTTGTAACAGTTGTAAAACGTTTTTAGGAAATAGGAAAAAAACTTGGTCAGAGGCTGAACTGGAGTTTATATCAAGATTCCTGCAGTATAGAAAAAAGGAAAATGTCAAATTCTTAGAGTAAAAGTTGCAGAATGTGTACAGTATATGCAGTTTGACATAAATCACCTCTTTACACTGTCTGCTAATAAACTCGTAAATCTCCAACACAGCTGGTCCAACGTATTTGACAACCCCTCAATAAATCAGGGGGTGAAAAAATGACACAAGTTCTTTAACAAATATTCTGCCTCAAAACACCAGCAAGCTGTTGCTAAAAAAGTGCTGTGAGGCATTAGAAGGGAAAAATCCCAAACATTTTGACTTTTAGATCCCACGCTGCTAATTCACTCATTTTTCATAGGACTTGTCTTCAGGATGGTGGAAAAAAACAACTGCATTTATGTAGGGGGATATCTTTCACGTCCATGGTTTTCTTTTCCTCTGTTAAATGAATCAGATGTTCTTCTTGTTCCTTTGATAGTTGAAATATAATGACTTAAGATATTTAGCTATGCTTTATGTGTTTAGCTGCATGTGCTAAATATGTGTAGAAAATATCGTTTGTGAGCAAATTTAACACATTGCTGCAAACATTCTCAGTGTGCATTTAACCTTTCTTTGTATTTGTTACTTTAATCACAGATTTACAGTTTTACAATCTTCCTTGTGTGACCTATTTGAAGCGAATTCAGTTACAGCACTTCCACATGAGGAACAGGCCACCGGATACAACGTGATATTGCTGACATCCTTATGTCAGTGGGTGTGGACAGCATGTTGATCTCTGTCCAAAGAAAAAAATTCCATAAAGGAAGTCCTTTATAGCGTGGCAGCGTGCACAAGAATAGGCTTCCAGCACGGCATTGATGCCTATCTGCAAGTGTTTGTAAAATGATAAGAATATAATAGAAGAGGGAGGCCATTTAAATCTTGTTTGTTTGCAACTGTGAAAGGAAAATTATCATCAAAATGTGCACAAAGACAGTTTTCGGAATCTAGACCTAGCATCTGTGATCAAGTGATTTTACTGAATAAACAAACGTTGAGTCTGGTTAAACAAGAGAAGCTGAACTGAGTCACATCTCAAACTTCCTCCTTTCACAGCTGCCACCAAGTAACTGAATGAGATATGGAGTTTCATTGAGAAAAACACACACACACACACACACACGCACACACGCACGCACGCACGCACGCACACACTCACACACACACAGAGAGAGAGAGAGAGAGAGAGAGAGAGAGAGAGAGAGAGAGAGAGAGAGAGAGAGAGAGAGAGAGAGAGAGAGAGAGAGAGAGAGAGAGAGAGAGAGAGCACTGTGAAGCTATTATGAGAGCAGACTGAGAATGGGAACTATCTGTGAGGGAATGATAGAGTTAGCAAGATTAGTTCTGCTCCAAAAGAAGGGGTTTCTTTCAAATGATTCATTAAACAGCTGAGGTTTAATGTCGGGTTATCCATATGACAAGCTGCTGGGTGAAAGTTATGGTCTAGTAGGGGGGTTTATTCATTCTGCGAAGGGCCAAGGAAGCCTACCACGCCAGACAGGGGAAGCAAATACACTTGAGGGAAACCGAGGTGTTCGTTAGATAAAAAGCAGCCTTGCCCTGATGTTGCTGTTTGTGCATGTGTCCTGTGATAACACGTCAGCTGCTATCACACGTTACAAGCTGCACAGAGGTAACAGAGAGGGCCCAAAGCCCTGGGAAAACGTGGAGTAGCGTGAAATCACCTTGATCCAAAGATTCCTGCTGCATACCAGTCTACTGAACCCACCAGAGGCTCAGGGGCCCGCAGATAGGCGCACTGCCATAGATCAAAAGAAAGACACAAAGAAAGAGGGAAAGATGGAGAGTGAGAGTCATCATCCATAATCCCAAACCTTTGGTTTGAATCTTAAATTATATTATCTACAATACTGAATACTGAATATTTTCTTTAATTTTTCTTCCAGGGACCAAGATTTCTTTGTGATCTTTTGAAGCAGTCTTGATAAACAGTTTCCCAGGCTCTCTGAAGGTCTTCTGAAGTTTTTCTTTGGACTTTGGTTGCGTTGTCACCATGTGCCAGAAGAAAATGAAGCAAGTAGAGCTCAGAAGTTTAAAGCTGTAATAGCAAATTTGGAAAACAAATTAGAATAAAACTTTTTTCAACGCCTCTTAACATTTTAACATAGTATAGCCATAAATATTTTTTGGAGATTAAAAGTAAAACAAACAAAAATTAATGAAGTGCTTCACTCGCATTTACCTAAAAACCTCTGCCAATTAAAAGTTTTGGACCGAACGTAACCGCTGGATCATCTGGTTGACGGTCTTGCCAAACCGCCCTGCATCCTCCACTCATGTATTTAGCAACAGAACACCACTGGTGTGAGAGGTTCTCCACTCAGTAACATCAGAGAAGGAGAAATCACTTTTCTTTAGGACAAACTATCAGAATCCCAAAAAGAAAAACACCATTTGAAGTCACGGACAACATAAAACATTTTGACTTAGAAAACGATGACTGGTATTTAGAGCTAGCTCTTTTTAGAAGACACACCATGCCTGCAAATCAGAAGTAATACTGCTACCTTGGTGTGTCTTATGAACGTACAGTGGCGGCATGGTGATGCGTGAATTTTGCGACATTCGTTCCGCCAACCTTGGTAGTAATATTGCCAAAACGCTCTGTTAGTAGTGATGGAATCCTTGAAAGAAGCTAGTGCAACTGCCAAATCCTCAGTGCTTATCCTGCTCGACTTATCGCTGCATTTGACACTGTCAACCATGGCTTCCTTTTGTCCACACTCTCTAGCATGGGCATCACAGAGAAAGCACATGCCTGGTTTGAATCTTACCTCACAGGACGATCATTCAGTGTATCTTGGCTTGGACAATCCTCTACTGTGCACCGTCTTGCTACAGGAGCCCCCCAGGGCTCTGTACTAGGACCTCTTCTCTTTGCCATATACACCACCTCACTGGGTGAGATCATTCGATTACATGGCTTCTCCTACCACTGCTATGCAGACGACAAGTATCAGGCATTAGAGTAGCTATTCCTGGTAGCTCAACTGACACTGTTCCAGTTCCTCCATCACCACCCACCCTGAGCTCCCTCAATACTGTTTCATATTCTGAGCTGAGTAAGCTTGTTGCGAGGCAGACGCCATCTGGCTCTCCACTTGACGTTCTGCCGCCTCGTCTCTGGAAGGCTGCCTTTCCGTGTCTTGGCCCTTCACTTGGTCAGATTATCAATGGGAGCCTCAGCACAGGTGTGGTCCCAGCTGCTTTGAAAGCAGCAGTTGTTTGGCCGACCCTGAAGAAACCTGGTGCTGATGTCTCTGTGATCGCAAATTACAGGCCTATCTCCACCCTGCCTTTTACATCAAAACTGCTTGAGAAAGTCGTTTATCAGCAGCTGGTCTCACATTTATCTGTTTGAGGTTTTTAAGTCAGGGTTCAGGTCTGGCCATAGTACAGAGTCAGCTCTACTGAGGGTCTTAAATGATATCTATCACTAGATCAGGGTACATCTGTGGTGCTTCTGTTGTTAGATCTGACGGCAGCCTTTGACACAGTCAACCACGCAATTCTACTCGATCGCTTGGAACGATGGGTTGGGATCAAAGGGTCTGCTCTGGCTTGGTTTAGATCGTATCTCCACAACAGGACATTCTGCATTAAACTGGGTGATGTTTTTTCATCTTGGGAGGGGCTCCGCTGGGGGGTCCCGCAGGGATCGATCCTTGGTCCTCTTTTGTTTGCCATTTATCTGCTTCCTCTGGGGTCAATCTTTCGTAAACATGGCCTATCATTCCATCTCTATGCTGACGATTGCCAGATTTACTCTCCATTGTGTCAGGAGAAAGGTCACTCTATCCAGTCCTTTGTGTCCTGTCTTAACGAGGTGAAGTCTTGGCTAATGGCCAACGTTCTACATCTGAATGAGGGAAAGACAGAGCTCAATTGTTTTTCACCCCAACAGCAGGAATGTGGGTCGTTATGTTGATCTTGGCCCTCTTTCTCCCTACTCAAAACCAGTTGTTACCAGTTTGGGGGTGAAACTTGATGCTGGACTTAAATTTGATGCTCACATCAATTCTGTGATCCGGTCCAGTTTCTTTCACCTGAGACGCCTTGCAAAAATCAAGCATATGCTGTCAAGAGCCCACCTGGAGCGGGTACTGCATGCCTTTGTTATTTCTAGGCTTGATTACTGCAACTCTCTCTATGCAGGGTTGTGTCAGTCATCACTGTGTCGCCTACAGGTTGTGCAGAACAGCGCAGCCAGGTTCCTGACTGGGACCAGGAAACGGGACCACATCAGTCCGGTTCTGGCCTCCCTGCACTGGCTTCCGGTTTATCGTTCACACTTTAAACTCCTCGTCTTTGTTTATAATTTCTTCCAGGGTGGTGGTCCCCCCTATCTGGCCACACTCCTGAACAGACATTCCCATCACGCGCTCTGCGCTCCTCTGACCAAGGCCTGCTCGCTGTCCCTCGTTCTAGGTGTCGTACTCGCGGGGACGGGGCTTTCTCAGTCCTAGCACCGTCACTCTGGAACGAGCTGCCACCCTCAGTTAGGCTGTCCCCATCTCTGCCAGTCTTTAAGAGTTGCCTAAAAACACACCTCCTCCGCTTGGCGTTTCCTGAACATGTTTGATTTTGGCCCTCTTTTATGTTGAATTTTTCACAGTTTTCATTGGTTCACTCTATCCATTGTTTTAAACATTTGTCTTGTACCAGAATGTTTCACCTTTTTTGTAATTTGTATTTTGTAATTTGAATTGCTTTTATTTTTGATTTATTCAATATATTTACCTTCTACTGTACCATGTTCAGCGCCTTGGGCTTCCTGACAGGGTTGCGGAAGGCGCTTTATAAGTAAAGCTTTGATTGATTGATTGATTGATTGATTGATTGATTGATTGACACCCAGCTCTTTGTGTCATTTCCACCGGACGACCACACTGTCTCTGCACGAATATCAAACTGTCTCTCTGACATATCAAAATGGATGAAATCCCACCGTCTTTAACTCATCCTCTCTAAAACTGAACTACTTGTCATCCCAGCAAAACCATCCATACAGCACAATATCTCAATCCAAAATGACTTCCTATCTCTGGCTCCTTCAAAGGCAGTTCGAAATCTGGGTGTTGTGATTGATGAACACCTGTCCTTTAAAGATCATGTTGCCTCTGTTGCCCGTTCATGCTGCTTTGCGCTGTATAACATACGAAAGATCAGACCATACCTAACACAACATGCCACCCAGCTCCTGGTGCAATCTACTGTCATCTCCCGCCTCGATTACTGCAATGCCCTTCTAACTGGTCTTCCAGGCTGTACTGTGAAACCTCTTCAAATGGTCCAGAAAGCAGCGGCGCATCTGGTCTTCAATCAGCCAAAAAGAGCACACGTTACCCCTCTGTTCATTGAGCTCCACTGGCTAACGCTAGCTGTACGCATCAAATTCAAATTGCTAACACTAGCACACAAAGTCCGAGATGGTACGGCTCCCATCTACCTGAATCCTCTTGCAAAGGCTTACGTCTCGGCTCGGCCGCTCCGGTCATCACAGTATCGTCGGCTAGCAGTGCCTACACCACGCCCAGGACAATCCAGACTCTTCTCATGCATCGTTCCATAAATGTGGAATGACCTACCAAGCACTACCAGAACTACGGCTTCCTTTTCAATTTTCAAGAAACTCCTGAAGACCCTGCTCTTCAGAGAGCATCTTCTAAACTAGCACCCTCCCTGCACCCGTCCCCCCTCTCTACTGTCCACTCCTTGTTCTCTCCTCTCCATGATTGATGTCAAGTTGTTGTTGTTATTGTTGTTGTCAGCCTCAAGGGCAACATGCCGATTATCACTTGTAAGTCGCTTTGGACAAAAGCGTCTGCTAAATACAAAAACATAAACATAAAACGCTGGATTTCTGAATGCATATTAGGCCTTGACGCAACAGAGAGTGGTATCATGATCATGTGGGGAGTCACTGCCAAGCTCCATAGGGAGCCTTAAGCTTGGTTTATGCTTGACGCATTTACTTAATGCTTGGTGATGTGGCTCGCGGATGGAACGAGCTCCACAACTTGCAGCATTTATGGTTCATGTGACTTGTCTCGGCAGTGAGCCAATATTCTCCCAAACTGTAGGGGGCAGCATGGAGCTCTACGGCATGCATCCAACACTATACCATAGTAGAAGTAGAAATTACTGTTGTTTACAACAGTTGTTAATGAAAGTTGAGAGCCAACTCAGCTCTTTTAGAATTGGTGCAGTGTTCTTGTTTCCACCAGGATCACCGCTTTTCCGTTTGTTCCCCTTCCTTGCCTTCACATATCGGTCCCTCATGTTTTTCCAGCATTTTTTAACAGCGTCCTCGTCTTTTCCGACAGTGCAAGCTATTTCTCTCCAAGAATTATTAACAACATGTTGATCATGGTGATCTTTGAGAGCTGAATCATACAAATGTCTGTATTTACTAACTCTGCCATAACTAGTTCTTGCCAGTCCACCATGTTTTTCCGTGTTCGACTGTCCGCGTGGTTAGAAAATTTCCTAGGTGCGCGGTGTGGAAAGTTTGGGCCATGCAGAGGCCAGGTGGAGGCGCCTGGTTGTTAAAATGACGCAATTTTGCCACGTGGAGCCGTGCGAACCTCGTCAAGCACACACCAACCTTAAGTCTCCGCCATTTCCGGTCGGCTCATGGGTCTCCGGAAGAATGAAAAAATGAAATCAAGTCAATGGGGCTAAAAACGCTATTTTCTAATCCACTTTGCTTTAGACCCTGGATTGCACATATGTTGTACTCCAATTTAAATGAAAACTAATGATGGCTGTTTTGACCACACCTCCCACATACTTTATGATTTATCAGCTTGTAAAAGTTCGTAATTAGCATGACTACAAATTAGATATCAGCACATCGCATATGTGACATCACCACAGAATCTCTTCTCCCCTAGCATAACTGCTACTTACCAAATGGTCATATTTATGGTGGTTCTTTCCTCCTGAAGGAAGGATTTTAAGTTTGCTAAACGCACAGCAATTTTCCCTGTTTTTTTCGTGTCTGGATCGATGACGTCACTTTCGTGAAGTGCATTTGTAGTCCTGGACTTATTCGAAAATAAGCGTGATTTGTATCAAAAAGATTCTTTAAAATTCACGGACATCATATGTGAAATCCATGGAACATAACAAGCGGAATTAGAAAATAGCGTTTTTAGCCCTATTGACTTGCATTCATTTTTTTGTTCTTCCGGGGACCCATGGTCTGAAAGACTTAGGCTCCCTACATTGAAAATGAAAGTAAATGCAGACAGTAAGCTACGATCAGTTAAATTTAAGTCTGTGACAGGGCAGAGGTCGTCCGCATACCTCTCTTTTTACCCATTACATATTCTTTTCTGAAAAGGACATTATTGCGCCACATAACCTCCACAGCCTGACCCCTTACAAAAGACCAAAGGCTCCCAGCTGCCAGCTTTGCGCCAAATTGACGACATTGTTGAAATGCAGGGCTGTGGTTCAGCCAATGTGTCTCAGGGAAGATACTCAAGGGGAGGGGTCAGTGTCACGTGACTGTGTTTTTGCTCCTAATCTTGCTTTCTCAGTAGATTCTAGGGATGTACATAGTTAACCGGTTAACAGGTTAATTGCAGTTAATGTAACGGGGTAAAACAGATTTGCAGATGAACTGCTTCTGGTCCTTCTGCTGCTCTGGATGTAATATATTTTGTGCCACTAGAGGGCAAAAGAGCACTGCTATCAAAATATGTTTACTGGGCAACCACAGAAGAAGAAATGAGCTCATCACACGACCAAACAAATGTCCTAAAACATGAAGCAGTTAGCAAACAGCGTGAGAGCAGTTCATTTTTAGTTATTTCATTCTTGGAACACAATAAGCCTCAAAGAAAGAAATGTCAGTGTATTTATTTAGTTCAATGTAAGGAAACAAAATAGTTTTTTTTTAAACTGTGGCCTCCAAAATGCGCTTATAAGCATGCAATCGCAAGCAGCGTTGTGTATTTGATGCCAGATGGTCAACAAGTTCTGAGTTTGACTGTCATCCCACCCTCTTTACTTTTTGCTCATAAATGTAACAAGTGTGGGACTTGAGTTGTGCGTCAGAATTAACGCGGGTCGCTTATTGAGTATTGCTGATCTACAAAGTGGGAGCCTTTATCCTAGTTTGTACGTGTGGCAAGGTGGATAAACGAGGGCCCGGGCGGGATTCGATCCCCAGACTCCCGGGTGAGAGTCATACGCTCTAACCAGTCAGCCAAAGGGACATCCCCTTTGCCAAGTAGCCAGGACGCATGATCAATCGGGACACTGTGACAGGACACACACTGTCACATATGTACATTAGAAAGCTGAACCCTCAAATGAAGTTCATTCCATTCTTGTACAGTAGGTGGCAACATGCACCCTTTTGTGTCAGCTTTCTTCCGGTTAGCTTATAGCTACACAAATAGTAAACAAACGCTGGTGGGAGTGAAGCAGATATGCACAACGGTCAAAGGAATGCACAACAACGTTGCAGAACAGCATATTTGGTGTGTACCGTACTGTTTGATGGCGTTACTCGTGTTACTTTTAGGCAGTGATATTATCAGAAGATTTCTCCACGGTCTTGTCACTTCCGGAAGTTGCCGGCATCAAGTCGACGGAGGCGTTTACATGCAGATGCATTTAGTTTTCTACAGCGTTATCTGGCTTCTTCAGCACAATTAGAACCAGTTCACCTTCAGCAGGACTAACGCATTCACATGCATTTAAGAAAAATGACGTTCCGTTTTGTGATGCATTTGTATAAGCACTGAGTGTGACGTAGATCTGTCACCTTCTCTAATCCTAGCGTTTCACCGCCTGTTTTCTATCAGAATGCAGGAGACAGGTGTAAGAGACAATTTTCATGTTCAGCCTGCATGAAAAACTCAGAGTGACCGATTATAATTAGAAATTTGTTTTTCAGTGTTCCACACCTTTAAACAAAAACAGATAAAAAATGTTGACCTAAAATAGTTCCAAAGTCCAAAGAAAACCTTCAGAAAGTTTGGAAACTTATCGATTAAAACTAGTTTCAAGAATTACAAGAAAATTAGAAAAGTCTTTATAAAACAATGCATAAACGTTTGCACTGGCTGCATTTTCTGTATGAAATAAAATAAGTCACTCCATGAAGGCGTCTACTCACACTAGATTTACTTTAACGTGCTGGTTTGAGAGCCAGGCTTGATTACAGGTTGCCCATGTGCTCTGAGTCAAGCTAGCTGTTTGGGTTTACTGACAGAAGAGAAGAAGATGCTATGTCAGGAATGTGGTGGTGTGAACAGTGGTGAATGCTCCTCCCAGAACTGAGTGATAGCTAGTGTTGCTCAGCCAGGAGGCCAGATAAAAGGGCTTCTTTCTGTCACATGGTTGCATTCTGTAGGCGTTCACATCAAATGATTCCACCCTGGTGGAAGTAGACCAAACACCATCTCCTTAACATGTAAAGTAGGCAACAAAAACACTGCATGCTCTGGCTCATTCACATGCTATTCTGGGCGTGTTATCAGCAGGGTATGTTTCTATCAGAGGTGTCACACATCAAAGTGCTCCTATCGCCACCACTCTGCAGAGAGGGTGCTTTCCAGGAGAGCTCTACCAATGCTGGTTAGAGACGCAAGCGTTTCAAGCCGTTTCCAACAATTGCTGTGGTTTTCCTTACCCGGCATCTCATAATTATATTTTCATGATGCATAAATCCTTCTTCCTCAAGGCCTCGAGTTAACTCCCACCATGAATCCTTCAGTTTTGATTGGAAACTGTGGTGCAATCAGCTAATTTGCGCTCGACTACCAAGCAAGCTACAGAAACAAATGGAGAGTCGTTCAATGAGCGCAGGAAACGGAGGGTGTTTCCCTCACTGCGTCTTTGGAATGTTTTGGCTAAACTGAAAGCCGTCATTCAAACACAAATGCCAACATTTGAGGAGACAATGAAGAGATAGCAATATCCGGGCCTGGTCTGGGTCCCGTGCACAAAAGGGGTTTCTATTCTTCAGTTTGGGCCTGGGTCGCTTGCTGAATTCCCCCACAATACTTCATTACATTTGTGTGCAAGTCTGACAGCTTGCATCCTTTGCCAGAACATTATCTATTTCTCTACCATGAACTCAGGAGAAAAAGCAGACAAAGGAGGGGAAAAGGGAAGGGTAAACAGAAGAAGCTCTATGAAGTTCCAGAACAAGAGAAGTAGGACTTGTGTAGCAAATAATCAACTTTGCCTCCTTCTACCATCTCATATACAGTTTGGTGCATCATTGTTTGGCCACTAATAAAAACAAATTCTCAAAAGCAATGAAAGGTTTGACTTAGTGTTTTGTTTTATAATCCAATAAATAAATAAATAAATAAATAAATAAAGTGTCATCTTGGGATTTATTTTAAAAAATTCTCACTGGTCGGAAGCTTCTGCAATTCTGGAAACCCTCAAAACCAAAAGTATTACATTAAAAAGGGAACAAGAGTGGTTAAGAATATTCTAACAGATAATGTTGCAACTTCAAAATTGCAGCTGAAATGACAAACCTCAGCAACTCTGATCACTCTGAAGTGTTAAAGACGGACTGTAAAATGTAAGTGTACAATAGAAATTCATGTTTATTTTGCAAAAAGGAACCACACTAAAAACGTTTCACTGTCAGTAGAGCTCCGGGAGTTGACATGACTTCTTCCGGCATGCAACAGTTCAAATCGAAACGGTGCCATCTTGGCAGGCAGAAGCCCGCAGCTGGACTATTTGTTATTGTCAGAAAACTCAAACGGGAAATATGATAGATTCCTGTTGTGCCCCAGGATGCCAGAACAGACGCGGACGACATCAGGGATGAGCCATCTACAGGATTCCCCAAGATCAGGAGCGCCGCAAACGTTGGATCATTGCAGTAAAACGCGCTAGTGACCGGGCAAAAATGAAGCTGTGGGACCCCGAGAGTAAAGGTTTTTGCATATGCAGCGACCACTTCATATCAGGTACTTAAACCAACGTTTCCTCAACTGTGCATGGTATTTATTTTAAATGCTTTTATTACAATTCTTAGTGGGCTTCCTAAACTTATTTTGGCGTGGCTTTTCCTGTTTTATTACTCAGCAACAAGTAAACATCACATAAAACGTTGCCTCGTGAGTTCTGCGTGCTGCCGTTTACGTGTTTTATGATCACAGCAATTAACCGGCTAAGCTGCATTTCATTTTTAAGCAATGGTTGATCACTTGTCAGATCACACATAAAAAGCACTTTGGATTGCTATTATCTGTCTCACCGAGACAGATCTCAGACAGATCCTGAGACGCTCCTGCCTGACATATTTATTTTATTCACGGGAAAAAATCAAACTAGTGATTTCTCTTGGCGTTCAGTTTATACATTCAAACAGCACAGCAAAGTATCCCAGGGGCACGGTAAGGGTCGGAGATGTTTAGTCTATTTAATTTCTGACTATATAAAAGGATTTCTTCGGTTTTAAAGTGTGAAGTAAACTCCGACGGAGTAAAATCCAAGCCGATCCCGTTCATTTTGTTTACCTTTGTTGCCTGCCAACATGGCGTCTACTCTCTGAGAGTCACGTGACGTCCGGAGCTCTACAGATGGATCTTCAACATTAACAAACATGGCCATGAATTCTCTGTTTCCTGACACTTTTTGTTGCTGTACTATTTCATTTTTTAGTTAGGAAAACGTCCCATTTGTTTAAAGAGCAAGTTCACTGAGAAACCGGTTTTTACTTGTTATTTCTGAAATATGATCGGCCCCTCTGAGTTTAACATGCAGGCTGAACATGAAAATAGTTTTCTACCCCTATTTCGTGCATTATCCACAGAAGGAAAACAGCAGTGGAAAAGCTCAGGTCAGATAAAGCCACACAGGTTTACGTCACTCGTTGAATTTGCATTCCCGGAATCATTCCTTTGGCTGGTGTCCGGGAGGGGTGTTGATTTTTGCAGCCAGGAGAAAGCAGAGCGCATATCAGCTTAGAGAAGCTAACCGTTAGCATTAGCAACTCCACAACAGGGCAGAACTCCCTCAGGCTTGTGTTAATTGTGGAGATAAAACATCAGCCTTGCAGAACAAAAGGAGACAGTGGAAGAGTCATGTTCCTTGTTGCAATGAGAGGGAGATGTCCAAATATCACAAATAGTATCCCTCCATTTTCTGCCCCACTCTCCCTGGCTAATTTCTGCTTCCTGAAACAGGAGCGCCAGAGCTGTTTGCTATTGAAAATGACTTACAGAGCATTTATACGAGAGACCGGAGCAAATGTATTGGGAAAAAAAAAACAAGTGAATGAGAGCTTTCAATGTAGGGGCTGGTTATTCATAAAATTTGTACTTTAAACAGACACTAGGGGAAGTTTTGGTTAATTTTTGGCTTCAACTGTCGTCTTGCTTCTACGTAAATGTTGTGCAGGCCAAACGAAACGCACAATGCCTGTAAGATACTTGGTAAACAAGTGTTGAAAGTATTTAGTGATGTGGTTCTGTTTGTGCTGTCTGTAAAATAGTAAAGCATGCATACATCTGCAAAAAGAGAGTGATGTACTTCATGTGAGCTCACGGTTATATTTATGTTATGTCACTCTGCTGAGTGGGGGTCACTGGTTCTGTTCAAACAGTTGACCCTGAAGTATCCCCCAACTTTCCTGTTCATTTTCCTCACAACGTGCAGTTTTCTCGAGCAGAGCAGAAGACCAGTGGGAGGACTGGACCTGAGCCAAGAGGCAGCGGCTGCCTGTCACAAGTGAACAAGTGTGTGTGGTCAGAGATTAGGGAGAGGAAGGACACACACACACACACACACACACACACACACACACACACACACACACACACACACACACACACACACACACACACACACACACACACACACACACACACACACACACACACACACACACACACACACACACACACACACACACACACACACACACACACACACACACACACACACACACACACACACACACACACACAAAATTCCAGAAGAAGAGCTCCTGAGGCAGCTGTGGCTCTGTGAGTGCAAAGGATGCTGGACAGCTGGAACGATCCTATTGGCCAACAAGGTCAAGTGGGTTTGTCCTGGCAGTGGCCAGCTTCCTCTTTGTGGTCTTCAATGAGAAGAGTGACAATTCATCAGAGACGGGATGTCCAATAGGCAGACCGATCCCAGGGGTAGATAGAGAGCCTTGCATCTGGCCACTCTGTGACCTTGATCGAACAAAAGTTTACATATTCTTTCTCCATCCTGCTCTCTAACAGTCTGTGCCTGCAGAAAAATGAGACAATAATCAACAACAGACGACTGTGCAGTTTCCAGTAAGTCGTTTTGTGTAAGTTTATTTTAAGCCTATGGGCCTCTCAGTTCCACAAATAACATTGCTTTATTCGTCCATTCATTTCCCTTAAACTCTGCAACATTTCCACTCCTACACACTTACATTTCCCTCCTGAGAAAGAAGAGGAAATGGGGGGCCTCACAATGTGGAGGAAAGCCCTTTGAAAGTGGTTCTGGTGAGGCGGCATGGCCCTTATAAACAGCGAGCAAAGAGGGATTCAGAGGCAGACTGCTCTGGTCTCGTCCCCTGTCTGGGGGGCTGCCGGGTGTTTTCCTATGTGTGATGCATGCTAACCTTGGGCCCCTTTCACTTTGACAGTGGTATAAAGAGGCCTCTGTAAGACTGACTCAGCTCCAATCCTAATTTACCTTGTTGGCCTCATTGCTTAATTAAATTCAGCAGTGAAACTCCAATGATTTGTATTTACCCAAAAATATCTCCTGCATTTAGACAGAAGAATTATATTCAGCATATTATCTGCATGAGATGGGCCCTAATGGTCCTGCAAAAATAAGAAAGACAGGTTTTAACTGCATCCATGCCAGATATTTTGATGCATACGGATATATATTGGCAGTCTAAAGAATTCAAGGGGGGTGGGAGATATTATTTCAATGAGGTAACTCGTCTTGCAAGGATTTTGCCTCGCAATTGAAACCATTTGGGCAGTTTTGGCTGACTACAGCTTAGCTGAACAGACACATTTATCCAATTGTGCACAGAAGACAAAGACAGAAGTGTGTGAAACGCTGAACTCCAAGCCCATATAGCTTGATATGATTTTTAAAAGGACCACTTCACTTCGACCGCAGACCAGTTGTTTGGTCCATCTCCAGGCAACGTTCAGCAGACCACCAGTTCTGCATATAAATCCAACAAATAAACACTTTGGTGATGGCGAAATCCAATATTTCCTCTTGCATATTGTGTTATTTGACATTCCACGGAGACCGAGAATAAAAGAAACAAGACAAACAGTAGCATTCTTGGGCTATCTACAGGAAATGCCATGATATGAGTTAGCATGGTTATGGTGTGGTCAAGGGTGGATGGCAGCATCATTCTCATTCAGTCCCAAGGCATCCAGCTGAGCTTTGATCCTGAAATGGGTGAGGAGGGAGCGGTGGGAGTTCAATGGAGGTCTCGCTTAGGTCCAGAGTAGTCAGTCTGGCCAGCAGCACGTAGACCATCAGAATAGGCCTATCAGGGTGTTCCTGTCTCTGATCATGCTTAGAGATTTCCCATGCTGCTGCAATCATCTCATCTCTGATGGAAGAAAACACAATTAGACACCACACAGTCCAGTTTGCTCAGAGTTAAAACCAAATTCATACCGAACTGTGACAGAGATGAGTGGATTTTGTTTCAGCAACATCAAAACCTGCAAAACTTTAGCCGGTTGTTATGCATCACTGACAAACTGTCACTGCCAAGCTGATGAAAATATAAATGGAGATGAAAATGGTTACTAAATGTTTATTTTCCTGTACAATACTTCACTGCAGCATTCCAAAGACAAATGGCTTCAGAAAGCTTCCTGAACAGCCTCTGTTTGGAGAAACAGTGTACTTCCACCATTTCGATGCAATTCCATGTGAAGATGTCAATACGGTCTGAAAGCAAACTGTTGCCATCTCAATACAACTCAAATCTCCCAAATTTCATCTAAAGGCAATTTTTTTTATTTTACACTCACACCAGTTTTGTTTTACATAATTGTTTTTGTAAAAATGTTAAATTCTTGCCACATTCTCCTAATAATTGTAAACAACCATGCACTTCTAAATGAATGACAATCTAAAGGTTTATACAATCATGTGTCAAAAGAACATTTTCAAGATGTTGAAGTAACACAGAGCAGTTTCCTGCTCCACCGCCCTACTGGTTGAAAGTGGAATAACAACTGTTAGCCTGCTTTAGCTAGCACTACCACAAGCTAACAGTAATATAAGCTATTTAATACTAAAATAAACCACAAAGTAAAAAGATCCACACTGTTGGACAAAAATATCATTACTTACAAGTCTAGTAGCAACAAAATCATCATTCTGTGATTATACCCTCCTTTAGCTCCCTCAAGCTAGTGTAGGCTGTGCAGATGTTCACTCTGGTTATAGCTCTGTGCTCCGCCTCAAATGACATTACTCTCTTACTTTTACTTCCAGGCTCTGCAAACTTCTACTTTTTCTTCTTCTTGCACTTTTTATTAACGATCAGCAAACTGAAAATGCTAGATGCTATAACTGCTACGCTAGGACTACAGCTACATTTCCGGTTGGCAACAAGATGGTGCCTGTGCTTGGCTTAGCCGTAGTCACCGGCCACTTTTTCAAACTTTTCTCCACTAACCTCCTCTTTTCCACCTTGCCCCTGTCTGCGATCCTCTTCAGTAGTGTCCCTGCTACCATCTCCTATGATCGCCAGACTCTTTTGTCCTTCCGTTCGTTCACGATCGCCCAAGATGCACCGAGGACGTACCATACTGTTTGTTTACCTGAGTGGTGGCGCACTGGCCCGGAACCAATCGACGGTCCTGAGCTCCTTGCCTCCGGCTATGTTTGTCCGGTCCCGGGAAAATGTTGGAGGAAAAGAGGTAAACGAGCAGGAATCCAGGTGAGAATAATACTTCTCTTAAAGCGTGGTTTATCTAGTAAACATAGGCGCAATCTTCTAGCTTCTTGTCCTTTGTTTGGTGACCTGAGCGCCATTTCCGCATTTCCGCCAAGTTTTTTAAGGTCGGTTTATCCTCATTCCTCAGTGGTTTCTCCTCCTGTTCCCTCCATAAATGGTTTTTATAAACACCGTGGATCTAACCCCGCTAATTTACGTCCACTAACTCCAGCTGTTTCTGTAGTTTCTGATTCCTCCACCTAACTCAGCATGGCTCTGTTAAATTCCCGCTCTGTTAACAATAAGTCCTTCCTGCTCAATGATTTAATTCTCTCTAAAAACCTGGATTTTCTGTTTCTGACTGAAGTTTGGCAGCAAACATCTGATTATTCTGGTCTGATTGAACTCTGCCCGAGTGGTTATTCTTTTCTTAGCCAGCTCCGGGGTTCTGGTCGTGGTGGAGGCCTAGCTGTTATTTTCAGAGACCATCTTCCATGTAGCTCTACAACCTCTGGTCACTTTGCTTCCTTTGAACTGCAGCTGATAAAAGTCGGGCGTAAGGACCTGTTCTACTGTGCTGTGGTCTATCGTCCACCTGGTCCAAACAGTCCTTTCCTTCAGGAGTTTAGTGACTTTCTATCCTCCACTGTGAAGCTGTCCAGACTGGTGATTGTTGGTGACTTTAACATCCCTCCGATCTCTTTGCCATGAAATTCTCCAGCCTTATGGACACCTTCGGCTTTACCCAGCATGTCTCTGGCCCCACACACACCAGGGGGCACACTCTAGACCTTGTTTTTACCCTGAGTCTAAATGCTGACAGTGTTTGTCCTGAGGACGTTTATATTTCAGATCACCATTGCATTTTCTTTATCTTGTCAGTTTCTGCATCCCCACCTCCTGCTCGCCATCTGGTTAGTTCTCGTTTTCATAATGAGTGCACAGCTAGCAATTTTTCTGCTGCTTTTGATCCACCCTGTTCTTCTGATAACGACCCAGATTCCTTAACTTCTCAGTTTAACGAGCACTGCCTCTCCATTCTGGACAATATCTGTCCTGTCAGAACCAGATCAGTTCCTGCAGTGAATCCTACTCCCTGGTTTAATGACAGCCTTCGCAGCCTGAACCGCCAATGCAGAAAAATTGAGCGCTTGTGGAAGAAAACCCATCTCCACGTCCATCTGCTGCACCTAAAGGATCTTCTGTCATCCTTTAACTCTGCAGTCAGAGACACCAGGGTTTCCTATTTCTCCAACCTGGTGTCCCAGAGCAAAGGGAACCCCAAGGTGCAGTTTAACACCATCAGCAGCATTGTCTCTCCTGCCACTCCTACAGCCTCCGTCCACTCTGTTGCAGACTGTGAGAACTTTCTGTCTTTCTTTGTGGACAAAGTCAATAAGGCTAGATCTAGCCAGGCCCGGCGTCAAGGCTGGGCCTGGTCGGGCCCGGCCCGGCCCGCCCATTTGCCGATCTGGCCCGCCCAGGACAGATTACAACACCTCATGCAAATGTATTGGCTCAAGACGATCAACAGAGGGCGCTCTAGGTTACTAATCGACAGTTTTAGATGCAGTAGAAGAAGAGGCTTTGGTACAGTAGCTTGCTAAAATGGATATCAGAGCTTAGTTTAGCAAACAAAAAAACAATGCTAGCACAAGCAGGGATGATGCATCATCAAAAAGGCCAGTGCAGCCAGAAGTTGCAGCTCCAAGCGCTTCTGTTCCTCCTCTCTCCGTGCCTCCAGCACAGTCTCAGGGGTGTCTGCTGTCCTTTTTATTCAAATGTTTTAAAACGCATATTAAAGTTGAAACTGTTTTTGAACCATCTTAAATACAGGGTTGTCTGTTCTCTTTTTAGAAAGAAAACACTCTAGATTTTCTAAATCTTGTTTAGAAGACCTAGTTTACACTTCTTACCAGCTGGTGGAAGTAACACCAAGTCAATGTTTACCAAGAAGAAGCACGCAGCCAAGAAGTAGCATGCTAACCTGATGCTAACTAGTATTCGCGATGTAAACATTATGAGAAATACGTGCAAAAAGAAGAATTTACTAAGGTATCAAGCTGCAGGGCAGGATTTGGAAGAAGACTTGTGGACTAAGTACTTTATTGGAGATTGAGAACATTAACTGGACGTAAGGATTGTTTTGGGATGGTGACTCTGTGGTGCGCAGGCGCAGCTAAGAACGGTGAGTTGCAAGTATTTTTCTAAGAGGTTCAGTAAAATTGGTTACTTTGTCTTAAGTTTTGATTGCATCTTTCATTGGCATACATAATCGGAATTAAACAATGAAGAATCTTAGCTTTTCAGTTAGTTATGTAGAACAAGTTGGTGACGCAAACGGCCGATTTGACCCGGAGGTATATGTGTGTAACGTCCACCAGACAGATTATAAGGGGTTGATAAAAACACGGTTTACTGGGCCCCCCCAGAAAAACCCACTGCCCCTCCAGGTGAAGTCCTCTGCCGCCGGGTCTGGATCTAGCATCTCTCCTTCAGCCTTATCGCCGCCTCTCCTGACTCCAACCAGGCCCATCATCCTAGATAGCTTTGCTCTGTTTCTTTGACTGAGTTAACCAAACTAGTTAACTCTATGAAGACCTCTGCATGCCCCCTCCACATCTTACCCTCATCTTTGTTTAAAAGTGCTTTTCAGTCCATCGGCCCCAGCGTGCTCTCTATAATTAATGCTTCTCTGGTTTCTGGTCAGGTCCCTGCTTACTTTAAGAACGCTGTAATCCACCTGTTTCTTAAAAAAACGAGTCTTGACGCCTCTCTCCATAGCAGCTTCAGACCCATCTCTAAACTTCCGTTCATCTCCAAGATCTTGGAAAAGGTTGTGGCTAAAAAACTCACTGCAGCTCTTGATGAACATAACATCTATGATAGCTTCCAGTCCGGTTTTTGTAGAGCTCATTCTACTGAAACAGCTCTTCTTAGGGTCTCTAATGACCTTCTGACTCACAGTGATGCAGGGGACTGTTCTGTTCTGGTCCTGCTGGACCTGACTGCAGCCTTTGACACTGTTGACCATCACCTGCTACTGGAGAGGCTGAGAGACTGGGTAGGCCTTTCAGGATCTGCTCTGGAGTGGTTCTCCTCTTATCTCTCTGAGCGCTCCTTTTCTGTGGCCGTCTCCAAGTTTAGGTCCTCCACCACCTTTCTTACTCATGGTGTCCCACAAGGTTCTGTGCTGGGGCCTCTGCTCTTCCTCCTCTATCTGCTTCCTCTTCAGCAAATCCTGAGCTCCTTCAAAGGAATCTCCTACCATCTTTATGCAGATGACATCCAACTGTACATCTCTTTTGAGCCCCATGAGATGTCTAAAGCCGGGCGTACACTGTGCGACTTTTTCACTTTTTTGAGCCGATTTTCCAGTCGTGCGAGAATCCACGACATCGGGGCGAGTTTTGCGCCGAGCGGTCGTGTAGTGTACAGGGGGTTACGAGAGGCGATTAACACCACGTGACCAGCCGCCGATCAGCAGTCGTGAGGTCGCACGGACTTCTGGTGTGTTTAATATTTCGCTCGTCCCTCGTGAGGGTATCGCACTGTTGAAGCGGCGCTGCGAGCAGCTGCGACCCAAAAAGTATCAGAACCGCTCACGGCGCATGCGCGCGCAATCCTGCATCAACGCCGGTCGCTCGCTATTTCCCTAATAACACACGCTGTTCGTTTTTGTTTCTACACGTTTTTTTTACTCACAAAGATTGTCAAGAAAGCATGTTTGTCGTGTTCATGTCAAATTAAACTGATCACAAAACACAGATTTACTGTCTTTATTTCGTTTTCCTCATCCAACCCCCATAAATCCCTGTGTGTCCTCCTGCAGCACTCCCGAAGGACAACAGGCAAGACAAAAAAGTCTGACGTGTTGAGTAAAAACTGCTATTTTTAGCACATTTTTAGGGCCGACGTGTTGCTACCAGACGTACAGTGTGAGCAGTCAGGTCGCATACGAGAACTGGGTCGTACAGTGTGAGCACATGACTCGTGAGATCTGCTCTGCGAGGAAGTCGTACAGTTTGAGCTGAAGCTGAGTGCTGCGAGTGAAAAAGTCGCACAGTGTACGCCCGGCTTTAGCTGCAGCTGTTACACACCTGCTTAGACTCTATCAAAACCTGGATGGCTGGGAGCTTTCTTCAGCTGAATGAAGATAAGACTGAGATCCTTATCTGTGCCCCAGACAAGCTGGTTCCCAAAGTCAGAGACTCTCTTGGTCAGCTTGCTTCCCACACCAAACCTTCTGTCAGGAATCTTGGCGTGACCTTTGACCCAGCTCTCACCCTGGATTCTCATGTCAGTTCTCTTGTTCGCTCTTCCTTCTTCCATCTCAGGAACATTGCTAAGCTGAGTCCCATTCTGTCCCGCTCTGAACTTGAGACAGTTATCCACACCTTCATCTTCTCATTCTTAGACTACTGTAACTATCTTTTCACGTGTAACCTGAAAACAAGTCCTGAAGCACAGGAAATAGCGGTTTAAGGTGGCTTACCTCTCCTTTAGATCTGGTCGGGGCTCCCACTCAAAGGCTAAAAGAGACCTTTAAGAATCGAGAATGAGGATTCTTTTTCCAAAAAGTTTATTTCAAGATTAAAAAATACAAAAAAGAGTAAATCTAAGATTAAAAAATCCCCTTAGGAGGATGCTGCTTCTAAAAATCTTCCTGAGAATAACTGTTCTCTCTTCCTGCACCTGTCGGTGCTACCTCGTCGACTTGTGTCAACACTAACTGTCACACACTAACTCTCTCTGTATCTACTTCTAACTGCCCTTTATATATCATTCTAAAAAACTGCCAAGCAAAACATTTTCCATAGTAAAGCAATATCTCATCCAGTCATGAGACAGCCTAAACAATGTAATCAATTGCCAGTTACATACATCTTTTTATCACAAGACAGCAACACAATGTGATTATTTGTCAGTTACATATCTTAGTCAAACACAAGACAGCCAAACCCATATGATCGTTATATTTGTAAGCTGGTTTCAGCTCCACCCAAAGTCCAAAGCTTCCCCACAGAGGACTTTCACATCCTGAGATGTCTCTTCAGTTGGACTTCTTCTGCCCCACCTCCTTTGCTGCTTCCTGTTCAGTTGGACCACTCCTCCTTATCACCTGCCTGATTCCACTCGCACGAGCGGGCCCAAGCTTATCTTTGCGCTTCTTATGACTTCGTATATTACCTCTATTGTTTTTAGCATGCGAGAGCTTGCAATATTACTTGAACAGAAAAATACTGCTTGCTTGCAATGCTTTAGGTATGTACTGCCCCCTGTCGCAAGGGAAAATACTCATTGTCACTTCAACCCTCTCAGGCCGAAAATAAGTTTTGATAAAAGGATGAACAACTAAGTCCTTCAGGGGTACTTCTGAGTTAAAAAATGCTCATGAAATACGTATGTGGAGTAACCAGGTAGGTGCAGAGGTCACCACTGGCCACTAGGGTGTGCTGCGATCAAGCCTCGAGGGAAAAAGGTGTATTCAGGGATGTGCCTGAATTCACGTACAGGTGACTATCCCCTGCAGGGACGTGCCTGAAGTCACGTACATGTGACTATCCCTCACTGTACATACTGCTGCTTCTCATTTGGATTGCTGCTGCTCAACCATCACACTGCTGTCTATCCATGCTACTGTTCGACTTGTATCTGTAAGTCTTCACCTGCTAGTTAAGCTAATGTAATGGTCACATTGTCAGTATGCATGCTAAGCCGCGCTGCATTTATTTACCTATTTTATCGCATTGCTTAGCTTTGGTCTTCAGTCCATGCTGTTGCTTCACGCTGTCGTTAGCTTCTGCTCACTCAGCTTTGCATGTCGCCGCAGGGCTCCTTCATCCTTGTCAATAAAACCATTTGACATTGAGGAGTGTATTTCTTCATGAAGGAGCCATGGTGGTTGTCAGATGCTCCGTTCCAGCCTGCACGTTCGCCACCGATGACGTGTCCGAGGCTCTCGCCGTGGCGCTGCTGGCAAACCATGGCCTGGCCCATCAGAGCCGGAACGAACCCGCTGCGCCCGTTCGGGCCCCGGGCCTGCCTGGCCCTGCGCTGGATCGACCGAGAGTGGATGTCGGCATGTCCATCGAGGAATGGAACGTCTTTACACGCCGCTGGGACCTCTTCCGCGCTGGCTCGGGCATAGGCGATGCCCAGGCCCTCTTCCAGCTGTTTCAGTGTGCCGGCCCGGAACTTGGGGACAGTTTGCTAAAGGCTAACCCGGATACTGCAACTGGACCGGTTGAGACTGGCTGGCTGCCATGCGCTCTCTGTCGATGATACCGGTTGCCACATGCGTTCTGAGAACTGAACTGCTTCAACTACGCCAGGATCGTGACAAGCCCTTTCGTGCATGTGCCGCCAGGTGCGCGGCAAGGCAGAATCCTGCGCCTACAACGCTGTGTGCGGATGCGGGCAGAAGGGGTTGCATGACTTAATTTTTTTTAAAGTCAACAGTCAAGTAATGAAAATCGAGTCGACTTCGACTAGTCGTTGATGACGTCATACACCTGAAGTGGCGGGGGGGGGGGGGGGGTCGGTAGGTTCGCTGGAGTTTTTGACAATTAAAATTGCGCCCACATTTTCTAAGTTAACACATCTCTTTTAACAACTGTAGTTTCTGCATCCTACTTCAGCCCTCTCCCCCCTCCCCCTGCGCAGCAGCCGCAAACTCACTGATGCACCTGCAGCCTCTCAGAGTTCCTGCTGCTCTAAACATTAAAATAATTATTTCATTTTCTGTTCCTCACTTCTGATTACCTTCATTGGTCTTTGTTTGTTGCAACCAGGTACAAAAACAAACTTGTTTTTATTTGACTATTTTTCTGTCCTGTCTGTTTATTATCTTCCTGCATCTCCTCTCAATCCTGAAGAAAAACTGCTACCTGGGTTCATTTATATTCACCTTATGAGTTACCTTTGAACTGCAGTTCTAAAAGATCTACCGACCGCAAAAACAGCGGAGTGCCGCTGCTCGCCGGCCGACTACAACGGGACCGTTTTTGCTGCGGAGTTCATGCTGGAGCGGAGATAGTGGAATTTTGGGGGTGCGTCACCGGAGGACGGTGAGGAACAGGTGATGCGCCTCGCTCCGCAGCAGCGAAACGCATCAGGCACAAATAGACAGAAAACATTAAAGGAAATGAGCCGACATGAACGATCGCGTGTTTAATTTGTTTTTGAGGTGGTGACACCTGATTTGGCGGTGATCAGGACGCAGATGTCTGGAGCACGTCAACGATCAGAGCTTTGCATGCGCAAACTGGTTAAGATTAGGATGGGGGTGAGGGGAAGGTAAAATTGCAAGAGGGAAAAGGTCACAGTTTGGTTAAATGTCCGTTTTACCGCCGGTGTCAGTACCGACGCTCTGGCACAGCGCGTCGCCTCCGCCTCCCGAGGGGCTCATCACCTGCTGTCTTTTCTGAGGACTGCATCTTGTCAGTCATTATCACGTGACAGCGACTAGTTGATAACAGGCATAAAAAGTCACTACAGAGCCGTGAAGTCGACTAGTCGTAGTCGACTAGTTCATACAACCCCTAGCGGGCAGTCAGTTGACTATTCTGATGACATTATTCGAGATGTACTGATTAATGGGATTAATGACTCTGATATACGAATGGACATGTTGGGGACTCATGATGTTCTGGGTAAGTCTGTGAATAATATTATAGCACTGGTGGAGAACAGAGAAATGGCTCGCAATGCCCTCCCCTCCTCCAGCCTGTCAGCTATGTCCTCGTTCAGGCGCAGACAAGCTATGCCACCATCAGGGCCTGCTTCCTCTCCGGCCCCACCAGACAGGTCTGCTAGGGCTATATGCCCTGATTGTAAAGTGTCTTTCTTTTAAAGTGTTTTTCCGAGGGATCTCAGGGTTGGAACACCAAGCCTCATCGAATGTGTGCCGACTGCTTCCGGGCCCGGAAGAGACGGGCACGGCACCAGCCACACATGGACGGACAACAGGCTGCTCATCCGTGACATCGGGCGTCTGCTCTGCTCTGCAGAGACAGGCAACGACCCCGCACCTTGGGGACGCATAGCTGCAGTGATGGGCCCACGCCGATCAGGCTCAGCCATCACATCTCCTCCAAGTGCGAATGGCGGAACGCAAAGCTCAGGGACCACCCCTGAGTGCCCATCTCCATCCAGATTGATGATAAGGTGAGGTTCACTAGTGGAGCTGGTGCCAGATGCCCGGCTGCAGAGGCCACCGTGTCCGCCATTGCAGACACGGGGGCTCAGTCGGACCTGTGGTCCCTGGAGGAGTTTCTGGCGTGTGGTTTCGTGAGCAGCGCCCTCCACCCGGTGGTCCTAAACCTGTCTGCGGCAAACAGCTCCCCCATTGACATCGAGGGCGCCTTCTTTGCCAAACTATCCACTGCTGCCCCTGGTGGTGAGGTGGTGTTCTGCCACGCAATGATATATGTTAGCAGGTCAGTTCACGCGATGTACCTCTCGTATGACTCCCTGCTCAGCATCGGCCTTCTGCCTAGCAGGTTTCCATCCTGCACGGGTGAGGGCAACTCGGCAGTGGGCCGTGACCTTGAAGCCGCCAGCCGTTGCGGTGGGCTTACCAAAGTCTCATGCCTGGGAGAAGTCTGCAACGGAGGCATGGCTTCCCATCATGTGGCTTGTTGCTCATGTCCACAACGCAGCACCCCGCCTCCGCGCCCCGCGGAGCTGCCGTTCCCATGCTCCCCAGAGAATAATCACCGGATGAAGGCATGGCTGCTTGACAGGTGCGCCTCTTGAACATTCAACACTTGCCCCCATCGGCCACTACCGCGCATGGAAGGTCCACCCATAGAAATACACGTTGACCTGGCGGCAATGCCAAAGACGTGCCACACCGCGGCGGCCTTGCCTTTACATTGGCAACAGAGGGTGCATGACGACCTACTTCGGGACGAGTCCCTGGGCGTCATCGAACGTGTCTCGTATGGCGAACCAGTGACCTGGTGCCACCGGATGGTGGTCACCCGGAAGCACGACGGAACCCCCCTCAGGACCGTCGATATCTCACTTCTTAACAAATTCTGCAAACGTGAGACTTTCGCAACCAAGTCCCCATTCCACCTGGCGCGCCGGATCCCGAAAGGGACCTGGAAGACTGTCACTGACGCCTGAAATGGGTATCACAGCGTGCCCCTGCGCGAGTCGTGCCCCTGCGCGAGTCAGACCGTTATCTCACTACCTTCATCACTCCCTTCGGCCACTGGCGTTACACCAGAGCCCCACAGGGCTTTCTGTCGTCTGGCGATGGCTACAATCGCCGCTTTGATGCGATCCTCTCCGACTTTGAACGGAAGGAAAGGTGCGTGGATGACACCATCCACTATGACACCGACCTTAACACTCATTGGTGGAGAACAATCAATTTCCTGACGCACGTTGGCCGATCCGGCATCGTGTTGAACCCATCAAAGTTTCAATTTGCCGAGAGGGACGTTGATTTTGCTGGATTCAGGGTATCTGATGCTACAATCGAGCCCCTCCCAAAGTACCTGACAGGCAACAGGGACTTCTCCATGCCTACCTCGACCACGGACATCAGGAGCTGGTTTGGTCTGGTCAATCAGGTGGCCAACTACGCGCAGCTGCATGATATTATGGCACCATTTAAGCCCTTTCTGAGCCCTCGATGCAAATTTGTGTGGTCACCCGAGTTAGAGGCAGCATTTCAGGCATCCAAGCTGGCCATCGTGGACTCTATCCAGGCAGGCGTAGAGATCTACGACATGGAGAGGTGCACTTGTCTCCGCCCAGACTGGTCCAGGCGCGGCATTGGATACTTCCTCCTCCAGCAGCACTGCACCTGCAGCTCCGGTGTCCCTGGCTGCTGTCCGGATGGATGGAAAACTACTCTGGCCGGCTCACGCTTTCTCTCCTCCGCTGAGCAGCGATATGCCGCTATTGAGTGGGAGGCCTTGGCTGTAGCATGGGGTCTGGAACAGACCAGATACTTCACGCAGGGGTGCGACAACCTGGTCGTGGTCACCGACCATAACCCCCTGGTGAAGATCCTTGGGGATCGGACATTGGATGAGATAACTAACTCTCAGGCTCAACTGTTCAGGCTCAAACAGCGCACACTCCCATGGCGCTTTGATATTGTACACTTGCCTGGCAAGAGCAACTGCGCTGCCAACGCAGCCTCCAGGTATCCCTTGCCCTCTGGGCCGACCGATAGCGAGGAGTCGGTGCATATGGCGTCCATTTGCAGCGACACACTGGAGTCTGCTGCCATTGCATGGCAACTCCTTGCACAGGAGACGGCCGCGGCCGCATGCCTCTCCCACCTTCTGCACTTCATTGAAGACGGGGGCAGCATTGACCCAAAGGACCCGACACTGGCCGACCTGTCTAAGGTCTGTGAGTCAGTGTATGCGCAAGATTGGGTCCTGCTGTACTGCGACCGCCTAACGACATCCAGTTGACCAGGGAGCGATGCGCAGACTGTAACCGCAATGCCCCCTCGTAGGCGGCCACACCTCCCATGCCGGCATCACCGCCATCCACGCTATTTGAGGAGGTGTTCGCAGACCTCTTCGACTACAGGGGTCACCACTACCTGGTCGTTGGTGATTACCTCTCCGACTGGGTGGAAGTCATGAGCTCTCCCGCGAGCACCAATCTCGGGGGCTCCATTGGGCTTATCCGTCACTTAAGGGCTTTCTTCGCCACGTTTGGTGTGCCCAAGGAGTTGTCAAGTGACGGAGGCCCGGAGTTCTCGGCAGGGCGCACAGCAGACTTCCTCCGCTTATGGCAAGTCAAGCACAGCATGCTCTTGGTTGGGTTCCCCCAGTCTAATGGAGGGGCGGAGGTGGCTGTCAAGACGGCGAAGCGCTGCTAGTCTCAAAAACTGGCCCGACCGGGAGCCTCGACCATGAACGCTTTCTGCGTGCGATGTTGCAACTGCGTGTTATGCCTGACCCCAACTGCGACCTGTTGCCCGTGCAAATCATCTTTGGTCGCCCCCTCAGGGACTCGCTGTCATTTGTTAATAGGCTGGAGAAGTTCTCCAACCCTCACATCCGTCCGCTCTGGTGTCAGGCATGGGCGGCGAAGGAAGAGACCCTCCGGACTCGGATGGCTCTTTCCACTGAGTCTCTGAGAGAACACGTACGACCACTCCGCCCTCTCGTAGTCGGGGAGGTGTTGTTCCTCCAGAACCTAGTTGGCTGTAGCCCGCGGGCATGGGACAGATCTGAGGTGGTAGTAGAGTTACTAGGACACGACCAATACTGTGTCAGGGTGGATGGGTCTGGCCGCCTCACCCTGCGCAACCGGCGCTTTCTCCACGCCTTCACCCCGGCCACCCCTCGCACTCACCTAGAGAGCGCTGTGCCCCTGCCTGCGTCCAACAACGAGACAGACGATTTAGGTCCCACCAACCCGGGGTCAGCGGGACCCCTGCCAGATCAGTCACACACACCACCCGAGCCCCAAGGCACAAACCCCGGCACCGCCCAGCCGGTACCTTGTCGCGACTTTATGTCAGTCGCGAACCCTCCAGACGTAGCCAACGGGGACGCTGCCCCAGCGGCGCAGACCCTGGAACAGTGCCCATCACCCCCCCCCCTCCTCCCAGCCAGCAGGCTCCAGTAGGGTAAGGCGGCCACCCAAGTGTTATGTACCTGAAACTGGCCAGTGGGTTAGGTCATAAGTCCACTGCGCTGGTGTGTCACACGGCTTCCTGGACTGCGGGGGATGCAGAGGTCACCACTGGCCACTAGGATGTGCTGCGATCAAGCCTCGAGGGAAAAAGGTGTATTCAGGGATGTGCCTGAAGTCACGTACAGGTGACTATCCCCTGCAGGGACGTGCCTGAAGTCACATACATGTGACTATCCCTCACTGTACATACTGCTGCTTCTCATTTGGATTGCTGCTGCTCAACCATCACACTGCTGTCTATCCATGCTACTGTTCGACTTGTATCTGTAAGTCTTCACCTGCTTGTTAAGCTAATGTAATGGTCACATTGTCAGTATGCATGCTAAGCCGCGCTGCATTTATTTACCTATTTTATCACATTGCTTAGCTTTGGTCTTCAGCCCATGCTGCTGCTTCACGCTGCCGTTAGCTTCTGCTCACTCAGCTTTGTATGTCGCCGCAGGGCTCCTTCATCCTTGTCAATAAAACCATTTGACATCGAGGAGTGTATTTCTTCAGTAGGCAGGTTTTAACTGTTGCAAATGAAGCAACAGTGCTACCAATGGTACCACCAATAAGAAACTTAGTAAAGGTCTCATTTACTTGTTTCTTTTTGTTTGCTTTTCAATAAAATTTGCTGTGGTCTTTAGTACGAATAATTGTCCTGTGAGGCATTTCAAATCTCTAGTGTTCCTGCTTCAGTAGTGTAAAATGTTTGCGAAGAAGTATGTGTGTGTGACTGTTGTTACAGTGTTACTCATGATATGCTAACATCTTGCCTCTGATTGGCTAACAGCAACAGAACTTTTCCACTGCCTTTGTTTGCTTTCATTCTTTGGTAAAAATGCAATATTGATTTTTTATTTCCACAAATAACCAGTAGGACCGAGCTCCGATTGTAAACACAGCCACGAGGGCGCGCCCATAGCCACAAATGGCTGTGACTGCTATCCTGTAGCTACGAGAACAGCCAATGGCTATATATGAATTGCTGTTACAGCACCCACTTCCCGGACGGACTCATTTACGTTAAAGGTTTTGCGATATGTCAACACTTAACTGAGAAGCATTGTTTTGGCAGTTTATAGTAATTCAAAAATTTGCTCATATTTGAAACTTTGTTCGTATTTGATGTTTAATGAGTGTCTTTGGTGTACTTTGAACTTGTCGCCATCATATTACACTAACGCTGTGCGGTGCTCTGCCCGTAGCACAGTAGCTGTGGTCGTAGCAGTCAACTGCCATGCTAGCACACTGGCTGTACCCGTAGCCACTGTGGCTGTAGTTATAGCCACTGTGGCTACGGATATAGCCAAAGTGCTATGAGAATAGCAATTGACTGCTAGGACCACAGCTACTGGGCTACGGGCAGAGCACCGCACAGCCACGTTAGCGTAATATGATGGCGCACAGGTTCAAAGTACACCAAAGACACGGGCGCACCCTCGTGGCTACAATCAGAGCTTGGCTTCCCTCCAGATAACAAAGGCCTGAAGGAGCTCTGCCATGTTGTAGAGTTGCTAATGCTAACAGTTAGCTTCTCCTAGCTGAGACGTGCTCTACTCTTTCCTGGACGCTAAATGAACACAGAAGGGACTGGTTTTCCTGTATTTTCCCATACAATCACGAATGCAGTCGGTAGGGGTAGGAGACCATTTTTTACAGTCGGCAGGCATGTGACCAATCTCATTTCAAAATTAATGAGCATTCCATAATTTCTCAGTGAACAAGAAAAATGGTTAAATTGGAAAATGGAAACCAACTTCCTTCGAAAATCTCTCTTAATTTGAAATAATCTATTAAATAGAAGTAGCTTTATTATCTATTAAATAGAAGTAGTTTTATTAATTTATCATTTTTATCTTCCATAAACACCACACCGGGTTCAGTTCTTTTCAAGCTGAAAACTCAAAATCCAGTTCAACAAGCTGAACGTTAATTCAGACACAGAGAGAGCAAAAAAACAAACAAAAAAACCCACTTCCACTCAAAACAAAACCAGTTGAAAGCAAAACCTGGAGATTAGCTCTAATCAAACAGAAAGCTTACCGAACCAGATACCTGGGCTTTGTTACCCCCCAAGCTACAAGAGGTGGATCAGACTGATCATGATACAACAAGCTATGACGAGAAAAAATTATTTCACACCCCTGGTAACAGGATATGTGATCCAACTAAACGTTCCCACAAGGACTGCCCTGCTTAGCAGCCGATCAGGCTTGTTAATAATAGAAGAAAAAACCCTTTCCTGAAGAGAAACTCTTCAGTTCTTCCCACCAAAAGTCTGGGAGAAACGTAGCTAATCCAAGTAGTTGTTCAAATGTCAGCCGACAGACCACGCTGGGAAAGAAGGAGGTTCCCAGTGCTGCTGCTGCGACCTGAAACTGCGATGCTCTGCTTGATCCTAGGCCACAGCTTCCCAGGACCGAGGCCTCATCCCTGGGGAGCGCTGCTCAAGTTGTATCACTCTGCAGCCAGAGTCTTTTCAGTGACTTAGACTGAGTTCAGGCACGTGGGTGCACATTTGTTTATGTGAATAAAATACAAATAACTGACATTCTGATGGTTTCACCTGCAGTTATTTAGGAAAATCTAATAATTGCCCTCTTCCCTGTCACCATACAACCTGAAGGTATTCCCTTGTGAGACAGAGCAGGAGGATTTCCTAACATCTTAGGATGTCTTTGTTTCCACACCTTATGTAATCACCGATAACAGGAAGTAGCGAGGCATATGTCATGGTTGGAGCTACGGACAGAGCACAAGCTCCACTGTCAGAGAGGAAACGAAAGCACTGGGAGGCAATCTTTATGGTTAGCTCATGTGGACATAAATACTCTCAGGCAGAGGCGAGACTCTGACAGCAGAAAAAGCAATGACTGGGCAAAGAGTGAATCTGGAAAGACGGAAAAAGGTTCAAAACGTGGACAAAAAAAAATCTGCCAGAGAGCCACACACAATGCAGCACAGGGTTCATTCTTTTGACCAGTTAAAAAAGCAAACATTCTGGAGGAATTTGTGAAATGTGCAGCGTGGGAGGAGAAACCCGACACATGTAGCTGTTTACCAGACACGTCGCCAGGTCTTTCAAGGTGTGCCTCGTCTCTCCACCCTCCACAGTCATTCGCCGCGACTGTTGAGCTGATACGTGACCCCACAGGGTCTGTGAATATTTGCATTGTGCAGGTCTTTCAGATTTCAGTTATGCAAATAAGGCTGGTGGATTATTTTTCTGAGTCCCGGACTAACTTTAAAATGAAAGAATCTGTCCTAAAAGAAGCCAATCAAAAATCTAAGAGTCACTTTCTGTGAGAGAAAAAGCCAGACGTAAATTTTCAGGACATGCAGACCGAACTTGAAAGCAACCCAGCGAGGCTGCAGCAGCTGAAGGCCCTCTACTGCGGTTCAACAGAGAGGAACAACAGAGGTATCAATGGCCGACAACAGCTGGTCCTGCTTCCTCCAGAAAGCATCGTCTGATGGATGGGAAACACGATACACACTTCTCTCTACTGTGCAGCCACACAACAGCCTTCATGACATTTGATATGTCAGCACACATGTCCAGTCTGGACTAATCGTCTTGATGCGACACGCAGAAGTGTCCACATCTAGAGGGTGCAAGCTCATCCAAGTTGTGACAAGTTTGACGTCTTACAGATAAGTTGAGGGAGAAAGCACAAGAAGGAGAAAATGATAGCACATTCCCTCACGCTGGAATCATTTCCTCCCTAAGGCGAAGCTTCAACAGCAAGCTCACCAGCTGAGAGGAGGATGTGCAGCTAAATGTGCACGAGTAGGACCAAAAAGAAAATGTTAAAATTGGAACGCTTTGCAGCAAGTTGCTAGCCTAGTGAACTAGACCAAATTCTTGCTTTGCAAAGAATGGTCTAGGCATGCTCCATTGGAACCTCAGCAGCTCCTACCAGGACTCTGGCTGGCCAATCACAGCTCTCTAGAGGGGTTTCAAACACATAAAGAGCTGTGATTGGTCCATAATGGTGGGCCAATCATAGTGCTCTATCTTCTTAGTGAACAAATCTCAGAGCTTTATCCACTTTGTGGGCCAATCAGGGCACTCTATATGCCTGGTGGGTGGGATGATGCAACAGAGTGAAACAAGAGTATGTCACATTCATTGTCCAGTAGCATGCGGAGATCATTTGAAAGACAACGGTAGAACCCGCCCCACAACCGAGAGCCGTCAATGGAGCATGGCCAGACTAAATAATACATTTATTTAGTCTGGCTTGCCAGGCTAGCAAGTTGCAGCTTTTAGGGGAATTTGCCGAGAGTTTTGTGGACCGACTAAAATCACCTACCAATTCAAAACAAGATATAGTCCTCAGCTGGCTTCTGATTGGAAGTGGTAAGAGTCCTTGCTATTACAATTCACGTGCAACCTCAAGCTGCAGAAATTTCCCTACATCTAAAAGACTTCACTTGTTTTCTGAATGTGAGTCGTCAGAACAAGCAAAAGAGGAAGTGTGTTTTTAACACAGCAAAAATGACTGCTGGTCAGACTCAGAAGCTCATCAATAAGAACTGTTGTGGAAATAAACACTGAGAGATGCATGTAAAAGAGTTATGTGCAAGAAACATCTGTGTGAAAGGTGAACTGCCAGCATGTTGTGGGTCATTTGCAAATTAGTATGTTCTGAAATTCTATTAGATTTATCTAAAATAAGGTTTTTTGTCACTTTAGGGAAACATTATTCGGTCTAATTTACATGGAAGACTCTAAAATGATCAATGGCATTTGAAAATAGATGTAAGCATGCATTTGTGGCAGAAAGAGACGTGAACATTGGCCTAAAAACATGAATGAATAAATGTCAAGTGGCTTTAAAATAGTGATGCAATAATTGGGAAATATGTGACCAACTTAATTTTTGAGACTTTGAATGCAAACTGATTTTCTTTAGTTTAAAGAAACCTCACTACTTGTCACTGACCCAGTTTCTATAAAACTAACTGCAGAAGAAAAAGCGTGTGGGCATGTCGAGCATGTTTCATCGTGGTATAGCAACACCTACACCGAGTTATTCCGGTGCATAGCCTCACGTCTCAGAGCGAGCACTGGGAGTGACGGCGCAGCGTCACGTCTGATGGGTTTTGCTTAGTCAGCCGTTTCTGCCCACAGATGCTGAGATGCGTCTTGGCTCCGACAGAAACTTGACGTTCTCACCGCCTACGAGCTCATTGTCTGACGACGTGGGACGTTTCACAACTGACATCTAGGTTTTGTCACTGATGTGGATAAAAAAGCACAATGGACAGCAGACAGGCACACGGGCACGCGCCAACACGCTAAGCACTGCACCCTCCTTAGACAAAGTAAAAACACATTCTTTCCCACACCGTCTGCAGACAACAAAAATGTTCTAGCTATGTAATCAGAAGATCAGCTCCCTCTGTTTTTGGTGTACAACCACCGCAGGAACCATGGTGGCATGACTGAGCAGGATCCATGAAAGATAACAAGTGCGTTTTATTAGAGACGGTGTACCAAACAACTCCACCCCATCAAAGTGTCCTGAGCGAGGTAACGGCAGGTCACTTTCACAGAGCCACCACAGCCAGCGGGGTTTGAATGAAAGCAACAAGAAAGAGACAAGCTTGTGAGCTGTGGCTGTCTATTGTTACCAAATGAGCTGAAACTACCTATGAAAACGCGTCTTCCCTACCCCCTGATGAGTCGTCGGTGTTGTTTACCCCTATTGTGTGGGAATGGTTATTTTGATTAAATGCAGGAGGGTACGACCTGGACGTAAACAGTTTTGAGAATTAGGTTTAAAGCTGCATTGTAGGTGCTGGACAGGTGAAACCTGAGGCCTCCTCCTCAATTTAATGTAGGCTTTTCCCATTTGACATAGTTTCTTTTACTTTAAACATCTTTGGTGTGTTCTTGCTGTGTTGAAATTCTAATTCCATCTTTTAGTTCTTTTTAAAACACAGAAAGGTTTTAATTACCTGCAACCTTTCGTTTGTGGCTGCAAACTTCATCAGGCTGACGCTGATGGTGGCGTCACTTCCTTCTCCGTTTATCCGCGGGCAGCAGAGGACGTTGTCGCCCTCTGCTGCCCGCTCTCCCCTCTCCAACGATGCAGTCCCATGTGCGGTCCAACGAGTAAACTCCATCGTCTCTGTTCATGGTCCCACATCCACGTCTCCTTATCTCAATAGCTTCTTTTATCCATCTTTTGTATTTCTGTTGTTCGGTGTTTATGATCCTTGTGTTGTCCCAGTCCATTATGTTGTTTTCTCTTATGCAGTGATCTGTTACGGCTGACTTCTTTATTGTGCTTTCTGCTTCTTGTTTTTCTGCTCGTGTGTTTTTGACTTGTTTCTTTCTCGCACTCCTTTCTATGTTCTATTGTCCGTGTGTTGAGTTGGCGTCTGGTTTCTCCTGTGTATTTTTTATTGCAGAGTTTGCAATGGGATCACCGTGTCCCATGAATGGTCCAGCGTGTGGACTCCTTCGTCCCTATTCATGGTCCTGGGTTCACGTCTTCTTATCTCAATTGCTTCTTGATCCATCTTCTAAACTTTTGATGTTCTGCTTTATGATCCGTGTGTTATCCCAGTCCATTACATGATTTTCTCTTGTACACTGGCCTTTTATGGCTGATTGTTTTATTGTGCTTTCAGCGTCTTGTTTTGCTGCTCTTGTGTGTCTTGGACTTGATTCTTTCTCACTCATCCTGTTTCTCTTTTGTACGTTTTATTGTAAAGTTTGCATTGGATTTCATGTATGACTCCACATTTATGCGCTGATGATATCTTGTCTTTTGAGTGTTCTAATCTCTCCCTGTCATTTACGGTTTTGTTGGTGTGTTTGTGTTTTTTCATCGCTGTTATAATCTTTTCTGTTATGCCTTTGATGTATGAAATAGTTATTACTGGTTTTGGCTCGGTGTTTTCTTGTTGTTACTTGTTACTTTCCTTTGTTAATTGCCCATGTTGGGTAGGTTTTTAAAGCCTTTTGTATGTATTGGTCCTCTTCTTCTGTCATTACGTTTGCTTGGTGGTAAAGTGTTCTGATTACTGACATTTTATGTATTGTAGGATGTTCAGATGTCCATAATAAATATTGGTCTGTGTGTGTTGGTTTTCTCTTTTCGTTTACATTCATGGTTCCATCTTTCTGTCTGGTTATTTTCGTGTCCGTGAAAGTTATGCTGCCTTCTTCTTCATCCTCAAATTAGAATTTTATGTTGTTGATGTCATCAATGTTGTTCAGGTGTTCTGTTAGTGTTTCTGTTTGTCCAGAGGGCAATATCGTCCTCTGCTGCCCGCGGATAAAAGGAAGTGACGCCACTAACATCCGGCAGTTGCTCTGACGAGGGCAGTGGTCGAAACATGTCAGCAAAGGTAACAACAAACCCGTATAACTCTGTGTGTAATGAAGAACAAAAGAAAATGAACTCTATCTTCTCCGTCCAGAACATGTACTGTGTGTTTTTCAGAAGTGTGTCCCTTGTCCTTCAGGTGTAGGTGGACTGCAGAGTCTTGACCTAAAGGAGTGGCTCTCCTGTGTTAAGCCATGTGCTTGTGTAGTTGATGTTTAGGGTTAGGTGTTATGTGAAGGTCTGGACAGGTGCCTTCATTCAAATTCCTTTGGATTATCATGACCTGGATGACTAAGAATGTCACCAGCGTACCACAGTCAATAGCATAATGTTGACATGTCATTTAGACCAGTACCGCACTGGGGTGCCAATAGTGGCCAAATAAAGCTAACAATATTTGCATGGAAGTTAATGTCTGAAAACATTGTCAATTTCCTGATATAAGCAGCAGGGCCAAGGGCCTGCGTCGCAGGAAATGTTAACGTTTAAAAACAAAGCATCACAAATGTTCTCTCAAAATAGTCACACAGTGGTTGCAAAGGGCAGGAACTTGTCTCAAACTCTTCTCACTTTTATTTCCGACTCAGGCGCGAAAGAAATTTGAGATCACTTTGAGGAGGGCTGGTCACCAAACCGATAAACACTTTTGCGTGAAGTTTTGTATTTGGCTAAGTCACATGGTGTCATTTCAAACAAAGGATGCAATTCTCATCACAAATTTAGTCACAAAATGACCTTGTTTTATTTGCAACATTGACGCCAAGCCCTCCCAAAGTTTTCTCACATTTCCTGCCCATCTGACTCACAAGAATTAGATTGAGATGGGTCCCAGATGCGTTCCGTATGTCTGCAAGAGTGAGGCCTGGTAACTCACACAAGGAAATTCAGAATCCTCTGCTTTTTAGAAACATCGTGCAAATTACGATGGAAGTTTGTTGCCAACCATTGAAACCCAGTGTGGTGGTTCATTCAGGAACAAATCTCAAAGCTTTACATCAGCTTTGAGATGCTTGTGAAAAATTGTGAGACCTCGCACAAGAATTTCAGAAAACAGCGCTGGCTGTTGCGCCTCTGCAGCCCAGAGGTGTAGCCGTTCAGTTGGACTGTAATGGAACACTGAGTGGGCTGAGAGCTCACTGAAGTTGGCTTTCACAGACCTTTCACATGAAAATGCTGTTTGCAACACCATATCACAGAGAACAGGCGCAGTTATCCAGACGACTTGAACAGCGGATTGTGCAGCAGATCAAACAGGTTGCCCCGCGGCGCGTTGTATCAGATTTCATTTTGACTTGAGGGCCTTCATTCATTTCTGACATTTACAGTTGGATCTTTGCACCCCTCTTCCAGGCCTCTTGGCTCTTGGTCTGCACTGAGGCCCCATCAGCGACTCTGGAAAAACCCACTGCATCTGACTTGCATTGCCTGGCTCCACTTGTGTGTTCTGTTTGGCCCGTGCTGCTGCAGGAGGAGAGCAAGCCAATTACCAGTCTCCACTTCGAGACCAGTATGATGTCATCCTCCTGCTACACCATAACAGGCTGCAGATGAGGGAGAGGCTGGGCCCCTCAGCAGCCATATTTACTTAACGAAAAGCAGGGAAGCTTTGAAGATTTAAATAATTTTGAATAACTGCAAACGTTTCCCTTCTTCTAGACTCACTGCTAGTGCAGGAGTGCAGTGTATTGGAAATGACAAGATAATAGAGCCTTGTTCAAACAGCACAGATAAGCTCGTGAGAAAAAAGCCTTGATCCCATTTAACCCCACCCATGACAAAAGTCACCTGCATGTTAGTTTGCTGCAACACTTCCTAATTCCTTGGAAAGTCACAATCAGCCGACCGTATCTTTTCACAAATAAAAGCTTCACGCCCACGTTTAAAAACGCAGAGAAAACTTGAAATGCATGAAGATCCAGCCACATGTACTCATTCACACATGCTTGAAAAACTCCGGAGACTACTTAAGTGGTATCCCAGAAGGCCTTGCATTTCCTGGGAAGTCTTGGAGCCACATCAGAGAACGCAAAGGGGCCTGTGGGCTGCAACAGATCTCCTCTCATTTCCCCACATGCTCCCTCTCCAACGCCCCACAACCACACTCTGCATATAGACTCTGAGGATAATATATAGCCATAGCTGATGGAGAGCTGCAGCATAAACAAGCAGCAGCTTTGATTGTTCAGACAGCAAATGCATCAGAAAACTAATCCTGTCAAAAGAAAACCTTAGGAAAACTGTCAGCAGCAGGTGTTTGTTACACATAAAAAAGCCACCAGCGCAACCGCACGAATCGTCTGTGCTCTTTCTGCAAATGGCAACAAATGTTTTGTTGATTATCTTCTCAAACAGCCCAGCGTATCTCATACCAGAGCTCTGTTATGACCAACGCTATGGGCTGGCACTGTTTTCTGCAAACCTTCCAAAAATCAACCTTAAACATAAGAATAAATACATGTCAGGAAGTGCTTCTCAACCACTACATCCACATTTTATCTAATCGCCATGGAGGCAACTTAAACATATTGATAATAATACCTTTGACCGTTTTCTACTTTTCTGTAATTTAGGTTAGAAATTTGACATTTCCTTTATAAAAAAGGCAAACTCGGAGCAGTTGATCCATTTTTCTGCACTCAGAGGTGAATACATTTATCGGGGGTCTTTCGCTTGTTGAATACAGCTCCGTATTAAAAAGCATGGTTTGGCTAGAATGTTTCAGCCAGTAACCAAATAAGCATGTCTCTCAAAATGTCCATTTTTCTGCTTCTCAAGTCCACAAGCCACAAAGTTTGGTACCCACCGCTTTATTACACATCACTCTCCCTTTCCTGTTGCTATGAATGCGAGCCAGTAGCATAAAAGCTGTGCAGGTTTGGAGCGATCGCACTCCCACACATCAACTGGAGCTCTGCTCCCGTCTGCTGAACGGAGGGCTCAACTGTCATGAGAGAAAGGAAGAGCGAAGTGGTTATCCTGAACCCCTTTCATGGTTCCCCCATGTAAAAGGACCTCTACCTTGTCAGCGTCAAAGAGACTGTGTGAGCAATGCCTCGCTTTGCATTCCTTTGCATCCAACCTCTGTCCAGTCTGGACTTTCCCACAGAACCCTAAACCCTGTGAATGAGAGTAAGCCTTTGTTTCAGGCATTTTTCATCCTGATCCCAGCAACTTCCCCATGGTGGAATGCAACAGGAATGCCAGCACCAGCTACCTGGCATTAGAGAGTCTTTGTGCGGAAATAGGAGAGGCTGAAGGAGAGGGCAGGTCAAAGAGGTTGGACAAAGGAGAGCTCACTTCTCAAGGTGCCCAGCAGGGCTGGGGGTCATGTAAGCATGGCGGCGTGCACCAGGGAGAAGCAAAACCAAAAGAACAGCAGCAGTCTCAGAATGACTTCTCCTTGTCTACTACTGTACGAATTATTAACCAGAGATGTAGCAACTGATTGGCATAAATACACAAACTGAAGTGTGCAGCAGTTAACAGGCTCCAGTGAGGTTATCACTAGCTGAGAGCTGGTGAGGCATTGGTTAGCCTCGAGGTGCAATTCCATTCATTCCTGTCTACTGAGAGGCAGACAAAGCAGGATTTTAATTTGAGGGGAGTGGATAAGGATTTATTAGGGTACAACCACTGAATGTTTGTTTCTCGTTCCCAGTCACAATCCTCGTTTGTTCTCTTCTAAATGAAGACGCACATTATAATGAGAATAAAAGCTGGCTTAGAGGACCGAAGCTCTCGGACAGACAGCTTCCTGGTCTCGCCAGCGAAGCAAATTCAAGTGCAACCTGAGCGGGCCCGACTCCTGAGAGGGCGGCTGATCCTCCCTGGATCCTGAGTCTAATGATAAGGAGACAAGATAAGGTGCTAGCTGAAAGGTAACGACAGACTTATGAAGACAAGGGTGGGGCGTAAGGTCATATATACTTACATGTTGAGAGCTATCAAAGGGCCTACAGTCACCTCCCGCGAGCACCGACATCTGCACTCATCATCCACCTCCTCGCTGCTGCTGGAAGTCCGCTTCTCCAAAATAAAAGTCAAAACCAAACATGTTAGGTACATTTGTAAGTCGCTTTGGATAAAAGCATCTGCAAAGTGAATAAACATAAAAATAACGTGGGAAGCGACTGAGATGCGGTGTGTATCATTAGCTGCTAAAGAGCGGTGTCACTTGCCATTTTCAGATTAGATGAAAGTGAATCGACTGCAGGCCTAGCTCTGCTCCAAACCAAATGTGAACCACTCCGACCAGTTCCTAGAAAATTCAGCAGATGTTCTGTTTATTACTCTCAAACTGCCAAGAAATCTCTGGGAGGACAAGTGAATGCGCGAAGAAAAGGGCTGTGTTGACCAGACTCCCCTTCTTCCTCTTATGAGGACCATTTACCAACTCAGAGGAACGAGATGACTTCCTTCACGACTAAAACCGGGTTACCTTTTTTCAGTTAGATTTCTCTCTAATGAAGATCATTTTTGAATCTCGATTTGCTTTATCGGATTACACAAGTGGAAAAATCAAAGTCACGCAGCAGACATTTCCCTTCAGTCTGCTATTTACAAAAGCAGACCTCACCATGGTCACCATCGTTTCCTTTCTGTCTCAGAAAGTCGTGCAGCCCTACAGCAGCTAGAGATTCACTGTTGGATGAGTCCTAAAGTCTCTGAGCTGTCAGGATGGGGCTTGTTACGGAGGTCTTGCAGAATCTCTGAACATAAAACTGGAGAACGGGAAGGAGTCTTCGGACTGCTTCCGAAGATGTGAGAAAAGATAAGATGTGACTTCTAAATGAAAGAAGCTCTAAAACTTCTGCAGAGGTTAAATACCTGAGTAAAAGTGATCAATGACGAAGTCTGTGTGAGGTTGTCTCACCAAGATAAAGCACGTTTTAGTCCCCGCTGATCTTACCTGAAAAAAAAATACTTGTAAACTAAAGATTTTTAAACAATATGCAAATGTTTCAATAAAAGCAGAAGATTGTTGGGGGGCTCCATTCATGGAGACACGTTTTTCATCTCTAAATGCATATTTTTCAACTATTTTTCTTCCTTAATGCAACCCAAACTGATGATGCACCCACGCAAATTAAACATCACAGCATGCCTAAAAAGACCCCTGTGAGAAATGAATCAACCTTCCTTTGGACTTGGTGTTGTTTGACAGCATCGAACATGTCCTAGAAACTTACTTCCAGCTTTAAACGGGCTGCAAGACGTTAGACTCCGAACATATTGAAGCAGCTTTTCGATGTCTTATCAATTTGGTTTAATCACAGTTTATTTTAAGTTTTAAAAATTTCAAGCACAGTTATAGGGGATAGCGGATTTGGAGAGTACTTTGTTCAAGGGATTCATGAGCGAAGTCTTTGAGAAATGAGTCACACTGGGTGAAAGAAGACAAACACAGCTACGTTTTGATATGCTATTAATGTGTGTGCTAGGGTTGTCACGATACTAAAATTTCAAACTCGATTCGATACTTGAAAAAAACTCAATACTCGATTTCGATACTATTTAAAAACATCAATTTATTGAACAAGTTTATTCAAAAAATAACATTCCTCAATTTATATTGCAAAAATTAAATGTTAAGAATTAAGTGTATAAAGTGCTTAAACCTTTCAAGTATCAGCATTTTTTTAAACGTGCATACAAAAACTGGCGAAAGTTAACACTTTAAATCATGAATTGTCTCACTATATATACACTATTTGCAGAGTGATGTTTTGCTGCTTAAACTCTGTTTAAGTAGCATTTAGAGTTTAAGCAGCATTTTTGTCATAAGATGTAATGCCATATGTTTTGTTCTGCACTTTTGAACAACTCTGTTGGTCAATAAAGGGAGAAAACAAATTTCTCCACAGTAGGACAAAGGTACATCTACCGGTAATCTTAATAAAAACAGATTGGCGCACGGCAGTGACGTCATTAAACGCGCCGGTTAATTAGCCGCAGCTAGTCTGTTCACGCCTAGAAATCCCAGACTCGCTCTAAACGAACAGGGGAATCACGTTGATTCCTAACAAAACCTTTCGACATGAAGATGTTTTGGTGCAGATAATGTCTTATTTCGAGGCTGCACCATGGGTGCCCGTCCGCACCCGTTATATGGATATACATTGATGGCGATTCGCCGATGGATCTAAATACACCGGGGAATCCAAGTAGCACCAAAGTTGTCAGCGTGAGTAAACAAACGTACTGCATGCTAGAAATTAAGTCTGGGTTGCAATAAACGGGAGTTTCCTTTAAGCACATAAGCGTGAATATACAACTAGGTGTCGGACTTGGTGTGCTAATTAAGCTGGGCTGTGAAGCGCCTCCCAAATTTGCTGTTTATGTTTTTGTTTATTTATTTGGCAGACAAAACTTGGATCGGAGACAACTCGCGTGGGAAATTGCAATGTAGCCATGCGGCGTCTTCTTCTTATGTTTGTCTGGGAGGCGGAGGCTGCTTTACGGCATCTGGCTGTCATGCGTGTCGGTGTACTTGAAGAAGGCTGTGTATAATAGTCCATAATATCGATTACACAGGGATGGAATATCTAATTTAGATACCACTTTTAGTATCGATTTATATCTAGGTATCGATTTTTTTGACAACACTAGTGTGTACTGCAAAAAGTGCAAGAGTAGGAAGAGTTCGTTATAAGCTTCAGTTATGTCAGATTCTCGACCGCTACCTACCAGGTCACGTGACATGTAAGAGCAGAAATTCACAAACTGTTCACACTCCCAAAACTTTAACTATAAACATACTTCATATATACCGGTCAAAAGTTTTCGAACGCCCCAGTTTTTCCAGTTATTTATTGCAGTTTAAGTCACTCAAGTCCAATGAATAGCTTGAAATGGTACAAAGTTAAGTGGTGAACTGCCAGAGGTTAAAAAAAAAAGGTAAGGTTACTCAAAACTGAAAATGAATGTACATTTCAGAATTATACAAAAAGGCCTTTTTCAGGCCACACAGCTGTTCTGCAGCAATGGAGGTTGATCAAGCCCTGAAAGCTGGTGCTACTAATTCCCACAGGCGTTCCAACTTTTCTGGATTACTTACAACCCCCTCTGTCTGCATAAAAGCAGTGCTGGAAACATACTGTGGTACCATACCCTCGTGAGAATCAGCTGAACAGTATTGTACTGCAGGTAATAGTGTGTTGCTACAAAAATGGCGAGATAAAGGCAATTAACAATGGAAGAGAGACAGACCATCATAACACTTAAAAATGTAGGTCTTTCCTACAGAAACAATGCAAAGAAAGTCAAGGTCAGTCAGTGAGTACAGTTTCCTTCACCATCAAAAGGCACTCAGAAACTGGGCCAAACTCTGACAGGAAGAGATCTGGCAGACCCAAAGCCACAACTGCATAGAGGACACGTTTCTGAGAGTTAACAGCTTGCGTGGTAGGCGGCTCACAGGACAACAGCTTCAAGCACAGCTTAATAGTGGTCGTAGTAACAAAGTCTCAGTTTCAACTGTGCAGAGAAGACTTTGAGCTGCAGGTTTGACAGGACGAGATGCAGCAAGAAAGCCACTGCTAAGATGTCAGAATAAGAGAAAGAGGCTTGCCTGGGCCATGAAACATCGCCATTGGACTACTGAAGACTGGAAGAAGGTATTATGGACTGATGAATCCAAATTTGAAATCTTTGGTTCATCACGCAGGATCTTTGTATGTCGTCGAGTAGGTAAAAGGATGGGTCCAGAGTGTGTGGCATCAACTGTTAAACATGGAGGAGGAAGTTTGATGGTCTGGGGCTGTTTTGCTGGATCCAGGGTCGGTGACTTGTACAGAGTGAGAGGCATGCTGAACCAAAACAGCCACCACAGCATTCTCCAATGCCATGCAGTACCCTCTGGTATGCGCCTAGTTGCAGGGGTTCATCCTACAGCAGGATAATGACCCAAAACATAAGTCCAAGCTATGCCAGAACAACCTCAGGAAAAAAGAACAAGATGGTAAGCTTGTAAACCTGGAGTGGCCAGCACAGTCCCCAGACTTAAACCCCATCGAACTAGTTTGGGATGAACTGGACCGAAGAGTGAAAGCAAAGCAACCTACAAGTGTCACACATTTATGGGAACGTCTGCAACAGAGATGGGAAAAACTTTCTGAAGAATGTTTGATTTCTATTGTAGAAAGAATACCACGAGTGTGTTCAGCTGTTATATCTGCCAAAGGTGGTAACTTTGATGAGTCAAAAGTTTAGAATACATTTTGTTCTATAAATTGATTCCATGATTTATTTTTTAACTCTAATTGCTTATTTGTAATAAGCTTTCATTTCAGAGTGCATTGTGACGTTAAAGTGCATAATTTCCAAAAAAAAAAAAAAAAAAAAACTGGAAGAAATTGGGATGTTTTAAAACTTTTAACAGGTTATATATATATATATATATATATATATATATATATATATATATATATATATATATATATACACATATATATATATATACACACACACACACACATATATATACATATACATATATTTATACATACATATATGTATGTATGTATATACAGTATATATATGTATATATACAGTATATGTATATATATATATATATATATATATATATATATATATATATATAAACTCTTCTTTTGCAACTTACTGCTATATTAGTGCCCACGATAGTTCACATAGACTTCCATTATAAATCTGATCTTTTTGTTTTCCTTTAAAATTGTAAGTGAAGGTTTTTTCTCATCTCATCCCAACACTAACATAAAATAATGTGGACAAACGAAAACTTGCATGCATGACCCTCACCTCAAACCCCGAGGTCGTTCACGGTTCAATCATTATTTCGCTCTTACTGTTTTCGTACAGCAGCTGTTTGTTTGAGACATTTCAACCTGTGCAAATTCCCTTCTCTTTAAAATTGATGTAATGTTCAACTGTCTCACACACTTTCTGCTTCCCAAACAGACAGAAATCCAGCCCTCTGATTGGCTGAGGCCAAATCAAGCTGTTTCCAAGGTTCTGCAGTATTTTTCTGTGCAAAATTATGCTCCAATTGTCTGGCACTCATTATTATTATTATTATTATTATAAACACTACTACTACTACTAATAGTATTAGAGTAAAAACAAACTTGTAAACTCTTTTTTTGTCTTAGTGTGGAACTAGGGTAACTAGGTGAACGTTCTATTGACTAAACATAACAGCATCTCTTTAATTTAAAAGCAGCTCTTCCACCAGAAACAAGAACAAAGATCTTTATCTCTGTAATGCTTTATTTTAAGAGCATTGTTACATTTAATGAACCAGTGGGACTTCTCTGAAGAAAAAAAAAACAATTAAATAAAATATTATTTTAAACATCACATTTTCTTGTGCTCAATTAGGAAAAGGAACCTGTTTGCTTTTAAATTATTTACCTTATATAATTCTGAACTGAAATTGCAATTAATTTATATAGAAATACATTTTGTTTTTCAGTGTTTTTTGTTGTATTTTATTAGTGTCTAATCTGCTAAAACTGTATTTCAAATGAAAATATCCCTCATGTAGCACCCTGAGATAACTTTTTGGGAGAATATTTGGCTTTTTCTTTGTTTTGCAGGATTCAAAATCTGAGTTGT